>NC_089999.1:1962500-2616666 GCF_036417845.1 Apteryx mantelli
GGCCAAAATCCCTTGAGGGCTGAGCACTGCAAACACCAGAGAACTTCCTAGCTGGCAAGCAAGCTTCTCTCCCCACAACATGGCCAAAGACAGAACAGAGGAGTGAGGACAACAACAGTGTTTGACAGAAAACTCCAATTCAGCAGGGCAAAGGTCTAGGGGAAGAAAACCTCAACCAGTGACATGATTTTCAAGGGGGGGAGCAGCCAGGTGAGCAGCTGCTGTGTTATTCCTCACTTTTTCCTCATAACTCAAAAGCTGCAACACCAGAGATTCCACTATTTGCACACACTCATTTTTACAGCCAAAAATTTATGCCCTGGATTATGACAATCATCCATAGTGTTGAGGGGCCACAAGACCTTTCATATCACTCAGTCTGACCTCGCACACAACCCAGCTCAAAAAACATCACCTGTGACTCCTTCCAAAGCCCAGAATTATGTTGTTGAATAACAACTACCAAATTTTCTGATCTTCCTGCCACTTCTTTTTCCCAGAACTATGCAAAGAAGCCCAAAGCTTCTACTCTTTCACACTTTGGCCTTCAAACTTCCCTCACCTGCCTCCCCTGCCAACTTCTAGCACTTAGATTCAGAGTATTAGAAATCATAGTAATTTTCATGCCACAGCAAGCCTACAAGGAGATGGGACGGGTATCCAGACTGCTCACAGGTGTAAAACTCAGCCAGGAAGCAGGAGCCAGAGAGTCAAAAGAAACTCTGTTAGCAGGTCTGTTCTCCCCAGATCTGTCCAAAGTACAGATTGATTGTGGGTTATGCTGCCCCCACTCCCAAACATACACACACAGAAGCGGCACACAGCACATACTTGCATATCACACAGCATCACGCATGCTCAGATCAGTGCTGCATCCTGGTTTACTGCATCTCCTCCCCCTTATTGAGGGCCACAGCCCTCCTCCCCTGCAATGAGTCCAGCCTGGAGTCAGCCTACAGTCTCCCTGGAGGCCAGCAAAGATCCTCACTAATGCAAAAGGCACAGTTGCCTCCTGGCGCACTTCTAATCCTGGCATCCTGAACCCACCCAGCACCAGCCCCTACAAATCCACTGGAGAAAGGAGATGACAACCACGCAGCCAAATGCCTCAGGAAGTTAGCCGACCTGCTGAACTGGTGCCACAGTTTGCCACAAGAGCCTCAACCTATCCAGCCCAGGCCAGCCAGGCTGGAAGAATTAAACCTTTCTGGAAGACATTACAAGAGGCTCAGCTCCCTTGCAGCTGCTGTACAGTCACTTGTTTCTGCTCTTCTTCCTTATTCCTCCCTCCTTCTAAACCCCTCAGGCCATACAACCAGAGCTGAGTTCAGACTGTGCAGGAGATGGCAGACAGCCTCACCATCCATCCCCCAGAACGACTTGCAGGTCATCCTGCAGCCCAGGCAGGTGGTGGAGGCAAGGTCCAGCTCACGCAGCCACCTGCCCAGACCCGAGTAAAAGCTCAAGAGAGCAAATGCCAAAAAGCAGCAGCTGAGCCTGAAAGGAAGAGAAGCTGAACAGGGAACCAGGATTAAATAGGGTGCACACAACAGGAGTCAGTAGAGGGACACATTAATGTGTGACACAGCCAGCAGTATTAAAATGGGGTTCTGGAGAGCCACACCACCATATCCTTTCATACTGAAGGCTGTTTGCTTCTATCAAGGGCCAAGCAGAGATTAAGAAACTTGCCATTTGCTGGAAGCCACTGTGTTCTGAGGCTCGGTCGCTCTGTCTCTCTGTTCACTTCTTTTTCATAAGTGAAATTACCTCGCTTGAACAGAAGAAGAGCAACCTAAGCCCACAGCTACTCCATTTCACCAGGAAAAGGCCTGCTCAGGACTCTTCCTGTCACCCAGAAGAGCACAAGACTAGGCACATCTTGCACAAACCCAAGGGGAAGGAAAAAAAAAAAAAAAAAAAAAAACACACAACAAGCCTAACTGCCAGAATATGATCTGGAAATCTGCAGGTAGCACCTACCTGCCTACAACCTTCCCAACACACATGCACACACACGCACACACACACACCCCACACCACTACCAAGCCCTTCAGGACACATTTCAGAAACCCACCTTGGAGGACCTGGGTAGAAAACATCACAGAGATCAAATGAGATAAAAGCAACAGAAACAGGGTCAGAGTAGCTGTCACGGGGCTACATTTCTGCAAGTCATGTTAAGCCAACCAGACACAGGAGCTCTTCTTAGCACAGAAGCAGCAATAACTAGCAGCAAGAAAGGACTTTTGCTCAGAAATAAGCCTCCCAGGAGGACACTGCCAGACAAAAATGTAGTACAAAAGGCTCTGGGGTGCAATGGGGTGCACAGACCAACGGAGATATGCTCTGTGTTTCTCCAGCAAAAGGTATTTCACCAAAACTCCTCATTTTTATTGCAAGCAGCTTGCAGCAGTCAGCATATGTCTTCCAGGAGGACCACTAACTGTTTGGTCTAAATTAAGGCAGAAATAATTACAGAGCAGCTTATTTTTTATGTTGCCACGAATCAGGCTACAGTTAATTGATATTTACCCTGCATTCAGATAATCTAGCATTATTCAGGATGCCAGAATAGGCAATAGGCACCAGAGATCACAAAGCTAAAGTATGCGGGGAGGGTTGTACAGTAGCTACATGGCAAAGAGAATCTCACCTGGACTGACACATGGCGTGTCAAGGTGACACAATGAAAAAGTTACATGGGAACAGGGGAGAGAGGAGACAGGAGATGTTTAACAGCCTGGCAAGTCAGCCCCTCGCTGCAATGCTAGGACGATACATAGGAAGCCAACACACACTCTTCCATGTAGCTATAACAGCCCAATTTTAACAAAATAGCCTTGCTCACCCTCTGCAACTCTCATGGTTGCCAGTAATTAGGCTGCTGGGCAGTAACAGGAGATATTGCTGCTTATCATATTCATGTCAGCAGCAACCAAGGGCTGAGAGAGCAGGTCCCGCTGCGCCAGGCACAACATGACTGCAGGAGCCTGGCCTTACCCCAGGTCCACACTGAACAGTGACAGTGGCCAGGGAAGGTGCAGACTGGGCAGCCCAGCATCTGTGCTTGCCCCTGCTTTGTCAGGGGGGGTGAGTGGGAATGCTCTGCACTCCACGATGTCTGCTGAAACTGCTCCAGGATGCGCTGTGCTGCTTCAGCTCTGAAAGGACATATCGTGCCAGTTTCTTCCCCAGGCCTCATGTCTGGGAAGGAGTGGTGAGAGGCTCCTGCAACAGTGCACAAAAGTGTCTTCCTTGCTCTGTGAGATTTCTCCCCAGTCCCTGATCATACTATCCCTAGCACCATTTGGTGTCCTGAAAGCAAGGCTAGGATCCCCTAGATGGATCTGGCAGGTTGGAGAGTTCCGACTGCACCATGAGCTGGCTGAGCCAGTCCCCTGCCTAAAGATCATCTCGACAACCCATTGTACAGTCACACGCTCTCCACACACACAGATGTGCCAACCCCATGCCACCACGCCATGCTGATCCCAGCACCCCTAGCACTATGCCCATCTCTTTCAAACTCTCATTACCTGTAGGGTCCTCTGCCCATCATTCACCTCACTGCAGGCTTGGGAAGCTCTCCTCCCCCATCGCACCCAAACAGGCCCGCACAAACACTTCCAGGGCAAGCCTCCACATCAAGTTCATCAGGGTCTTTCAGAGGCACACTCCTCACAGGACTGCAAGCCAGGTCAAATAAGGCCCAGAACAGACATTTCAGCCAGGCAGCGTGCGCTCAAGCATGTCCTTGCTCGGCACAAGGATGTGTTCTGCTAACGTGAACCTCACAAGTGCTGGAAGCAGAAGGGACCACACGCTTCACCCAGTGCAGGCAGGTACTGCAAGAGAAATCTACCCCCAGAAAATCCTGGAGGCTGGTTGACTGCTCAGACCCCAAAAAGGGAAACCTGAAGGAAACATTTCCCACCCACCAGACACAAAGGAGAGCGCATCTGCTGTGGCCTCAGCCCTTGGAAACAGGGCTGTGCAAACATGCGACCTCAAGAGCTCCAGGTACACCCTGGCCCTTCAAAGTGAAGGCTACAAAAATCCCCCATGCAACAGCGAGATGTGGAAAACTTCATTTGAGCTGAAAAGTTCAGCTGGAGATTGAACCAAGACTGTGCACACACTCAGTCCTTCCCTGGCATGAAGTGGTAAAAGCACCATACCAGCTTCTCGAGATCCAGGGGGCAAGACAGACAAAATCGCACAGCAGAAGGGCACGGAAGGAGAGTGGGATGACAGGAATAGCAGGGATTGCTTAAAGCCCTTGCAAAAGCAAGGATCTGCTGTATAGACATTACAGAGTAAAGCCAGAAGGGCAAGCAGCTATTTAAGCTAAATGTATTTGTTCTTGTAATGACATTGGTATTTAAATGCATCATAAACAAACTGAGGCTGGAAGCAAGAAAACGGATCCTGACCACTCAAGGCAAATGAGGGAATGGCCCTTCAACAGGAATTACAGGGACAAGAAATAAAACTAGTTCAAGATGGAGCCGGAGAAATGTATGCGAGGATTACAAAACGCATCTCCCTGTGACACAGGGACAGGAACGAGCAACCCAGAGACACCCTATGACCGGACCGTAGGCCCTTTTCTCAGCACATCTCAGGCATTACCATAATAACAACAGGCATCATTAATGTAGGTCTACTCAGGATGCACAAGACAAGGCAGAATATGAGACACTGGAGCCCCTTTGCAGGGAGCTGGTGACCAGAGTGACATTTCCTGCAAGACCACCTACCAAAAAAAAAAAAAAGTGTGTGTGTGTGTTGGGGGGGCTTCCTCTGAGCCACGCAGAGTCACTGAACACAGCTCCAAAAGCCCGCAGCAAGGACAGCCTGTCTAAGCCAAAGCCAGACAAAAGGCAATCCATAAAAGGACTCCACGAACTGGACAGACATACTGATCCCCCAGACAACTGCAACTGCCCCAGGGTCCGAGTCACATGAGGATTTCAGGAGAAATGCAGTCCTGCAGATCTTTCTTGCTTTATTTATTCTCACATGAAGTTGTGCCTCTGGAAATTACCATATGGAGGAATTTCCTTGCACACGTCAGACTCTTTCTGCCCTAAATGTCAGTGGGGACCCACAACAGATAGGAAGGCTGGACTAGGCACATCACTCCCCCTTCCCAAAGCACTTCATGGCCAGCACTGACTCTGGAACCAAAAGGCATGAAACAGCATTCCCCACACACACACACTCTGTAGCCTTTAGCACCGTGAAATCCCAGTTTCCCACTGCCCTCAAGGAAGAGGAAAATACCTGCAGGATCCTAATCTAAATAAGGACATCCTGATAAAATGGTTGTGGAAAGTGAGCTCGAGCCAGCTCTTCCTCTCAAGCAGCTCCTGCCAGCTGGGTCCTGGCACAGCATGCAAGGGGCTCCACAGAAGAGTGGAGCAGCATGGGTCCCTGCTCTGCAGAGGGATGAAAACGCAATGCTGACCCTGCTAAGAGGATTTTGTGGCATTTCCCCAGCACTGAGCACAGGGCCTTGCAGAACCACAGCCCTTTCCTGAAGCATTAGCAAAGGAATCCGCGAGATTAAAGGTGTTGAAACACATTTCTCAATGTGGGTGTCAGTCTGCCCCACCTCTCCGCTCCCATCCTACCCTGTACTCGAGGCCATGGTGCTGTTGTATTTGTGCGGCTCCCCCAGCTTCCAGAGGAATTACCCTCTTTGTGGATTAAACGCCCCTTGAACTTCTGTCTTGCACATCACTTGCTGCTCTGAGCACCTCGCACAGAGCTGCTGGCTGCTCTACCCAGCCCTACTGGCTGTTCATTCCTGGGACCTTCCCCAGATGCAGCAGCTTTAATGAGCACCAGGGGAGAACTGCAGAGGACTCCATTTCCTCCTCCATGGCACACAAAACGGACCGATTTTCTCCTGCTGCTTTCCAGTAAAGCAGCTCAGTCTTCACACTGTGTTCTCCAATTTATATGGGCCCAATTATCAGTAGAAAAAGTTTCTTTACCCATTCACTGCTGCTTTGAAGCAGCACACACTGGCCTTTCCATCCACAGGCACACGCTGCAGCTGGAGCTGACGGCCCCACCACAGGGGGACATGCTGCCAGAGCTGGACCAACTCTCCCTCAAACATTCATACTCACAGCACTGCATCCCTCAGCCTTCCCTCACGAGGTGCCTTTCCACAGAAAGGTTCAGTCTCGGAAGGAGCAGACCTGAGGTGGCCAGGCCAGAACAAACCACCCATCAACAAAGAAGGACTGGTGGAAGATGTGAAGGTTGGGGGCTACCTTGGCTGCAGTGACCATGAGATGGTGGAGTTCAGGATCCTGCGAGGAGGCAGCAGGGCACCAAGTAGGATCGCAACCCTGGACTTCAGGAGAGCAAACTTTGTCCTCTTCAGGGACCTACTTGGAGGAATCCCATGGGTGAGGGCCCTGGAAGGAAGGGGTGTTCAAGAGAGTTGGTTAATATTCAAACATCACTTCCTCCAGGCTCAAGAGCGGTGCATCCCTATGAGTAGGAAGTCAAGCAAAGGAGGTAGGAGACCTGCATGGATGAGCAAGGAGCTCCTGGCAAAACTCAACCAGAAGAAGGAAGTCTACAGAAAGTGGAAAGGGGGACAGGCCACTTGGGAGGAATATAGGAATGTTGTCAGAGTATGCAGGGATGTGACGAGGAAGGCTAAGGCCCGTTTGGAATTAAATCTGGCTAGAGATGTCAAGGACAACAAGAAGGGCTTCTTCAAATACATCAGCAGCAAGAGGAAGACTAGGGAAAATGTGGGCCCTTTGCTGAATGGGGTGGGTGCCCTGGTGACGAAGGATGCAGAGAAGGCAGCGTTACTGAATGCCTTCTTTGCTTCAGTCTTTACTGGTCAGGCCAGCCCTCAGGAACCCCAGACCCTGGAGGCAAGAGAGAAAGTCTGGAGAGAGGAAGACTTTCCCTTGGTGGAGGAGGAGTGGGTTAGAGATCATTTAAGCAAACTTGACACCCACAAATCCATGGGCCCTGATGGGATGCACCCACGAGTGCTGAGGGAGCTGGCGGACATTATTGCTAAGCCACTCTCCATCATCTTTGAAAGGTCATGGAGAAGAGGAGAGGTGCCCGAGGACTGGAAGAAAGCCAATGTCACCCCAGTCTTCAAAAAGGGCAAGAAGGAGGACCCAGGCAACTACAGGCCAGTCAGCCTCACCTCCATCCCTGGAAAGGTGATGGAGCAGCTCATCCTGGAAGCCATCTCCACGCATGTGGAGGAAAAGAAGGTGATCAGGAGTAGTCAGCATGGCTTCACCAAGGGGAAATCATGCCTAACCAATCTGATAGCCTTCTATGATGGAATGACTGGCTGGGTGGATGAGGGGAGAGCAGGGGATGTTGTCTCCCTTGACTTCAGCAAGGCTTTTGACACTGTCTCCCATAGCATCCTCATAGACAAGCTGAGGAAGTGTGGGTTAGATGAGTGGACGGTGAGGTGGATTGAGAACTGGCTGAATGGCAGAGCTCAGAGGGTTGTGATGAGTGTCGCAGAGTCTAGTTGGAGGCCTGTAGCTAGCAGTGTCCCCCAGGGGTCAGTCCTGGGTCCAGTCTTGTTGAACTTCTTCATCAATGACCTGGATGAAGGGACAGTTTGCTGATGATACAAAACTGGGAGGAGTGGCTGGTACAGCAGAGGGTTGTGCTGCCATTCAAAGAGACTTGGACAGGCTGGAGAGGTGGGCAGAGAGGAACCTCATGAGGTTCAACAAAGACAAGTGCAGGGTCCTGCACCTGGGGAGGAATAACCCCATGCACCAGTACAGGTTGGGGGTTGACCTGCTGGAAAGCAGCTCTGCTGAGAAGGACCTGGGAGTGCTGGTGGACACCAAGTTAAGTATGAGGCAGCAATGTGCCCTTGTGGCCAAGAAGGCCAATGGTATCCTGGGCTGCATCAGAAAGAGTGTTGCCAGCAGGTCGAGGGAGGTGATTCTCCCCCTCTACTCAGCCCTGGGGAGGCCACATCTGGAGTACTGCATCCAGTTCTGGGCTCCCCAGTACAAGAGGGATGTGGCACTACTGGAGCAAGTCCAGCGAAGGGCCACAAAGATGATTAGGGGACTGGAGCATCTCTCTTATGAGGAAAGGCTGAGAGAGCTGGGCCTGTTTAGCCTGGAGAAGAGAAGACTGAGAGGGGATCTTATCAATGTGTACAAGTATCTGAAGGGAGGGTGTCGAGAGGATGGGACCAGACTCTTTTCAGTGGTGCCGAGCGACAGGACGTGAGGCAATGGGCACAAACTGAAACACAGACACTTCCATCTTAACATGAGGAAAAACTTTTTCACTGTGAGGGTGACAGAGCACTGGAACAGGTTGCCCCGAGAGGTGGTGGAGTCTCCTTCTCTGGAGATATTCAAAATGCGCCTGGATGCAATCCTGTGCAATGTGCTCTAGGTGACCCTGCTTGAGCAGGGGGGTTGGACTAGATGATCTCCAGAGGTCCCTTCCAACCTCAGTGATTCTGTGATTCTGTGATCAATCAAAGCGCAGTCAGCAGGGTCTGGTGCTATGTGCAAACACCCTGCCGCAAGGCACTGCACAGCTTCAGTGCTTGGCCTGATGGCTCTCACTAGCCAGCAGCAGCCTGAAGTTGGACCAGTGCAGTCTTTAGCACAGCCTCAGCTTTCCAAAGGGCAGCTCTGTCTTTCAGAGGAATCAGCCTGGTCCTTCCACCTTACTGCAAGCAACGTGGGAAGCAATCCCCAGTGAAATGACAAGCATGGATCTCAGACCCACGTTTGCAATGAGGGCCTTCCTGCTCCTCAGAAAGCACTACCCTCCCATGGGGTAGTGCTGGCAGCGCAGGTCACTGTTCACCCAGAGCAGATACAAAGATGTACTGCGAATGCCCTTCTCCCACCTCCTGACACAAGATTGAAGAGCGCATCTTGCTTGGCACTGAAGGAAGGGTCCTTCATTATCCCAACTCTGACACTTGGAAACCACATTCCCCCTTGAACTAGCTGTTACCATGAAATGCACAATAAAATTCCCTCCTCTCATAACCATGCAAAGCAGGAAACTGGAAATAATCCTCAGAAAATGAAAAATGAGCCATGAAATACAGAAACTCATTCATCCCACAGAATTGATTGTAGGAGCAAACCTACTGCCTCCTGCACAGGAAACCATAGCGGAGGACAGGGCCCTGCTCCCAGCAGCATCCCTCCTACCTCCCTCCTTACAAATATATCCAAGAGGGGAAGGGAAATCAAACACACGAAGGCAGCGTGTGCAGAAAGAAGGGAGTGGATGGCATCTCTTCCTCATTCCTTTCTCAAGGAGCATACCGAGTCCTTCCTGTGCATAGTGCTGCTGGCACAAAGCACACCTTTGCAATGACACAGCTTCTATTTTTGGAGTCCACGCACCTGCCTCAAAGATGCAGCAGGGCAAAGCATGCTGACAGCAGGCACAATGGCTCCATTTCTACAGTGTCAGAGGCAGCAGGGTAGACTTACAGAGGGGAAAGATCAGGTTCCCCATTCCCCCTCTCCAAATTAGGGGAGCCAAATTAAATGCACATTTCCTGGGTCCTGTAATGAGAGAGCAGTTCTGCTACTGTACAGTGCCCTGATCCCCATTCAAGATTCAATCTGGCTCTGAGCAAGTAAACTTTCTATGGAAGACATAAGAACGTTTATCCTGCTGCCCTACCTTTGACAGTAGCCAAGAGCACATGCTAAGGACCAGTACAAGAAGAGGGCATGCACACAGAAGTACCTCTTCAGATTTTTGGCATTTTGCGGCTTAGACTCCCTAGATCAGAGTGGCTTCCCTTTTACGAACCAGTCTAAAGAACTCTGGGCCTTAACTACACTGCAGGTGAAGAAACACCTCTTTTGGTAGGAACCTGTCCATCTACTAGCTTCGTTTGATGTCCTCCCCATTCCCAGTCTTGCACTGGAAGATGCAGTGAACAATCAGGCCCTGTCCACTCTCCAAGACACTCGTGATTCTATGTTTATCGGATCCAGGGCCCACATTGCCATCTCTCTTCCAGGCTGAGAAGGAGAAACTCCTCAGAGCTGGAGCAGTCTTTGCCATGTTCCTGTAGAGCACCAAGCACAAACACTGCAACCCTGCCTGCCCTGAAAACCAAGCATGGCCAGGCCCAAGTGGGATGTAATTCAGGCAGGGGAGACAGCAGCTCCTGACAGGGATGCAGAGCAGGGATAAGATGAGCAAGGTGAACCAGAAAGGGGATGAACTGCTTTGCTTTCTGTGCCCACAACACTCAGGCACCCCTTTGATAGGTCCCTTGCTCTGGCTGGTTGGCTCTGGGCCAGGCTCACTTCCACCTCCTTTTGGGTCTTCATCTTCTAAGGCTGCTCAAGTTTGTGTTAGCTCTGATTTCCCATCCTGGGGAAGATGGTAAAGGCAGTGCACAGGGTGGAAGAGCAAAGACAGCTCCAAGGATGGGAGAATAAGATAACGTATAGGGTCTCTTCATAGAAATACTTCCCCCCCCCCCTTCATACTGCTTTTTCTGAAGGAGCATCATGTAAGCCTGAGCCTGAAGCCTCTAACACTATGGCCAAAACAGTCCCTCATGTAACACGGCATACACTACAACTCATGGTCTTCAAGGAAACCTCTTCTCTGTCCTAGCTCAACTAGGGAACGTACGCCCAAGAAAAACTATAGCACAGCAAGAAGCAGAGCTAACCAGCCATGGAAACAGGGAGAGTAGCTTCAGCAAGAACTAGCTGCTGCACCCAGCAGCCTCCATGTGCGACTAATGCCCAGGCAATACCCTCTCTGAGCTTGGCAGACTTCCAGCTGTAACATCTACCAAAAGAATGCACAGAGCTGCAAGGTTTAGAGAAAGGAAATACACAGCACTCAGCTCAGAGAGCCTGTCCAGTGGTGTTTGGTCAGAGCTTAGACATCAAAACAACTCAAAACTGCATCTTGCTTTTTTAGCACTAGATAACTTTGCTTAAAAACATTATACAAAGGTAGGCAACTATGATTTGTCTCCTTGACTACCGACATTTCTCTAGCAGAAGATACTGTGTTAGAAATTAGAGGCCACTCTCCAAATAACTCAAATCTCATCCAGCAGTCACAGAACCCGAAGTACAAGAAGGTGATCAGGAGTAGTCAGCATGGATTCACAGAGGGGGAAAATCATGCTTAACCAACTTGATGGCCTTCTATGATGGAATGACTGGCTGGGTGGATGAGGGGAGAGCAGGGGATGTTGTCTCCCTTGACTTCAGCAAGGCTTTTGACACTGTCTCCCAGAACATCCTCATAGGGAAGCTGAGGAAGTGTGGTTTAGATGAGTGGACAGTGAGGTGGATTGAGAACTGGCTGAATGGCAGAGCTCAGAGGGTTGTGATCAGCGGTGAAGAGTCTAGTTGGAGGCCTATAGCTAGCGGCGTCCCCCAGGGGTCAGTCCTGGGTCCAGTCTTGTTGAACTTCTTCATCAATGACCTGGATGAAGGGACAGTTTGCTGATGATACAAAACTGGGAGGAGTGGCTGGTACAGCAGAGGGTTGTGCTGCCATTCAAAGAGACTTGGACAGGCTGGAGAGGTGGGCAGAGAGGAACCTCATGAGGTTCAACAAAGACAAGTGCAGAGTCCTGCACCTAGGGAGGAATAACCCCGTGCACCAGTACAGGTTGGGGGTTGACCTGCTGGAAAGCAGCTCTGTGGAGAAGGACCTGGGAGCGCTGGTGGACACTAAGTTAAGCATGAGGCAGCAGTGTGCCCTTGTGGCCAAGAAGGCCAATGGTATCCTGGGGTGCATCAGGAAGAATGTTGCCAGCAGGTCGAGGGAGGTAATCCTGCCCCTCTACTCAGGCCTGGTGAGGACACACCTGGAGTACTGTGTCCAGTTCTGGGCTCCGCAGTACAAGAGACATATGGAGCTACTGGAGCAAGTCCAGCAAAAGGCTACTAAGATGATGAAGGGACTGGAGCATCTCTCATATGAGGAAAGGCTGAGAGAGCTGGGACTCTTCAGCCTGGAGAAGAGAAGACTGAGGGGGGTGGATCTTATCAATATGTATAAGCATCTGTAAAGAGGATGGGACCAGACTCTTCTCAGTGGTGCCCAGAGATAGGAGGAGAGGCAATGGGCACAAACTGAAACACAGAAAGTTCTATCTGGGCATAAGGAAAAACTTTTTAACTCTAAGGGTGACTGAGCACTAGAACACATTGCCCAGAGAGGTTGTGGAGTCTCCTTCCTTGGAGATATTCAGAAGCCTTCTGGCCAGGGTCCTGGGCAACATGCTGTAGGTGACTCTGCTTGAGTAAGGGAGTTGGACTAGATGATCTCCAGAGGTCCCTTTCAACCTCAACCATTCTGTGATTCTGTAACCTGGAAAAAAAGGGGGGGGGGGGGGGGAAGATGACACACACGACCTGCACCCTAGTGTCCAGAAGCCTCAGTCTTGTGCAGCTTAAATCTATGAATCTATGAAACTGGAAGTTAAATACATGTGAGACCAAATCTCCTCTGCTGTCCTGTTGCAGAGCAATAATGGGCCTACCTAGAGGTTTTAAATATTTATCAAGCCTTCTGAAGTCAACTGGAAATGGACTGAGCTGACAGTCTGAAAGACACCAACTTCAGATTTGAAGATTTATGTCTCCCGAGGCAATTCATTCACCACACACCATCTGTTATATAACACAGTGAAAAGAATTGCTAGCATGGAACCAGGGAGAAAAACTGGCGCACAGAGAAAATGAATGGCAAAGCAGCCCTTACTGACTGCTCCAGGAAAAAATTATTAAATTCTTCTCCATTTGGTGGCTCACCATTCAAAGCCATCTCCTCTGGTCACCACCCTGAACCAAGGACCAATAAAATAACAGTCCACTTCAAGCAGCAGAAGTGACAACAGAGGTAGCAGTTCATCCTCAAGGATTTTAAGAACAGATTTTGCACAGAAGTGGCGATTCAAATTGGGAAGAGTAGCAACATCATCCTCCTAGCCCAAGGAGCTCTGTGACCAACTAAAGGGCAAGCGGCCTCTCAGTGCATCCCAAGCCGTGACGTAAAACTGCCCTCCTGTGGGGCTCCTGCAGCCTCTGCAGCAACCGGGTGCTTGGTCGGCAGCTGCTGTCCTCCTCACCTCCGCGACTGCTCTGCCCCAGGGCTCCAGCCCCTCGGGAGCCAGGCAAGGCAAGCAAAGCAAATGCAGGCAAGTGGGCTGCAACCTCGCAGGCACAGTGGCTGAGCAAGCCAGATGCCCACCCACAGGACACCAAAATAAGCACCGGCAGCAGTAGTAACTCAGATCTGAGAACAATCTGTGCAGCCAGAAGAGCTATCAGTGGGAAGGGAAGAGATGAACCTTTCTGCAGAGGAAAGGCTCTAATCCAGTACCTCTAGCACATGTGCTAAATCCAAGTCTCACGCAGTGCCCTGGACAATTGGAACTTCATTTTCTTGAACAGCCTCAACAGAGGATATATGGAAGAGCACAGAGGGCCCTATGTCTAGTTAAGATGACTTTTGTCTGGAGGCACAATGCACACAATCCTTTAACACAGAAGTTTCACTAGGATTTTACCTTTAGAGTCTCTCTCCTCTATTAGAGGCCTTGAATAAAACAGCAAACAATTCAGACAGCAGACACTGTGCATACAACCACTCAGAACGCTTCAAAGGTGACCCATAAGCCATTTTTAATGCATTTCCTCAAACTACCAGCCCAGTTCTGCCTTAATCTTCTGAATCCTTATTCCAAGATGCTCCAGCTCTAGGATGTATCTGCCAATGTGTTTAAGTGGCTCATATCTCTTAATGTAAGATCCCTACCATGCAACAAACTGAGCTGCACAACTCAGAGCACATCTGCCTACAGAGAACAACTAGAAATCTGTATCTTTCTTCTGAAAATAAAGAGAAAGACTTCCCACCAATGGTTTAATGGATGTTTTATATGATGCTAAAGCGCTTAGATAACTAAGAAATAACAAATGTAATGTTCCAGAGGGGACAACTCTCAAAACACAACCTCAAATCCACAGTGAGTTTGGTCCCTGCAGATAGCAGCACCTCTTACCTTGACTGTGATCACTACTATAGTTCAAAGTACTGGTAAAAAGTAAAGAGAAGTAAAAGGCTGATCTTGGTGTGTTTTCATCTCCTCTGCTTTAGTGCCATTTGGCTCTATCCCCTTCCCATAGCTCGTGGAAAGCATGCTGCTTAATTTCAAAGTTAGTTTCAATAAAGTAATTTCCCTGGTTAAGAACAAACCTTTGCATTCTTAATTATTATAGTCTTCAATTCCTGTAAGACTCAATGCGCATATCTAACTGGTCCTGACCACCAGGGCAGGGAGGCTTGGGAGGAAGACAAGGACAGGGTCAGACAGCCCAGCAGGAAGGCAGGAGGCACCGAGCCTTTCAACTCCATCCCCTGGCCTCAAACACCTTCAGGTGGACACTGAAGCAGAGGTGATCGTGGAAATCACCCAAACAAGCATCTCTGCAGGCTCAGGAGCCCAGGGAGGAGCTCCTAGGGCACAGGGGCCTGTCCAGACACCATGCCAACACCTGTGGTTCCTCATTTCACAGCATTCGTCACCACAGGAAAGGACTGAAGCTCCTCTTTAGTCAGGTCAGAACAAAGCAGCACCCTCACAGCTTCTCAGCTCCTGCTATATGGCACCATGCCACTGTGGATAACCCTTGGCTGCAGAATCACTTACTGCTCAGCAAAGCAATTTCTATAATCACTTTCTTTCAGACTCAGTCTGAAGAGTGCAAACTGCCTAGAGAATCCCTTTCAGAGCTTTCTACCCACCAGCACAAATTAGCTGATTTTTCTCATCCAGCCTGTTCTGTGAACAGCCTCTCTCCACAGGCCTGCCTGTACCAAGGCTCAGGGCAGAACAGGCTGGTGGTTTGAAATGCCTGATGACAAGTAGGAAGGCAAAAGACACTAGCAAAACACAGCTCAGAGTCCCCAGCACATTTGCCAGAGACCAGGCATCCATCTCTGGCCTTTAAAAGCTGCTTGTCACAGCATCCTTTCTGCGCCATTGTGGAATCAAGGTACAACAGAAGACATCAGCCCAGCAGCTGCGTTTCATGGCCCCATTGCTAAGATACATGGAAGCTCCTAAGGGCAAAAAAATTTGCTAAGTGACACCAAGACAGAGATAAATATCCTCAAGAACACAGAGGATTAAAAGAGCAGCAGCATCTCCCAACCTCTCCTTGATCCTGAAACAGAATAGCATTAACTCCTGTGCACACCCAAACCAAAACACAGGGCTGAACTTCAAATAAGATTAAAGCTGAGATTAATCCCAAAATTTTCTGAGCTTCTACCATGCTTTGCATGCCACACTGGGTGTAGAGTACCGGGAAAAAGAATTACACCGCTCTTGGTCTGGCTGAGTTCATGGGAACTGAAAAGCTACAAGTACTACACTTGTAGCTATCCCAAGAACTGTCCCACTGTTTCATTAGACAGTGCACTGGCTGCCTTTAAAAAGCCATGGGAGTTAAATGCCTTTCTAAATTATCTACTTAGACCCCTACAGCTACATCCATAGTCTTGCTCTTTCCTGAGAAAATGTCAATGTCCCATCTGCAGATGCAACAGAATGGAAAATGGTGCAGTCCTCAGACAGTAGCTTACACCCTATTTCATCAGTCCTTGTATATATGTTCTGTCCCAGCCTCACCTGTGACTACAGCATAGCTAACACTATACACACGCCTGCAGCTCCAGTTGGAGCAATCTTGTGGAGCAGGAGGCTGGTCTATTGAGATGAAACCTGGTGTTTACCATGCTTGGTAAGGGTCTGTCATGGTCAAGGAACTCTTGTTATTGCCTTGCTGGAATTTGCTGTGAGGCATCTACCATTCAGCACCTAATTAGACGCCCTGGACATTCTGGACAGGCCACAATGTTACAAAATGCTAATTTCTTCAAAAGATGCAGGCTCTTCTTTTGCTGCCTAAATGGCTTTTGGCATTATATACCAAATTCTCTACAATATCAAGACAGGGCACCACTGTAAAACAAAACCAAAAGCACTCCCAACCTCCTAGATGCTTCTGGAAGTCACATCAATGTCACAGCATCTTGTTTGCTGCAGATCTCAGACCTCTAAACAGATTACTATATTTTTAGGCCGTAAGTGCCCTTTGCAGTCTGAGATTGGCTCGACCCAGAGCAGACACCATGCTGATGCACACTGTATGAGCCCAACAGTCAGAAGCAAAACAGTGACGCTCTTTCATGAAGACACACAAACAGAAAGACTACAAAATGCTGCAGTGCAAACACAAATCAAAAAAGCCTAGAGGATAGGTGAGCAACAGCCCAAGATGCATGAATTCCCTTGAGAAAATCCCCCACTTTCAGGCTGGGCCAAATGAATTTTAGCTGAGGAGCTGCTGCCCGGAGGGGGGAGTATGAGATTGTTTAGGAAGGGCCAGGTGCTTCCAAGCAATTAGCAATATCTCTTGATTGGAAGGGGAGTTGGTCACAAAAAAAACATGCATACAGACAGTTCCTGGGACTGCTAGAAACAAGTCAAAGCTGGAAGGATGTGAGCAGACATGGAAATGCATTGGGCAAATGAGGAAAAGTGGGTGAGGGTAGATGCCAAGACAGGTCTGCTCTCAGCACCCATTCCCTCAGCTTTCCCGCTCCTTTTACACCACTGCATCAGAGTCACTACAGCCTGGGCAGCACAGTAGCGTTCAGCTCATCAGCAATTGCTGTCTGGCCTGTGAAAGCAACACCTTTGCTGATGACAAAGGCTGCCGGCAGCTCGGAGACAACACACTCACAAGCAGTTGCTGTTGCAGCACTTTATCAGCTCCACAATCACCAGCACTGCCTGAGCTCTTCCTGCTTAGAGAGGGAAGTGGGCAAAGGAGAACCCACATCAGTTCACAGCAAGACCTCAAAAAGAGCTAGGTGCAGCAGAGTTGGGGATCCTTCTGTTTAAATAGCATCCCTCTGAAAGATCAGTGTTTTCTGTGTTGCCTGCTATACACTACAACACATGGCAGAGCCTGTCAGGAGCACAGGGTCCAGCCATGCTGACAAGCAGCTCCAACTAGCTGTGTTCATCCCCACTTTCAGTATTTTTTTTTTTTTTTTTTTTTTTTTTTTTTTTTTTTTTTTTTTTTTACAGCTCAGCACCTTGGTCCTGCCTGCTCCCCAAAGGAGGGGCTTGCAAACACCAGACCTGGAAAATCTTTGCGCCAAGAAAATCCCACTGCCCACAATAGAATAGCAAATGCTCTGCAAGTTCACATTTCCTTTGAATTTCCTCAGATCTCTTATCTAGCCATGTGTTCACATGGCAGCAAGTGTATTGCAGGACAGGGGAATTCATCATCAACAGCTGTATCTCTGCCAGATCCCTTAGCCTCCCAGAGGTAAATTTTGCCACCTTATGAGGACTGCTATCCTTAACTTCTGTCCCTGGCAACAAACCTCCCCACAGAAACACATGGCTGGGAAAGAAAACAGGCATACATTAGTAAGGCCCTGAAGGGACAGTCCCTGTAGCCAGCCAGCAATGCAACATCCTTCAGGCCAGGGAAGACAGGTTCACAAATGCATACCTGCAGACTCAGAAAAGCTTGTACCATTTCTCAGGCCAAACAGGCAGTGCTTGGCTCTTGCTGCGAGTACCGCCTCATCCATTTAGTCTCCCCAGGTAGCATCTTAGGCTGGGAGCTATTGCTGGGGAGCAAGTAGGCAGTGTTACAAATTCTCTCAAACACTCCTCCCGCAGCTCCCTTTGCATAGCCAGTAGATCTTGCTGCTTCCCAGTCACAACAGACTGGAAGTACCACCTCTGTCTGCAGTTAAGTACATTTGACATAGAAGCAAATGAAGAACAAGTGCTTTGTTTGGACAGAACAGAAAAATGACTACCTGAATTAAAAAAGGCCATTTGCTCTTTTCAGCTTCTATATTCCCCTGTCCTTTGGGAAGTCTCCACCAGCCTCAGAAATCTCACCTCTCTCAAGTCAAAAAAAGCCATCAGTAGCTCCTCTGTCTGCTTTCCATCCAAGCCCAGGTTCCAGCCCTCCCTCATCTGGGCCATCAGCCATCTCAGTGGCTTCTTGCTGGAAAGCTATCAAAGAGGACTTCTGCATGTGCTCTGTCCACCCAGAAGCAGCCCAAGCTCACAGAGCAGCCATGAGCACCCCCAGACCCTGCAGAGAAGAAAGCAGAACAAGCCTCACTCACTCTCATCTGGGTTGGGCGAAGCAAGAATGGCGCTATGCTTCCTCTTCACTTCCTCCACGTTCTCCGAAATTTTATCAATGAACCCTCGAATTTCTTCCACCTGTGGAGACAAGACAGACATCCTTTGAGAGCCTGAAGTTTGGGAAAGTGAAGGGATTATTACACCCTATGCAAAAGCAACCATGACATGTCTGAACCACAGCAGACTTCCCCTTGGAGAGTTTCAGTGGATATTTTCCAGCTGGATTCTCAAACTGTAGGCCTGATGTGAAAACAGATCTTCCACATCACAGCAGCCAGCTTTGGAGCCACAACAATATAATATAGACTCTAGGTCCTGTATGTTTTGTTGATATGCTGGGAAACACGTAAGGTTTATTTAAATGAGCACCAGATCTATGAATTCCCAGACTCCGCATCTCAGATGGAGCAAATTGCTCAAGATGCACAAGCCAGGCTCAGTCCCAGCTCTGTCCCCCGCAGCTCTTGGCTCCACAGGCTGAGAAACCCAGTCTGATCCTCACCCCACACAAAGCAGGGAGGCCAAGTGAGAAGCTGCCTCTCAATGCTGGTATCTTCCCCACACTCCTGTACTACAAGGAAACATGCCGACATTGCAGAGAGTGGGAACCTGTACTTGTGCCCTGCTGCCTACTAGGCTGCACATTCTCTACCTTTACCTTTTCCTTGGACTCACACCACCACTTCGCTCATCTTCGTCCATCTGCATGTCAAATTTTTCATTCTGCACTCCATTGCCTGTACAGATACATTTTAACACCCCCTACACACATGCCATGCTAAGGGTATGCTAAAAATCCACATGCATATCTTACAACCACCCACATGCCAGAAGACAACCTCTTGTTTGCTAAAGAGAGGCACAAAATTAAATCAATCCCATGCAGAAACTGCTACTCTGCAGAGGTGCTTTCAAGAGAGTTTTTAGAGCCTGCCTGCTTTAATAGCAGTTTGGAGGCATGCACATTGCAACAAGACTGCCTCATACTCTGCAGCCTGTTTCCCCAGGCTCACATGCACCCACTTACTGGTCACTTTGCACAGTTGGCCCATTGGTTTCTACAGGAGCAGGTGGAGAAGCAGAGTGCCCTTTAGGCTGGGTAAGCACACAGCCACCTCAGGTCTGCTGAGAAGCCTGGTTCCCACTAATCCCACTCTGAATGGGACCTTGGAGGAGCCAGAGCCTGATGCAATTCTGCTGGTGCTTAATCAGGACAGGACAACCATCCCTAACTCAACTGCAGCTGCTCCTCCTCCCAGGCCTGGAATGAGAATCCATACCATAGCCACATGGCCTGTTCCAGCACTAACAGAAAGGTTCGAAACTGGCTTGAAAGTTACATTGAAGAAACAAAACTCTCACCTGTTCAAAGAACTCATCCATGAAGCGATCTCGGTCCACGCTAACAGTGACTTCATCATCATCATCACTGTCCTTTGCCTGCAAAGACATGGAGAAAAGCATCAACAAGTGCTTCCTATAAACCTTCCTGATCCATTCCAAGCACTTATCTCAGGTGCATCTTCCCCTTCTCCTTTGCTTACATGCTCCCAGGACCTGGGAAGAAACGATAGCCACAGTGAGGGACACCCACAGACACAGCTGCACAGAGTGCTACAAGAAGACAAAAAGAACAAACGAGATCCAGCTCCAGCAATAAAGGCATGATGAAAAACACCACTGCAACTAGCTGTAACACCACTTGGCTGTTCTGTGCCAAGCGTAGAATGAGACTAATGATATTTACACATTTACACTGTGCTGGAAGGGAGAATTTTATGTGCTCACTGAGCTATCCTCAGCTGTGCATGAGCACAACAGCTCAATAAACAGCAGTGATTAGAAAAACACCAGGGATGTTATAGAGAGTAGGAAAAGTGGAACAGAACAGAAAATAACAGAAATACTATAACCACAGCAGGCAAATGAGGGGGGTGTCCTTGTCTGGAGCAGCATATGTATTATTGTCACCAGTGATGAAAATACCTCCCATCCCAGCAGAAGCAGCACGCGAGTTCACAGATGGCAGGAAAATTATGATCTCAATGTCTTCCATGTAAGGATATATTTAAAAGATACCATCCAAAGCAGAGACTTGACAGAGGGAAATGGAAAATTAATGGGGTAGAAAAGTTTCCTCTTACTCTGTCTTCGCTGAAGAAAAGGATTCAGTAGAATGGAGAAGATATAAGAGTGAAGATTCTCTTTATTCATCCAACAAGTTTTACATAATTTGCAGACAGGAGCTAGTCATCCTGTGGTCCCTTTGCAGAAAGCTAGTCAATACAGTCAGCAATTCTTCAGAGAGATTCCTCTTATCCTGAGATTAATCAGATGAACTGCCTATTTCTTCCCTGAAATTGTCTTTTTCAGCCTAGTATGACCCACTTGGATGGAGTCATCTACAGAAGACAATCCCACCTCAGCTTTCATTTTTACCACTACTCATGGCACCGCTTGCTTTGGTAATGAATTTGTGAATGGCATATCCAAAGATATCAAGAGAGTTGTCAAGAGTCAAGTGAAAATCTGACCTTGACAAACAGACACGATTAGAACAAGAGTGTTGCTGTCCAAATCCAACACCCACTCTGTGGCCACAAAGAAGAAACAGTTCCGAGGAAGGGGATTTGAAAATTGCCCATTTCGTTCTCTTCCAGCTCCTTCCTGGAGCAGCCAGCACCAGTCACTCAAGCCACTGGCTCACTAGGCAAGTCTGCACAGTAAGCCTGGGGGCATGGTGGAAGCCACCAGCGCAGGAACTGCTCAGTGCACTCTGATTTTGATGGAGTTGCACAAAGCAAGCCCAAGGGTGAGCACCTAGAGGTTACTCTTGCTTTGACTTGGATTTTACTCTATGTTACTCATTTGCTGTAAAAACACACCCTTGTGGTGAAGGTATAGCCTGGCTGATGGACACCTCCTGGAACAGGCTCTGGTTAACAGGCATACCTACCGTACAAATGCCAACACAAATCTAGACTTTGGAAAGAGCTTTGGACACGCTGCATCCTCCCCCCAGCAAAGCAATTCCCCTGTGTAACGAGGGGGGGGGGGAGTCTCTTTTAGCAAAGAGGCACAATCTGGTTTCTTCTCTAAAGTCTTTTGCTATCAAAATTCAAAGTGTGCCCTCACAGCAAGGAGGCAGAGGGAGGCCCAAGAAAACATCTCCCACTCTACACACCAAGTCCTCATTTCTCCCAGTGCTGCAAAAGTGGTCAGTTTGTCATGAAGAGCCAGAGCATAATTTAGGGTTAGCAGAGAGCCAGGTGCATGTAAGTCTGCACAGCTAGAGAGATGTGTCAGGCCCCTGCTTTGCATGACAAAAGACAGTCAAAAGAGCATTAAGCAGCTGTCCCTTGTGTAGGCAACCCACAACACTGTCACTTGAAGCAGGTGTGCACTGAAGTACAGGTAATTGCCAGAAGAATGGTATAAATGGCTTCAGCAAGCACAGCAGCCAACGCTCACATCTCAACTCTGCCGGTGGAGAAGGAAGAACGTCTCAGTTTCCCCCCCACTCCAGCCGTCCATTCTCACCAGAAGCATGACTGCTGATGAGTGACAATCACAGCTCGCTCACAGCTACTGGGGCATGCAGGGAGCTTGATGCATCAAAAAGGAATCCCCACACAGTGTTAAACATGGAATCAGAGCTAAGATTTTCCCGGGGACATGTTTTCAGGACTGGCTGAAAAGCTGAGCCTGAGGACATACTTTCTTTTTCAGGTGCAGCTGTGATATGGGAGCAGTTTGGGTCCTTCACACAGGAAGCTACAGTCCTTTCTGCCAGCGAACTGCTTGTTTGTGAATGTTTGTGAACCGCTTGTTCATTGTTTTTGAATGCTCTCAGATGGCTTTCAAACTATTTAACTTGCAGGGTGCAGCCAGCCTGGCTCCTCTGGAGGTGAATCAGAGCACTCCCACAGCCAGTCCCCTGGAGCAGCACAGGGGCAGCGGCCAGCAGGAACCTCGCTGTCCTGGGTCCAGGCGCAGGATTTGGCCGCAGGCTCTGTCACGCTACTCCTGTGCCCCACTCAATGCCTCCAGGCAGCCAGGGCCAGACCAGGGAGACCTGCACTAAGCAGTTCAGAGAAGGGCAGGGACCCTTCTCTCCCTGCCCAGCTGTACTCCACATTATTGCTGCTCCACCCTCATTCAGGGCCTTCCTTAGTAAAATAAAAGGGTGTTGCCCTCCATCATCCCAGCTGCCTCAGGGGATTACATTATTCATTCAGCAGTTCACCTCATCAGCCTTCAGATAAGCCCTATTTTATCAACATAGTCACTGCTAGCTGTAGCAAAAGGTTCACTCAGGGTCTGCAGACTTAAAAGGGCCCTTGGTAGCTGCCACCCCTCAAGATGCAAACCCTGGGTCAGCTCCAACCTCACCACTGCTTAAATACCAAAACAGAAAAAAAGCAAACACACACACACACACACAAAACACCAAAGCTCATTTTCTTTTCCAGATGCCATATATGTCCAGCAATATTCTCCCAAGAACCTTTCCACCTCTATGCACTTCTTTTGCCATACTCCTCCTTTCCCTTACATCAACAGAAAGAGCCACGACCATGTCCCACTATCACTCCTGGATTCCAAGAGAAGCACAGCCCAGTGCGACGTCCCCAATATCTGCAAAGATCTGCAAGCAAGCAAGCAGGGACACAGCCTGCGAGGACTGTACTCACACACTCCCTACACATGCACAGGAGTTCATGATCAAGGAAGTTGAAATGCATCATTTCCTAAAACTACCAAAATCCTCTAGATCCATTTTTGCCTTCTGGCTTACATTTTGCTAGAGAACTCACTTGGTTTGTGCTGTGCTTCATTTTCAGCATGAACTGTCTGCATTTAATTAAGACAGACTCCATTCCCAAAGCACCTGATGTTTGGGGGGAATCCAAAGTCCTTTGGTGAGCCTGTCATACAGGCAGTTAATATCCTTTATGCCTGCACATACTGAGGGACATTTCCTCAGAAAATCTGCAGCTGAGCATAAACAAACGAGCACATTTTCTGCCTTGCTTGCGCTAGTGTTATCCCAAATGGCACAAATTATCACAAGCTTCCATCTAGACTCCCCTCAAGAATCTCTGAAAAATATAACGCAAACAGATCCTGGTAAAACAAGTAGTGAGTGATGGAAAACACATCCATGGTAAGGGAGTCTCAGTTGCCAACTCAAATATTGCTCTGGACATACATGCTCCTGGGCTCACCACAGGCTCCTTCCTACCAGTCTTTCCAACCTCTCCTTGCCAGTGACAAGGACATTCCCTTCTGACAAAAATATTGCCACCCCAGCCAGCAATAAGGTACATTACACAGTCTCAGTATGCAGGATTTTCACAGTCATTGCTCTAACACAGTAATATTAGGAAGACTCCACTTCTCCAAAGTGCGCCGGTTAGAGGAAAAGGGACTTCTTACACCTTCCTAGAGCTTGTTGTGGGGCATGGTACTTTATCAGTACCGGACAGCCTGTGCTGGGGCATTCCTGCAAAGATGGGGACAAACTGGCCAAAGCAGAGAAGATGTCAGAGAAGGAGAGAGAAAGCTGGACAAACAGGCAGCCTGACAAGCTCCTTTCATTTCTCCTTCAGCTCCACAGCTGCAGTGAATGTTAGGAGAAATCTTACAGGCCACCTCCCCATGCTGCACTGGCCCCTGAGGTTACCCAACACATTTCAGTTCACCAGAAGAGATAAGCATTTCAGGAGATCAGTGGCTCTGCTCCCCGGCTTTGGCTGCCCTGCGGCTCCCCACAGAGCATGTCATCAAGAGCTCCCTGACATTGGGCCCAGGTCCTTCCCCAGGGCTTACACCCCACATAGCCCAGATGCAAACCTAAGGTACCAAACACAGGTGACAGGTTCCTCTGTCTCCAGGAGCAGGTCATCCAGGGTCTGGACAGTGATCAGTTGTGAGGAGAGCTTACCACCTTTACCCTAGCAAATAGTCCAGGGGTGAGAAGATCGGCCCATTGCCATGACCAACAGGCTCAAGAGAACATTCCCAGCTCCAAACCAGAGGCTGTCTCCTGCTCGCTGACCCCAGCCTATTAGGGTAATTTTGAGTTTCTCTGCTCACCCACCACTGTTATCATCCAAATCCATTTACACATCCAGATGCTGAATAAAATTTGCAAAAAAAATTATGTAACTCAAAGAATAAAATCTAGCCAGAGCTATCAGTACAACTCAGGAAAAAAAAAAAAGTGAACAACACTGGAGAGATTCCTAGATTGTTTTGGTCTTCCTGAAAGTCACCACCAGTACCACTGCCACATGCTTAGATTTTCTTCTTCATTACCTCAGTGCAATTTTTATGCTGTTGGAGAGTGGTTAGGTTGCATTTTGTGCAGTTTTCTGGTAGGAAGCGGGCTATTCCAGTTTACCTTCTGCACTATTTTAACACCTTCCTCTAACAGCCCAAATGCACTCCTTTCAACTGTGTTGACTCCTCCTGGTCCCATGCAACAAAGTAATTGCAGCTTTTCCTTAGGCAGCAGCCCACCATTCAACCCATCCATCCCCAGCTAACTCATGAGGCAGCACACTTCATGGCCAGGCTGGCTCACCCCTGCATCTCATGCCATACAGTCCCCAGGCCCTTTGCACTGATGTGCCACAGGCACTGCTGGTCAGCCTGCCCAGAAATTTACCCCGCAATGCAGGGGATTGCGCAGAGGGCGAGGACTGGCACTGCAACCCACCCTCGGCTCAGACCACCCTGAGGGGCTCTGCACACAGAGCAGCTCTGCCAGATGTGACATGTTCTACTTGCAGCACCACGCCGCCCTGTTGCAGGCCTGATGGATTCATCGTGCCAGGACACTGGGCAGGGCAATCAGCTATCCAAAGAGCATAAAAGGCAGGCAGCAAGCTTAGCAGACAATAACACAGGGCAACTGCAATGAGTGTTATTGTTCCAGCCAATGAGTGTTATTGTCCCATTTGCTGGGACAAAGGTAGATCCAGAGAAGCTCTCACCCTCCCCAAGGGTGCTATCATGCTATACTGCTATCATGGATCAGGCTGTGGGCAGACCATGAGCCTGAGAGCAAACAGCAAAACACTCCTGTAGGCATTCCAAAGGGAGCTACAGCAAGATGTCAGACTCTGTCTGGCTAAAGGACAACTAAAAGAACAGTCTCCTGATAGGACAGAAAGAGGAAAATAATGTGATTAACCAATGCAAGGAAGTTTCGCTGGAAATTACTGTGCCAGGACAAGATCCATTGTTAGCAGTCACTGTCTGAAAAGCGGTTGTGCACAGAGGCACCAGTCAGCACCATATGCAGGAGGCTGAACAAACAACAGGAAGACCCAGCCCTTACACTCAGTGCTGTTCAGTCTAGTTTTACTAATCCAGCCTGAACTAAGTTTCTTGTCTCTAGCAATGGCCAATATCCACACCTCCAAAGGACAATGTCAAAGCGCCCTTCTTGGGCAAGCAACAGCCTGAACTATGCATGGGAAAGCACAAGTTCCCATCCTTCACGAGTTTTCCAGAATCCATCAACCCCTTTTGCCTTCATTCTGGCAGCATCTTCATTCACCGGAATTTTTAACCTCTTTCTGAACCCTGCAAGGAAAGCAGTCCATACCACCAGTTTCAAACGCAGGCTTTTAACGCGATCACACAAGAGCAGAGGGTACCAGCAGCAAACAGATTAGTTCAACATGCATCTTGCACAGATGCCTGTTTCTTCATCACCTCTCTGTATATACCTTTTCTGTATATGAAACAGTCCCAGCTCATCTTGCTTACAGGATGACACATCTTTACTCATTTTCATTGCTCCCTGCTGACTGCTGGACCCTTGCCATTTCTGTTAGGCTCAGAAATCACAGATGAACACAAGACATAGCTCAAGGAGAGGGTTTCCAGCAAAGCCACAACTAGCCTTTTAAAAGGCACTTCTATTTTAAAGTCAACTCTTCCCCCGCCTGCTACAGAGAGCTGATACAAAGGCCAAGTGATTGTGGTTATTTAGGCCAGGCACTAAACACCATGCTGCCCTGCTGCGCACGCTGAAAGCAGCACAAAAGCACTGTGGGGAGCCCTGCTAAGAGGAAATTACAAGGATGGAGCCTCATGGTTGGGAGGGCATGTGTCACTACAGCAAAGTCACTGTGGGCTGGATAAGGGCACCATCTGTCCAAACTACGTAATTGGAAATACCCTCTGTGCCATGCCACATCTGACATGCACAGTTCTCGCCATGCGTCAGAGCGAAGTCAGGCTGATTTCCCTGCCTTGCTGCCTCTGATCCTACAGCCTCAAAGTGCATGGACACATGGGAAGAAACAGCTTCCTGGCAATGTTTATGGGGTTAACAAGGGCTCTGCTTCCCAGGCTTGAGAAGGAGAAGACATTACTGGGCAGGCACAACACCCCAAAACTCCCCAGAGATGCAGGATACTGAAGGATCATCTGATCCCAACATCTTCCATTCCGGGAGATCAGTTTGCTGAATCAAGCACAGCGCCTGGAGAAGCGCTGTACATCGAGTCAGCCAGCACTGCTGCCTCCCACCCATTTGGCATTCAGCTATGCCCAGAGCTTAGGGTCCTGCTTTATCTTATTCAAGGTGCAGCACTGCAACCGTCCCTCACAGGCACTCTTATCCCACGATAAAAGTGGCTTCCCCTAAACCACTGTCAAAGCAGAAACAAAACCAGAAAACCTTCCTCATAAAAACCTAATCATCCACACAGACAACAGTACTTTGGTTTCCACACACCAAACCACCCCAAACAGGCTTCTAGCTCAGGCATCCTAAGTTTGCAAAGCCATGGCCAGTCAGACTGAAAACTGAGGAAAGCTCTGGTCTAGGTAAGCTATCTGCTGGTTTTGCTCAACACAAGTAAAAAGTATTTCAAAGCCTTAAAAAGCCCAGTCTTGACTCCCAATGCGAAGTGAGAAACAAACCCTAGAATTCACCCAAGCACTCTACGCATGCAATCATTTCTGTGTTTCTCAGTGGTCAGCCATGCCTTAACGACTATCCATTCTTCTTGGCATCTGCCTAATGCTTCTGATGTGTTAGCAACATCAGATTAGTAAAGGATATTTTGCATCTGAGAAACATTAAAGTTCGACTGCATCTTTAACTCTGCTGAGCCAGACCAAGGCACAGGGCATCACAGAGCTGACCCAATTTGCCTGCTTTCCTGACAGAGGAGGGAAGGAATTGGGTTACTTTTGCAGACATCTCTTCTCCCAGCCAAATGCGCCTCTCAGGATTGGCTCAACATTGCAGGCAGCCAGCCAGCCCACATCTACTTTCAACTTTAAGATGGTTTAGGGGAACAGAGGAAAAGGAGACTTACAATGCTTTATTATGGCTAAGTGCCTTAGGTGAGACTAGCTCTCAAATCAGCTTATAGTAAAGGATGAGCTCAAGTTAATTAATACAATTAGTCAGCAAGCAGTCTGCACTTTGTGCTGTAACTCCACTGCCTTGCAGTCCTTGTGTGACAAGGTCACTGGTATTGCCCCCTTTTTGCATATAGATATCAATTAGCAGCCCTGGTTATTCATCATGTTGCACGCACAAGTGAGGCAAGAGCTCTGAAGCACGTCCTCCTGTTAGGGATTTCTGAACAGATCAGAAAAAACAGGAAGGACTGGAGTAACTTCTCTCACCTGCCACACAGGATAGATGAAGAAAGCCTCTCTTTTACAGTGGTTTTGATTTCTCGAGTCTGCTAGAGTCAGCTTTTGCACAGCAAACCCAAGAGCAGAGCCAAGGCAGGGAGGCTGGCTACTGAAATGCAAGAACTCTCTATTTCCTTAAGCAGAGCTAATGCTGATGAGGGCAGTAAAAGAGGGACAGAAAGGACAGGCTTCTCCTGCACCTTTCAGAGCATCACCAATTTAAACAGCCTCTGTTCCAAGAGGGCTGAAATCTCAGGAGGAAGCAGAGCTGACCTGCAGATCCCCTTCACCGTGAAACAGAGCAGGTGCTCCACCAGAATTGCATGCGGGAAGACAGTCTGAAGAGCCCCAGGCACCCTGGCTCTGTGGGTTTTTTAATAAGCACATTGCTAATAAATTCATTATCTGGCAGATTACATCCCTCTGGTTCAAACAAACCTCATTCCTTCAGCAGGCACTTTCTGAAAGATGGCAGAGGAGCATAAACTAACCAAAGAGACTCGAAACACGCTCCGTCTTCCGAAAACCAACAAGCCTAAGGCAGCAGGCAGGGAGATTTGTAGCGTGACAATAACTAGGTCTCTATTATCTTAGCACCAGCTAAGCAAAAGCTTTATCTCCCGCTATATTTTGTTAGCATTTCAGATGAATTTAGCCATGCCCGGATGCATTTGTGAACACAGTGCAAGCACAGCAGAGCCATGGCTAGGGTGCAAAAGAGAGATGTGCATTTGGGCTTGGAGGCTGCTGACTGCCTTGCCAGCCCTGAAGGGACAGTATTGAGCCCCCAAAGCCCAGCCTGGTCCTTCCTAGGGGCCTTATCAGGGGCACTCAAAACAGTTCAAGCTGAACCTTTCTTAGGAAACATCCAGGACATCCCCAGCTTCATCCAGGCCTCTGCACCAGCCACAAACTGGTCTTGAAAGGGCAGCCCCAAAACCAGACTACTTGCCCTTAACAGGAAAGATAACCCATTATGTCACATGGTGAACAGTACACAGAGAAGGCAGCTAGCCTGTGGTCCAACCACTGCTCATAACTCAAAGGCTGGGGTAGCCAGTGCCATGCATTGGCATACTTTTCCAAAGGTGATAACGCAAGCTTTGCAAAAGCTCAGAGGAAGGAACAAAAGAAGCCACAACAGCTGCTACCCCCTTTTAAGGGCCCTTAACTTAACTAAAAACAGGTCTCAGCCCTAACAGATGCAGTCCACTGCTCTCCATCTTCATTTCCTGGGTGAATCCTTTTTCATTTACCAGATACCTCTCCGCTGATCTACCCCAGGCTGAGAAATTTCAGCTATGCGGGGCTTGACTTTCCTTGTCAAGTGACTGTACTTTATGCACCAAAACCAAAGCATCCCACATGATGCAAACACTACAAGCCACTTTTGCCTCTGCTCTGCAGGAAGGCTGCTCTCTGAAAACAAGTCCTGCCTGAGAAAGGGCAGCAGACTGCACCCTGACTACACATTCACACAGAGCAGCGAATAGCACACACGGGGTCTGAAATCAGGTTGCTCGTTTTCCTTATGAAGTCAAAGAACCCCAAATATTTCACATGCCAGGCAGAGAGCACTTGCCAAACCTTGCTCTGCACAGATGAGGCCAGCTCTCCTGGCACTCCAAGCTCCAGGTTGTGGCTGCATGTGCAGCTGAGAAGATGGATGAGGTCAGAATAATTCTGCAGTGAGCTGCAAGGGAATCTCTTCTTGGCCATCTTAAAACCTGATAAGCCACGTATTAAAGATCATGGATGCCAAGTTCCTGCAAACATCCCGGCCTAACTGCATGCAAAGCTCTGCTATGCTCAGCAACTGAGAGCCGCTCGCTGCAGCTCTGCTGTTAGAACTTCACACAAACAAGGTTCAAACCACCCACAGGTCTCCTACCTATTAAAAGAAACCACCATCATCCTGGGAGACTGTATTTACCATTCACACCTCAGGGTTACAGTTAGAGTTTGGCAGCAGCCTAACCTAGTCTATGCTCAAACTTCAGGTGTCCAGAGCCAGAAGTCCAGCTCAGAACCATTTTCAAGGAAATGGTGTCAAGGCTAAGGACAAGAAGGGCTGCCAGAGGGTCTGCCTCATGGGAGAACTGCTCTGGAGAGCTGAACCACCTGAGACCGCAGCTTAAATCACCTATAGCCTCAGTCTTAGTATATACAGTCTATACATCTAGTACAACTATGCAGCATAATAACCTGGACATTTTACAGTCTGCTCATTGGCTATATTTAATTGTATTCAATTCCATTATTCACCAAAATCAGCCCATATTTCAGACTTTTTGATGAATAAAGTTCAAGGCAAAAAAAAGACTTTAGCATTCATCAGTATCTACATGAGTCAGTAAGCGTTTCAAGTTTCCAACACTAGCAGCACAACGGATAACAAGATTTCCAAGAGAGTTTTGTCCTTAGGTGTTCACTTTCCTTACTGCACTATTATGTTACCAACCTTTGGCATAAAGCCCAGCCATTTTAGCAGAGCATTGGTCAGCTCCTAAACTAAGTTCTAGAAACAGGCATGTTAAATTCCATTTAACTATTAGGAACAAGTGTTAGGGATGACAGAGGTACCACCGGTCACACACAGGGCAAGCAGCTGGGTTCACTGACTTGTATAATTCCAGGACATGAACAGTACTTATGATCTACGCTACAGTCAGTACTTCACACATTTGCAGTAATAGCTAAAACACAGTTTGGATGAGAAACAGCAGACAGACTTAATTCATCTGAAATTAGTTTCTTAATGTCCTTCTACCCCGTGGAAGGTCTTACTGCATGTGGCTCTATTAAGCTACGTGGGAATGATTTACTAAGAGACAACATTCTGCAAGCAATGACTTCTTGACCCTACATTCATAATTAAAAATATATATATATATATATATATCCCTGAAAGATACGCTGCAGCTACCAAGTATTCAGAAGAGAGGCTCAGTCATGGTAGGAACATTTTAGATTCCCAGAGCAGACTGGACTCAGGCAGGCGTGTAAGGAATTCAACCAACTGTGAACTGCTGGTTATCTCCACAGACCTTCATTTTGCCCAAGGACGTTCCCTACTTGTCCTTCTTGGGGAATAGATTTACTTTCAGACATTAGAGAAAGGGGAAGCTTCACCTTCTGATTTCTCCTCGTTTACTCGGAGATGATACTATGTGGCACACTCATATTTCCCTGAGCACTGGCTGACAACCCATCACATGCTAAAGCAGAAAGTCCAATTACTGACCCTGATGAAATACGCTCATTTTCTCCACATCAGCATTATCACAGAATCACAGAATGGTTGAGGTTGGAAGGGACCTCTGGAGATCATCTAGTCCAACCCCCCTGCTCAAGCAGGATCACCTACAGCACGTTGCACAGGATAATGTCCAGGCAGGTTTTGAATATCTCCAGAGAAGTAGACTCCACAGCCTCTCTGAGCAACCTGTTCCAGTGCCCAGTCGCCCTCACAGTGAAGTTTTTCCTCATATTCAGATGGAACTTTCTGTGTTTCAGTTTGTGCCCATTGCCTTGCGTCCTGTCGCTGGGCACCACTGAAAAGAGTCTGCTCATATCCTCTTGACACCCCCCCATTTAGATATTTGTATACATTGATAAGATCCTCCCTCAGCCCTTCTCTTCTCCAGGCTAAACAGGCCCAGTTCTCTCAGACTTTCCTCATACGAGAGATGCTCCAGTCCCCTCATCATCTTGGTAGCCCTCCGCTGGACTCGCTCCAGTAGTGCCACATCCCTCTTGTACTGGAGAGCCCAGAACCAGACACAGTACTCCAGATGTGGCCTCCCCAGGGCTGAGGAGAGGGGGAGAATCACCCCCCTCGACCTGCTGGCAACACTCTTCCTAATGCACCCCAGGATATCCTTGGCCTTCTTGGCCACAAGGGCACATTACTGGCTCATGCACAACTTGGTGTCCACACAGTCCTAACTTCTCAATTTCATTTAAAAATGCTGTAGGTACTCGCCCTGTTGAAGTGTAATATTTTGGAAGTATTACATAACACTTTGGAACTCAATGTGGCTTACCTCCACTCTCAAAAGAGCCGACTACCGAGCATCCTGCTCTCCTCTTGGATTTTCACACCGGGCCGTACCTCCCACGCCAGGAAAGGGCTGCAGGCACAGTGGGAAATGGCCAGTCATTCTGACTGGGGTTAACCCCATAGGCAATTACACGCAAGTCAGAGCACAAGCCAGCTTAGGACCCACAGCCCTGCTGGGGCTCATTGCGGCTGCAGAGCTCAAACCAGCCACAGGCACTGAAATCAGCAGGCAGGAGCCAGGATACATAACACTGAAAGAAAACGTTGCTTTTATAAAACTCCTTTACAGACCAGAGTTTCTCATGAGCAGCGGCGGCACTAGCAACACCACAGCAATTATCTTTCCTCTCCAGCCCAGAAGGCTCTCTGTGCTCATCTAATATTCTACAGAGGCACTAGGATTAGCATATAAAGATGCTTTCTGAGAGGCTCAATACACTTTGGTCTCAACACAAGTATTCCAAGATTGACATCAAGTCTTGGTGACGTCAGAGTGGTTGTGAGGCTAGTTTTGCACCTAGAAGTGGCAGGTGAAACAAGAAGAAAGCAAAGCCTGCAGACAAGGGAGGCAAAGCGCTCTGCACCATTACAACTCCTGTTGCCTATTTTACAGGGAGAAGATCTACATGCAAAAAATCATGACAGTTTGTAAAGTGGTCATCCTTCAAGACAGATTATACTGGCTATAAACATGTTAATGAAATTTCTTGGGTGCTCAGATCTTGTATAGATCCTAGAGAAAACCTATCACCATCCAAAAGAGACATTAATCCTCCAGAAAGCAAAGCTAAAATGTTTTCTGGAAAGTGAAATGAACAGTCATTTCATACACTGCAAACTGGCAGTCTGACAGGACTTGATGGAATGCCTGAAAGCAATGGCAGACAAAAAGAAAGACTCAATACTAGAAAAATTGCCATAGACACCACCTCAAAAGTACTGTATGATGGAAAAAACAGTCAAGATCAAAAAATAAACATCTGAAAATTCACACCCTGACGTGAACAAAAATTTTTTCTTGTAGTTAGTCCTCGTGAAAATAAACCAGGATCTGTAAGCATCCGCTTGAACCTGAAATATCGCACTATTAACAGAAAAATCTTATGGAGCAAGCTTAGTTCCATTTTGCAGGGGATTTTGATGTTATACAGGTTGGTTTTGTTCCAATATATGCAACAAAGTGAAAGCTGAGAGGCAACATAATGATTTTGTACATGTCAGAGGAATAAGCAGCAGGGAAGAGGAAAACCTGTTTCAGCTAAAGAAAAACACCAGCATAAGAACAAATGAGTGTTAAATGCCTCATTAACAATTTTAAGCAGGAGAGCTGGAATTTTATAATCCAGTAAGGACTGTGGTCCTACAACTTCCCAACAGCAGCAGAGGAAAACAACTTTTTTAAAAGAGATCCTAATAAGTTTGTGAAACAGATTACTGAGGAGGTCTGCAACAGCAGGGTCTCAAGCACAGGCATGAGTGCATAACATCAGACTGCAATGACCTGAGATGCATCTGGAGAGATGTGCAACCTGCCAGCAGTGATCAGCACGCAGAAGCAAAGAAAGCCTGAGAGCCAGTTCCAGGAAAAAAAGGTGGATTGGTCGTGCATGGTTCAATGTCTTCATATTTTCTGTCCAAACTGAAGCTACAAGCTTGGTGCAAAAAGCAGAAGAGTTGTTTGGTTCGTCTTTCAAAAACATTGTATAGGATTCTTTCTCTTTGGAGTTTGCTGCGCTGCCGTCCTTGCGTTTAGCAGAAAAAGATGCCTAAAAATATTGGTGCTGCTATCTGAGACAGCAAAGGAGTGCCTTGTCTTTCTCTGAAAGGCTGGCTGTAGAGCCCAGAAAAATTCATGGGTAGATTTAGTATTGAACACCTTCAGTTATTCTTGTAGTGAATTAATTATCCCTCTTTAAAAGGTCATACACATGCCTTCTCAGGTCTGAGAAGGTCAGTGACTTTTGCCACACAAGTCATTTCAAGCAATTGCTGAAGGCACTTCACCATGTGAACTAAATCAGCTCTTAATGTTCACTACTAAGAAAGCTTTCCACCAGCTTCAAGTTTACCAAAAGGATCCGGACAAGCTTCATCCTTCTCCCACTGGCAACACCAGTACCTAAACATTACAGCTTGGCAATTATGAGATCTAAAACCTAAAGGAAGATGTTTCTGCCTAAAAATAAGCCTTTTTCTTTCAGGCTGGACAGACTTGAATCTGTCAGTCCACCTCTTCTTTCTTTGATTAACTACAGCAGCAACAATGAAATAGAGACAGATGCACACGTGGAAAATGAGAACAACCAAGAAAAGGAGGCCTACTGTCAGAAGGATCAAATTTGCTATACAGAGGTCAGCAGCTCCACTGGAAATTTTCAGAGAGTATCATTTCACGGGTCATCACCACATACAGATACAACACCCTGATCATCACCAGTTACCTTAACTATCTCCCTAATTCAAGGCAGGTTAAACAAAAGCAAAGAAAAACATTTATTTACAAAATCCCAACTAGACAACACAGATATGATGCTCAAGGAAGATGAGTGCAGTAACTGAAGAAAGTCACAATGAATCCACTTATCATAGACCAAATCCAAAGGATGCTTGGTCTCCATGTTAAGCCAGTCACCTGGAACAGTATGCACATGGACAAAGTCAGTCCTGCAAACTTAAGAACTCAAAGAAACTTTCTTCATGACGTGACCTGCCAGCTTTTATAGACACTCCACTTCTCCAGGAACAACAGCGAGGTCCTTTCTGGTTTCAGATCTTCACCTGCCTCCCCTCTTTGGAAATGCAGGCACTTGGACAACTTGCATGCCACAGCCTGTCCTTAGTTTGCAACAAGCAAACTTTTTTCCCATCTAGAAGGCAGGGCAGGACATGAAGGCTTGTGTCTCAGACAAAAGGCCTTCCACGCACCCAGCATTATACCTCATTATCAGCCTAGAAATTGGCCCATTGCTTGATCCAAATGTGTCAATGGGATTAACATCCCAAGCTGCTGGCTGACATAGGACACAAGTAACCTCTCTTGCTTTAGGGACAGCCATGGGACCATCCCCCCAGACCCTCCTTTGGGGTATGCTGTTGCAGTGTCACTGGGGAACAAGCTGAGCAAGCCTCAGGAGTGCAAGGGAGGCGAGCCACCACTACCTCCCACTGACCACAGCAGCCCATGCAGTGCCAGCACCCACATGGACCACCAGCAGCTCCTGACCAAGCCAAATAATCTTCTTAAAATCACAGCGCTCTTCCTGGGCTCCCAAAAGTCTCCAAAACAGAATGACAAATACACTTTTTGCCATGGGTTTATTTCCCCTCATTTGTACTGTGCTCTCCATGAGAACTCATTCTGCACAAATCACCATTACCAACCACTCCACTAACTTAATCAAAACACACAGGGAGTTTGCGACACATCGTATTTGCTATTTACCATAGCCCTTCTGCTCAGCAAGCCTTTCAATACCTTGTGCTTCCAGAGTTGCACCTCTTTACATTTCTTTCTAAAAATGGTCCCCTTGCCCTTATGCCTCTTTATGCCTGGCTTGGTATTTACACTGCATTGTTCTGTTTCCTAAGCTGTCCTTCTCTTCCCTTCCTCATGCATTTGCTTTAAAAATTATCCTTCAGACTCCATGGTCAAAGGACATTCAGACTTCCTTTCTCACTTGTTGGTTTAGGTAACCTTCCACAGCCATCTGGAGCCAGTACCTTATTGCACACTGTCTTTCCTGGTCTTACACTTCTGCTTACTCTCCTCCTTTCTGTTAATATACGTAATTTTCTGGAAGTAGCAATTTATCACAGTACTCAGCTTAATGAGCCTTACTGTACATGTTCTGCCTATAGTGATAATTTTGCATATTTCCTGAGAAATCTTGTTAACTAAGGAGATATGTAGCAAAACAAACATTTGTATTGCATCTGAGCAGCTCACACAAAGACAAAGACACTTGCAATTAAAACAACGGGAACTAGTCTAAATCCCTTTGGCTCCAATGTTTTAGATACGTTTGCTGTGCACCGGGTATATGGCTTATAAACGCAATGTCTCATTATTTTTCTAACTACACACTGTGTGGCATCAAGTTTCAAGAAGCAAAGGGTATTTTAAAATTCACACTGACTTCAGTGGCATTGCAAAACCCCTGTGATATTTGACCTAGAGTTTTCCAGCAGACACTGCTGTGACCCCAGGGCTCACCATCCTCCTTCATCCATCACCCCCAAGGACCATGCCAGTGCAGATCCAGACAAGGAAAGAGGTGCCCCTTCCATCGCAGGTCTTGTGTCCCCTGTTAGGGTCAGGGCCAGTCACTGCCTGCCATGGCAATCGCCACAGGCTCTGCACAGGCTTGCTCTAGGTCAAATCAGCTATCTTACGCTACATCCTACTGATGCTCCTTTGGTGGAAGTCCACTCAGCACCACGGGGCAGCAGACCGCATACTCCTAGGGTAGAAGAGCCACAGCGCTGAAGTAGAGACAGTCCAGCCAGAGCACACCAACCCTGGCACAAGAGCAAGCCCCAAGCAGCAAGGACACACAGGTCTCAATGTGCTCTGCCAAACCAGGACTGACAGAGCAACCCACCAGCATCTCCTCCCATCAGGGCAACCCCAAGCTGGAGGCAGAGCACAAAATCCAGGTTCTCTTCTTTAAGCGAATATAATGATCCTTTCCTCACTTGTGGGTTAACAAGCAAATGTTTGATTTTAGTGTCTAAGTATGTTGTCATCTTTGACTTAAAATGCTGGGAAAGGACTAAGGATTTAAAGGAAAAGGAGAAGCCTCTGATAAGGTTGAGCAGCAGCCAGCTCTTCATCCCACACACACTGTTCTCCATGCATGGCGGAAGAACCCTCAGGGTACAAGGAATCACCCATGTTTCATCTCCTCCCATTTTCCAGAGGCTGCTAGGGAACAAGTGAAACAGCTAACTTGCCCCAGAGACACAGACACTGCCACAGGGGAGGAGATGGCTACAAGCTGTCCAAAGTCAGCAACAGTTACTCCTGACTTCAGACACATCTTTCCAGAGCATCATCCTTTCAGCAGCTCCTCAGATCCCACGAAACCAGTTTTTCAGAAGTCACTACCTTTTTAACCGTGTGACTTCACCGAAGCAGGGCCAACTTCACACTGCTTGCAGCAGCACGAGTTTTCACCTTCCCTCATGAGCAGGTCGCACGGGGCACTAGAAGTGGAGAGCTACAGGCTGCTGCAGCCATCCCGTGGCCCCAGGGTGCGAGGCAAACGTCATCCCTTCCCAGGCAAGCAGTGCCCACACATGCTGCCAGGGCAAGGTCCAGCAGCCCTCTGCCAGCAGCAGGAGGGGCAGCATGACCAAAAAGGAACCAGAGAAACATTTGGTCACCTCTCATTGCAAAATTCACCCCTCAAAAGCAGACCTCTGCGTCTTGAGGCTTTTAAGCTTCTAGCTTGGTTCCTCCATCCCTCACAAGCATCTGCTGAAGCCTCTCTTGACAGTCGCAGATGATTCGCAGGTCCCACTCTGCCCTTGGACTCTCATCCAGTCAGCCATAAATACGAGCTAAAATGCAGTACTTCCTGGGACACGACTAATACCTACCGGGTTTAGTGGTGCCCTTTTCTTTCCACTGACTATAGAGTCTGCACAACTAGATCATGGAGCTGTAAACACTATAGACACGTAAAACTGAGTAGATGGCTGTCACCTGCCATGTGACCACCTCATCTCCTGCGCAGGCTGGGAGAAGAAGTGAGACCGAATTATTTATGTGATCCTTTTTGGTTGAATAGAAGAGCTTGAAAGCATGACATGCAACCAAGAGGGTTAAAAACTAAAAGAACCCAGTATTAAAAAAAAAAAAAAGACAAAACATGATTTTCAGCATCAACAGTGAGTTCTGAATACTTGGGGTTGGTAACACTGTGCTATACAAAAACCCCACTGCCCAGATGAAGCACAAAGGCACACAACTCCTGCTAAAAGGAACAATTTTGGTCGACTTCACAATTGTGCCCAGAAGAGAGAAATCATCTGCAAGAGCAGCACTGTATTATTAATGACAAGAGTTGGAGCAAGGTCTTGTTCCAAGTTGTAATTTGTAACTTAGTCCCCCCAGGATGTTTCAGTTGCTGCAGAAAAGAGAAGTAGGTGGCTCCACACAGCCAAACCTGGTGCTGTCCTCTATCTATCTTTCTCTTTTTATTTTTTAACACACACCTACCCACAACTCCCACAGGCAGAAGGCAATGCTTGACAACAGGACACAAAGCAGACAGAAACTGGGAGTTTGCAGCCTGCTGGGGGTGAATGATGGTGTTGCACAAATACACGGACATCTCCAGAGAAGCGCATATCAAAGTAGCTGCTCCTGTTTAAAAGAAGTGACAGGCTCACAAGGAAAGTACTCTGCACAGTCATTTCAATAGTTTCTGCAGAATTTCTTTTTGCAAGACCTGCAAAAGCAGGGCTTGCTTTGTTCCCAACTCTTTCCCATTTATGTGGCAAGCTCAGGAAGAACTACTGCACCCAATTTTGCAAATCATCTTCTGCTAACAATAAAAGCATCACAGACATGCTGGATGGCAGACTACAACGCATCACCTGTCTCTGGGGCTTTCCAGTTAAGACCTTACCAAGCAACTACTGTGGTTTGGGCCTCAGCCCCTTACTCAGAAAGGGCACATGATGGGAAATGAAAACAAGGCCTAAAGAGTAACTCTTTAGCTGCTGAAGAATTATTCTCAATTAATACCTGTTTAAGCACGATAAGGTTTTAGACCCAAACAAAAGATCACCAGAAACTTGAAAAACCCATTATACACTGCTGTAGGTTACAAGCAACAATTGAAGCTTTGATCTTACAAACACCTCCTCATGTTTAACTTTAAATACGTGACTGGTTCCACTCAGCAAGTAAACGTACCCATAAGGTTCATGCTGCTGAACCTCGAGTGGCTCTAAAAGCCTTTGCAGCCATAGAAGGAAGCAACAAACCCATCAGCAAGAATTCACGTCCTAACAGCAGAGCCAAATGGGTTAACGCTTGACAGGGACCAATACCTGAACAAGTCACCCTCACCACGGGATCAAACTGCAGCTCTGAACTGAGAGAAGAAACCCCATCAAAAATGGCATTCTCCTCTCCCACCTCCCTCTGGTAAGTGGGTCATTTATATTTCTATCTGGGTACAAACTGCTTTTCTTCTCCTTCTGATACCATTCCTAAGGAAGGTCCTTGTCACACTGGGGAAACTTCTGCCAACGCTGAAATCTGTTAGGCCTGGACTCTATCCCGTAAGCATGCTCTCCTTGCCAAATCTGTCTCCACAGCACCTGAATGTGCTATTTAGGCAATATCTACTTAAGCATCTTAAGGAACGTTTCCCCTGGATCACGTAATTGCAAAATAAGACATCCGGCAAACACATTTTGGTAGGAAACAGGGAAAGGATCTGTCAACCGATAAACGGTCTTTCCCAGCCCAATTAGAGGCAAGAGGCTAATACAGCCACCAAAAATTTGTAACTCTTGGATCTTCTGCTAATTGGCTGGGTTCATAGCAGAGTCCTGTCTGCTTGAACATCCAGTCACACATTTCTTAGTTGTGTGTAATGCCAAATTTGTGGAATTCCTCCAGGGATGAGCAATCCCGACCTAAACCATCAGGGTGTGCAGTTACAAACCCACTACTCCCTTCCCAGTCCAAATGTCTCCTTGAAATTTCCACCTCTTGGCACAGACTGTTGTCTCACAGCAGTCTGCAGTTCCTTGGCACCTTTTCATTTCTGCAGAAATGGGGAAGCAACCATAGAGAATTAAATCAAAATAACAACAATAATAAACCCAAAAAACAAGGCACCCAGTGATCAGGGACCAGGAATTTCCAAATGCCACTTTCATGATCTGATATTTGAACATATTTCTCACCTCCTTCGCTCTTTTTCAACACATCTTTCATAATTATTTTGCTATTTGGACCCATTTTATACCCTGGGAACTCAAGTCTCCCACAAATGGAGCTGTCATCTCACACACAGGACAAAGTAACATGGACCAGACTCTTGCAGTCCAGCATGCGTGCATCATCTCTGGTCTCACAGCCCTGCGACATCCTTTATGTTTTGCCCCTGCTGACACAGGACAGCAAAGTCCTCGCACATTCAGCAGAGCTTCAGACTCTTTCCCCATCCTCATAAACTGATGGCTCTTTATAATTCAGTATCCCCTTGTACTAGCTATCCTGAAGGTTTAGAGAGAACAGCACAAGGATAGACTAAATCAAGAAGTTTTGGTGCCTGGAGCACAGGGAGAAGCAGTTTCAAGACACTTCCAAAAGCAAAACAAATTATTTTTCAGAAAATTTTCCTCCCATCCCTCCTCTGCAACAAGACACTGCAGGGGGACAGTTTCAGCCAAGAGAGGTTGTTTTGGGGAAGTTTGGGAAAGGGACCCAGCAGTAGCCAATCTCAAAAGGAGAGTCTGCAGAAGACTCGATAAGACAGAGGTGACTCACCATCACTCACAGAGATGGTGTTGCACCCCACTGTAGTGCACCTGCCACCAGAGCTGTAGCAAGCAGACACCTGTTCCAGCTCTGCTCTGGATGCACAGAAAACACCAAAGGGGTCAAATCTACAATCCAGGCCTGGGCTGAGGCAGAAGCAGCTGTAGAGCATGGCCACTTTCTGCAGCAGAGCTGCTGGGAGAGGCACCGCAGGTGCTGAGCAGCCGTCGAGACTCTGCCTCTAATCTTATGTGTGCTCAGTCATAGCTATAGTCCTGCAGCTCAGTCTCGCTGAGCCTGGGTTCACCCCTCGCTGAACACCAAGCCTTCCGAAGGTTGGCACCGCACTACAAAAAGGAGGACGGAGCACAGCCTCCTCACTGTCAGAGGCATGGGGGACACTCCATCTTATTGCTAAACCCACCAGGCTCCGGCATCTGCCCAGCATCTGAAAAACAAATGGTGCAAAACCAGCCCCCCCCCAGGCCCAGAGGAGCCCTTGCCGCTCCCAGGGTACTGCCGACACTGGGCGACAGAAGCAGCGAGCATCGGGTCGCAGCTTGCCAGCACTCAACAGGCCAGACCAGTGCTGCGTCAGCTAACGCTGATGAAAGCAGCGCTGCACCGACTGCAAAGTCATGGCCAGCATCACGTCAGCAAACGCAATTCCTTCACATCCGTATTCAGTGGTGGTAACACACCAACACAGGCCAGCCTGTGTGGCAACGCTAGCCTGATAAAGGGAGCAGCAGTGGGGTTAGAGAAACCATCCTGACGTCCATCTCCTAAAACAGCCATCGCTTGAGCTTTACACCAGCGACTGCCTGAAAACTGCCTTTTTGCCCACCACTCCTGAACAGTGAGGCCGCTGCAGGCTTTCCCTGCCTCTGCCACTCCACACTACAAGGCACGGTGACAATGCAGTGTGCCACACTCGTCTGTGCACACATGGTGCTGTCACCAACATGGTCTCTGCCCCAACAGCTGGGACTTGTGCTGGTGCTGTCAGGAGCGCAGGGATCCTAGAGAACCACCTGTTTAGACAAAATGGAGCTCTGTCTGTGGAAAGGATGCATTTCCTCCAGGAGACCAAAAAGTCTCTGGGATTGACCTAGCAGGTGTCACTTTGAATCTATTCACACAGCAAGGCTGAGCTCATTTCCTCAGTTATTCCAGCTCAGAAATATGAGGACAAATCCCAGCTCTGGTAGCACAAGAATGGAAGGACTTGGCTTGCAAAGCTGCTCCAAAAGCACCCTAAAAAAAAAAAAAAGCCCAAAGCTGGTACTGCACAGGCCTGGGAAGGGCTCTAGCAGTTGCTTGCACTGTGCTCCATTAGACTGTGTGCTTGGGGGGGGGGGGGGGAAGGGTTGTGTCAGCAGCTGCCCCTTTCACCAAGGGTATCCTCACACACCAGAATTTAATGTAAGAGAACCTATGGGGCAGAAGCAACTCTCCACTCTTCAAGCAGAGGGCTAAAACCAGGCTCAGGATAAACAGGTTTGCTCCTATTAATCTCAACAGGACACAGCAACTACTTACAACAGGCTCAGTGCAAAGCCCTATAGATCTCAATACAGGCATCTTTCATGACCAGGTCCACAAATCATTCTTTCTTCATAAGAGAGTAAAATTTTCAGCCACAAGCTAAGTTTCCTGTTCCAAGGCTGTTTAGAGCAGGCCTGGGAACATTGCCACCCTCCCCAGGGCACTAGATATGTTAAAATGAGTTTGAAAACAACCAGAGTCCAAAGGTTCAGAGAAGACACAAGATTAGCATTTTGAATTTCAAGTACCATTGTAAAAATCCCATTAAGATGGGAAGCTCTTGTTCTGCACAGCAGTAAAAAGCCTGCATCCCTTCCTTAGCTCCAATAAAGCTTTAAAAAATAACAACAACAAAAAATCTCCTCACTGGCAGAATTTAGAAGATATATTAAAATGAGAAGAAACCAGCCCAGGTTGTTAACGAGGCTGGCTACAGACAACGGATCTCAAGCACAGGAAAAACAAACCCAGACATTCCCTAAACTTGGTTCATTACAGAATCTCGCACCTCCCAAGTAAACAGCAGCAGCAAGGCCGTAAATAAGTGTTTCTTTAACATGCCATCTCCCTGACCAGCTCACTACACACCCTGCAAGGCCCTCACACCTGGCCGGAGCCCTGCCCTCCTTGCAGGGTGACGCACTCCCTGTACCACGTCTCAGTGGAGCTCACTCATCTCCTGGGCACCAGACACTCAAGATCTGAACTGTTGTGCCCAGGAGTCCCAGCGCAAACCCCGCAGGATGTGTGCGGTGGGTACGGTCTGTCCCCAGCACATGCCCAGTAGCCACCCTGCTGCTGCAGATGTGCAAGATGTGATGCTGGTGAGAAGGGAGTCAAGGGAGGGAGATGCAAGAGGCAGGAGGCCACCCCGCTTCCAGGCTTTACAATCATTACACATTAAGCTATAGAAATTTCACTGAATAAGGATCATCAGCAGAATAGAAGCTAAAGCGCCTTTTTTTTTTTAATATATTTAAAGACATGGAAAGATTTAAAATACCCTAGCAGTATCACTTCTCAGCCAACACTGGCTGCCAACAGGACATTCATGGGATTGGTTTTTACTATTATTATTAAAAAGCCTATTTTCTGATTTTATTTCACAGTTTGCACTGTACATGGATAAGACTCCCTTGTCTTGGGTGCTTTCCAATTACTTTGGCTGAACAGAAAGGGTGCATTTTTTTCTTTATATAGTCCCTTCCTCCTCAAGCATATATACTGACTCCCTGCTTCCCTATCCTGGCGTCACAGAAATATGAAAGAGATCCATATTTCTGACATTTTCTAGACTAAGCCATCCAAGTGGGGTCTCTCTAGAGACTTGGTTGGCCTCAACATCAGAAGTTCTCCCAACTATTAGGCTTACCCTTTCCTTTATTTTTCAATCACTCCCCTCCCTTCTTGCAAGTTATACCCTCCCCTCGGCTGGTGGGGCAGCAGAGATTGCACAACAGAACCTCTGTCCCCTTCAAACCTGCCTCCTCTCTCCAACACGCTCTCTCCTTCCCTTCAATCTGGTCCCTGTGTGCCAGAGACAGTTAATCAGATCCAGTGGTGAAAGAAAAACATCTTGAAAAGAAGTAAAGCTAGCATGGGTGTGACAGCAAGACCTTAGAATAGGCTACAGAATAGAGCATTACAATCTAATTCACTCCCTCCTAAAGCAAGATTTGAACTTAAGACACTCTGGAAGATCCAGGCTGTGCACAGTTCACCATGATCTCTGGGAGATGTACAAGCTACCCTTCTCACAGTGTTTAGGGATGGCTACAGTGGGCCAGACAACCTAGCCACAAGCCAGGGGAAAGCTGAGAGCTGGACCACTGCCGGCAGCCATGTCAGCAGGGCATGGTGTGCCTCCATAGGCTGTTCTACCACAGTAAACTCTGGCAGAAGGGGCAACGAGCAGCAAGAGGACAGTAACAACTTCAACCGCCACAGCTACTTGTTGAACAAACCTGCATCTAAGCTTGCAGCCCAAAGAGCCATTTTAACTGACAACCACCACTTAAGCCCTTGCAAACATCTAAAACCAACGAGCATAGGGGTCTTCTGTGACTCTGAGTGCCCTCAGTCCCACTAATCTTGCTCTTCTCACTGCCCAGTAGCCCAGTCTAAACAAGGCAGAGCAACCAAGGCCACTTCATCTGTGGACAGATAGGCTGGGTGTTCTCTTGGGACATTAATACAGGCTGGAGTTTTATCCAGTGTCCAATGTGCAGCTCCTCTAAAGATGCTAAAAACCTCTTGGCCTTAGCAAAAAACACACTACATAGTACACAAGCCAAAGTAGCAAAGCTGAGAATGGTTATTTTTAGGAGTACAGTGAAATGCCAGGTTAACGCTCAGCTGACCTCAATGTAGCTGTTTGCACCACTTTGAAGGTGGTTTCAAACAATAACAAACATAAATGTATCTGGCATCATTCATCTCATTTAGCTCTTCTTTCACAAGGTTACTTCAGGAGCAAGGAAAGCTGGAGAACATCTTTTCTCTGGGAACAGCTGAGATTCTACAGCATTTGGCCACAGCCTTGCAGAATGCGCAAGGCTCACGTAGCAGGAGACAGAGGAGGAAGAGCATAGTCCAGGAGCAGCACACCAAGGAGGCTTTGTCTGCAGGTGGGCAGTCGCTGGGCAAAATACAAGAGTGCAACAGCTTCTGTGTCACATACCAGTGAGACTGCACCTAAAACGCTATGCAGTTCTGGGCTTTTCCTTAGCCAGATGACATCAGCAGACTGAAAAGAATGAAAAAGCAAAATGGGCGAGGACCAGAGAGGGCAACCTGGGAAGAAAACAACAGGCTGAAATCAGGCAGCCAGCACTGTCTAAGGAAGCCACAGGAAAAGACCCTTCCCCTGCCCTGCTTGCACACTCTTGCCCCCATGACATCCCTGCTGTGCAAGGACTCTTCCACACAAACTAGTCCAGATTTAAAAAAAAAAAAAAAAAAAATTAAGGCTGGGCTAGTTTTTAGCCAGATATTAAGGCTGGGTTAGTTTTCAGCCAGATCAGTCCCCTCGGCAGTTCATCACATGGCTGCACAAGCAAGGGGCTGGACCAGAAAAAGAGAGATGATGTCCTTCAGTGGCAGCACCAACTAAAAGCATTCAGCAACCTACTGCCTTACACAGCTATCTGTACAGCAACTCTAACTGAAAAAAAAATTCATCAAGATACAGATGCCTGAAAAGAAAAAACAAAAGCAAAGAAAACACACACAAAAAAAAATAGCAATCAAGAGGAGAAAGGAGAAGGGGTACAAGGTTTTACACCGGAAAAAAGACTGGCTGTCTAGACCACTTGTGACTGCGTCAGTATACAGTGACCTAACGAACCAATTTATGCTCCCTTTCCCATTTCTCTGCTCAGGGTACCTTGTCCTGCTCGGGGAGACACCTCTCCCCAGACCACCTTTTCCCCACGTCCTCTCCCGGCAGAGGGCTCCCGAGCGGGAACGCTCCCGGCACGACAGATACACGCACGTCCGTGCAAAGCCCGTGGGCAGCGCTGACGCCAGACGGCACCGGAGCGCTAGCGAGGCGCAGGGCCGCGTTCGCTCCAGCCCCCACGGCCACTCGCGGGGGGGGGGGGGGGGGGCCGCGCGGCAGGGCCCGATTCCTACACGGGGAGCGGGCACGGCCGCGGCCCCGCGGAGACCGGGGGCCGCGGCCGCGGAGGCTCCGGCCGCGCTCCGTGGGGCCCCAGGACCCCCGGACAGACTTCCCGACACCTCTGTGGGGGGAGCTGATGGCCGGGCCGGGGGCGACGCGAGAGCGGGTGGGCGGTCCCGCGGCAAGTCTCGGGGCGCCGCCCGGGCAGGACCGGGGCCGCGCCGGCACCGCCCCCGCCAGGGCTGCCCAGCCCCCCGGCCCTCTCCTCGTCGCGGACGGGCTCCCGGCCCCAGCCCCCCGCCGCCGGCCCCCCCCCCCGAAGAGCCCCCGGAGCAGCGGGACGGGACGGTGCTGGTCGCCGCCGCCCACCCTACCGGGGCCGCAGCCCCGCGCCGCCCCGGTACTCACGGCACGCAGCTCCCCGGTCCGGTCCTTCATGCTGCCTGCCCGCTCGGCGCCGCCGCTCTGCGGGCGCCGCGCTGGGAGGGGCGGGACGGCACATGCGCCGCGGCCGGGCGGAGGGGGCGGTGCGGCGCGGCCCCGGGGGCCGCCGGGAGCGGCCGCGCCGGGGGCGCGGGGGACCCGCGGGCGGGGGCCGGGGGAGGGCCGCGCCTGGGGCGGCTCACGTGAGGGGCACGGCGGGGGAATGCACCTGCGGGGGGGTCTCACACCTGGGGATCAGCCCTGAGAATAACGTCTGGGGAATCACCCCTGGGGGAATAACCCGGGGCTCACACGGGGGGGCTGTGCTGGGGGCTCACACCTGGGGATCGTATGTGGGGACTCTCCTCAGGCCACACAGCAGGGCAGCCCCGACTAGGGCGGTCACATGTGGGGGCCCTGCGACAGAGGTGGCACCCAGTGCTGGGGCTCCAGCAGAAAGTATGTTTGGGGGCTCCCTTGCAGGGCCTCGCCTGACACCCAGCCCAGGGGATGGGGCAGGAATGGCAGGGGCCGGGTCCTCCCTGGGGGACCCCAGGCTCCTTGCCAGCCCATGGGGCTCAAGCAGGTAGTGCAGCGTGGGGAGCTGGACAGACCCACAGCCCCCCAGTGCCTGCAGCTTTCCCCCATGCTGGAGGTGTCAGGGCAGAAGGGGTTCACAAGCTCCCGCTACTCCTCAGCTCCAGGTTGTGGTGGTGGCCAGGCTGTTGCGCTGGCCAAGATACGGCAGTGGCCAGGCCATGGCGGTGGGCAGGCTGCAGTGACAGCTGGGTCATTGTGCTGGGCAGGCCACAGCAGTGGCCAGGCCGGGCTGGTAGCCAGGCCATGGCAGTGGCTAAGCCACAGTGGTGGCCAGGCAATCATGGTGCCCAGGCTGTGGCAGCAGTCAGGCTGCGGCAGTGGCTAGGCCACAGTGGTAGCCGGGCAATCATGGTGGCCAGGCCGTGGCAGTGGTCAGGCTGTGGCGGTGGCCAGGCCATGGAGGTGGCCAGGCCACGGTGGCAGGCAGGCCGTGGCAGTGGCCTGGTGGCGATGGCCTCTGGCCGAAGCTCCTATGCAGGGCAGGCCTCTTCCGTGGTTTCTTTGCAGCTGCAGGTGAGCAGGGCATCGCTGGGGCCCCGGCGGCCGGTCAGCGGCTGCCCCGGGGGCGGAGGGGAGGCCGGGTCGGCCCGGCCTGCCGGCCCCGCCGGTGCCCTGGCTTCCCCCGCAGCCGAGCGGCGGCCGGGCCGGGCCGGGAGCCCCGGACGGCGGCGGGCAGCGCCGGGGGCGCAGCGCCGCCTGGCGGCCGCGGCGGGGCTTCCCGCGGCAGCTGCGTGAGCCCGGGCCGGGCGGGAGCCCCCGCAACCCCCCGAGGCCGCAGCCCTTCGCCCGGCCGCGTCTCGGCCTCCCGCCCCCCCAGGCGCCGGGCCCGCTGTAACAGCGCTAACACCCACAGCCCTTTTGCGTGCCGGGCTGCGAAAAGGCGTGGAAAAAAAACAATTTTCGTCCTCGATGCTGCAAATGCTTCTGTCGGTGTGTGGCTGCCCTGCCAGGAAGGGCCCTGTCCTCCAGGTCAGCGCCCCGCTCCACCCTGGCAGCCCTCCCAGAAAGCCCGGCCTCCGGAGGAGGAAATGGGGTTGGACCCCCCCCCAGCATTTCCTAGTGCGTTCATTACAAGCACCCTTTCCGACCCCTTTGGGAATGCCACCATCTCTCTAACCTTGTCACCCCTCTAGCTCTCAGACGAAGAGGAACAAGCAGATCCTTTGCACTGGCTCCCCATGCCAAGCAGCGTGCAGTCTGGCTGCAGCTGCCAAGGTCAGTCAGCCAGGACACTCCAGTGCAGACAGACACCGAGTGCAAGGGACAGAAACCCTTCAGCAGTGGGAGACACTGGCTGCCCTCCACTGCAGCAAGGGCAAAGACGAATTTTGCCTGGCACACATTATAGTGAGGGCCACTCTAGGCCTCAGTGAGCAATAGGCAGGACTTGCAGAGCATTGTCAGGAGCAAAGGGTGCACGTGTGTGCCAGGGCACCTGAAACGAGGCATTCCACCCACTGCACTGGCTTTTCTCAATATTGGCTCAGAAAAGAGGCTTTATTTCAGCTTTTGCGCCTGGCTCTGGCAAGGACACAGGCAAAGTCCTTGAGCCCAGGTTTCAGAGTCAGGTGCTGGGGAAGCTCAGCGTGGCAGCCAGGAGGTGCTTTGTTTCTGGCCACCTCCCTTCTGCTGCTACGCAGGGCTGTGTTTTCTCCTGTGAGTAAGCAAGGAGGGCTTCACCCAGCCTGTGGAGTTGAGTCAAGTTCATTCATTACTTGTAGGCGGTTCAACAGGAGTATGGCCCAAGTAGCACAGTTAGAGCCAGGCTGGGCTGGGCAGGAATTGGTGCCAGAGAAACAGTGATTATTGCTTTAGGTAACTGGCACTTACCACTGGAAAGGAAACAGTGGGTCCCTCTCATACCAGTTACTCTGTGTCAAGTGAGTCAGCTGCATTGGTCCTGATGACCTCTGAGTTCAAACCACACCTCCAACCCCAGGGAACAAGACAGGTCAGATGATTCCAGGACTTACTTTCTGGGCTGACCTTTGCCTTGGTTAGGCCCTACTGCTACACCCTACTTCCTTGCTGGGGGTCTGCGAGGCCACCTGAAGCCCTAACAATGGCAGAGGCACTGGTACAAGGCCTGACAAAGCCTGGAGGAGAACAGATGGGAGAAGGTGGGGAGAGCTTCCCTTACCACGAACGTGGCTACATTTATTTGAATGACAAGAGCATTGTGCATTTCTAAAGAGAAATCAGCCCCCCTGTCATCACCCCCACGAGCCCTCCCCACAGCCTGGGTTGTGAAGCCCACCTTCTTGCTGCTCTTTTGTCTTCTCTCCTTTCACTACCTCCCCCAGCTGTGCTTGGGAAGGCTGGGCAGGCATGTCAAGGAGGCGTCTCTCCTGCCATCAGCTCCCTCCAAAGAGCAGTGCTAATTCAGTCCCCAAGCTCACACTTGCCCACACAAGCTCCCCTCCCACCCAGGAGGAGCTGCAGCAGTGGGCACAAACCCAGTCACTCATTCATCAGCTACACATGAGAAACAGGTTTGACCTGATGTGATTCGCAGAGCTTGGCTGCTTCGCTCCCACCTGGACTCTGACTGAGAAAACATCCAGCTGAAAACATGCCTGGTGCAAATATCTCAGTGGTTGAGCTTCAGTGCCTTTTCCAGCCACTCTTGGGATTCCCACTGACAGCTCTTGGTGTACCATGCACAGCCATGCCCCTGGTGACATGCAGCTGGTGCTTTCTCACATCCTCCCAGAGCCTGATGCCTCCAGAAGCAAGCTCCTTTCCCTAAACGGCTCTGCTTGTCTGCCTGATCACTCTGAGACAGCACCAGGGTGTCCTTTGAAGTGTGCTGCTGCCCACTGGCTTTTGCTGAGAGCTGGAACAGTCTTGGTCAAGGGCTTCCTGCAGGAGAAGGGACCAGCTTTCCTCCCAGAGGATTTGAAGCTCTTGCTGTCATCTCATACACATATCAGTTCTAAAAACTGCTCTTCATTCACTGGGATAGAAGTGGAAAAGGCATCAGGGCCTGTCAGGGTCACCAAACATCCAGGTGCCTTACAAGAGCTCTGAAACCAAGGGACTATCATGGACATCTTCCAGCTGAGAGTGCAAGGAGCCAGGCAGCCACATGGAGATGTCTCAGCCCTGGAGCTTAAGTGTTGGTCTTAACTATAAATGTTACTTTGAACCAGATAATTATTACAGAACTTCTCAATTTTTTTCACACAAGATCTCATCAGGCAATAGGATGAGTCAAAACAGCAGTGCCTTGTGTGCTAGAGAATACAGTATTTCATCTCCCTCCATGCGATGCACTAACGTCCGTGCTCTCCCCTCTTTGGAAACAGTCACTTATAGGACTGGCTTTCTTCCTGTGTGTTCAGCAGCCAACCTTGAGCTGGTGTGGGAGTCATGAAGCATACAGTTCTCAGTGATATGCCAAGTTATGTCTTTGTTAGCACAGTCCTTCTCAAGTCCTTTTCTCCCTGGTACTTTCAGCAGTTTCTCCCTGTGTGAATCTCTTATTTTTTGTCGTACCTGGCTGCCTCCAGCCAAAGTGGGCCCTTGTGAGCAGATCCATCAGGAGCTGTCTCTTGGTGGTTTTCTGCCCTTGATCAGGCCTTGAGAGGTTTCTCCTTTGTTCTGCCACAGATTCACTGCAGGACACTGTGCAAACCAGGACACCTCTCAGCTTCTGTGGGTAGCATATGGACAGTATGATCCCTCCCTCTTACACTGCAGGTACTGCACTTATGTACAGTTTGTTAGGGCAGGGCCTCACTTTACCATGCATCCACACACTGGTGGCACAAAAGGCCTGGTTCCTGCAAACAGCTCTAACACCAATGACCGTCTCACCCATTGCCAGAAGAGCCCCTCCACTTCTTAGTCAAACAAGTCACTTCCCTGCCTTCCCAGTCTGCTCCACAGCAGCCTTTCACATTTCCAGTCCCAGCAAGCTGCTCTTCTCCAGTAAGAACTGAAGGTCCCCTGTTCCTCCCAGCCAGCCCCCATCCATGCACCCCTTCCTCTAGTGCCATGTGCTACTACATGTGGCACATTTGGAGCTCAGTCTCAGATACTGCATTAGAGAAGACTGCAAGAACTTGTATTTTGTTGTCAAGCAAGAGCTGGAACTGAGACAATGAGCAAAACCCTTTCAAACACTTCATCTCAGAGCAACACCTGACTCCAGAAATTCAAAGCCACTCTACTGCAGAGAAGACTGGCTCCCCAAAAGCTCTAGAGACACGGAGACTAAATGGAAGAAGTTCAAACAGCACTTCTTTCTTGCTGCAAGCAACAGAGATCAAGAAAAAGGAACAACCAGAAATCTCCTTCATTTTAACAGTGCCTGCTTTTGCAGGACTTGGTGTATTTAAGAGCTTTGAGGTAAATCAAGCAGCTGACAGCAACTATGAAAATGCAGTTCAGAAACAATGTGAAAAATTACAAAGGTATTTTGAGCTGAGGTTGCAGGAGGATGGTTGGTGAAATATGTGACTGATCCAAGATTGATCTTGCTATATCTGAAGGCTTGTATCCATAAAAAGAGATTGGATTGTGACTGCAAAGTGAAATGAAGAGCTCAGACATACACAACAGGATGGTGCAGAATTAATTCTTGCCAAAGCATTTAGAAATGTGAAGAAAAGGAAGTCCTTGGCCCTGAGTAAATCTGACAGTGAGGACAGTGCTTCACATTGCAGACATGACTGAAATCAAGAGCTCAGCCAGAGTTCATGCAACATAGGAGCAGGGGCTGCCAGACCTACAGCTTGGCTGAGACTAAGAAAGCAACTGAGGCCATTCATTTTGCAGCCACTGCTGCCATTCAGGGGCAACTATTCTCTTCAGAGGCACTGGACAGAGATCCTGGAATGGCTGCCAAAAATAATACATCGAGGAATATACTGGAAAGCTGTTCAGGGACGGCAAAGAGAAAGACTGGAACCACTGAGTGCAGCAGTGCTGAGGGAGCCAGGGGGACTTGCACAGTGCCAAGAATACAGGCCAAGTCTTGCGGCAGGGGAGAAACAGGATCTGAAGCAAAGTAGGCATGAGCTAATTAAAATGGGCAACTCCACATCACCCCCTGCCCCACACCCTCACTGCACAAAGAACCTCCCACAAGTACTCTATGGCCTGTGCATGCCCGCCCCAGCATGGAGATGCTGGTGAGAGGACAAGCAATGCAGAAATAGGCTCACATGACAGGAGGCACAGGTGGATCCTGCCACAAGTTGCAGGTTCCCATTCCCTGTGCTGGGGAACAGAGACAATGTGACAGCTACTACTCTTATGCTTGTCTCCAGGCCAACAGTCATTTAAAAATGATTTTGAAAAGCTAATACTATCTACTGTCTCATGTGCTCAAGTGACAGGAGGATGTTTTGCCATCCTCTTTTCTGACTACAGGACTCCTGTCTCAACACTACCCTTTGGGGCATGAGCACAGAGAAGTCCAGTCCAACCCAGCCTAAGTGGAGGAGGTTAGGGAACAAGGGAGAGGGTATTAGGTGGGAAGGGATACTGTGGTAAGACTTGGAGAGGTCGGGGCTTCCAGGCATCCAGAAAGGCATTCTGACTGTTGTGATAAAAAGGGCAGAGTTGTGCCCAATGCACAAGGTATCTGTCCCTGGGCTGCAGTTTTGGCCAGACCAGACCAGGCTGGTAGGGCACCCTGAACCCACATCACCCAACTGTTCTGCATAATTTGCATTGTCTCTCAAGAAACAGGAGTGGGTGTTTCTGCACATCTCAGTGTGCCAGGCAAGGCAAGGAGCCCAGGTGGGGATGTCACAAGTAGGTGTTGTGGAATTACAGCTCAGTTTGGCTCTCACAGGATGAAGGACTGCAGGGTGCAAAAGGGGTCACAGAAAAGAATAAACAGACACAGATCTAAACCTATTTGTGACATGCACAAAGAAGAAAAAGTCAAAATGGGACAGGAAAGGGCAAAGGATGGAGAACAAAAGGTGACCAAAGGGGAACAGGAGTGGAATCCACCTCCTACAAGCACAGCTGAGGTAGAAAACCAGAGAGGTTGTGGAGTCTCCATCCTTGGAGATATTCAAAAGCCGTCTGGATAGGGTCCTGGGCAACGTGCTCTAGGTGACCCTGCTTGAGCAGGGGGGTTGAACTAGATGACCTCCAGAGGTCCCTTCCAACCTCAGCCATTCTGTGATTCTGTGAAAACATTGGACACTGCAAGCAAAGCACACAGCTCCAGCAACAAGGGCTCTCCTCTGTGTGTTTCCAGCAGCAACAGGAAAAGTGAAACCCACTCACTTAGGATGACAGCTTGTCTGATCTCTCAGATACACAACGCCTTCTTCAAAGCCATGAAAGAGCATCATGATGCTCACAAGGAGATTAACAGCAGAGAACAAGATATCATAGACATTCTGACAACCTCGACTGGAACCCCCCAGAGAAACAATAACCACCTGATAGGAATCGCATGCTCCCTCTTCCTCCTCACACTTCCAACAGCAGCCTGACTACAATCTTGCTCAGCTCATGCACAAACTGCCACTGCCAATTGCTCCATGCAAAGAAAATTTGCTACAGAAAAAGAAACACCTGAAAGGAAAGATCTGCAGTCTCCAACACCATTTAAAAACCAGGTTGATCAAACATCTGTCAGGTTTAGATTAAGTTAAGGTGAAGCAAAGGACTGGACTAGATCTTGAGGTTCAGTTCAACCTTCTTAGCTTTCTAAGGCCAGGATGAGAAACAGGAAATCCATCTTTCCCACCTTCCCAAAAGGCTGATCCTCTCATTTGCACAAACCTGGAAAACATGAAGCAACACAGAATTGCACACATCAGGGAAAAGAGTTTCTCTTTCACACATTGCAGAATCTTCTTGCTACTGTTTTGAAAGTTGATTTTTAAATGTGTAAGAATATGTGAATAAATTATAGAGAAATCTGTGGTTATTTCAATGCTTTCTGATTTTCCTTGTCTCTTTAGAATAGGATCTTGACAGATGAGTGAGAAAAGGAAGTACCTCCAGTCTACACAGCGCTAGAATTGATTTAGGAACCTGCTTGAACCAAAGCAGTGAGATACATCAATTAAAAACACTGCAATGATTTCAGTGCAGGAAAAGGGGGATACAGGCACTTATTTTTTCAGTTATCTAATGAAATGTGTCTTTGCTCAGATCAGTTACATTCTGACTTGCACTGAAATATTGACATTAGCTTTAGAGAACACAGGCTGCATCTTACCACAATGAGCATAATAAAAAGGTAAGTTGGAGTGAAAGGCAAAGCAGCCTGCTCCTTCACCTCACTGCCAGGGGGAAGGTCTTCAGAGAGCTTTCATCTGGTACTGTAAGCCCCTGGTTAAAATTAAAATATACTGAGCCAACAAGCAGCCTCCAGCAGTCTTTTAATAGTGACCACATAAGCACCAGAGTGCAGCTAAAGAACCTTCTTCCTTCCCCATGCACTGTGCAATGCCAAGACAAATCTCTGTAGGATGTGTGTGCCCACCGTGGCTACTTCTCCCCAGAAGCTGGCAGCTCCAGTTCACACACCAACCTGCTATGCTTTCCGAACACAACCCTGGGTGCACTTCCTTCTGGCTGCCAGCACATTCCCCCTCCATGTTCAGCTCTTCTCTTAATATTACTGGGTTTTTGAAGGGGCCCTCGGCTTTCAGCATAGTCCACCCTCATAGTTCGGAATATCCCCTACAGCTCAGATCGGACGAGCTGTGTAGCACCTGGCCCTTCACATGCACTGGGCCAGCAGCCAGGGAGCGGGACAGGGGACAAATGGTGGGGAGATGCTCCTCTGCCCTCAGTGCTGAGAACTAACGCTAAACAGTTGTGAGTGGCAGTGCAGGGCTAAGAGGCTCTCCCCAGGGAAAAGCAGTGCAGAATACCCAAGGGGATGAGGGTACGGCCCAGAAAAAGGGCAGTAACCTCTTGCTTCTGTTTTATTTGCAAAGGAATCTGAGGTGGGACATGCCCAAGACTAACAGGCGTTTGAGGTTTGCTGGCAAGGCTGCCATTTGAAGTTATTACAGCCTGAGTCTTCCTCAGCTGACAGTGAAATCCATTCCTGGGGTCTCCCAGAAACAGAAATGTGATATCTGACTTCTTTGGGGCAAAGCTGTGCAGTTCCCTGACCCACACATATGACTAATTTCTTGGTTTTCCATTTCTGCTGCATTTACACTGGAATTTCTAATGGTTGTTGTTTTGCATCCTGCAAGCCCTGCCAACTGCCCAACATTTCTGCAATTACCCTTTGTTTGCATAGTTAATGAGAAGCCTGGAAGGTCCCTGGGGACTTGCAACTGGTGGCTGCCCCCATGCAGACCACATCACTAGTAAGGTAGCAGCATTCAACCTCAGAGGGATGCCCGTGGGGAAGTTCAGCTGGCACTCAAAAAATGTCACAGCTGTCTGCCCTGAAGGAAGAAGCAGAGGCAGCCCAAGAGAAACAATTATGTTGCTGTAGCTCATGTAGCTAGACCTGTCAGACTGCTGGCCATGCACTGGGGACAGTGCGGACCTCAGCCAGATGGACTCACTCTGCCAGACTCACTGTGGTCCCCTGCAGGGTCTGCAGCACTGCCCAGCCTGTGTCTGCTGTGGGCCCCTTCAGCCCATTCAGCGCCCATCCAGCTCCCATCCATCTTCAGCTCACAGCATCTCCCAGCCCACCACCACCTCCAGGTTCCCCTTCCCATGGGGGCCTAGTGCAAGCCCTGTAAACACAGTGTCACTCCTGCTCCAAGCTTTTGTGCACTCACAACTCCTGTCCCTTCCTCTCCCTTCTCCTGTTGAGTTTTACTGCAGAGGTGCTGTGCCCCTCCAGTGCATACCCTAGGGACACACCTCCATTGGGAAAATCCTCATGTTTCCAGCAAGATCACTAGCCTCCCTTCTGTCTACTCCTGTTTAATGGCTCACATTTAATCTGTGAATACTGGGTTGATGCACAATGTCTAATCCAACTGGCCAGGCCTCTTGGCAAGGGCACAGGCCCTGCTCCAAATGCCAGTTTTGATGAAAAGATTAGTGACATTTCCATATATGTACATGCATATGGAAATTAGGTAGTTAAAAGGGCATATGCAAAGAACATTTGCTGAGAGTTTCCCCCAAGACATCTTTCACAAGCGTCAGACATTTTGTTCTATCAAGCCAAGAAGGCTGTGAGTATGAAGGAGAGAAATTGCTAACAAGGTCTTGCTTTGGAAGAGTACTTCGATTATAATTTTTTTTTTAATTTCCCCCTCCTGAGTTTTCTTTCAATAAACTTGTGACTTTATGTAAGATTTTAACATAGTAATAGTCAGAGTTTTAACTAGCAAAAATAGTAAGCAAACCTTATCACATCTCAATGTAACCTTAACAGTCAACCCACAAATTCTGCCAAATAAATGCTCTGAGCAAGGAACACAAGTTGGGATTCTGATCTCCTAATCAGAAGATTCCGCTATTAGTGTCTGTCCTCCTCCGTGCCATCTTAAGGAAATAGGTGTTTTGTTACTGTATTGATAAAAAGAATATTCTCTTACTTTGTAACTCAATCCTGAAAAGTGCTTTGGAAACATGAGATTCAGCTTTTAGTGATAAATACAGCAGAAACATCCTGAACGAAATTGTGTATTACTTATATAATATTCACTAAATTTACACAGCAATGACATGAATTCTGATGAAAGAAAGAGACACTGAGCAGCTACGTACTCACTGAACACCTGAGCACTGAGTGGGTCAGTGTCTGTGAAATGTGATAGCCTTATTAAAGACCATGATAGCACATACACCCAGGCAAGCCTCAATTCTGCTATTCCGGAACCGGGTGCTTGACTTCGCAGCCTTAATGCTTTATATAGCCACATCACATCAAAGAGTATTAGTGGAGATCTGATTCAGGCATGAGAAGCATCATCCAGCTCTAGCCCAGGGATACTGCACTGCCACACTATTCTAAAACATGCTGTCAGCCTCCTCCATCAAAAAGAAGGGGTAGATGAAGGTGAGCAAAAATCCTCTTTCATTAATTGCCAGGTACATTCAAGCTGCCATATGGATCTAGGAATTACAACAAAGGTCAAGGAGGGACAAATTCAGGAGTTCAGTTTTCCCAGTGAAGGCTGGGACAAGATCAAAATGGCAAGAATGGGCTGAGGAAGCCAACAGAATACCAGAGAAGAGCAGGATGTGTAACAGTCATAAACATGGCTGCAACCATCAATCTCACACTCCTACCAAAGAGGAAAAGGGCAGAGCAAGAGGGAGAAGACCATTTCCTATTTCATATTCTGTCTGTGAGTTCTAATTTTATGGACATATTCAGGTCTGTATGATCTCAGCCTGAGGTTTTTCTTCCTACCCCTTGTGTTGGGGGCGGAGGGGAAAAACACATGAAAACATGACTCATGTACAAATCAGTGCAGCACTGCCAGTCTGCAGTTACCCTCACACCTGTGAACTTGAGAGGAACAAAAACAGGAAAGAGACTGAGAAAAGAAGAGGAGAAGAAACAGGGTAAAAATTAGACACACGCTTCCCCAGGAAGTGATGCAGCATATTGCAATCAGAAATGGAACACTGAACAGAGATAGCTCAAAGTTCAGTTGCTGTGCAAATGTTACAATCTGCTTTTGCTCTTTGCAGACCACGCAGACAAAGTTCTGCTATAAATTGAGGGGAATGTGTGTTCTTCAGTTGTATCCTTGAACAAAGGCTCCTTCTGCTAATAACTGCAGAGACATAAGAGCCCAGGAGCTTCACAGAAACATACAAGGGAATACAGAATTTAACCCTTTTCTCGAGTTCTGAATTTATGTCATATATCATTCCTTTGTTTTGATTTCATAAATTACACAGTGGCAGAAAGTTCTTTTCTCTAGAAATGAGTCAGTCTTAAGGCACAGGTGGACAGATTCATTTTACTGATGATTGATCTGTATCTACAAATGCTGACAACTATTATCGGCATTTCTCAAGAAGTTATCTACTCATTTCATTACATGCCAAACAGCGTTCATGCCTTGACCTTCAACATCACTCTCTTCTTTAAGAAGAAAAGCAAACTTACCAAGTCATTGTAGACTTGAGACTTTTATAATCATTTACTATTCAATATTTGAAAAGGTGTTAAAGGGTTCGCAGGTCCAATGTTTGGTGTTTTAGTTTGCCCAGCAAAAGTGTCAACAACTATCTGTATCATTATGGCATGGCAACAAAATGCCTTGAAAAAATGGGGGTCCTTCCACAGGTATCTGTGGAAATGCAAAGATTCTGGGGCTGGATGTGTTACAGACTCCTTCCCCCCATCTAGGGAAAATGGCAAAGGAAGAGCTTGAAAGGCCTCCAGGCACCAGCACTGTGACTCCTCTTGTCCTAGCAGAGAGAAGCTGCTGAGCACTCCCAGGCTGGAGGCAGTTGAGGTGGTGGATCACAGGTCTTGTTTCTGGTGCACAGTGGAGGCAGAAGTGCTTATGAGGTCTTGGGGAAGGCTTTTGCGTGCTTCCTGCATCCGGCGCCGTGCCCTCTGGAAAGCCTCTGCAACACAGCAGGTGAGAGCAAGCCAGAACGCATCAGTGGATACCGAACCAAGGCAGCCTCAGGGAAGGGGAGGGAAGTGTCCAGTGAACATCATCTCTCCAACAACAGGAATCTCACTTCCTAGTACTAACTCCCACCAACAAAGCACCAGGTACTTGCTGCTCTCTTCATTTATTTCTAGTACTGTGCTTCCTCTGGGCATAACAGAATGAGAGACAGAGCCTGTGCACTACAGCCACATGCCAGGCAAGACCGGGCAGCCCAGCCAAGGCTTGGTCCTGACAGAGTGGCTATCCTCCCACCTGCTGATAGCTGATGCCTCCTGAAGGTTCCAGCAATTTCAGATCAGAACATTAAACCTCTGCTGTGATAGTCTCAGACTAAGGAAGCTCAAGGGGGTGGTTACGCCCACAGCAATGGATTCTCCAGAAATCCCCCACCCACTCTGTAAAAAGAGGGCAAAAGTGAGCCAAAGGCTTCCCAGAGGGGAGTGAGATGAAAGCCCTACCCAAAACGTTGTAGACAGAGCTCTGCTGACTGAAGCCTCCAAGCCGGTCCAGCACACTCTGCATGCGCTGTCTCAAGGCACTGGTTTCCAGAAAAGCTCTGCAGAGAAGTACAAGGTCAGGGCTTGCACAACGCAGCACAGAAGATGGAGCTTGCACTCACTTTGCAGCACCTACTTAGACTGCTGCAGGCAGTGAAGCCGGAACGTGACACTCCCTGTTGTCTTTGTGCGAAAGCCAAGGCGGCTCAGACGTTCTCCCTGCAGAGAAAGCACAAGTTAGAATAACCAGAGCCTGCAACCTGCTAGGGCAGGCTGATCCCTAGCAACCACACACCTCACCCCAAAGAGTATCAACAATTGCGGGCACAGAGTCTCTCCCAAATAGTTCTGGGCTGCACTGAGGGCAGGACCTGATTACTAGTGAGCTGACAGCACAGTGCTGGAGAAGGGTTTTAGTCATTGATTCAGGACCTATTCCTATTAAAAACTGCTACTAAGACCAGTTTGTTCGTTACACCAGCAGGCACCTCGGCAGCTTTCCTGAGCATGTGGAATTTTTGTCTGTCTCACATTCCTGTTGGCTTCTTGCTTCAACGAGCTGTTCCAAGCTCAGTACAGCCCAGGTTCCTTACAAATACACATGAAGACTAGAGCTGGTAAGAGATGCTAACCTGAGGGATGCTTTCCAGACATGGCCCAGCAGAAGCAGAGGCAAGGCAAGGCAAGGTAAGCTTTAGTCTCTGTGCACTCACTTCTCTAAGCTGCACACACCCCAGAGGGCAGAGGACTCTACTGCAGGGTTTGTCCGCTCCTTTGTCCCTGCTCACAAGTCCCACAGAGGATCCATTTCTTTTGTCACAGGGATGGGACCATCAGCTCATCCTTGCTCGAGTCTGGTCAAGGCTGTTGACAGGAATCTGAACTTGAGAGCAGCATCTAATATTTCCCAGCAAGAGCAGCATCCTGCAGTTGAACCCACCTTGAAGGATGTTGGTATCCTGATGTAGGTTAAGTCCTCCAGCTCAGGAGATCCACCAATGAAAAATCTTCTCAGCTCAGAGACTGTCCCCAACTCCACAGGGCGCCAGGTAGGGATGGTAAGCGTGTGGAGACCTGATTGAGGATGACAGGCCAGTTTAGTGGCTATGGCCAATTAATCCATTCAGAGTCACAGAGGACAGCATGGTAGATGGATACCATGGTACCGATCCATACCATGGCAGGCTGGAAATGGAAACATTGCACCATATATCTATACCTTTTCCCAGTGACTCAGCCCCAGACAGTCACACACAGGCAGCGCTGAAACTACCCCCTGCTCATGAGGAGCATCCCCTTACTACATCTGGATGTCTGATGTGACCCTCAGAATCCAAGTCGGACAGGAAAGGACTACCACCATAGTAGAGATGGACATGCTGCACCACTCCAGGGCTTTATTGCACAAGATTTTCAGACAGAACCACTGAAGGAGCAAGGACAGCAACACACAATGCTTCTCAACAACAGGCAAAATGGTTCAGGATTCACCAGATCCCTCTTTACTGCCTCACAGGGAGCTAACTATCCCCTTCAGTATGCACAGGAAAACCCTCCCCAGGACCAGCTGAGTCCACTCCCAAGAGAACCACTCAACTCTCATTCTTCTAGGCACTTAACATACTGCTTCCAAATACATTTTACCTGGAGAGGCTGGCAGCACCAAAGAGCCATATCCTTCAACACGATACCTCTGCCAAAAATCCAGGGATAGAACCTCAAAGTAAAGAACGGGCCACTGAGGGAGAGAGTCTGCAAGGAAGGGAAGCAGATGACAGTTGTGTAAAAGCTGCAAACGGAGACTATCACTGAGAATGAGTTTGTTAAATACCCAAGTCCACTAGCAGGAAGTCCTCTCTGTATTTCTTCTAGAATGACAAACCTAGACATATGGGTGATTATCTTCCCCTATAAGATCTGGACCCCCAGACTTCAGGATGAAAAGGGAAATACTGGTAAGAGGCCAAAAATCTTGGAAATTTTTTTGTTTTGATGAGTCTCTGACAACAAGTCCAAACTGGTTGCTCAATTGTCCTTGTGCAGACAAGGCAATCTTTTTTGAACGATGTGATGCAAAACAAGGGAGCTTTTTTATCTCTAACAGATACTTGTTTCACAGTTACTGGAGAGTTACTAACTTGGTTTCTCCTACAAGCTTCCAAGCATTTCTTTTCTCCACTGTGTAATAAACATATCATATTTATTTTAGGCTGAAAGTGTGTTAGTGTTGTATACTCTAATCCAATGTATACATTGGATTCAAGTGGCAAGGCATGATGTGAAGCTGTCCCTAGTGATAACATTCCAAAAAGCAATGGGGCTGGTGACGAAGAAAGAGCAATGTAGTGATGGGGTAGAAAAAGGCAGCAGACAAGCCCAGCTTAAAACAGAGCCAGGAGTTTCAAAGTGACATAAACTATACAAAGATTACACAGGTCATTTAGTGTGTCTACAAACATAAGACTCAGAACAAAGTTCTGGTTGTATACAAAAAAGCTGCCTGTTTCTTCAGCTGCAGAGTCCCCATACTCTGTGCAGTATGTTGGGCATGGTACCACAGACCAGCCTGCCCATCATTTTGAGGCAGACAAACTATGTTCCAAGTAGATTCAGAATTGGATAGAACTGAGTATGGCCTGGAAGCAGCACAACATACTATTCCATGCAAATACTGACACATTGCTGGGCAGAGGATATTTGCTACATGTCCAGAGGTTGTGTGATGATGGGGTGAACGTTTGCTGAATGTGCAACATTTTCCTTTGTTTACATCTGTCCACATGGCATGATGCCTACCTACACTGCAATCAGGAGATTCAGTTTCACCTTTCAGAGCAACAAGGAAACACACCTTCTGATTCATCTTCTTGGGTGAAAAACATCTCCAAAGTGAAGAGGTAGCAGAAGTATGCCACATTATCCTGGAAAAGAGGAACAGGGCAGAGATCAGATTCCTGGACAGGAGTAGAATCCATTACTAGTATTACAATGGGCAGGCACATAGAGAGCAGGGAGAAAAGAACTAATGGGGAGGGGAAGCAGTGGTGCCCTAGATGAGATCAATCACACCACACTAATGAACACATGGCTGCACGAGGGACCTGTACACAACTTCCAGTGCCATGTAGATGGAACAGGCTGTTAAAACTAATGAAAAGGGAGAAAGAGTGACACACCTCAAATGACAAGTCAGCCATTGGCATAATTATTTTACACCATCAGGATCTTTACAGGAACCTAGCAAAATACCTCAAACAACAGGATTACTGAAATGTTGTATGATAATGGTTTTTGTAATATGCAAATTAGCTCTTACAAAGACATGAAAAAGCTGGTAAAATTCAAATCTAGCTATCTGTAAGGGAGGAGCTGGAAACAGCAACTGAACTAACTTCCCAGGCAGGAGGAAGGCTTCACTGTGAGAAATCAATTCAGAGACTGTGTGCATTTCAGGCCCAGTCAAGCCAGAACAATGCTTCATTAACTCTGAGCATTTGAGAGAAGAAAAATCAAAGATCCAAAGGCAATCAGCCAAAAGGATGAAAAAAGTTAGGCTCCAGAAACTGCTTTGAAATTTTATTCAAACACAGCGACACTCTGAAAAAATGTAAGTGACTCAGAAATGTCAGAAATGTCAATGTCAAATGTATAATCAGAATGAGGAGAATCCCAAGTATGGTTTGCTCTAGAAAGCAGCTCTCAGGTCAGAACCTTTGTTGAATACACCCATAGCTTGTAACACTACATGGTCCACCTCAGAGTGCGCCTATTCAAGCTCTGCTCCTCTGGTTTGAAAGCATCCTTACCCAGCCCACTTTCTTGGTGGCACAGGTCTGTGTCACTCCTGAGAGCTGCTGGAATGCCGGGCTCGACCAGCCTAGGAGAAAAGGAGAATCTGAACTCAGTGGTGAACGCTCTGGGTGACAGCGAGGACTCATCAGTCAGAGCAGCTGAAAGGAGAACGTTACTCCCACACTGAATTTTCCCCAGGTGCATCCCACCCTCCTGTTGCAATTACTACATTCCAGAACTCCATGGAACTGTGTATGACAGCACAAACTCCACCTTAAGAGAAAGGAACCTTACCTAAAAATACAGAGTAGCAAAAGCGATAGCCCCTCAGACAAACATCAGGGCTATAGCCAGACGAAGAGGGGAAGCAGGCCCATAGCTTCAGGGTGACGAAACAAGTAGCAGGATGTGCATATTAATGCTGGGGGCCTTACTTCTAAGCCAAGATTTAATACTTTAGCATCAGCAAAAAACATGAGAACATGATGGCTGGCAGTGAAATCAGACAGGGTCACTATTAAGATGGAGAAGACAGGAAGGCTATTCTCTGCAGTATCAGGAACGAACTTGGGTAGTTTGCTGGACACCACCATTGCTGTTTGGGAAGCCAACTGTCCCTTATGTCCCAATCCAATTTGGAAGAGACAAGAGGTGAAGTTGCTACTTTCTCCCAGATGTCAGTTTAGTTCACACCACTGAGTTCTGGGCTTATAGCTCTGACAGCCTCCAGTTAGATCCCAGCCCCTACGCTAATTTTTACTGACTTTTAGCAGAGCTGATCTGATGCATTAGCCAAAGTATGGCTTACATCTTAAACTGCTGTGATACGGCTGGAAACAGGGATACTCACATTTAGGCAGCTCCAGAAAGAAATGAATATAGAGGTTGTCATACTCATAGCCTTGAGCTGAAACTGAGGAAGAGAGAATGAACATTCAGCCTCTTGCTTCCACATAAACTCCTCCAGCACTCACTGTAGAGTGTGGGAGATGCAGCACCAATGGTCTCAGGGATAGTCAGTTACCGCTGGAAGCTGGGAAAAGCCAGGTTCTTCCACGCAACAGAACATGACCCTCAGAGAAGATTCTTTCTCGGGATAAGCCCTGTCCCCACCACCAGATTATGGAGGTCCCATGTTTAATTGCTTTCTTTGCTATAATCTATATTAATTCCCCAATCTGTTCTCCCTTCTTCAGACTTGTATGTTTTCCTACAACAGCTGCCGTGTTTGTAATCTCCAATCTGTTAATGCCACTCAAGGGATTAGTTCACAAAAACAGGGAAGGAGGAGGAAAAGGAAGAGGTGGAAGGAGGCTAGGGAGAGAATCATCTGCTCTGGACTGGCCTGTGAGTCAAGAATCCTTGGACTGTTTCTAGCCTTAGTCATCCCACTAGACCCAGTTTTTGCCCCTACAGTGACTGTTCACAATAAGGACTCACCTACTTCCCCATTCACAAACAGACGCAGCGTACCAGGAAGAGGCTATGAGAACAAGCAGATAAAGAAGATAAAGAGCTTAGTGACTATTGGTGGAACCTCACACAATCCCCTCCCAACAAGGTGTCACATGGATATTTCATGGCTGCTTGCACTTTAAGGCTTCATCCTTTGACTTGCTTCCTGCTGGTCAGGGAGGAATTCTGACTTCTTGTATTAGCTCACCATCATTTCCAGAAGTGACCAGTCTCTCTGGATAGAGCCTCTCTAGAGAGACCAAATTCCCCGATTGCCAGAGTTCACTACTCTGTAAATCAGGTCTTTTACAGTACTTCAGAGTGGATATAAGATGCAATCTGAAGTCACTTGCAGAAATTGTAGTCCCCTTCCCACTGTAGTGCTCCTGCACTAGCCGAAGAATAAAACAAGCACAGGAAGAGCTGAAACAGACTTTTGAAATACAAGAAGGAGTAGAAAAACTTTCACCCATTGGGGAACAAGATTTGAGCAGAAAAGATTCCAGTCTGGGTAATTTAGTGAGCAGTGAAAGCATACATGAGTTTGAGTTTGGAGGTGGGAGGGCTATTTATTGAACTGAGTGACACAATCTGTCTGGCATTCAAGAAGTTAATAGCAACCACTCCCCCAAAATACAAACTTTCCTTCCTTCCTTCTCAGAGTTTTTACAGTCAAAGGCCTTCAGACAATGCATGCAGTCTCACAGAGACCGCAGTGTTCAGCATTCTCTGCTGCAGGTCTGACAGATGCATGTTGGACATCGGCAGGCTCCACATCCATTGCAAACGGATCCTTTCTGCCCAATTTTCAGTAGGAAGTCACATGGTAAAAGCTGCCAACACCCCCCCAGAATTAGACAATCTTTGGAGACTGTGGTACAAACAGCAGCCATGCTGACCAGGTCAGCAGTCTCCAAAAGGTAGGTCCTGCTGAGTGCCAGTGGTACTCACCATTTCAAATTCTGAGCCTACAAGGCCACTGAGGTATTCTTTGTGCCGACTATACAGCTGAAAACACAGAAAAAGAGGATTACAAAAAGTGTCATTTTGATTATATGTTTTGGCTTATATTATTGCAAAAAATATAATGGGTATAAAATAAAACCAATTTAAGTTGTTGACAGGCATAGCTAACAGTTCTTTCGTTGTTATAGCAGATACAGAGTAATGTAAAAATTTAAGAATCTAATACAATTAGAGATGCATAATTGCTAACACTGCATGACACTTCAGCTTCCAAGAAGACCTCATCTAGAGAAAAAAGAAACTCCAAAGAATCAGCAGCTCTTAAATGACACCATGCTAAAACCACAAGCACAAACTATTCCACTGAAATGAACGGATGGGAAATCAGTGTGGCTAAATCATGATTTCCTCATTGATCTCAAATGCAATAAGGAAGTGTACAAATCAAAAACTGAAACAGATTAATAACCTGTATAAACTGCCAAAGACAAAAAGGCAATTCAGAAAGGTCAAGACACAAAATAAGATCCAAGTATCCTGGAACATTAAGGGTAACAAGAAATCATTCTGTAATTATACATTCGGCAAGAGGAAGACCAAGGAAAGAGTTGGCCCACTGCTCAAAAGGGAAGGAATACCATCAGCAGGTGACACTACAAAGACAAGAATTTAGGTGCTTTCTTGCATCAGTCCTGACTAAAAACATCAATTGCAGTCAGTGGTCAACACAACCAATACCAGTGACAAACGGACAAGACCTCAGCCTAGACCAAGGAATGAAGCAGAGTATTCACGGAGTATTTGAATGAGTTGGAGTTTTCAAATTGCTTGGCAGATGAGACTCACCTTCAGTGACATTCATCTTACCTAAGTTTAGGTGTCTATAGCACTAATGTTTATGTCTATGTGAGGGTCTGAGCTCCCTCTGCCAAGTAAGGAGAACTAGTCAGTATAATCAGTGGAAGCTGGTCCTTACATCTCTAAACACACGCTGTTCCCGTTCCTCCTCCTCCTGCTGCACTTGGACAGATGCATTCTCAATGGTGTATTTCCACAGCTCTCGCTTCTCTCCATCCAGCTCAATTCTGCAGAGCCCCAAAACACATGGGTAAAACTCTCCCAGTAGGCAAAGAACAGGCCCAGGCAGCAATATGATCAACCATTACACTCCCTCCCTACAAGGCCTGTGAAGTAACTCAAGGGCGCTAATGACCCTCTCCTCACTCCCAAGTGCCTGCCAGCATCAGTGGCTCAAAAAGGGTCACTCACGTCTTGCATACATATAACCTGTATCCTTAGGGGCCGGCTCCAAAGCCCAGATCACATGTCCAGTGACAACACATATAAGCACACAATAATCTGTCTCAGAAGCCCCTGGAACAAAGCTAAAAAATATCCCTCAACTTCAGTGCTGATCCACTGCCTGAAAGTTGACCGCGGGTATCAACTTTGGCCCTCTGTATCAGTCCCACTAGTGGTACCAGTCCTGTCCCACTCACCGGTAGGCTCCTTTTGTGCCAGTAAAGTCAGGCTTCACTGTGATCACACCATTGCTGTCTACCTTGATTGTGCAAAGAACATGTTCATATTCCCTGTGACCAAGCCTAATGGAAGACACCAAAAAAGACAAAGACAGTCCAAATAGAGCACGTGTACGTTTTCTTGCTCCAGAATAGCAGAGCTAGTAAATGTACATGGAGACACAGAAGGGAACAAATGCACCCATACTTCCCTAGTAGTATAAGAAGCCTTTGGGAGGGACACATTCAGTGCCTCCCAACTGAGGTAAGAGGAAGGAAATAGTAGCTGGAATTACTGAGCTCTTAGAATTTCCAAGCTCTTAGAATTCCCTCCCCTTGACTAATGAAAGAGGCAAGTGATTTGAGTAAGGGCAGGAGATGAGTTTTCATCTGGGAGACTAGATTAGTTCAAGATTTTACTTACTTTCCATAAGGACCCAAGTCCCCCATGATGTACATGGTCTGAACAGGAGTGTTAATCACATGATTGTTCTTTATAAATTCTTCCGAGGGCTCCCAGGTGATGACTTTTGACTTCAGAGAACTCCCTTCTCTGTCAATGACAGGACAGCATAACACACATCTGTCAGACAATCAGATACACTACACCACAGCAGCCTGGTACAGACAGCACCGAACACTCCAGAATGAAAAGTCACAGTGCCAGTTCTGAGCGCAAAAGCCAGTTCCTGAGAGATCTCAGTAGGCAGTTCAAGCTGCCAACTTCCACAGACCACGTTCCTCCATACCTGAGGCACTAGTACCATGAAACCTGCTTTAGCAAGCTCTGAGCCCCAGTTTGTACTCACACTGGCCTACGGTCTTGTCTTCTCCTCCTCACAGTGGCCATCCTCTCTGCCAGATATGATGGCACCTCATGAACTGAGTCAGTTACTTTCTGGCAGTGCTGGAAGAGAGAAACAGAATTAGAACCAGCCTAATTACAACAGGACATCTTTCTCAAACAGAGTCTCACCTTGCAGGAGAATACAGGTAGTTACGCACATACACACAGGGACAAACTGCTAAAACACTCTAGATTTCATTCGCCACTCTTTTGGCAAAGCACAGCTGAACTCCACCCAGCAAGTCACCTAAAGAAAACTCTACGAAGCCAAGTACCTCCAAGCTGTAACTGTACACCCTTCTGAAAAGGGGAGATCTCATCCTGGGTCTGGAGCACCAGGTGAGCATATCGCTTCCGCCTTGTAAAAGCAGTATGTTCTCCTGCTTTCACAATGTCTGGCCCACTTCTGCATGCCTAAGAAATGACAAACATTCCCCTCTGCCCTAAAAAGTTGTAGGCCTGGCCTTGCTGACAGACAGTGCTGTACAGATTATGTGTAACTAAGAATTGGTACCTCCTCCAGGTTGGTGAATCGGTCATGATCAGTGTAGGTGAAGATGCGATAGTTCTTCCGACCTCCAGCCTTCTCCAGTTTCAGGATCTCCTCATGGTACTGCCGGTCCAGGGGAGTCTGACAGGCTGACTCATTTTGATAGAGATCTACCTCAAACTGAGAGCACCACAGGTAAAGCACAAAAGCTGCACTTCATCAACATGGCCAGAGCCAGAAAAGCTTCTCAGTTGAGATTTTTAAAGACACCAAAGACAGATAAGATCCTTTGGGAATCCCAACCAACAGCCCTATGTCCAATACGGCCCTGACACCACTCTGGGACACGGTGGCCCATGGCGCCCACCAGCGCCCTTGCAGAGGGGCTCAGACACAGCAGCTCACCCCAAAAGGGAGAAAACCCGAGGGGATGCATGGACAGGCGGGAGACATGGCTCTCTGGGGGCCGCAGATGGCGGCACGACAAGGAGAAGCCCGGTCAAACTGCCTCCGGGCCCCCACGTCCGTTCCCTCCCGGCCCCAAAAGGGCGTGCGCCCCGACTACCGGGACAAGCGGGAAGGGGAGCGCAGCGGCCGCCCGGGCGGAGCAGGGCCGGCGGCCTCGGGGGAGGCCAGGCCCTGCCGCCGCGCACCCACCTGGCTGAAGAGCTTCTCCTGCCACGCCACCACGGCCTCCTCCTCCTCGTCCGGGGGCCGCCGGGCACCTGCGGGACAAGGGCCGGTCACCTCCGGCAGCGCCCCTGCGAGCGCTGCCGCCGCCCCGCGCCGCCCCCGGGGCGACCCACGTACCGGGCGCGGCGCGGGCGGCCAGGCTGAGGAGCTCGGGGCCGCGCGGGCCGGCGGGCGGTGGCAGCGGGGCCTGCTGCAGCAGGGGGCCGGCGGATGTGAGCCGCTGGATGCGAACCCTGCGGGGAGGCAGCACAGCGTCACGGCGGGCCGCGGGGGCCGGGCCGGGCCGGGGGACGGGAAGCGGCCCTCACCGGAGGCGCAGATTGCGCACGGGGTCGCGGGAGCGATACACGGCGCCGGCCGCGTCCGCGCTCCACAGCGGCTCCTCCATGGCCGACGAGCGGGCCGCGCGCCGCCTCACCATGGACACGGCGCCGCGGCGGCGCGCGGGGCAGCGCCAGCGCCCCCCGCGGCTGGCGGGCAGCCAGCGGCCCGCGGCGGCGGCGCGAGCTCGCGGCGCGCAGGGCCGCGCCGGGCCGCCTCTTGCTTCACCCCGGCCCGCTATGCCCGCTGCTGGCCGCACTGCCGCCCCCGGACCCCAACAGGCCGCCCGGCTCGGTCGCGGGTTGCCTTTTTCCTCCTGTCCTTATTTCTGTCCAGACACTGTCCCCGCACCCACCACCTGTGTCTGGTGTCCCGCCTCGGGCCCCCACGCCTGAGAGTCGCTCCGTGGCCATGCTGAAGCAGGAGGATGAGCCTACGGTGCCCACAACAGCCTGCAGTCGGGGCCGAGGCCGAAACCCATGAGGCTGTGACCAGGCCCTTGGTGGCTGCGTTTGATGGAGCCTCATTCCTGAACTGGAAGAACAAGGGGAGAAGGTATCCCCATCCATCTCTGCCACTGATGATTTTATATGGTTTCTATGATATTTCCTTTTCTTGGTCATCTCCCAGGCTAGAGCACCAGCCTACGTCATGCCTCATACACAAGCCATTCTGCACTTTTGATCCTCCTTGTTGCTCTTCTCCAACCTTCCCTACTCCGTCCCTTTCAAGATTCAGGGACCAGAAATGAACACTAATATGCCAGGTACAAGTACACCAGGGATCTACATAATGTCATCTTCTGTTATTTAATACTGCTTTCCTAAGCGGTCCTAGCATTTAACTGTGTTCTTGACTGCTAAGGAGGTGACATCCTCATGGAAACCACCCATCATCACGCTAAGATCTCATCCGTGAGTGGCCACAACCAGCTCAGAGCCTCTCATTTTGCATGTGAGATCAGGGCTGCACCCCCCCCCCCCCAATACACACCTTGTAGGTCACTTCACACTGAATTTCGGCTGCCCCTTTTACTGCCTAGTCACTCAACCTCACCAGGTTTGTCTGAGCTCTCCACCCTCAGCCTTTATCTCCATTCCATCCCATGTCTACTTAGAGTCTTTTGGCGAGGGGCCTTGTCAAAACATTTTGGAAATCCACATACACTGTAGCAACCAGAGCTGCCCCTTTTTTGGGGTCTCTGGCTAGGTGATATGCACACAGCATATTGCCTAAATGACCCATTTTCGCATCTTTTTAACAAACTTCCTCATTTTATGTAGTTCCCCTTTTTGAAGGTGAGCAAAATGAGTGGATTTTTGGCCTGCCTTGCCGCTGCAAGGAAGGTGGGTTTAAACATGCTATGGGGACAGGTACAGAGCAGCCCTTCATCTGGGAGATTTTGGAGCAGGCCCTCTGTGCTCTTCCAGACCACCACAGCAGACTGGTGTCCTCTCATGGGCCCCATACCCAGCAGGGCCATGAAATAATGCTCAGTATTTTTAGAAATGATCAGTGTTGGTTGCATGTTTTGAGGTAACTTTTTAGCTATAATTATCCTAATTAGGCCTTGGGATTTCAGTCAGTGTGACTGTGGTGCTCACTGACACGGTTACACTGTTAGTCTGATGTGACTCCAAATGCTTTTTTAACATCCAGTGTTAGGCTTTGTAAGCACAGCTGGCCCTGGTCATTCAACATCTCCCCTCCACCATACTTCTGACAGGCCTATAATATTCTGACAGGCCTCTTTATAATATGCTCACCGTCATGATGCTGGGCTTCCGCAGTCTCAGGGGAGGAATATGTGGGTTGAAAACAGCTCAGGCCCGTTGCTCTCTTCAAAATTCTTTTTGTTAGTTGTTCAGTTTTTATACTCTATGTTGGGCTGAGCCACATATTAACCCGCCCCCTCCCCCCATGCTGGTGTGGCTGACTCAGGGAGACATTCACACCATTTTGATTAACTGAGGAAGAAACATTTACACAACCAGTTGATCCACTTGACTGTGATACAGTCACTTGATCAACTCAACTGATACAGCCCTTTATCTAAAAGAAAGGCCACCCTCCAGTCCCCTTTGAGTTGAAATGAATTCAACTTTCTTTGCAACAGCTGTGGCCAGTCACACTACATTCTTCCCTGAGCTTCATGGGCACATCACCCTTGCCCATCTCCTCTGAGCCCTCTTCCATCGTAGGCCTTTATTGGTTGGTCACAGCCCAGTACATCAATGTCTCCATTTAGAGCAAGATGTTTCCAGGTGCCTGACTCCTTTCTCAGCCTTCTGGCATCCCTGTAGAAGCTGCATACCACTGCTCTGGGTCTCTTTTACATCCTGTTGTACTCCTTTCTGGGTCTAGTTTTCATTTCTTATGGGACTATTGCCATCCCCTGTCCCACTGGAAAGGACAGAATTTCTGTGGCCTCATTTACAGTGGATGTGTCACTTGAGGCACAGGCTCTTCTGCCCTGCCACCTTCCCCTGCTCTTCAGTTTGATAGGAAACCCACCAGCCTGATCCCTTGTGGTTCAGACAGCCATTTATTGTGCAAAGGCAGAAAGCTTGTATAATTATGTAAGAGCCATAGCAAAATGTCATTTTCAGGGCAAATATGACATTATCATGCCACTAATTTTTCAGCTTTTTAAAAATCTAATAGTGCTTGTGTCAGAGTAAGCACTAATAGGAGTTGCGTTACAAGACAAACATTGGCAAAGCTCTGGCAATAGTTAACATTTGAGACAGAAAGAAAAGACTTAATTATGTGGTAGATTCTCAACAGTTTTCTGCGCAATCAGAATTTAAAGAGCCATACTGCTTATGTCAAATTTGACATGACAGTAAGAACTGAGCTTTCAACATTTACGCTGAATTGCAACAGCTTGTTAACTTCAATAGTCCCAGTTAGAACGAAGAAATCTTGGTGACTCGCTGCAGTTTCTAAACAGCTTGGGTGGGTACACAGGTGAGCAGCTGCCAAAAGGAAGCAGGGTGAGAGAGAAGTGCTGTATCCTTCTCTAAGTAGCATATTCCTGCCACATCTCATGCCAGCACTAGCACTTGGGCAGCTGCATGATGAGGTAGAGCTGATCTGGCTGAAGACTAATTTGCTAAAAAAACATGAGTTTCCAGCTCGCTGCACCATTACACACCAGACCCTGCTTATGAGAGGGTTGGGACTCTGCTGTTGGGGACAGAACTGCCTCTGTTGACAGAAACCTGCATTTAAGGTGATTTGACTCAACCACAAAACCACAGCCCCAGTCCCAGCAGAGATGAAGACAGCCACCACCACTCCCAAAAGCAGGCAATGGCTATAAATTTTTGGATGAGAAAAGGGAGGATGTGGCTAAAAATTAACCAGTATCTTCCCTCCTAGAAAAAAGCAGGATTTTGAATATTTGCATCTGCACCAGCTGAGATCCAATCAAGGATGGTCCCTGATGTGTTTCCAGCCAGTGTTTCCATTCTGTTGTGCTGAAACAGGTGAGAATCATGCAATCAGTTTAAAGAGCAGGGGAACTGAAAGAACAAGCCTCCAAACTTTTCTATAATTTGTCCAAGTAGCTTGCAATCATTTACTTCCTTCTATAATAGCCATTTTCAGCAATTTGTCCTCCTCAGGTGAGGTGTCCTACAATTAAAATCAATTTTATGAAATATTACAGGCCTGTACATGACAAAATGTGTATATGGAACTGCATCATTTTTTAGCATAGACTACAGAATGAAAAGGGCATCAAATAATCTTAATGCTGCCCTATAATATCACTGAACAAAAAATGAGTGAAGCATTCTAGTGTCTACAGGCTCATATAAGAGTGAATTATCATCTAAAGATGTCTTTTAGGAACATCTTCTCTTTGTGAAACAGCAAATGGAGTTTAGTGTTGGCTCTGGATGCCACACACAGTAAAAGATGAGAGAAATCTCCCTTTGTGCAGGCATGGGGTGGGTGCCAAACACAATGCTGCTTTCAAGGCCTGAGAAATGTTGGATGCTGTCAGGAACAATAACATTTCCTAAAACATCCACTGCTGTCCTGAAGACCAACCTTACCCTGTATTTCCTTACTTGTCTTTTTAGCGCAGGTTCCAGGATCTGATAAAACTCCTCTGTTGCCTTCTGTGTCCTGCACAGGATTGCAATAGCTCTGAACGAATAGCCATGCTTGATATAACTGATGCACTTCCTGGTCACATACTCTGCTATTTAAAATGTTTCCATATTTTTCTTTATTCTGTAGCCACCTGGCAATGAATGGGCACTTTCAGCCTGTTTAAACAACATTTGCAGTGTCCCATATGGCATATGTGTTTTATGTTCTTGGAAGAATTTTCTCCATTACAGGAAACATGGCATCATATATTTGTTTGGCATTACGGACTCCTTTGGTCAGCCATTCTTGAGGATATGGTTCCGAAAATGGAAGACCAGAACCATATGGATGAATGGACTGGAAGAAATCCAGGAAGATCCAGAAAATGCTAGCTTCATCTTGACTGTTTTTCTGGATCAGCTCCTGGGCACATTGTTACCAGATATTTTCTGGATGAAAATTCTGTGCTTCATCAGTCACAACATGTTTCAATCTTGGGAAGTCCCCATTTAAGAAGGCAACATGTCACAGACTGGCAAGTCTCATTTCTGAAGAAAACGCGTATAGATAAATAAAAAGAAGTGATCAGACAAATCTGTATTGACTATTTCTCCATTTCTTAATGTGTTCTTGCTTGGAGGGCTATTGCTGTTTACTATCTAAAAATGCAAAACTTCCTAAGCTCCAGGGTGCTACATCATTTTCAAGGTGAAAATACTAATTTCCAGTGGATTGGCTGTGTGCAAGCATTGCTACACAACCTGCACGCCCCTGGCAACTGTCTTTGGTTCTACCCTAGGAGCAGGAGTCAAAACTCAGACCTAGCCTTCCTATATGGGGGCCTCATGGCAAGCCCCCCCAGGTATGTCCCTCAGTCCTGCTCTCCCAGCTTCATGAACCTTGTGGTCATGGCCATGCAGCACCTGAGCTCCAGCAGGAAAAAAGGGTTCCCCTTTCTCCCCAGAGTGAGTGGGGACAGTAAGCACTTGTGCCAGGTGATCTGCCCTGCTCAGGCCAGGCATTATTGCTTGGGTATTGCAGTGTTTGAAATAGGCTATAGTTTTCTGATGCAAAGTGCAGTCCACCCACGGTGGCTTGCTGACCTCTCTGTGCTGACACAAGTGGAAACACAGTGAGAACAAGACTGGAAAAATGTTCTGGCTGAAATCCTCTACCAAAAAGGCTTTCATTCCTGTTCTGCTTATCTAGATGGCACAAGTCCAAGAGGTAGTTCATAGCACAACAGTAGTTCATAGCACAACATTGCACAGGCAGTGTCAAGGCAGCAATAAGGAAAGGCAGGTGGTCATTTTTGGTGTCAGCAGCAGGCTTAATAGTGTGTTAAACTAAGACCTTAGTCTTTTAAAGTCTAACACAATCCAGCATTCACTGAACATGGGATTCTCACCGCAGCCAGTGAATACTGTATCTGGGCCAGAGCTCAGTTCATTCTGGTTTTCATTCCAATTCCTTCTTGTTTTAACATCTACACTTTTCCCAGGATGATGATGATGATGATGATATGTGTGTGTGTGTGTGTGTGTGTGTGCGTGTGTGTGTGTGAGCCAAAGATATATATTTGGCAAATGGATGCCAAATCAGCAGAACTTGTTCTTTATGTGCAGAGGATGCAATGAAAGAAAAAAGGGGAAATATACATTTCCACATGCTTCCTTGAAACACTGCTTAGACAGTTTACAATTAACTGACTCTAGTTACTTCAAAATCTAACTGAGATTTAAGGATCAGACCAAGATAAAAACAATTGAACCAAATTTCTTGTAAGTCTATGAATGTTTTGAGTCAGTGACTTGTGACCCTGGCTATATATCTCCTCTTCAAGGAAATGAATTACAATGATTCAGAGCCTCAGAACAGAGCTGCAATAGAACTGCTCTCTTGGTTTCCTTGGAGTTGCTCTTGATTCTCATGAGACTTAGTGAGAGGAGGATCATTTTAATTTGGTGTTACTCAGGTAACTCCAATTTAATCCAAGTGACCAGATCACTGCTTACCTTAAAAACTTTTTCAGGGATTGATTTTCACAGTGGAAAATGTTTCTTATTCCACGATCTTCAAAGCCACAATTGTTTTGCCTATTCCAGGAAGACTAAAGACAAACTGCTTCTTGTCTTTCTGCAGGTTCTTAGAAAGCATCTCATAGTGCTTGAGAGTGAGAAGGTTGAAACTCTCACAGCCAAGACAGTCACTTAAAAAGGATCTGAACCTCAGCACAACTATTACAAATGCACACAGGAAGGCAGGGGTGTCCGTGGAAGGGAGGATGCAATTCTCTGGATACAGGCCTGGGTTTTCTTGTTTTTCTTGCTGGGGGTGCCATTCCCTGGAACTTCCATCTGGTTGTTTGTGCAGTTCAGGTGCATTATTTTGGGAATCACACACACTTTTGAAGTCTATCCCCCATCACTGACTAGTTTCTGCTTTAATGCATAAGCAGTTTCTCTTGATCATTCAGACTCAGCAGAAGAGGTATCTGTGAATACAGTACACAGTACTGGGTATGCCTTTTAGCTACTAAGAGAACATTGCACACAGCGTCCTGGTTTTCCAGTAATCCAATGTCAACAGCCCAACTTCTTGAAAATATCAATACCCTCTCATTAAATAGAAGAATTTGCTTTCTCATTAAATCCTCTAATCCAGGATACTCTGAGAACAGTTCAGTGCAGATGGTTTTGGGCTTCCTTTTGATTACATTAGAACCCACTAGAAAAAAAATCAAAGATTAGAAAAACAAGAGACATAGCAAATAAGTTACTCAACACACCAGTTGCCTAAGGAGCATATTGTACCATGAGCTCATCAAAGTAAATGTTATACTGTGAGCAAAAAACTCAGCATTCTTATGGATAACCCAGACACCTGGTGTTAAGTCTGTAAGGATATTTTTTAATATGAATAAAAGGGGTATCGACTCCCAGCTTCAGGCATGACTGACTTCTAAACAGATTAAGGAAAAAGTCTCTCTGGAGGGGCCTGCATCCTTCATATCTGTCTCCTCATTACCCAGGTATTCCTGGGAAGGATATGGTGTTGCCATTGTGAGAGGCTGAACCAGACAGAGCAGCCCTGTTACAGCATCCCCTACACTCCTGACTAGTAAAACTCAACGCATACAGTGAAGGAAAAGGCATCTAGGAGCATCACCAGTCTCTTGATTCTTGATGTATAGATACACATTCCTATTAAATATAGGGGAATATGAGAATACACCTCTTATCACAACTCTAACCTTAGTGCCTTTCCAAAACAATCAATAACTGTAATTTTAAAAATGAATAACATGAATACGCCAAAATTTATACATTAAAATTATAGCTGTGCACATTCACAAGGCACAAATAAATCTCAAAAGCAAATGTGTTTATACTGACTGTCATACAGTTTTCCATTTAAAAAACACATTAGCATCAAGAAAGAGCAAGTACATATCATGTATCAAAACAGTATTAACTGGCTAGTAAATTAATGATCTGAGAGTAAGCATGAAAAGAAAACAAGTATGAAAAGAGAGCAAAATTACAAAATTAATTAGCAAAATTAGCACTTAATACATATATGTACAAGTCAGAATTTGGATTGTATTTGAAAGCAAATTCAGTGGAATATATTTAAAGACAAAGTATCTGTGCGTTACTAATTGGAATGATTTTAGTACTGGACTGTAGACTTGGAGTTCTGTGTCTATCCTATGTACTTTACTCAGAGCTTGACCTAAAAGCCATAGGCCAGTTCTGTGTGAGCAGTCAGGATTTATAGTGTCCTTGGTTATTTTTATTTTCTTGTCCTTAAGAGCTTGTTTTGAATGATATGGGAGTATCTGTTGCTCAGCAACCATAGCTGCTTCTATAGCTCAAATGTTTCTGAAATAAAGCAAAGTGTTTATACATCTCTGTTCACCTAAAAAAGTAAAACAAAGGCAAGATTCTCCACACCTGTACTGTAAGGTGAGAGCTTTACTTTCCCTTATTGGTCCTAAAGTGGACCAATCCCCCATCAATGTGCAATGTGGCAGAATTAACATATTGGCTGAGATAAGTGTCTAAGATAATTAGCCATCTGACACCCAAATATTTGGTGTGTAGTCCTGCAGCCCAGTACTATAGTATTGCCATTGCTAGTACCAAGACACAATATTTGTACTGAGTTTGCAAGGCCTCAGGACTGAGGCTCATCAGGTTTGCTTTGTCTGAGCCTTCCTTGACCTGTCTGGAGCTTTTTTTTTTAATTTGGTTTACCTGCATCAGCAATTTTTCTAATAACAAGGTGGTTGTGGCTAATCTGGTTTGCTTTGCTTATTTTTGTATGGTACCATCATAGTTTTATACAATAGTAGCAACAAGTAGTTATTCTGCATAGAGTGAGATATTTCTGCCTCTAACATAATGATGTAGAGTAGAGAATATAGGCCTGGTATGATAGCAGAGGTCCTGAGAAACGGGAATGCCACAGGATGTGATGTTGAGGATTCTAGATATGGGATGATAAGAGATGGGGCACAGGCTGGCACTGGCAATCCCAAGGCTAGAAACAGCTCTTGAATGCTCAGTTAAAGCAGTGCAGACATGGAGCTGGACAAAACTGGTCTTAGGCGTAACAGAGCAAACAACGAGTATCTGTCTGATGTCAAACACAGCATGTATAGTAAATTCAGATGTAACGGTGAACTTGCAGCCAGTGAAAAACAAATGTGTCGTAGAAGTGTGTTAGCAAACTTGAGGCAAATGACCCCAAGTAGATCTTGGCATGAGGAAGAAACCATCACCATCAACAACATACTCCTCCCCACAAAGGACCTGGGAGGCTGATGACTCACTGCAACACCCTCCACACCAGACTGAAGCCATCAACATGCAGACCCCGAGGGGCAGTGGAAAGCTGAGCATAAGACCAGGAAAAGGGGTAGATACTAGGAAATGGGTGGGTAACAGTTTTAACGTACTATTATTATTAAGAATTTTTCTGTAGAGTAGTATTCATTTATTCTATTTTTCTTTCTTTTTCTGTAATAATTAGATCTAGACTAATAACAAAGTCTTGTTTGACTGTTAAGATTTCAAATATACTACAAATTTCAAATATACTACAAATGTATTGTTGGCTATATATATATGTTTTGCCCATAAGAAGATTTTTGAGCATCACAGGTGGCAGCTCGTGCCTAAGCCCCCAGGACATGGGGTATATTCTCATCAATTGTGTGTGTGTTAAGGATTACACCTAGTGGCAAAAATGGGAAAGAAGAATTCAAAACACCTGAAAAAATCAAGCAAATCAACATTACTGGTGCAGTTGTATCTTTTAAATACCCTACCAGTTGTATGTACGTACCTATGTATGACAATATTGGGTCAAACCAACATGATCTTGATTTGCTGTGGGTGACAGAGCACTGGATCAGGTTGCCCAGAGAGGTTGTGGAGTCTCCTTCTCTGGAGATATTCAAAACCCGCCTGGACGCGATCCTGGGCAACGTGCTGTAGGTGACCCTGCTTGAGCAGGGGGGTTGGACTAGATGATCTCTAGATGTCCATTCCAACCTCAACCATTCTGTGATTCTGTGATTCTGTAGGCAAAATAGGGCTCAAAACATAGATGGTTTTACGATTCAAAGACAAGATTTAAACCACACCTGGGATGAGGTTGTTGACACTCCAGTGCACAGGCAAGAGACACCTGAACAGCGTACAAGCATCTAAAAGGAATAACGTGTGTGTGCCACACGAGTCTCTTCAGAAGACACACATCTCCAAATGCTTTCCCTGCTTCACTGCCCTCCTATCAACATCACTTTCTCTGTGTTTTGTGCAACTTTATTGTCCTTTCAGCCTCCTTCCCTTCTGATCATCACCGACAGGAAACAACTGACTGAAGAGACCAGACGTCTCAGCCCTAAACACAGACCACAGGCACAGGAGGGAATCCATGATGCGCCAGAGCTGCCATGCATGGCCTCAGCTCAGCTTGGACAGGAGGTGCCATTTGACTAATACATTCCTTGTTCATGCTGTCACTGCCATGAGCATACACTCATGGGAGATTTGTGTTACAGGGAACCAGTAGGAAAGGAGAGCTAGTTTCCTTTAAGACTGAAAACCTCTTTTTCAAGTCCCTGGTCTATGAAACAACAGAATGACTTCCCTAGGGCCTGCAGTACAGGTCTTGTCATGGGATGATGGAACACAAGGCAAGACACAGCTTTCCAAGGGGAAGGATTTCAAAATGAAGTGGGACAACATGCTTTAAAACAAGCTAAGCCTTACACTCCTGCTCCTTCAAAACACAGCTTTTAACAGCCATAGAGCCAACAGCAGGTATGCGAAGTGACATTTCAACTGACACCTGAAATGTTTGAGAGCCTCAGTATGGAGGAGCCTTTTGCAGCCTGTGCTTGTTGGCCTGCAGACTTAAAAGCACTTTTCTCAACCTCCAGCTGATCCCTAAAAACCTAATTGAAAAGGCATTAGTAGCCACACCAGTGTTGCTGACTTCATTCCAGATTTTGTTAGTACTTGATAGGAGGAAAGAGAAGAAAAGTTGCAAGTCAGTCTGACACCACCATTACAGTTAAAATGATCATTTTATTTTAATGCTGGCACCAAACACTTTGTGACCAGATGTTGCATCCACAGAGGCCAAACCAGGACAGAGGGGAGATTAATCCTCACTAGCACATCAGGCTCCAGGGATTTCACTCTCTGGGGCACAACGCCAGTAAGGACATTTTTTTAAAACAAGCTCCTTTTAGACACCTAAAGTGGCCAGATTTCCACTAAGCATCCTCCTAAGCATCTTAACAGCCATGGCCAGCTTCAAAAGTCTTCTGCAATTCCCATTAAGAGTAATGGAAGCTCACGGGCAAATTTTGAATCTGGCCACTTTGTTTCAGGGGGCACAGGAGATCTGAACCCTAGGAAAACTTCCACCAGGTGGGAGTGCTTCAAAAAGTCCTGCTGAAACAGTTCAAACAGTACTGCTTCAAATAATGATTTGGCTTTGGAGGTCGGTAACTGTATAGTCACAGAGTGGCACTGTCGAACTGCTGCTGTTGTACTGAAACTACTGCTGTTGTACTGTGACTGTGCCATGGGCCAGAATCCATTCTCTAGGTACAGCAAAAACACAGAACAAAAGAAGTTGGTCTTCGCTCTTGAAAGCTTACAAACCAAGGCAAAAATGAAGATGGCACTAAAATAAATGAAGACTTCCCCCTAATTTTACTGGATCTGCAGCTGTCATGTCCATTTTTTGATGCTCAGTCTGTCAGCCGTGTTACCCTTCACAATCCAGGAGTGAGGGATATCATGGAAAACAGCCCAGCAAAATGGTTTGCCTCTCAGAGCACATACATAGCCATGCAAGTGTTCCTCTTTGTCATAAACATTCAAGATGTTAGACTTAAACTGCACCGTAGCCTGAAACCTACAGAAGTGATAGACGCGCAACAAGCCTATGACATCAGCTACTGTTTTTGCTAAAGCTTCTTTTTCTACTTCATTATGGCTTCCAACAACTTTACTGCTGTCATCCACTCCAAAAATTAAATAACCACCCTGAGTGTTTGCAAAGGCAGAGACATAATTTAGAAGGATTTCTCTAATGTATTTCAAGACATCCCTTGTTGAGAAGTTCTTAAATTCAACATGGGTTGTGTCTGTGAAATCCAAGACTTCTCCAGCCATCAGTTTCTGTCTTCATAAAAACCTGGCCATGACAGCTTGGATGTGGCACTCCTGGGTGTTCAAAGGAGTCTCCTTTGCTCCCCCATCAACATTCAACAGGGCTTTCTTAGGACTTGGCCCATTCTCATCACAGCTCTTGGCATGGTTTTCCTTCTTTCTGAGCAATCCAACAGCTGCACTCGGAGCAATAGGAAGGACTGAAGTGAAAGATCTACAGGACAAACAGGCTACAGATATGTGGCTTTGTGGATTCACTTTTCCCCTGTGGATCTCCACAGCTTCAAGTTTTTCACAAAAAGCAGAAAGTGACTCTGCTGCTGCATCCATGTAAAATATTCACCGGTCTCTGCAGAGTCAATTAAAAACCCTGAGGGACTGCTCTATGTCTAGGCCAATGCTGTGTTCCTGAAAATAATAATTCTTGTTTTCAATCTCCATCCTCACTACTCCTCCTCCTGAATTCAGCAAAGCACACACTGCTTTAACAAGCTCACTTCGTTTCCTTTTCTGATTGTTAGAGATCTTCTTTTTGGATATCTCGCCAAGAACTATTTTCCCAATATCTACAGCCACATCAGGGTAGTTTGTTTTCAAATTAACCAGCAGCTGCCCTTCTTTTCTGGCCATCCTGAACCTGAAATGATAAATTTTGAAAAACACTTAATGATTATACAAGACAGTGTAACAAAGGAAACAGTGAGTCTTTGGTTTAGGCTTACACACTAAATTTAATAAACTGGAAAATGATAATAACTATTTGCAATACACAAACAAATCCAAGACAGACTGTTGCAAAGACACTCATGGACATAATGTTAATTAAAATAATTTATTGGGATCTTTTGCGTGGGGTAATGCTCACATGGGAAATCAAATCTCTTGAACATGACAGCCAGTCACAGTACGGCAAGAGAAGGAAGTTTTCATTGCAAGCATCGTTGCAACAGCATCTTCAGCTGGGTCGGGTCAGCTCCCTGAATTGTTGTCCTGATGAATTATTACAATCCAGTTGGTCCCTGGTCCTGCATGATCACTCCAGTGCATGCATGATCCATTTCTATTCATTATTTTAAAACTACATACAAAACATATCTTAATGCTCTCAACTATGAACAAAGGACTATCCTATGTGACCATGTGCAGGAGCAGTTTCTGCTGCTGAAAATTATCTACACCACAATTGTTAACTATACAGCAAACTTGAATTTCCTCCTGATATCCCCATTATAATATAAATTCCACAGGTGTTGCCAGAAGACTTTGAAAGTATTGTGGTGGACATGCAGGAGACTGTCTAATTTAACCGCAGATTTTAGATAATCAGACAGCTTGGAAAACACCAGCAGTATATGCAAGAGGAGGCTTGCGGGCTGCACCAGTGATCTCTTCCCAGAAAAGCAGTGGTCATTAACTCACCCTGCACTTTATGTACATGCCGAAGCTGGGAATGGAGAATTTGACAAGCCCCATGATGAGTCTTTTATGCTGTGAGCCTCCACCAGTTTGATGCTTTTCAAACAGAAAACTTGCAGACAGAAGGACAGTACAGTTTAGTGACCTTAGAACAATTCTTCAACAGGACAAGTGTCATCACTGACCTATAAACTCAAAATGATGCTGGACAGCGATTCCCAAACTTATTCCAAGAACTACCTCACTTACAAAAACCATAGTGCTGTGTCCCCAAGAGCTAGCAAACCAAAAAGTGGAGGAGACACCTCATTGAGGGATGCCATGCTTTGAATGGGCGACCTGGGACCCACACCCAGGCGAGCCCACATTTGCCCAAGCTAATTTTAGGGTGAAGTTACACAACACAGCTTGGTTGTTTTGGGGGCTGACTGCTGCTTGTGGATCTGCTCACTCCTTGCAGTGGTCTGGCTCTCTTCTAATTCCATGCTGAGTTAACTCAGCCGGTTAACTGCCAGAAATCAAACTCAGAGAGAGTGGGGGAGTAGTTTCGTGCTGGCAGGCAGCTCAGACTTGCTCCGAGTTTGCAGGTCTCAGTTTCATGCTACAGTGCTCTTTGGCTTTCCTCTCTGGGGACCAGCCTTGGGGAGATCCTGGGGATGCCCACACCTGGGGGGTGCCAGAAGCAGGTCGGGAGAGGCTAGAGCTGGGGGACACGTGGACACTCAGCACTGCAGGGTGGCAGGCGATGCCAGGCATGGGTGCTCAGTGACAGGCCCCCAGGTGCAGTGGGCTGGGAGGGGGTCCCTCCGTGGGTCCCCTGGTGCCTGCTGCTGGACCAGGGCTGTCCATGGGTGTCCCCACCGGGGAGGGGGCAGGTTAGGCTGGTACCCACTGTCTCGTGTTCCCCCTGGGCTGCTTGGACACCACTGGGCTGGGCACCCTGCTCTGGGGGCCTGGTTGGTGGGGGGAGGGTCATGGCAAGACCTGAGTGAGGGGGCACCGACCATTGCATGGCCTGACCTGGGCAGGGGGGAGCCTGGGCATGGCCTGACTGTTCAAGGGACACCAGGCACAGCATGGCCTGACCCCGGGGGGGAGCCTGACCAGGTGGGGGGGCACTGAGCATGGCACTGCCTGACCCCGGGAGGGGGAAAGGCCTGGGCATGGGCTGACCGGGGCAGGGGGGGGCACCAGGGAAGGGCTGATGGGGCAAGGCCACCGGGCACCACCTGACCCGGGGGGGGGGCAGGGGGCACTGGGCTCAGGCTGACTGGAACAGGGGGCCCTGGGCACGGCACAGCCTGATTCGGGGCTGGGAAGGGCCTGGGCACGGCCTGACTGGGGTCGGCACCAGGCTCAGGCTGATGGGGCTGGGAACCACACGGCCTGAGGGACACTGGAGGGGGTGGGGACCGGGACCAGCTTGACCAAGGGGGCAAGGGAAGCATTGGCATGGCCTGACTCACAGCCGGGGTGGGGGCAGCAGCCCCACTTGCCCTCCCAGGCTACGAAAGCTCCTGGCGGCAGCACTGCGCCTCGGCCCTGCCACTTCCTGGGCCCCAGCCGGCCCCAAGCAGGCGCAGGGATGAGGGAGCCCCTCCCACCCCCCTGCTGAGACACCATGTGCTGTATTTCAAATAGTTTAATTTTAAAAATATTCTATTCAGTGCTAAAATATCTCTCCACTTCCACGCGCAGCCGGCGCCTTCGACTTCACCAGGCTCGATCACAGACTCGGTGGGACATGCAGATGGCGGCGGGGGGAGGGCTGGGAGGGGCAGCCGGGCAGAGCCCCGGGAGCGGCTCCCCGGGGTGCGGGGTGGTGGGTGCTGCAGGGCCGGGGTGCTCATGGCAGGGAGCGTGAGGGCATGGGGGACTGGGTCCCCACACCGTGCTGGAGGAGAGGCAAGGAGCCCCAGGGCAGGAGGGCTTTCTGGGGAGGGGAACCCTACACCCTACTGAATCCTTCCCCTTCCCAGAGGTCAGAGGTGTACCTAGACGGGTGGCAGGAGCTCCCCCCAGGGCTCAGGAAAGCAGCTCCCTCTGCTCTGCCAGCCTGGCCTGCGGCACTCAGGGCACCAGAGGGAGCTGGAAGGGGAGCAGGGCGCAGACCCAGCTGGGCTGGCCTGGCAGGCTCCCCCACCAGCTGAGCTGTGCTCCAGTCCCAAACCCCTCGGTGATGCCATCTTCAGAGGGTGGTTGGGAGGCTTTGTGAGTGCCTGGCTGCAGAGCAGAGGCAGGCTGTCACCTGATGCATACAGTACCTGCCCTCCACAGCGGTAGTGCTCCTGTGTCTTCCAATACTAATGGCTTAAACTAGCAGCTTATTGCACAGCGTCCCAGCTTGGGATCCCTGCCCAGTGGCATGGAAGGCCTTTGTCTCTATCCCCAGAGTGCTCTCACCCCTCCTGTCTTTTCTCACATCTCATCTACTGCAGAAAAGCTCCAGGATATGGTTACAAGGGAGCAGACAAATCACTTGGTGCAGGTGGAACAAGGCTCTTCCATTCCCAGCACATGGGGAGGGCGGGCAGGGGATCCAGAAGCAGGCAAACAGCTTCTGCCAGTGCCTTAGGGGCTATGGAGAGCAGGCAGCCCTGAGCACTCATCCCCTTGCACATGCAGACTACATGCCAGAGACCCCCACACCACTATAGTACAGATTAGCAGGGAGAGAGGGACCCAATAAATAGAGGCAAATTTGCAGGTATTGGTGGCATGAGGTGCCCATAAGCACCATCCACCTGGGGGAAATGCAGGCTGCCTCTGCAGGGGCTGGTGGGAGGCACCTGTCCCTGAGGGCAGGGCAGGCTGGCTCACAGGTGGCAGGAATGCCCTGTCCCCTGGGAAAAGGCAGGCTAGAGGGAGGCACCCCGTCCCCCAGGGAAGGGCAGGCTGGCTCTGCGAGGGGCTGGCGAAGGCGCTATCCCCGGGGATGGGCAGGCTAGCTCTCCGAGGCCGTGTGGCACACAGAGTTCTGATCGGCACAAAATCTCTTCAGAGGCGGTGCACCAGAGTCCTCCTCCTCTTCAGTTACCTGCAACAGCCAGAAGGCAGAGGTTACTGGCTATGCCAGGGGCTCAGCATGCCCACGAGATCCAGGCCACCATGTCCACCAGCAATGCCAAGGCTAGACAAGGCTTTGTCTCACTTTGTGAGGACACCCTCGGCTTTAACTGTGTGGCAGCTTCAGCAAGAACCAGGCAGTTAATGAGCCACAGGGGCATCCTGTGAGAGTCCAGTTCAGCCCTGGGTCAGCTATAGTCATTATTTTACTCCATTTCCACATTTTTCTTCACACACTTAATTTGTGCCCTAACACCTAAACTGAACCACAGAAAACCTCAGGAAGGTGGGAGGTTTAGGGAGTTGGGCCGAGGGTAGTTTGGGACTGCAGAACAAGTCTATCAATCTTGATGTTTCTGCTGCAATGGGCAGCAATGAAAGAACTCACAGTGGGGCTGTACTGCAGTCATCAGTCAGTTCCAAAGTAAATGTGCCCTGGGGTGAAAGGACCAAGCTGGATCCACGTGCATCTAGCCACAGTTTCAATTCTCCCTCCCTTACCTGAGTCTCAAGGGGGACTGGCTCTTCCTTTGTGAGAGTGGGAGGCTCATCTGCAACTTCCGAGGAAGGCAGGGAGGGCTCTGAAGGGAACAGAAGGGTTAACAACACTGCAGACCCAGGAGCACAGTGTTACCCAGCTCAGCGAGTGAGCCAGACCACTGCTGCAACCCAGGAGCCAGGAGGAGACCTCCAGCCAGACAACATAGGTCTTCACCGCCCTAGCCACTTCCAGCAAAGCTGCCTCAGTCACCCACCAGCACAGAGACCTCCAGACAAGCAACACACACAAGCACTCAAGGGCAGTTCTGCCCAGGCTCCGGTAGGGCCTTCCCTGGGCTCCCCAGCCTGGGCGTCCACTCCTTCTTTCCCAGCACTGCAGCCGTGCCCATGCAGGTCAGCACCCACCTTCCAGCGCCTCCTGCCCCAGTGTGGGTGGCTGCGAGTCATCCGTGCGGAAGTCAGACGTATGAGCAGGGCTCATGGACTCACTCTGCTGAGGACTGGGGCTGGAGTTCGGGCTGCTGTCCACCTTGAGCTGGTAGACGTCTGACAAGGAGCTCTGGTTACTGTTCTCATCTGCAGAAACAGCACCTAGTGAAGAAGAGCACCTTGACCCAGGGGCACAAGCAGCCAAGGGCAGCATTGAGAGCCAGGGCCTTGTGGTGAAGGAAGAGCATGTTCAAAAGGCGGCATTTAGAGTACAGGGGATTCATACAGTCACGAAGCAACAGCAGGAGCTTCCCATATGGGGCTCCCCACAGGGACACAGCTACCATTAGATATGCACTCAGCCCACAGGGGAGAGGGTGCTGCTCTCAGGGGAACGGAAGAGTCTGAGCAGGACAGAGGAGAGCAACCCTGGGCTACTTGGAAAGAATGAGCGCAAGCTACAGGGGTGATACAAAGCTCTGCAGGGGACACCGCCAAATCTCATGTCTGTAGCTTCACGGAGGGCCCCTGGGACCTCTCACAGGCAGGCAGGCATTCAAGTACATGAGACCTCTTGCCTGCGCACCTGGATTTTGTGGAAAAAAATCTATTCCTAAAAATTCCTATTTGCAAGGCAGCAATCTAACAGCAGGAGGAACACCCAGCAGTTGCCTCCAGAAGGGGAAGCAATCCTGGAATGCATCTCTTCCAAGTAAAACAGACCCACAAGGGCCAAACTGCAGGACTGTAATGCTAACCTCTTCCTGCATATACTGGAAAGGCCAACAAAATTGCTGCTTTTCCTCTACTGCACTCAGAGCTGAGTGGGTAGACTGGGCACAGGCATATGGTCTGCCCCTTTTCTGTCCTGGCAGCAAGTCCCTGCTCTGCTTGTGCCTTGCTCAGCTCCACCACAGAGTGTGGCCTACTTGTGGCTGGCTGGAGTGTTTGGGGATCACAAGCAGCAGTACACAGGAGAGAGAGTGTTGATCCAAGAGGAAACGGAGAGGCTGAACAGGACAGAGGAGAACACCTTGCACTTGAGAACGCCCATGCCAACTCAACCAGAGCAGACCAATGGCATGGTGGCAGGGGAGAGGAAACCAGCCCATGCTAGGATCCCCAGCAAGTCAGGCAACAAGGGATGCACAGCTCACTGCCTACAGTACTGTAGTTAGGGCAAACAGTAACCAAACCTCTTCTTTATCATCCTACAGTGCACAAAGTCCTCAGCATAGCAGCAATCAAGGTTCCTCTGTCCTTTCTTCCTAGGTCCATGCAAGTCACTGCTGGAAGCTGGGGGCTCATCTGTAAGCAGCTACCAGCCTCTCCCCAGCAGGGACTGCAAAGGGGGAATGGGAACACCCACTCCTCCAGTTCCCCACTAGGCTTCCCACAGAAAGATCCCAGAAGCAGCTGACTATGATGCTTTCTGACAGGGAAGTACAGCTTCAGCTTCTTAACAGCTTTAGCAGGGACAGAAATGGATCAGAACAAAGTCCACACTGCAGAGACGCATTGCTTTTCCCAATGTGTAGCATATATAAAACCAGTAACATCCCAGCTCCTTTAAGACCTTAGTGTCCTTCCAGAGCTGGAAGGGTGAAGAGGGCTCAGCCAGACTCACCCTGGAACTCCAGAAGGAGAGAGGAGTTGGCAGATGTGTCAGCTGGGAAGCCATTGGGTTCTCGGGCAGTGCTGCTACTTGATTTGGATTTCTCTTTCTTGAGGAGAGAAAGAAAATCAGAAACACAAGGTTAGAGAGTCCACCACTGGCAAGAGGATGCAGGAGATGTATGATCTGCTTCAGAGACAGAGATGCCACCTCCAGGCATGGCTCCTCTATCTCCCAGCAGCCCAGAGGGATGTGCCAGTGCAGACCTTCTCCCTTTCCATTTTGGGCACTCTTCTAACCAGGCCAGAGGGTAAGAGAACCAGCTGACACTCATCTAGGAGTGCAATCAAATTAAAGCAGGTTCCCTGTGGATCAAGGCAAAGAGGTCTGCAGACAGCAACAGGGGATCACTTGAGAGTGCACAAAGTCATATGTAATGAAGAAGAAATAGCCTACTTAAGTACAGACATGTCAACATAGTTGCATTGCTGCAAGATGATAAGAGATGGAAGTCAGGGCTATAGCGGGACAAGGTAGAATTCAGGCTTTGCAGGTCAGCTAGCCTGCATCGATGCATGACTTTTTGCAAGCCCTGATCTCTGCAGATACTAAAGAGGCAAAGGAAAATGCAGGACTGCCAGGCACTGTCAGGCTGTGCAAGCACTAGAAAGAGCCAGGGTGGGGAAAGCCACCTGAGCCTGCACAGGAGAACCCCTGGCTCACCCAACCTCTCAATCCCAGCTTTGTTCACAAAGCAAGTGAGGACAGCCACTCAGCCTGGGCTGCGGAGCAGCGCAGCAGCCTGCCACTCACTCATCTCCCATGACAGGGCCGGGGCTGCGTGCTCAGCCCAGCCACAGTCGGGGCTCGCCGGGAAGAGGCCCCAGCACCCGCCGGGAGGAGCACCACCACCTGGTGCCTTCCCCAAGTAACCGGGCCCCGCATAGGACCTACCTCCTTGCTGTCCGCCACAGGCACCCACTTGAATATCCGCAGGGACGTGTCACCCACCGTCACCCACTTCTTCTCCCTGCGCCGAGGGAGGCGTTAGAGGGGACGGGGGGGGGGAGAGCCGAGCCGAGGCCCGGCCCGCAGCTCCCCCACACTCGCTCGCCCGGCGAGCAGTACAGACAGGGGCCCGGGAAGCCAGACCGGCAGTCACCGTGGTAACAAGCCCCGGCTCCACGCCTACAAAGTGCTGATTGGCCCAGGGAAAAGCCAGTCCAGAGCAGCGCCACATCTCGTCCCCCCACCCTGTAATTCTACCTGTGATTGGCCCTGCCACCTGCTGATTATCTCCGCTTCCGGTTCCCCCACACACACCCGAGCCGTCGGACGAGCTAATTGGTTGCGGTCCCACTAGCCCCGCCCACTGACCCATGCAGCACTTTGATTGGGTACTCGCTACCAGAGCACCTCCACCGAAACCCGTGTGGCCCGGTGATTGGCTGTTCACCGACAGGCCCCACCCCCCGCGGCCCCGCCTCTCACCATTTGCGTACGCGCTCGATGGCGGCCATCACTTTTTTGATGTCATCCTTGGCGCGGCTGCGGGTCTCGGCTCGCACCGAGCGGCCCGACATGGCGCCCGCAGCCCCGGCAGCCCCGGCTCCCGCAGCACCCGCCGCTGGTCCCCGCGCATGCGCGCGCCCCGCCCCGCCCACGCCCAGCGCGTTTTACGTCAGCGCGTTCGCTACGCCCGGGGGAAGGGAGGGGGGAAGAGAGCGCGGAAGGGGCGCAGTGCGCCTGCGCGCGTGGCCCCGCCCGCCGGGCGTGCGGAGAGGAAGCGCGAAGGTGGGGCGACGCCGCCGCCACCATTTTGCTCTGGGGCAGGTCCCGCCCCGGGGGAGGGGCCCCGTGCCCCCTCCTGGGGAACGGGGCGGGGGGGAGGCTGTCCCCGGGCCTGTTCGCGCACGGCTCTCAGGTAGGCACCGCCTCCGTCCCCTGCCTGCACCTGCCACCCCAGCCCCGGGGGCCCTCTGCGCGGCGACCTGCAGGCCTTGTCCTGGGGTGGCCGGGGGGAGGGGAGGCACCGGGCCGGGCCGTGCCCATGCCCAACCCTCCCGGTCTCGGGGCGGCAACGCTGCGGCAGCGCCCCCGTGTCCGAGCACGCTCACGCCCTCCTTTGGTAGGGGATACTCGTATTTGTACACCTCCCCTCACCCATGTCCTACCACCGTTACTGCTGCAGCAGCACCAGCATGCACGTGTGCACCTTATCAAGCTTCCAGAACCAGATCAGAACTTTGAGAAGCCCTGTCTCCCACCCTGGCACTGATACAGGGTTGTTAAACTATTTCCAGTTTCCATGAAGAAACCACCCTCAATTTAGCATCCAGCTTGAGCAGCTTTTAAGGGAGTAAAACCTGCCTCCCATGCTGCTCTCTGGCAGCAAAGCTGGGGGAAGCCATCCTGTGACTATGACTCAGTACCCATTCCATCACACTCGCAGCTACTGGCAGCCCTGCACTGTAACTATCAGTAATCTGGGTTAAAAAAAAAACAAAAAACAAAAAAACCCTTTTAAGCCCAAATACTTCAATGGCCCGTTAAGAGCAAAGGCTCTATCAGTGAGGGGATGAAAACTGCTACACAGAAATAAGTGGCTGGGGAAGAGCATGAGGCTTTGTGGAAGGAAACAACACCCTTACTCTAAAGATAATTCCAAGCTAACTCCCACCTTCTAAGGCAGACACATGCCATTCAGCTGTTCACTACCCATTCAGAAAGCACACAAGGAAAGTCCTAGATGAGCAGTCTATATGCTCTTTTATTATAAGCTGTTCAGTGTTATTAAAATCCAAAAATGCAGAGTACAGTTCTCTGCAACTGCAGAGAACCCGAATATGCCACTGTGGGGAAAGAGGGCTAGTGCTTCTTGCCATAGATTGCGGCCAGCGCTTTCTGGGCATTTGAGATCTGTTGCTCTAGCCTCTCTCGAGTGGCTTTGTTAGCAGTTTTTTTCAGCATGCTCTCCATCTCCTCCACCACTGCCCGGTAACCGGCACTGTTGTGAAACACTCGGATGGCCCGATCCCCACATGACACCAGGTAGCGGCTGTTAATGTCAAAAGCCAAGTCTGTGATGTACTGTCCGTGGACATTGACAAAGCGTTCCTCCTCTTCTCCTCTTCGGGTGTTGTACACAACAATACTGGTACCACTAGAGATGGCCACAACTCGAGCATCAGGGGACAGGGCAATGCGACAAGGCTCTGTCACCTCACACTTTCCTGTCAGAAGCAGGTATGGATCCTGCTGCTTCTTATATTCCACATCTGTGTCCCAGAACTTCCACGTCCCATCCTTTGAAACAGTTGCCATCCTACAGCCAGGACAGAACGCAGAAGTGACAGCAAGGAAAATGGGTAGTACCTACATCCTTTCCACATCTGCAAACCAGGAATCCTGCCAGGGAATGGAACACAGGTGATACCCCACTTCTGCAAACACACTCACTCCACGGAGCTCATGGCTCATGGCTGGGAAGCTCTTTGGGAAGCGTGTGTATGTGTCTGTGCATATATGTATACATTTAGCCTTCACCCTCTTTCCAGATCAGGAAGAACAGTCACCCACCAGGAGGATATCAATGTGGAACAAGGAAATGGCAGAAGCACCGTCAGTGTTTTGCTGCCATGGGCTCTTGTTGCTCCAGATCAGGGACAGAGCAGAGTTCCCACACAGAGCACAGACTGCAGCTTGTTCAGTCAGGCTGCTCATTTATACTGGAAGGGGTCAGCCTGCCATGTCCCAAGGGTGAGCTAAGCATAGTATTTAAGCCAGTGAAAAAATATATCCTTACCGCCTAGAATCATTGGAGAAGGAGAAGGAATGTACGCCAGCTGCATGGCCTTTCAGCTCAAAAGCCCTGGTCACCTCCCGAAAGTCACCGCTCTTGCCAAAACATACCTCCCACACCTTTACATCAGGGGTAAAGCCACATGATGCCACAAACCTGGGCAAAAGAACAAGCAGAGACACAGCATATTTGTAACAAAGCACCTACTTTGACCGGGCCACAGGATCAGCCCTGCAACTGCAGCCACACACAGCTCTTTCCTCCTGCCTCCTGAACTAGGCAAAGGTCAGAGGCAGCCTTCCAGGGTGCTCATGCAGAGGCATGCATAAGAAAGGACTCTGCGACAGCGATCCATCTAAACACCTTTACATTCAAATCTTTGCTTTGGTCAACAGGAAAATAACCGTCACTTTTCACTGAAACCAGGCAATGCTGTGGAAGGGCACCATGGACCATAGCAGCAATTCCAGAGCTCATGAGAAGCTTCTAGGCCTAAGAAAAAAGGGTGAGTGCTCAGACCCCCAAACTCACTGAGCTTAGAGCATGGCCACAGTCTTGCTGCAGTAACAGGTTACAGACAGAACTGAGGACAAATTTTCCTGATAAATACTTTCTTGGTAATAAAGATTTTAATTTCATAATAAACCTTCAGAAGGTTAGAAAAGCTAGAAACACTGTTTGCTTTGGCCAGCCTCTGCCACCTGAAGCCAATGCTGTCCTCTTCCTCAGCTTTCCAGGAGATGGTTAACAAGAATAGCAGTACTGAAGCACAATAGCAAACCACCAAGTGAGACTATGTAGGTGAGAGCGCTCCTGGAGGTGCTGCTCTCAGGGTCCAGGACATCTTATTTAAAATGAGGAACTCTCAGAAAATTTTACTAAAATAACAGTAAACTGCAGATGGTCTGAGCTGATGATGTCCTCTGGGAAGGAGCAAGGCTCCTGCTTATTCTTGTTGGCCTCCCACTCCTCAGTGGGAATGGCCTGGAATATCCACATGGTCCTCACCTCCCGCAGGGTGATACGGCTGCATAGGCATTGTTCATCTGATTAGTGTTAATGCTGGCCAGAACTTCACCCTTCAAGTTCCAGATCAGGATGGTAGTGTCACTGGAAGCTGTCATGATAAACTTTCCTGGGGAACAAAGACAAAGATTAGGAGAGCTCCCAGACCTAACACTGCCACAGGCTTATCAAAGGCCTGGGCCAGTCCCTAAGCAGGGCAATCTCTCTCTGCACCAGAACAGGCAAGAAAAAATAAAAGCAGCACCAAACGTCAAGGAATGCCAATCTCCTGGCATGGAAGTGGCTCATAAAGAGCAATAACAGAAGACTCAGCTCCTGGTTTCACATTAGCACTTGAACCCTTTGGCTTCAGCAGCTGTCAGGTGGAAACGGGCACTATGTGTGCTTCTCTTCTCTGGCACCCTTCAGATCCCATTTCCGGAGTTCAGTAATAAACTGGTACCACAGAAGTGATGCAGCAGACTTGGTCTTCCCTAGATGGTTAAAACACAAGTTGAAGGGATTCCTTTTGCTTTCAAGGGCAAGGGATTCCTTTTGCCATGTATTACAGACAGCTAGCTGATTACAAGTCATGCTACTGTTATCTATGATTACTGTTTGTGTAAGCATTTTTGGACTCCCATTTTTTCATCTTTCAGCCTGGACAATAAGCTTTGTATTTACCTTTAGGCTACTTGTTGCAAAGTTTAAGTTTTCAGTTCCACAGCTGAACAAAGGTCTCAGTCAATATTTTCTGTACTCTTCTGTTACAGAGAGAAACTCACATCCACTCACTTAAAACTGCCCAGTGTCAGATACCTGAAGCACTAACCCATCAGGCCCCTCACCACTAACACATATGCTCCCAAGCTATATTTTAGATGATCCCAGAAGTTCAAGATTGACCATATGCTCCTAAATCTATGAACCCGATAGAGAAAATTTTGACTGGTTAAAACAAAATTTGTGGGCCAGAAAACAGTGATGCTCCCGATATTAAGACAAGAGCTCTCTGCAACAGTACCCCTGAAACCGTAAATTAAGAGACTGTGCATACAGCAGAGCTAATATTGTACTTACTGTACTTACCCAATCTGAAAATTATGTCTTTCAATTTGCTTGCTAGTAAACAAAGGCTAAAGAGTACACAGAATCAAATACTGAATCAGAAATGTGTCTTGAGTATGCCAAAAACTCCAACACTTTCAACGCAAAGCAGCTGTTATTTTACAAGGAAAGCAAAGCAAATCTCTTGAGAGCACAGGCAAATGAGCAACTATGTCAGTTCCATACCTGTCTCTGCAATTCCTATGTTAATGACAGGAGCTTTGTGCTTCTTTGGGAAGTCCTCAGATGTTGCAGTGAACGTGAAATTGCCATCCTCCTTCTTTGTCATTTTATAGACACGAATAGTCTCGCCATTTGCCAGCCAAACAATGAATGCCCTAAGTGGAAAGACAGTCACTCTGGACTGTTAAAATCAGGCCATCCCAGTTTAGGCTAGCTGCAACATGTAAGCTAGTAGGTCATTTAGTGACATCTTGGGGAAGGATACCCCGACAGAAAAAGCTGTAAGCATTTTACAAGTGTGCCAAGTTCTCTCTGTTAGCTCAACTGCAACACTGAATGGAAAAGCACAGAAATTAGTACTCAACATCTGGAAACTAGGTCCCTTCCTCTCTCTCTAAATTAGGCCATTTCATGAAATGCCAAGGCAGGCTTTTCAACCAGTCTTCCCAGCCTGAGAGAGGCCCTCCCCAGCCACCCAGAGAAGCTCAGCAGCTCAACCCAACTGCAGGGCTTGCTGGCAACGACCTTAACAGACACCTTGCACGGTGGCAGCAGCCAGGTCATAGGGATATTTGCCCTGAGCGCCACATTAAAGTGGCAGCTGCTTTCTCAAAAGACCATGAATAAGTGGTACTGTCAAGACCCTGTGAGATTTGCTGTGAGGAACGTGACCTCCTTGCAGCCCAGAGGACGCATCCCTGATCCTGCTCAGGGCTTGGCCTGTTTTCCTGGCAGCTCTGTCTACAGGGTCTCCCAGTGCAGCAATGCCCCAAGTGCTCCCAGGGCTGGGCAAGGATGACACGTGGAAAGGCCTGGCCCTACCGGGAGTCGGGACTGAAGCGGACGAGTTCGGCGTGGTCCAGCTCCACATTGGCACGCAGGCAGCGATGCTCACGCTCCGCGAAGTCGCGGGTGCTCCACAGGCGGACCGTGCGGTCGTCAGCACATGATGCCAGGTACTTGCCGCTGCTGCTGAAGTCCAGGCAGGACACAGAGCCACTGTGGCCCTGTGGAGAGCAGCGCTGTCAGCATCGGGTCGGACCGGGGGGGGGGGCGCCGGGCCGGTACGGGGGGGCTCACGGTACCTTGAGGGCGGCGACCAGGAGCCGGTGGGCAAAGTTGTGCTGCTGCGGCCTGTCCCGCCGGACCCGCGCCGGCAGCTTCACCTTCCTGGGCCCCGCCGGCTTGGCAGCGTCACCGTTCGCCTTAGGGCCTGCGGGGAGCAGAGGGTCAGCGTCGCCCGGCCCGGCCCGGCCCGGCCCCCCCCCTCGCCCGCTCTGCCCGCGCTTACCGTCCGGCGGCGCGGCGGGCGGCCCCCGCGAGGCGGCGCGGCGCAGCGCGGCCGCCAGCAGCAGGAGCAGGGCGCCCAGCAGCACCGAGACGCCAAGCAGCGCAGCCGCCATCTTCCCGCCGCCACCTCAGCGGGGCGGCCCGGGCCGGCGCGCGCCCGCCCCTCCCGCCTGCGCCGGCGTGGGATAGTCCGCCGGGAGGAGCCCGCCGGGAGGGGGCCGAGCGCTCATGCGGGCCGGGAGGGCGCCCCCCCGCGAGTGCAGCGCACGGCGACCCCTGGGGGCCGAGGCCGGCACCACGCCTGCCGCGTGTGCGCCCGGCCCCTGCCCAGACCCTGCCCGGAGCCTTCCCCCGCCCTGCCTGCCCCTGCCCGGCCTGGCCCGCCCCTGCCTTCCTAGGCCCTGCCCAGCCCCGCCTCAAGCCTGCCTAGACCCTCCCTAGCCTTGCTCTTGGCAAGCCCCTGCCTAGCCCCTGCTTGTACCCAGCCTCTGCCCAGTTCTTCCCCAACCCCTGCCCTGCTGAGGCCCTGCCTGCCCTGTCCCTGCCCCACCTGGTCCCGGCCCCAGGCCTGTCCCTGCCCAGCCCTATTCTGCCCTGTCCCAGGCTTGCTCTGCCTCCTCAGGGCCTCTGCTGGGTGCTCTGCACTAGCCCTGGCTGCAGCCCGCCTGCCACCAGTGTGGCACCACAGCCTTGCCCAGCCTCGCCCCTCCAGGCCGGGCAGTCCCGGGAAGAACCACACCAGCGTGCAAACAGAGCGAGTCCTTTATCACACAGGTACAGCCGCGCAGCCCAGCCCCACCACCAGCCGCTCCTGGGCAGAGCGAGACAGGTGGCATCATTGCTGAGGGAGCTTTGCGGCTCCATGCGGAGCCCCGCCACTTGAGTGCTGCCTGCACTTCATGAGCCAGCTTTGGAGTCTGAGCAGGCCCTGGGGTAGCAGGGCACCACTCAGAGACACCCGCAGGGCAGGCGGCAGCCCCACCTCTGTGGCTTGCTGGCTACAAGCTCCAGGACAGGACTCTTGAAGCCTGCATCTGCAGGAGAGGGAGGCCCACATCCTCCCCCACCAAGCTTCCACCAGTCACTGTCTGGTGCCTTGAGCGCAGACCCATGCCATGGAGGCATTCTTGTCTTCCTGGGCCTTCTCCGCTCGCTGGTGTTGTGAGTGCTCATCTTGCAGGACCGAGCATCTTGCCAAGGCTGTTCCCGTTGGGAAGGCCCCTCACTGTGGGCAGCTAGGAGAAGCTGGTGCTGTGGCCTGTTCCTGTCACCGCCTGTGTCGCCTGCTCAGGGACACAAGCTGGGTCACTCAGGATGGAGGTGGAAATGCTCAGCTGGCGGAGAGAGCTCAGAACAGCTGTGGAGAGACACACGGGACTCATCAGCTTCCTCTACCACAACTGGCAGCCTGCCTTCAGGGCTCAGGGCTCTGGCAGCATGCTCCATGCTGCAAAGTGCTGGAAGGGGCCTGGGTTTATCTTTCCCCGAGGGAGATGGCTCTTCCCTTCCCTGCTCTCAGCCCTGCCACGGCCCCTGGGACTGCATGACTGCTCCCTGCCGCATGCAGAGAGGGTGAACAGAAACCCACCCTGAGGGGCTTTGTGGATGGCTTAACTCTGCCCAGCTAGGGTCTGGGCTCCCAGTTTGGGTTAGGGCAGGGCAGCAGGAGCTGGAGCATGGAGTTGAAAGGAGCATGGAAAAGGGTTGCCCCAGGACATGTCCTGCAGGTGCTTCTCTCCCGTGTGGCTGAGGCAGTGTCCAGCACCAACCCCACCTCTCCCCAGGACGCCTCTGTCCTTGTGCCCTTCTGATTTTCCAGAAGTGGGCAGTCTGTGCCACTTGGCCAACCTGGCCTCTTCGGCATGACCACAGAGAAGAATAGGGCTACCTACTGGGCCGAAGAGCCGGGAGGGAGCAGTGCTGGTCCAGCCAGGCAAGAGACGTTTGAGTGAGGCTCTCCATGCTGGCTGTGGAGACCATGCCGTTGAAAGACTCAAAGAGGGGCCGGATGATGATACTAAACTGATAGGAGCAGAGGAGTTAAGGACCAGCATCGCCAAGGTCACCATCTCCTCACTCCTTTTCCTGCTGGTTCCTGGTGCAGTCAGCACCATCCTACAGGCAGCAGGACCAACCTTCCTGGCTCCCTGCTGCAGACCAGAGGCTGCTGGCTGCCTTCCTTGACACAGAACCATGTTGGTCACCAGGCTGTACTGCTGTGGGACAAAAGAAACATGAACGCCTGTAGGACCCAACTGGGAAGCAGGAAAGTGCTGACACCAGAGTCCTGAATGCCTCCCTTGGGTAATTCACTGCAGCATAAGGGACTCAGACATGTGGTCATACGTGCAAGGGGCACCTGTGGGGACCCAGGGACCAGCTTGGAGGCCTGCACCACACAGCCAAGGGCAAGTAGTGGGAGAGGTGCGTAACCACATTGCAGCTGAAGTTGCCAGGAACAGGTAATTAGACATAGGACAACTTTTCTGGATCAGATCAAAGAGGAAGCAAGCCCAGTGTCCTCCACAAGTGCCCAAGAGCAGGACAGGGTACAAGCAAGTATCTTTCCTTGGATACTCGCAGCCTCCAGGTCTCACCTCTGGGGATCGCTGTGCCATGAGTGACTTCTGTGTATTCAGTAATCCACAACAGATTCCTCTGCTATGATCTTGACCACTTCTCCTGGAGCCCATATCAGCTTTCATATCCCCAATGTCCTGTGGAAGGAGCAACATAGCTCCCCCAAAAGTTTATGTGAGGAACCACCTCTGCTTTGACCCTGCTCTCTGCAGTAAGTTCTGCCTATGTCTCTGCTACTTGTGATTTTGTAGACCTCACAGTCATCTCTTCACAGGCTCAAGGCCTCATGTGTCTAATCACTGCTCATGTGGATGCTGGTCCAGCCCTTTCACCATCCCTGACTCTTGGTCTCCTCCATCCTTTTCACCATGCAGAGCCCAGAACTGCCCTGGGGCATGGGCACCCCTGGGTTTCCATGGTGTGCCACACTGGCCATGGAGGCTATGTCATCACATCCCCAAGTTTGTTTCTCTTTCTTTCCTAATCTGTTTTGATGGCTGCTGGCATCTCAGAGCCAGGTCCTACGTCACCAGGAGCTCACTCCTGCATGGCGATGGTCAGCTCAGCCCTACTGGTGACTTCTCTTCTCTCTGAGGACTGACCATTTACTCCTATTCTCTGTTCCCTTGTAATGGGAGCTTCTTCCTACCCATGGCTTCTCAGTGTGTTCCCAGCATGTGCCACTGACTGAGAAACATTCCCCTGTGGTTCCCAGAGCCCCTGGAGCTGGAGGTGTCTCACACAATTGGGGAAGAGTGGGCAGACTGGAGGACCCCAGAGCTCAGTGGAGGGGGGAGAACAAGGAGCAAGCACCAGCCCCAAAGGATACAATCCAGAACTTCCAGTTCTGCAGTGTGGAGGAACGGACGTACTCATCGAACATGCTACGCATCTGGTCAAAGCGCTGACGCGTGATGGGCACCCCCGTAGCAGGCAGCTGCTCCTGGCACAGGCTGTGGGGACACAAGAGATGCCATGGGTCTGCTGCATTCAGGAGGCTGTGAGCTGAGGGGAACTGCCTCAGTGGGGAAAGGCTCTGGTTGGACATGCAGCTCTCAGTGGCACTCAGCAACTCTGAGCGTTTTGAACAGGCAGAACATCTGTTCAGCCACAGCATCCAGTTCCCAAGACAGCTGTGAGGCACACATCCATAATCCAGTCCTGCATCTTGCTGCCTCTTGAGCATGCCCCCAAAACAGGGGTTGGGGGGACACAGTCAAATGCAGCTCCTGCTTCCCTGGGAGGTGCTCAAGAGACCTGCTATGGTCTCCCTGGCACTGCTCCTCACCCTGCCTGTCCTTCCCCACCCAGGCAGCAGCTCCCTCCCACCTCGCCCCAGCCATGCCTCCCTACTTGATTGAGCTGTTGAGCTCCTCGATCTCCTCCCGCAGCCGCTGTGCCTCATCCTGCAGGGCTGCCCGCTCCTGCTGCAGCTTGCAGATGTATTCTGCTGTCTTCTGCAAGGTGGTGGCCTTGCTGACCTGTGGGGTTGTAGGGGGTGAGACGGCAAAGGGAACCCCAGCGGTAGGCAGGGCATGGGGCACCCTGTGCCGAGATCTGGGCAAACGGCTTGTGCAGGCTCCAGCCAGAGGTGAAGGTGGAGGCAGCCAAGGGGTCTGGTAGCACTGTGTGCCTCATGGCCAGCTGCCAAGCCTTGGCATTGCTTCCAAGACAATCCCAGACCACTGTTGCAAGACTCCATGTGCCCAGCATGGGCCCATGGCCCCTGCACTGCTGCTGGTCTGGGCTGGCTGCCCCCTCCCAGCCCTGCCGGCTGCCCCACAGGGTGGCAGTGCAGGGCAGGAGGGATGCCAGAATGGCAGCTGGAGCCCTGCATGCTGGTGCAGACTGGGACACATGGTCCCCTGGTAACGTGCCTTGTCCTTGTGTGCCCAGGGTTAGCCGGCTAGCCCACACAGCCTTGTGCACTCACCTTGATGCTGGGCTGGGCGCTCAGAGTGCTCACCAGGCTGTGCAGTGTTTCGAAGCCCAGCTTGATGTTGAAACGTCTCTTCTGCTCAGCAGAGATATGTGTGATGCGACGGCTCTCCATCTGTGGGCAAGGGCAGAGTCAGGTGCCTCCTGGCAGGGGACAGCAGGGATGGCCCTGTGCCTCCCACCACATGGGTGATGGGCTGGCCCAGTGTTCACAGCAAGGGAGCGGCAGTAGATGGGGGTGAATTTAGGGGTCAGTAGGGAAGGGGGTGCTGGTTGCACAGATTGCTGGTCCCCCCCGCACAGAGGGCAGTGCTGGCTCCTGCCTTACCTTGCTGGACTCAGGCCTGCCCCGGCGAGGAGCTTGGTGATGCAGTGAGATGCCAGGGCTCAGCCCCCCAGTGGGTCCTGGGGAGGCCTGGCTGGGCTTGGGCCAGTTGCTGCCTGGAAAACGAAACAAGATGGTCTGGGGTGACCATCATCAGCAGCATTCCCTTTTGATGGTGGCTAGCACCAGGGCCCCCAGGCTGGCTCTGGGATGAGCAGAGAGGAGCAGTCTGCACTTCTAATCCTGGTTTGGGGGTAGCCAACCCTCCTTAGCTGATGGAGACCTCTGGTCTAGTGTCCAACTACTTCTTATTGACTTTTCTCATCCCACTCCACCCAGGAAATCACACTCATTTTACAAACTGCTCAGAAAATGAGAACATTTGGGGCATGACATTTTGAATTTCCAGTATTTCTGAGGGCAGGAATTGCCAGGAGAATGTCCTGGGGGACTGAAAGGCTGTAGTCTGCAATGACAAAGTGAAACTGGAAATGACACAAGAGCCTGATTTCGAGCCTACACTCTGGTTCCTGTGAGTGAAAGGAGGGTGTTTCCCACTCAAAAACCAAGCTCAGGGTTTTCAAAACCGCAGCCTGACATTTTGCTCCTTTTTGTCTTTTCCTGCTTCTGTTTTTGCCTGTGAAGAATGAACCAGGTGAAGGGGCTGTGCCTCAATACTCAGTTTGGTAATTGTAAAAGAAATCATCCATATTCAGTTTGGTAATTGTAAGTACTTAGAATTGAAGCTGAAATGAAACATTCCCACAGACAATTTGCATTGTCTCTCTCTCTCCCTGCAGCAAATGGGGTTTTGCAGTGTGCTGCACTTGCAGTCGTCTGGGGTAGTCCCAGACCCATGACCAGCCCCGCATGGAAGGGCTTGTGGGGCTCCTGACTCTGGCAATGAACTGAGCAAGCATCCATGGCCCTTGACGCTGGCTGCGTGGGGCCACCACAGGGTCCCAGGTCAGGAGCGCAGGGCTGCATGCCTGCAGAGGGTCCTTGGGGTGCTGTTCTGCCGTGGGCCTCCTGGTATGCATTGCTGCAGAGCCAGGTGGGCCATGTCCTTGTTCTGAGGGTTGCCCCAGACTCACCGCAGGCCAATGTGGGGGAAAGCCGCTCCACCTTGGGGACCAGCAGTGGTCCTGGCTGGGTGCCTACCAGCGGGCCCAGCACAGCCTGGGAAGGGCTGGAGCCAGGAGCCAGTTCTGGGTTCAGCTGGGCCAGTCTGGGCAGGAAGGCAGAAGGGATGTCGGAGACACCGCTGTGCTGCTGAGAGAAGGCAGAAGAGAGTGAGAGGTTGGGGGGGGGGGCAGCGCCCCACGCACACTGGGGACTGGACCTTTCCCCAAGGCACAGAACCCCTTTGGTTGGTCTGTGCCCAGGAACCGACAGCTGGACACCCGCAACAGAACTGGGAAGGAGGACATGCAGCCCCGTTTGCGTGAGGATCCCATACATGGTCCCACACAGCCCCCGAGTGGCATGAGCAGACCCCCATGCCTGCTGCTGCAAGGCCCCATAACCCCCAGGGAGGCATCTCCAAAGAGAAGATCCCTACAAGTGGGATGTTCCTCAGCTCTGCCCAGTTTCTTTTACCTGAGAAAACACTTAAGTGCTCCCTTCCAGCCTTGCTCAGTCTCTGCCGAGCCTTCCCTGGCACCCTGGCCACATGCCCCCTCCTTTGCCCCATGCCTGTCCAGCCCCATTCTGCAAAGGGGACCCAACAGAGTCCCATTTCCCCCCACCATAGGGTGGCTCTACCCCTGCCCCAGCAACCAGGAGGGCAATTCCCAATCTGAGAGGGCAGGTGAGTGCTTACCGGGGAGGCAGGTGATGTGGGCGTGAGCCCAGCGCTGTGCATGTGCGGGGTATCCAGGGCTGGCTTCTGTTTGGCTGCAAGAGGACAGGGAGCAGGAGATTGCTGCACGGTGGTACTGGTGCTTGGGTCACCTTTTCATGCCCCACAGAGACAACCAGCCCCAAGCACCAGTGTTGTTACAGCCCCTTCCCTGCCTGCCCTGTGGTGGATGCCCAAGCCACAGGGAAGGTTGAAATTGTGCCTTTGCCCTCTGCGGTGGGTACGTCCTCACATGGGACCCTTGGTGCAGGCGAGGACTCTGGGCCTTTCCTCAGCAAGCTGTGACCAAGCACGGGGCTACATATGACAAGCCTCTGTGGAGCCTGTCACATTGCACATGCTGGCACCAGGTTGGAGAGGGACACTACCAGCCCCTCAGCCTGTTTGGGCTATGGAGACCAGACTGGTGACACACAGGAGTTTGCAGCAGTGTCTCTGGCTAAGCTCCAGGTCTGGCTGGACCCTGTCTCTCCTCACAGAGATGGCTGGAGCAGAAAAGCTGCCATGCTGTGCTCAGGGGGACAATGCAGAAATCCTTGTCCAGGTATGTTGGTGCTTCCAGGGTCCTGCTGCTGTTTGGCACTGACTGTCCACTCCCTGCCTCACTGAGTGACAGCCAGGTCCAGGACCAGCCATGCGCCCTGGCCAGCATCCCTCATGTCCTCTTCCCAAGGAGGAAGCTGGGGTCTGGCCCTCTCCCTTTCTCCCACAGCCCAGCTGTGTCATGCTGCACCTTTCCCCCTCTCCCCACCACCTGCACACCCTGTCTCCCTCCATGGCAGGGTTACCTGTAGTCAGCAGCTGGGTCAGGCAGGGGTTGGGCACAGCCAAGTGTGGGGGCATGGGGGGCCCCTGGGATCTTTTCACCTTGGTGCTGCTGGGCTTCACCTTTGGCTGGCTGCCCCCAGTCTGAGCTAGCCCTTTGGGCATTGCAAACCTGGGACTGCTCAGCACCATATGGGGCAGGTGCTGGGAGCCAGCCAAGGCTGGGTATCCTGGAGGCATCAGGTCCATGGTGTAGCCAATGCCTGGGGCATGCTGAGCAAAGCATGGTGTGGAGAGCGGAGAGGCTGAGTGGGAGATGAGCGAGGAGCCGGGGGAGCTGGGGTAGGGGAACTTGGAGCGTGGGACAGAGGCAGGGGGGTAGTGGGGATCCTGGCCCAGCAGTGGCGTGCCAGGGGACAGGCTCGGGGTGGAGTAGGGAGAGCTGAATGGCTCCATGCCGAGGCACTTGCTGGGGAACGCATACTGGAGCAAGGGCTTGTGTTTGAGTTCGGGGCTGAGGCTGCCAGGCACTCCACCAGGCGAGTTGGAGGCCAGTGGAGGCGGGGGGAATTCGGAGCTGAGGAAGGTGCCGTGGAGGCTGACCTGGGATGTGCTGCCGGCCTGTGAGAGAGACAGAGGGGTTAGGAGAGGTGGCTTGGGCACTGGGGCAGCCGTGGGCTGTGGGCTGGAGCCCTGCTCACCTGGAGGAGGCCGCTGGGCGGGAGTGGGGTGTCAGGGCTGGCGGGCAACCCCCTTGGCCCGATCAGGGCACTGGCAGGGCTGGCAGGCTGGGCACCCCCACTGCTGTACAGGGGCTCAGCCATGGGCATGAAGCAGTGCGGCTCCTGGTAGCCCAGTTGCGTCTGTGAAGGCAGTGGCCGGTGGCTAGTGAAAATATCTGCAGGGCAAAGTGGAGATACATTGATACATGGCGGTAAAGCTGGGAGACCACAGGCCAGGCCACCAGGTCAGCATGGCTGGAAAACAGTACTGTGTAAGTGCCCTGCTCTGGTGAGAGCCACAGAGCCAGTAATGCAGTCAGGATCAGAGCTCCTTCGCTGGGGCCAGCGTTGTCGTCAAGGTATCAGGGTTACACAGTGGTCCCAGTGCTGTGCTGACAGAGGGGATGTGCCACCAGGCATTGCCTGTTCATCCACACAGCTCCTGCCTCCGCTGCAGACAGCCAGTGGGAAGGGTTGTGGGTGCCAGGGCTGCTTCAACCCTGCTGATGTCCTTGACCCTGCACCTTGAGCCATTCATGGAGATGTGGGTGACAAACACTGGGGCAGGCCAGAGGGTAGTCATACCCAGTGTCTGGCACTGGTGGAGCTTTACCAGTCCTGTGCTCACCTTGAGGGGCTGGGGCAGTTCCTGGCTTCATGGGCAGATTTGGTGGCTGTGTTGTGAAATGCTGGAGTTTCACATGCCGAGAGGGAAGAGACAGTCCATATGCCTGGGGCCAGCCTTGCCACATGCAGAGGGACAGGAAAACCCGCCCTGTGCCCAGGGACACCACCCAGGCGGGTGAGGATCCCATCCCCAGCCTGCTCCCACCCAGCCAAGGGCTGTGTAATCTGCAGGATGAGGCTGCTCCCAGTGGCATTTGTGGCCTTCTGGCTCCCTCTTGAACCAGCCACTGACCTTTCACAGGGATCAGTCCACCCAGGCTGCAGGTCAGCTGTGGGGCCAGCCTCGAGGCCGTGGCTGGGGTAACTCAGAGGACCAGGTCACACTGGCCCTGAGCCATGGGGGACAGTCCCACTGGGGCCAGCGTTAGGCTGGAGCATTCGCTTACCCTGCCGTCTCTGCTTCCCCTACCCTGCGCTGCCTTGCGTGCAGCCTGTGGCTAACCACATCCCATGGCCTTCCCGAAGCCGAGCCCCGTGACCCTGCCGCGACTCCCTCTCCCTTCCTGTCCCCTTTCCACAACCCTGCTCTTTCCGCAGGCTCAGACACCACAGCAAAAAGTGCTGGCCTGACACTTTGGCCAGCTGCCTCCCTGGTGAAACAAGCTTCTCCAAGTACGTCAGATGCCCCCCACACACACTTCGGCACAGTGCTGGAGCTGCCGCTGTCCATGCTAGCACTGGGGACAGGCTGCCATTGGGAGGGCGTCTCCCCATGGCACTGTGCCACCCCCTGCCCTTGGGGCCCCTTGAGATGGATCCCCTGTTGAGGACACATGGGGATGACTGTGGAGAGGGGATGGGGCTGCCAGGTGTGTCTGGAGGGTATTTCCCTGCATGATGGAACAGGAGCACTATCTGGGTTTGCAGGCTGCACACAAGGCACAGCAACATGCCTGACAGCCCCTGGCAGGGGCTCTCTGTCTGAACAGCCACCCTGGGACAGGAGCACTTGTAACTCTGGCAGGGAGCACCGGGGCTGTCCCTCCATTGCTATGCCAGCCCATATGGGCTGGCACGAACATCTCTGCCTCCAGATAGCTTGCTGCTCTGTGTGCCCACCTGCAGCAAGGGCAGTGCCCAGGCTGTCTTTGCTTCCCTAGCCATGTTCTGGGCACTGGCAGGGCTGCAAGGACTCTGCTCTCCCATGAAGCTCTGGCACACAGGCTCCAATGCCCAGGAGTGCCCTGACTGGGAGAGGCAAAACTTCTGGGCCCAAGACCCTTCTGAGTCTATGTCAGAGGGACAAATGTGCCAACAGCAGGAGATGCAACGGAGCTGAGAGCAACAATGAACCTGGGGAGCCTGGTGCTGCCATGCAACACAGTACACAGCTGGCTTAGGATAACGCCAGTAAGACATGGGGTAGTGTCGTTGCTGAGCTGCCCCACTCAGCCCCGAGACTTCCCCAGGAGTTGCAGCCTGCATGCCCCAGCTGGGTCAAGGTGCTTGGCTCCATGCCACGGCAGCTTACAGGCATGGGTGAGCCCTGGTGAGAAGCAGCACTGACACCCTGCTTCTTCCCAGCCCTAGGTTAGGGGCTGTGGTAAGATGGAGGATCGGCCGTTGCCTGCACCAGCCCAATGCTGCCATACTGGAAATGTTCTTCAAGGTGCTTGGAGCCTCGCCAGCCCCACTGTCCTTCCCAGTGGCCACAGCACATCCTCCTCCTTGGAGCTGAGCCCTGTCTGCTCCTGGTGTCACCTGGACCAGGGCTGGGGACACAGGGAATGGCCAGGAGCAGGACAGAGCTATCCCCTGCCCCTCTCCATGGGCTGGTGTTCAGCATGGGGTGCAGAACTGCCAGGCAGGGTCTCAGTCCTCCCCAGGGCAGAGCACCCAGCTCACCTCAGATGTCCCTGCCCTTCACTGTGCCCATGCCAGGCTGTCCCCAGGCCTGGGACCAAACCACCAGCACTGAAGCTTGCATGTATTTATAGGCATTTCTGGTGCCCAGCTCTGCAGATTCGATTCCTCTTGTGCTTCTGACTGTGCTGTAAGGATGGATAGAGGGTGCTGCCCAGAGCAGCGGCTGGGAGCGCCTGGGCACCCTCTCCTCCCTTTCTCCTGCTCTTTCCCCATGCTAGAGCTCTTGCCCACGCTCCTCTCTGCTGTCACATCACCCCAGCCCACTCCCAAGCCGCGCAGCATGGCTGGGGTGTGCTGGTACTCCAGGTGAGAAGAGTCTGCTGTTGGCACACCAGGTCTGCGACATCTAGTGCAAACCTGGGGCCACTCTCTAGAGGCAACTGGGGTACAGAGCCCCTTCCCAAACCTAGGACCCTCTGGTGTTGCCCTGGGACTCTGGGAGAGCCCTGCAGTGCTAAGGGGGCCATGCTGTCCCATGGCTGGCCTGCCTGGACCCGAGAGCCCCAGTGCCCGGAGCATGTCCTACCTGGAACACGGTGCCAGCAGCACTCGGACACCAGGCTGGGCCGTTCCCTTGCCTCTGCCATCAGGACTTCTCCATCTGGCCCACACTGCTCTCTGGCACCCGCTGAGGACGCGAGGTGGTTCCTCATTTGAGGATTGGTTTGCACTCGCTGACTGACAGGCACCAAGCTCTGTGACAGCCACCACACACGGTGACAGACTGAGTGACCCTGCAGGAGGCCTGGGGCCCCAGCTCTGCTCTGCTCGCCTTGCCCATGAGATGTGGATTTAGCTGCAGGCCTGATAGGGCTGTTGAGGCACTGACCCCACACACTCACACCACGGTGCTCTGCATGAGGCGGCTGGGTGGGATCCTCACTCCTGAGTCACAGAAAGCCATTGTGCATGCTGCTAGAAAAAGCAGCTTCAGCCACAAAAGTCGGGGCCAGCTGGCACCCGTAGCTCTGGCACCCAGTGCCCAGCCTTCATGACCAGTGTCCCTTCCCTGAAAAGGGGCCCCCGGTGTCCTCTCCCTACTCATCCCACAGCCCTGCACTCACAGCCACAGCCCCATGTACCCCGGTCACACTGCCCCTCCACACAGTGCAGATACACCTAACAACACATGCCTGGCACTGCCCGATGCAAGGTGTACACACACACCTCTGCTCTGATACCTCTGCCCCATGTGCACCCCTGTGCACATGCCAGGGCACACTTGCATCCTGTCACCCTGCTGATGCTCACATTACTTGCACACACAGATGCAATGTTTGGCTGTTGCTGGACAATAGACTGTCCAAGGTGAGGATGAGCTGCTCTGTGCAAAGTACCGGGAAATGATAGGTCCTGGACAAAATTTTCCCCACGTGCATCACCCTGGAGTGTGCCCAGTGCAGTGCTGCCCTGCACAGTAGCACATGAACCTGTCTCCAGCAGGGCATACAGCAAGCCACAGATGGGGTGCCATCTCTGACCCACCTGGTCTCAGGATCCTCCTTAGACCAGTGGACCCCAGACTCAGAGCCTATGGGCATTGGCAGAAAAGGGAAGGGAGGGTTTCCTGCAATTTAGTAGCTTGCAATGAGACTCTGTTTCCAGACAACACCCCAGTGCAAAACGTAGCCCTTTTGTCTAGGGAAAAAAAAGATTTTGCTGCTCATGGAAACATATCTGTCCAGATGGGCACCACAGTGCCCTTTGCCACCTCCTTCTGCTGACCATGAGGCAGCCTGTGCCATGCTGGGACCATGCTGGCAGGGACCCCAGGGCAGCATGGACTGCAATCAGACCCACAAGGAGAGGTGCTGGGGTCTTGGACATGACACCACTGCCATGAGACACTGCTTGGAAGAGGACTACAGCAGCTTCCCAGTGCCATGAGGGGCCTTCCTGAGGAAGGGACATTTGTGAAATATCATTTTGTCTCATTTGAAGCTGTCCCACCTCCCAGTTACTGACACCCATGAAGGGCACCTGGAGACAGGGTGCAAAGGGCCAGCAGTAGGAGCAGAGTCTTTCCCCCAGCAAGGCTTGCCCCATCGTGGTCTCTGGAGGGAAAGAGTTGGGACAGGCTGGTGATGGTCTTCCCACTGTATCCACTCAGACGCTAGCATATGGTGCTGGCAGAGGGCATCCCTTCACCTAGCCTGGCCCATCAGACTCTGCCTGCCCCCTGCTCTCTGTCAGCATCTGGTCTTGCAACACCCTGCAGCCGTATGGTGCAAGCACACTCGTTTCCTTCAGCAGAAGGAAGTGGGAAGTGGAGCCTGGCCATGGAGCTCCAGGAGGACCTGGCCAGGCTCAGCTCACAGGGCACTCAGAGATGCACAGAGCTTGAACAAGGGCTCCAGAGACACTGGTGCTTCCCAAGGCTGCTGGCTACCCAAGAGAACCCAGCCTGGCAGGCCAGACCTGCTCCCACCCTGCAAAGTGTCCCCAGGCCACCAACTCCTGCACATTCAAAGGCAGAAGAGCTCATCCTTGATGCAGCATGTGCCAGTGGTGCCTGGCCCTGGCACAGTCCACAAGGGCACTGCACAGCACAGCCAGGACTGGGATGCATCCTTACTGACTTAACGGAACTCATGGACACTGTGTGGCTACACATGAGGGCTGGCTTTGCATGAGGGGACATGGGGACTGGAAGAACATTGCAAGCTGTGCCCACCCACTGCCACCAGGAGATCCCTGGGCTGCTAGACACCAGCATGGTCACACAGTGTGGTGCTAGTATCTGCTCTCCTACCCTCCACCATTTCCAGCTCTCCTTCCCTGTGATAGTCCTGTTGCTCCTAGTTCTCTCCTCTGCTCATTTCACACACTCCCTCCATGCTCAGCTCTCTCTGCACAAGCCCTGAGCATACTGTAGGCTCTGAGTAGCCTGTCTGCCCTGTGTTGCAGGAAGATCCTGCATGGCAGAGCTGATGGCAGCCCCATGGGAAGATGCTGCCATTGCCTGCTTCCCTGGTTCCCTCTCAGCCTGGCTTGGAACCAGTGCCAGATTCCTCTCTTGTGGCCAGGTTGGTGGGGCAGTGCCTTGCCCCCAAGGGTTGTAGCACTGGCTAGCACTGGGGTCCCAGCTCCAAGCCAGCCCCCTGGGGCTGCCTGCTGGCTGGGATCAGCCAGCATGGTGCAGGTGTGCATGATGAGGAGGGGGGACACGGCAGCACAGAACCTGCTCTCTCTAGAGGTTTCCTCTTTTGGGGGCAGTTGACCTTCCTGTGTCTGCAGCCAAACCTAGGTGGTTTCACACTCCTGGAAAGATCCTCTGTTTGGAGAAGTTCCCTTCCACAGCTTCTGCCCAGGCCCTTCCTGACCTGCCATGGCTCTGGCCTCAGCACAGCAGCCCCTGCCCTACAGCCTAACACAGTACCATGGCCCATGCATCTGACTTTTTTCAATGCTGGCAGGTGCTCAGTGCTTTCTGACTCTCCCAGCAGCAGCTGCTGGGGCCCTGCTGCTGTCTTGGCAGCCCTCTACCTCCTCACTTCTCCCTGCTGTGGGGGGCAGAGCACAGTGGACTGTCTGCAGCTGGAACTCTGCACCGCAACCAGGCTGGTTCCTACCTGAGATCTCCATGATATCGTCCAGGCTGGGCTGCAGGGGTGCCAAGTCCGGCTGGATCATATCAGCATTCCCAATATAAGCTGGAAGAAGGCAGAGCTGCAGCCTTAGGACCTGGCTACTGTGTCCATATAGTCCCCTCCTCTCAGGGCTCATCCCACCTCTCCCATCATGCCTGCCTTATTGCCACCACCTTCCCAGGCATCCTAGCATCACACCACAGTAGAGTACACTGCCCCACAGCAGCACAAGGGCAGGGGAGGGAGTGCCAGCCCTGGAAAGTCCCAGCCTCCAGAGCCATCCAGTCCCCAACATCCTGCCTCTCAGCACCTCTGGGGCTTCATCCAGGGCCCAAGAACCACAGAGAGCAGCTGATCCTGGCATAGGACCTCCCTGGAGAGGCCTGACACAGAGGAACCCTCCCGACCAGGCCAGGAAGGGACAGCAAATAGAGGCTATGGCAAGCAGAATCTGCCTGCTGGTTGCCCAGGCCTTGTAGAGCTGTCCTGGGGGTCTGGCACAGCAAGGTGCTTCCTGCGGTCAGCCCTGCAGGCCTCTGCTGAGGTGAGGAAGAAGACAAGCTCACCTGGCTCCTCCCCTGGGCTCACTAACTGCTATTAAACACTGCCCTCAGCACCACACCCCGGCTTCCCTGGGGAAAGCCTTCAGGCTGACCCGTAAAGAGCTACCAGCAACTCCTTGCTCCATTTTTGTACGGCAAGAGCATCCCTGTTTCCTGCCCCAGGCAGAAGGGATGCCTGGGCCCTGATCACTGCCAGGGGGCTCCAAGGGCTGCTCTCCAAAGGACACAGACAGTAACTTCTCAGGGGCTAAGTCAAGAGGAAGCAATGTCTACAATGGACCATGCTGCCTGGACCTTGTCCTCCACCTCAGGTAAGAACATGGCCTGGGGCACCTACCATCCTCTGGGAGCGCCTGGTGGGCACTAGGTGTCTGTGTCATGGTGAAGAGGGTGTCAGAGATGTCTGAGAGGAAGCTGTCCAAGTCAAAGTGCTGCCTACCCCCAGGGTCCTCTTCCTCATCCCCAAGCAGCATGGGCACCACATTGCAGAAGAGCTGGTTGCACCATTTCTCTGTTGGCCTCCAGACATCCTCATCCTGCATGAGACAGTTAGCAAAGGAGCCCAGTGGGCATCTCTTGTGAGCAGGGCCCATGCCCTGCTCCCTGGCCTCTCTCCTTGGGTGACTCCCGCACTCCTTGCTGTATTTATCAACCCAGAACTTCAAGGCTCGTGTGTTGCTCCTCATGGAATGAAGAACCTGGCATTCAAAGTGCTTCTGCTCAGCAGGTCACCATACCCACTGGGAGTTTTCATGCCCTGGGTCTTTTGCCCTCCCTTCTCCCAAACAGCCCAGCCCAGGGATCCACATTGTGCCCCACTCCCCCCCTCCACCAAGCCCTTCCCCAGGGGACTCACCCGCTTTGGACTGGAGAGCTCCCCTTCCCGGCTGGACTTTCGGAGCTGGAAGGAGAACACAACATGTTACCCCTGACTGAGGCTGGCACCCCCAGGTGCAGGGTGGTACTAGGGGCAGGGCAGGAGGTGGCAGGGCTCAGGACAAGGGTCCCTGGGGAGCTCTGCAGAACAGAGCCTGGACCCTGCCCTCATGCCCCTTGGTCACCTACTTTGAGTGTGGAGGACCCCACGCACTGCCCGCTCTAGGGTCTAGCTGAGGCCACCATGAGTTCGCATCCGCCTTTATTTTACAGGGCCTAGGCCTCTCCCTGTGATGCCAATGGCCAAGCTGCTGCTGAGCCAGTGGGAGCCCAGCATAGTGGTGCACACGGTGTGGAGGCTGCCAGCACCCTGCCCTGGCTCATAGCACCCTGGGCTTTATCAGGCCTGAGCGGGCAGCCAGGGAGGAGGCTGGCATCACGCTCCACCCCACATGGCGCATGGCCAAGGGCCATGGAGATGTTCATGCAACCGCTAGATGGCAGGCCTGTAAAGCAGGCACCTGCCTGGGGTCACCCCAGGCCAGCCTGTGCCTGCCTGACAGCACGTGCTGGCAGGGTGAGTCATGAGTGAACCATGGGTGCCAGCTGCAGCCCAGCAAATCCCAGTCCAGCAGGTGAGCCATGGGCAAGCCATGGCCCTGCTCATCCCACCCAGCACGTGCACCATGGGTGCACTGCCAGCCACAGCCTGGCAAGCCCCAGCCCAGTGCATGAGCTGCCAACAACAGCCTGGCAAACCCTAGCCCCAGATCATGCCACAGGCAAGGGAGAGTCATCCTGGGCCAGATTGCGAGACTGCACGCCACACCTCTGTGCACTGCTGAGGCCAGGGTCTCTGCAGAGCTCTTCTCCACCAGCAGGTGTGGGGCCATGGCACAGGCCCTGGTGGGAGCCAGCCTCTGCCTCCTGCACCAGCCGAGAATCTGCTATGGCCAGTTCTAGGTCAGCGTACTTCTCGCAGTTATGACTGCCATGTCAGGCGCCCTTACCAGCCCATCGCACCACCACCACTACCATGGAGGAGACAGCAGCAGGGACAGTGCCACTTACCCGCTTCTTGTAGTAGATCCTCCACTTGTGGTACTCCCTCATCACCACCTCAATGCGGCGCTTCCAATAGTTGCCTTCAAGTACAACAGCCTGGCAGAGGCAGGATGACAGGGGGGTCACAGCCACATGGCACCCCTGGGCCCTTGCCCTCCCAGCATGAGAGCCCTACAGCCAGCCCTTCAACCTGCTCCTGGCCAGTGGCTCCCATGAGCTCACAGCCAAGGCTGATTTCCTTGGGCCACTACAGAAACACTTTCCCTGGCAAATATAGCAAATGCTGTGAGCTGGGTGGCTCTGCCACCTGTGGTGGCCCCAGCTCCCACCCATGCGCTCAGACCTGTCCCTGACCCATAGGACTGCAAGGGCCTTTATGCTACCTCTGGTTTTCGGTGCTCATCGGCCTCTGACCCCTCCAGGGGCGTGACAAAGCCACACATGGGGTTCTTCCTCCGTTCCACATCTGCCCAGGGGAAAACACAATCAGACTTTACTCACAGCTCCCTGTCAGCACAGGGAAGGATGCCTGGGCATACAGCCCAGCACCCCTCCTGGCCCTGCCTGAAGCTCCACTGCCCCGGCACCTGCCCCTTTCCCTCATGGCATCACCCAAGCTTCAGTAGGAATAAGGACCCAGGGTCTGGCACCTCATACTCACACTGGATGTACCATGCTCTCCAGATAGCATTGTTGAGACGGATTTTATCCCGGCAAAGCAGCCGCAGCCCCTTGAAATTCTTCCACTTTGGAGACACCAGCTTCCCACTAAAATACCAAGCAAAGGAGAGGCAGAGAGGGATCATCCCAGAGCCCTCTTGGTCAGGGGCCTCATGAGGATGGACCTACTGTGCCTTGAGGCAGCCCTAAGGCCTCCAGCCAGGTAGCTCCAAAGCACGTGCAGTCGGACAACTCACTTGCATAGCTCACTCACACACTGCCTGCCTGGCCCGCTCACAGCGGGTGAATTTGGGAGTACTCTTGAGCTCCTGTTCACTCTTTAAGAGCAGCACAGATGTAAATGGGGAGCTTCACAAACCCACAAGAGGCTTCCCAAACCTCTGGGATTAAAGCATAGCATATGGAAGAACTGATTCATTGAAACTCGAAATGCAGCTGGTTGTGGGAAGAGACCCTGCAGCCTTCAATGAGTGCCAGCTACGTCCTGGCACCAGCTGGGGTCAGAAGGGAAGTTGTCAAGCCATCCAAGATGCCAGCAACATGTGCTGCTGTGGCTCTTGCTACATCATGACATTTGGGCAGACACTCCTTTTAACTCCAGGCAAGACTTGGAAAGTCTGCCTTCAGCAGAGTGGCCAGGCACAGGCAGCAGGATGGGCAGGGTGAGGGGAAGTTGTTTGGGTGAGTCTTGGGAAAGGCAGGATGACAAGCCTGAGGCCATTAACAGATGCTTACCTCTGCCCAAAAGAGGTGCAGTGATCTGGACCCATTCTGCCTCCAGCTAAGCACTGCCCTGGATGCCCCTTTGTGCCCTGCCAATCTGTGCACCCCACTGCAAAATCTGCTCCCTCAGCAGTGATCAGGCCCACATTCCTCATCTGGGAAGCCAAGATCAGCCCCTGCAGCCCAGGCGCTGCTCCGTCTTTCCTTGTTTCCAGGCTCCCGGAGGCAGCAGTGTTTGTTTTACAGCTTGTTGAGGTGGTAGTGATGTCCCTAATGGAGTCGGCAGTGCTGGCAGCCTCATTTCACTAATCCAGCCACAGCACTCATTTCCTTCTAGTTGAGAGACACGTCACCCTCACATGCACACAGCAACACTGCACGTAGGGATCGCAAGGGTTCTTCTGCTCAAGGAGCTTTGCAGAGGAAGCTGGGATCCCTCCGCCTTGTCATGCAGCACTTGCCACCCCAACCAGCCTCCCCGGCCCCATCCTGCTGGTACTCTCCCTCCTGTTATTGGTTTGGGGTCCTTTCTACCTCTTTCTGTAAGCCCAGATGGCTGCCACTGCTCTCCCACACTCCAGGGCCTATCCTGTGGAGGGGCTGATCTTGGCTTCACTCACTGCTGCAATGGAGGGCCCCTTAGAGAGCAGACTGGGGGCTATACAGCATCTCTCCATGGAGAAACCTGGCATAATACAGGCCCAGACTGCCAGTGCAAGCACACAGAGCACAAAGCATGAGTAAGGCCACAACTGCACTTTTTCCTATCCCTCTTGTGCCAAAAGTTTTTCCCTTAAAGTCATAGGTGCTGCTTGAGGTCCCATGGATTCCCTCTACATGCAGGGAGGGGAAAAGGTAGAGGCTGGACTGAGCATAGGGGTGCCATATTTCTCCACTGCCAGTATTTGCTCAGCTGCTCCCAACTCATCCTGTAGACAGTGTGATGGAAAGATGTCATCCTGGTATGTTCTTGTGGAAGTGTTGGGGCAGCAAAGCTGGGCCCAGCGAATGCATTAAGCAGCAGCATGCTTGTTTGTCCAAACATTTAAAGTCTCCTTCACGCATCCTCTAACAAAGACTCTGTGCCCAGTCTGTCTTGAAAACTCTTTTCCCTGACGCAGCATCATGGACTCCTGTATCACATGTCCTCCTGCAAGCAGGGCTCTCTCCCTTGATCACTGGGTGCTGATGAGTTCTGCAAGGAGTGCTATGCAGCAGAACGGAGCCGACCAAGCAGGGCCAGCACTTCCCTCTGAAGCCGCTCGGGGACTGCTGACTGCCTGGGGCTACGGCTGAAGCCCTGAAGGCACTCTTGTCCTGATCTATGGTGCAGGAAGGTGGCAAGACAGTGTGCCATCCTTGACATTGCTGCAAAATATCACTAACAGGCAGCAGTGTCTGCAGAAAGACCCCAGCTACTGGAGGGAGGCATGCTGAGCAGAGAGTCAGGGGCAGACAGGTGAGGAGAGCACTGCCATCTGATCCTGTTGGGGCTGGGCAAAGGAGCAGGGACCCTTGAGATGCCCTCCAACTCCAGAGCCTGATGGAGGAGCATGTTGGGGAGCAGGTGCTCTCAGCCACTGGGGTGGAAGGTGCCAGTCTACCCCAGGATCGCCAAGGCCGCTGGCCGCTCACCCAGCCCCAGGCCCACTGCACCCCCAACACAGTGAGATAGCCAACAACGGTGGCAGTGCCAGGCTCTGCTGTGGGCTCCTCAAACTGTGGAGCGGCTGTCCTGCACAAAGTGGGACAAGCCCGAATCCTGTCTGAGAAAGGGTTAGGTGCAGCTGGAGGGTCAGGGAGCCACAGAGGCCTTCTCCACACAGGTGTCACGGGGCCCTGCAGCCCCAGGGTGTGCATGCTCCTGCTGCTGCAGGTGGCCCTCCGGGGCTCGGGGAAGGGCTCAACATCCCTGCGGCTCCAGCCTGCAGAGAGTTAAAGACTTGGCTACACACCGGCTACTCCACTATCACCAGGGAGTTTGAACTTTCCCCAGTGGCACAAGGCAAACAGTGCGGCAGTGCCAAGCAGATGAGCCAATGGAAGGGCCAGGTTTCCTGGGCATGTGGCCAAATCCTGCCGGTCAAGGCTACCCAGCCACACTCTGCGCTAATGGTGCCTTGCGTGCCGCCAGGAAGCTTAAAGGCACAGCCCGAGCCCCGGCCCTGAGCCCTGGGTCCCAGGTCAGGCACCTTGGGCCAGGCCATGGCTGTGAAGCCACCCATGGGCACATGGAGACAAGGGGGAGATGACTTCGGGCCTAGGTGATAACTGCCTTTTTTTCTCCCATTAATAATCCCTTGGGTTTTTGAGCTTATCAGGCTGATCTTTGCTCCCTGATTTGCTTTTAAAAGGGCCCCACCCTTTCCTGAAATAATTCCCTGAGGAGGTGGATGCAAACCCCATGCTGAGCCACAAGGGTGATTTGGGACACCCCGTGGGCCGTGGCACAGGCCTTTACCCCATCAAGGGGTGGAGGGGACAGGAGGGGATGCAGTCTCGGCCGCAGTGGGGAAGTGAGATTTCCCTGGGCACTGAGGCTGACTGCAGCGGCCTGTCCTGGCAGCACTGGGCCTCTGGCTGGGCCAGACCTGGCACCACCCCGCTTGGAGGGTCGGCTTGGAGGCACAAAGAGGAAGGGTCAGAGCCGGTCACTGCAGCAGCAGGCGTGGGTCACTCTCAGAGTCCCCAGCGGGGCGGTCAGGGCACCCAGCATGGGGACAGTGGGGCAGCGGGAGAGGCAGTGGTGGAGTGTCCCCATGGCAGGGGACCAGGCCCCCCCAGGACAGGCTGCCCTGAGCACCAGAGGAGGCCTGGGGCCACCTCTCTGATCAGGCTGCAGGCCTGATCACAGGGCTATCCTCAGGCCCCGGCATCTACGTGCCCTGCCTGGGCTCAGGCCACAGCAGCGAGGGCAAGAGGGAGGGAGGGGAGCTGGTGTGGGGAGCCATGAAGGCAGGGAAAAAGACCCCGCGACCTTCAAAGTGACTTCTGTGAGCTGGGGCGAGGTGGAAATGGGGCTCAGCCCGTGACCGAACTGTCCAAAGCCGTTCAGGACCGAGTCTGTCTCAGCTGGTAGCACCTGTTTTCTCTCTGATTCATTTTGCCTGTCCAGAAGTTTAAGGTGTCGTGGCCCCTGCTTTCACCACAAAATGAGTATTTTGTCCTCCATAAATGCCAAGGGTGGAAGGGGAGGAATGACCTGTGAGATACGGGCTGCACAAGGGGAAATGGGCTGAAGCAAGAAGGGCAAAGCAAGGCTGAAAATCCTCCTGCTGCTACAAGCCTGGGATGAAAAGCCTTAACCTTCCCAAGTGTGCAAATATTGCAGCCAGGAGCAGGGTCCCCCCATGGGGCTGTCAGAGTCCCCCTCATTCCCTAGGCTGCAGGGGTAGAGCTGGCTCCAAATGGGCTGAAAAACAACAGCTTTCCCTGGAACCCCTAAAATCTCCCGCTCACTTTCTCACAATTTTTTTCAGCAAAGTCATGTTTTTTTCTTGAATCTTTACATTTTAAGTCCAAAATCTGGAACGGAAAGTTAAAAATGTAACCACATTTTTCTGGAAAAATGTCAAAAAGCAAAAAGAGATCGTTCATGTTCAAATCATGAAAAATGGTCATGAAAAATGTCCTTACTATTTGAATGAATTCTTTTCTTTACAATGTTGTATTGATGAAAAAAGTATTCCGCCAGCTCTACTGTTTACTGTGTTCTTTTCTGGAAGGTACGAGCTCTGCTCTGGCAGGCATTACAGTGGAGATTGGTATGGGAGTATCAGGGGTAATTTGGGTGCATGTTGTGACAAAGGTATTAATGGACTATACTTGGGATTAGCTATGGATGTGCTCTGTCTATTTGTCCTGGGTAGAAGAGCCTGTGTCCTTACAACTCTTGCCTCTTCAGCAGCCATTTACCCCAGTGCACAGAAAGCATGAAATGCCCCAGATGAGAAGGGAAGTCATCTAAATCCTCTTGCAAATAATTGCCTGGGAAGCTGGATAGCTGTGAGTCAAGCTAGCAGTATCTCCACAAAGCCTAACCACCAGTTATTTTGGTGATCTCTAGAGGTGTGTCCCCACTCTTCTTCAGTGTGGGAACAGACTCGCACACAAGCCCAACTTCTCTCTACAGTGTTTGAACAGGAACAGCCCCAAAATCCTCAGGGCATGACAAAGAAAACTCATGCAGCTCCCCACTGCAAACCACAGCACACTCTCACTGCAGTGTGCATGGGCTGGCCTCACCTGGTTTAGCCTTTCCTCTCTCCCCTCTGTGAAGGTGCATGTTATGCAGTCAATTCCCAGGCCCGCTGAGATCTGCGGACCACCTGAGCTGGAGCTGCTATCGACACTGAGCCCTGTCCCCTATGTCCAGAGCCTTACTCCTTGCAGCCAGGGCATATGAGACAGTCTTTAGTCTGGGTAAGACCAAAGTCTCATCAAATGGAGGAGCGAGACCCAGCAAACACAGGATATGGTCAAATCTGTGCATAGATGTTTAAGGCACTGTGAATTAGAGAAGCGATTAGAGAATATGGCAAACCTATAGCAGCAATTTCACTTTGTGTAGGAAAGCCTCAGAAGCTATCAGCCTGCCAGGATGAATTAATACCGAATTGGCACACAAGTGTATAAGTAAAGCCCATCTTGTTGTAAATCATGTGAGGATGACCAAGTTAATACTCCAAGTTGCTTCCCAGTCTGATCCCTAAATGCTAAATCTCCACTCTCAGTACTTACAGGGGAGGCAAGGTGGTTATTCCAGAAAGTATTCTTGAAACAACTGCAGAAAGTTTTTTCTAAAGACATGTGCAAGAGGGGATGACATGTGTCTGCAATTTGCAATTTTCATCTCTGTCTGATTTTTCTCCCTTCAGGAGTGTAGTTCCCCAGAACTAGTCAGCCATCTAATAATTCCCTGTAATGGTATTACAAGGACCTGATGGGAACGTGTGCGAGCCCAGAAGAGTAGCCCTGAGAGGTAGGACCCTGGGGAGTGACACTCTGAGTTACTGGGGAAAAGGAGCTTGCTCAGATGTGGAGTTTGTGCCAAGGCCAAAAGGTGATCAATTCTTGAAACAAGCTCAGGTCCACATGCTAAGCTTTTTGGGTGGAACTTGGGGACATGCAGTGTGCTTCAGGGAAGTTCACTTGCAGGAGCCATGAAAAATGGTAGTCTAAGGAAGGGTTTCAAGAAGCGTAGCAGATTGCAAGAGAGTATGGAGTGGAAGAGAATGATTAACTCTTTGGCAGAAAAGCTCCTGGAAGGAGAGCAGCGTCCTGGAAAATGGCTACAAACAGTTTGGGAACTGCTGCATCCCTGTCTCCAGCACAGGGAGAAAGACCTTGGTGGGAAGAGCTGCCACTCTTTGAGAGATCTGAAAAAAAATCATTGCTAGAAACAAGCCTTGACGTGGAGAGGGAATGTTTCTTTCCCAGCAAAGAGGTGACGAACGGTTTGACCCACAGAAAGGGGAGAATGGATAATATGGCAGATCCTTGGGGCAATTGCTCACACTGAGACAGGACTGGCATAAAGGGCTGTGAAGTGCTGCAGAGGAATGCTGGAGGGGGGAGGAGTTACAGCTACCTGAATGACTGCTCAGCTACAGTCATTAAAGCGGTGACATAGTTTAGAGAGAGTTTAGCACATTTGCCTTTGAAACGGTGTGAACCAGGCTTTGGACAACCAGGAATGGGTATGCTGCAACAGCCAGAGTTTGGCCAGCAGGTCAAGAGAAGTGATTATTCCCTTCTATTCAGCAGTGGTGAGGCCATGTCTAGATATTAGGTCCAGATTTGTCCCTCCAAAATACAAGAGAGATGTCCACAAACTACAGTAATTCCAGTGAAATCCATTAAGATGGTTGGGGGACTGGTGAACATGACATACAAGAAGAGGCTGAGGGAGCTAGGTTTGTTCAGCCTGAAGAAGAGAAGGTGAAGAGAAGATCCACTTACTGTCTTCAACTACCCAAAAGAGGTACAGTACAAAGATGTGCTGAGAACGAACAAGAGGCAATGGGCACAAGCTAGAACAAAGGAAATTCCCATTAGAGCTGTGGAGGACACTCTTCGCTGTGAGAGTGGTGCAGCCCTGGGACAGGGCCCAGAGAGGCGATAGGGTCTCCATCCTTCATCTCCTTCAAACTTCAACAGAACATGGCCCTGAGCAACCTGATCTGGCTTTGGAGTTGTCATGTCTTGTGCAGGGGTTGGACTAGAGACTCCAGACATGCCTCCCCACCTGTACCTTTCTATAGTGTCTGCTTCATTAAGACGTTACTCTACAACATAACTGTGCACACCACTTCTAGGGTGCATGCACCCCTAAAGATCAGAGGATATGTGACTGGTCACTCCAACTGAGGTGGTGTGCCACACCAATACCCTGGAACCTGGGCTTGGAGAGAGAGTGCAAAATGCCAAACCATGCAGAGAGTCTAATCAGCTAAGACTAAAGGTGCAGGTCAGCTAAATATTTTTAAGCTCCATTTTTCCCTTCTGATACCTTGCTCCAACTGCTGCTTGCCAGTCTGCCAAAAATGTATTAGCAAAGATGTGATGGGCTTCCAAAGGGAGAAAACAAATGCCTGAGCAGCAGCTAGCCAGCACAGTAGTTAGTTCTAAAGCCACCTGCAGCCAGGGTCTGATCCCAGCCATGGAGAGGCATATCCAGGGCTGCATCACACCCTGATCAGTGCTTCTTGTAATCCTGTTTTTAAGGTGCTGGCAAGCTGCAGAGCATTACAGCTGAGAGCTGGAGGAGGACAGTGTGTGAGGATGGGAGCACCTCTGGGAGAGATATGAACTGAGTATGAAGTTTGGGGAATATCTAATGTCAAAATTTCCCTGGATGGGTCCCATGGCCTGCAGCTACCCCGACACCATGGCAGACCATGAACTTCTCCCAAAGGTGCTGAGCAAGACCTTGTCTTGCACCAAGATAGCCAGGAGACATCTCTAGTGCTCTGTCCTCCAGGGTGGCCATCAGCAGTGGCACTATGCTTTGTAGCTGGTGGTGATCCCCTTCACTGACGACTACTGTTCAGCTGTGGTTGCAGTTTGTCATGGTGCTGGGCTTGAGGCTGGTGTGCGCACTATCATCCTCAATGCAGGAGGGAAGCGAAGCCCAGAAGCAGTCTGAGGGTTAGAGAAATCTGGTGGGATGAAGCCCTATCTGCAGTGTAAGGGCCAGCCTTTGGTGGCATGCCACCCGTCCAGTCCACTGCCAAAGCGCTTGCACCCTATTCCTTTCTTCTCTGCCTGGGGGCCACCCCCCAGATGCTAGAGTTTCCTCTTGCTGATGTTTCCAGTCACAGTGGAGGCTGTGGTGTCTCTCAGGAGTCAACAGCTTGGACACCGTTGGGCAGAGCAGTGTCTGCCCCTCTAGCTCTATGCAGCAAGACTCAGAGTAGGGCAAGAAAAGTGCGGCTATGAGAGCGAGACTACCAGTGGATTGTTGTCACCTATGTGCAGCACCTAGGGGTGATGTGCCTGACAGTGCCAGGCTCCTGAAGGATGCACAACCCTCAGCTGAGTCACCAAGGGCCCTGCCCATGCTGAAGCCCACCATATTCCTGCGTGGCACCAGCCTCCTCACCAGTGCCATAGAGGAAAGTCGTACCTCACTGACTGTGAGCAAATCATTTGGTCTAGCATGCAGATGCATGGCTATGGGCCAAAAGTACACAGCTATGTGGCAACTAGTACCCTGTGGAGTGTTGTCCGAGCAGCCGGTGGCACGGGCACTGCTCTGAGAGTGCTCATGTGTTCCGTTGCTTGGAGCTCTTTCCCAAGGACTTCAAGGCACACCCTGCCGAAGCTAGCAATCAAATGAAAACCTGCAAGGGACCACGAGTTGGGCAACTTTTCAAGGCTGTTTTGCTCGGGTTTTCTTTCCCTGGGACATCAGTAGACATCATTGTTCCACGTCTTCACCTGGATGTTTTAGGAAAGCTGTGCAAATAGTTTTGCACTGAGACCTGTACAGTAAGTTGCCCTGATGCTAGACCTGAGAAAGCTCAAGGCCTTGATAAAAGAGGGGAGCTGCATCCAAGAATATGGATCAAGGCACTGAGAGACATGATGCGGATTCTCCTATTGTCACTGAGGAGCTGTGTGTGGAATGAGCAGGTCCCCAGCTCCTTGGGCTTGCAGGAGATGTCTATGTATGATTTGTGCGGATGGGGGGAACAATGCAGTCACTCATTTGTCGGTGTGAGAAGGTGACTGCACAGGAGGGAAGGGGACAAGATTTCGTGAGGCCCTGGACAAAACCTCTCGAAGTCCTCCAGCCATTAAGTGCTGCTGTGCATCCTGGAACAACCTTGGGAAGTGTAGGCAGAGCTGAAAACGGGAAAGCAGGACTCCTGAGCTGGATTGCCAAAGACTGATAGTGACTTTTAATGTTGGCTAGACACAGGATCGCTACTGCTCAACAGAGTGTGCAGGGCCTGGCCATGATGATGCTACAGCTGAGTGCAGTAACTACAGATCTTCTGGGAAGGCGAAGGGTTGGTTAAGCTACATATTAAGAGAGGAGGAACTTCTCAGTTTGCTCCCTGGCAGACTCCCCAGCATGATCTCTTTCTCCCTGAAACCTCCCAGGATGGCCTTTCCTGAGCAGAATTCACACCCCAACCCAATGGGCAAGAACATGATGTCAGTTTGCAATTAGCAACAGGTTCCTGGAGAGTGAATCAGCCAAGACAGCCCAGCCTTCCCAGCATGCTGGACTCATGCTTTTAAAGAGCTGGGGAGTTCTATGTTAAATATGTGCTGGGTGCAAGGGCTCTCAGACTCACCTGTACTCCAGGCTCATGCATTCGAAGAGCCGGGTCAGGGTCGGGTCGGTGCTCCGGGGATCAGTGGTTTCAGGCTCAGTGCGGTGGTGACGTCGCCGAGGTAGCGAGTCTCTGTGCGGAGATGAAACCATGAAGTGGCCGCTATGAATGACCTGAGAAGGGTTCTGCAAGCCAGCACCAGTTCCTGCGCTGCCCGTGGCTGGGTCCTCAGAGTCGGAGTCAGAGTCGGAGTCTGGGTCTGGCTGAACCTGGGGCTCTGGGAAGGATCCCGAGAGCCCTACCTGAGCTCCAGCCATCACGCTATGCCTGTTACAGGAGCAGATACCTGTCAGGAAGCCCTTATCAGTCTGCCTGGGCACTGTGGTCCATATCCTGGTTGCTTCTGAGCCCTACAGATGCTGTATTAGCATAGAGCACATGCTATTGTCCTCATCAGTATAATATATGAACACCACACCTCCCCTTTAGAGTTTCTTTGCCCCACCCCTGTCCTGGCTGACACTGACACTGTCTCGTCCACGCTTAGTGTTTAAGCTTTCGGTTCGCTGGGGAAGCTCTCAGCGAGTCCTATTTATAGTGGTGGCCCGGGTGATCCCGCCCATGGTGCACTGCCAGCCAGGCCACTGCGCCTGGGCCACAGGCCTGGCCGGGCAGCTGAGCTCTGTGCTGCAGTCCCCACTCTTGCAAAGCGCCCGATTGCTCCAGCTTTTATTTCCCCAGCAAAGGCTGGGTGCTCGGGGAGGAAGGGCTCCAGATTTCACTGTGTCCCACCCTCACCAGCAAGGCGACCGGCGGGATTTGCTGGCAGGCGGAGCGCGCAGTCATCTCTGTTTACCCTGGCTTAATAGCTGCTCCCAGTGTGCCTGTGGGGGAGAAGAATACTTGGTATTTACCTAGCACCTCTGCCCTAATGTATCTCCCCGCACTTCCAAGGGAACAAATATAGATTAAAAGACACAAACAGGTGAAATTATAGCAACGGACATCCAGCTCAGCACAAAGCACATTGAGTCACTGAGCCATGCAGCGAAGCTGTGAAGCAGCCGAGGCAAAAGTCTACTCTGAAAAGAGCACTCTGACTGAGCAGGAAAGGAGATGCAAACACACCTTGCAAGTTCCAGAGAGGACAATGCAGAGCTGAGGTTCAGTGGAATTTATGCACCTTACAGACATGTAGTCCTTAAAAATAATTCCCTTCACCTCCAAAAAGTCCTGAAGAAAGCAGCTAGGCAGGACTCCCTGTGTCAGCCACCTTCCCCTGCACAAATGAGGGCAATGAACTGCTTGCGCATCTCCTTGATGCCCACAGCTGCACTGTTGTTGTCGATCTTTGGTAAAGTAGTGAGAATGATTGCCAAGGCTCATTCTTTCCATGCCAGCTGGACATTCACCCATGCCACAAGCCCCTCCTCACTGACCAGAGCCTCAGAGGGACAAGGTGGAGATAGTTTCATGTCTAAATCACTTTTTTTCTATCTAGTTTCTGTTAACATCCTCCCCCAGTTCCACAACCTGATACAGGCATACAGGCCTAGAACAGCATCCAGGCACAACCTTTAGATGCCTCTGATGAAAAGATGGGCTAAGCAGTGGCATAAGGCTAATATTAGTCTCCCTAAGGCATCTAAACTTTAGGCCATATCCCAGCCGGAACTGAGCAGACTCGTCCCATACAGATGGATCCTGCTCGTGCTCCAGATGAGTGAACAGACATCCAACATACTGTTAAGAACTAGAAGAAGAATATGCACAAATAGTTGATTTGGAAAGCATTTATACTGACTGGTGCAAACCTCACTTAGGAATCATTTCTTCATTATCCAGCCAGATCTTCATTGCTTTGTAGCTCTCTTTTTCTTCTTTGTGATTCATTCCAAATGTATCAGCTCATCTCAGGCTGCCTGTCAAGATGCTGAAGAGGAGTAATTTAAAAAGTACCATCTTCAGACATCTGAAGGCAATAGTGGGCATGTGGGTGTCCTGAGAAACTAAGGATTAGACAATACAGGAGAAATAAGAGAAATTAAGGTATGAGAGATATATGGGCTTTCTGGGAGCACAGTCCCATGGACTCCTCTGTGCCAGGGCCATGTTGTACAATAGGAGCTTTCCAGTTTATTGACCGAGATCATTTGGCCTCCAGGTACATCTAAGGGAGGCAGAGAAATGCATCAGTGAAGCTTTAGGAACATTGCAGCAAACTCATCTCCAGTCTAGTGGCACTTGTGTTGCAGAAGAGGAGGTAAATCTCAGGGGAGAAGGTCATCTAGCTTGGGGAAGGGAGTGACAGATCCCACAGAGGGATGTTCCCTGACAAACTATAGCCTTTATCTTCTTGCACAGATGACAGCCCTCTGGGAGTGGAGATCCCGCACAGGAATGGTTGGACTGAAGTGCTGAGGGATTTTACTACTGGCCATTTGGATGCCTAAATGTGTGATGCTGTTTAGAGCCATATCGATACAACACACAGTTTCTGAGAGAATGCTGAGAAGAAACTGTGGTCCTGAGCGCGATTTAACAGGAAGGTCCCCAAAGCAAAACACAAGCTGTCATACAGGAGATTAAAGATCAGAGTCCCCATAGGGATTCTCTAAAATGATCCCCAAACCATGCACAGGGGTAGAGAGTCTCAATGTCTGGGTGGGAGAACAGTGCTGGGGCAGAGAATTTAGATTTATTTGTAACTGAGAAAACTGGGAATCGATGAAACGTACACCAGTGTGAAGGTCTCTGCTAACCCAGGCAGAGTGGGGTGCTGACATGTACAATCACAACAGCTACTGGGATGTTTTCAACTAAAACCTGAAGGGTAATCAACAGATGCAGAGGAGCACACAGACCACAGTTTAGTCTGCCAAAATAGGGGATCCTCTGAAGTCCTAAAAATTTGGAATCCTAAAAAAAAGAAATAGTACTGAAACTGTTAACATTGCTATTGGAAATAAGGCAGGTAGGAGAAGTATATTGTGAAAGCTTTATTATCAACCACCCAGCAAAATTGGTAGTGTGATTAAGTCATGTTCAGGGAAACCAGAGAAACTGTGTGGGTAGGAATAGTGGGAAACTTGTGAACTTGCTAAAAGGAAATTAAAAGGAGCAGATAGAAGGGCAAAATGCTAGTGAGCAGTAGGGAAGGTGTTTACAATTCTTGGAAGGAGGCAATGTGTATGTGGACAATGGTGATCCGATCACTATAATGTAATTCGAAAAAGCTTTCAAAAAGATCCATCACAAACTGCTTCCAAAGACACTGAGCTATCACAGCTCAATAACTGGCAAAGTTAGGATGCAAAGATAAGGCTACTTGGTTAATTTTCAAATGTACAGAGATAACCAGTTGGATGCTCTGAGTATCTGTATACTGGGGGCTATCTATATACTGGGGGCTAGATTTTTTCAGCATATTCATAAGTGATGGAGAAAAAGAGGTAAATAACATGGTGGCAACATTTTCTGGTGTTGCAAAATAATTTAGAGCAGTCAAATCTAAAGGTGACTGGAAAAAGCTGTGGAAGGATTTCAGGATGCTGAGTGAGTGGGTGATAAAATGGCAAATGAAATTCAGGGTTGATAAGAATAAAGTGAAGTACATCCTAACTGTACACAGTGATGGACTCTAAAGTAGTCATTACCATTCAAGAGGTAGATCTGAAAGTAGGTAATTCTCTGAAAACATCTGCTGAAAATTCAGGGGCAATTAAAAAAGTAAATAGGTTTTAAAAATTGCTAGGAAAGGAATAGACTTACAACAGAAAACATCACTTGGCACTGTATAAACCAGAGGGTGCTCACTGCTGTGTGCAGTTTTGGTTTCCTGAGCTCAAAAAATATGTGAAAGAACTGGAAAAAGTTATGGACATAAAAAACTTGGGTGATCAGAGGTGTGGGGTGGCTTCCATACAAGAAAAAGCTGAATAGACTATGACTGTACATCTTGAAAAAGAGATTATGGATGTAGTATATGCTAGGGGTGCATAAAATGATGCAGAATGACTAGAGAATGACTAGGGAGTGGTTGTTCAACACTTCTTATAACACAAGAGATAGGGGTGCCAGGCAAAAGAATGGTAAGTAAATTTATCTCAGGATGTTGTGAAACCAGAAGTCTAAATGGACTCAACAAGGAATTAGGTAAATTGATGGAGGACTGGAGCTATTAAAATTGACAGTACAGGTAAAGCTTCTGGCTCAGGAGTCCCTAAATCACTGCGTGCCAGAAGAAAAGCTCACTCGTGGGAACTCAGACAGAACACACAGATAAGCTCACGATCAGTCTCCTGTTGCACAGACAGGAGTTGGTGAGCACTTGATGGAGACCTTCCAAACATTCAGATAGGCATCTCCAGCTTGTCCTAACTGTCTGCACTGACCATGGAGATCTGTCCCATAGGCCCATGCAAGGGTGGTCTGCAGAAGAAGTGTTTGCACTTTCTTTCTTTGGCTCCAGATTCATAAAAGATGTGCAAAAAGCAAATGATATATTTCTATCTTATCTTTTTCCTACAGTGTAAAAAATGTGCAAGCTGTTCTCTGTCTTACCTAGGATGTGAACAGATAGCAGTGCCCTGAAGGCCGTGGTCCTTCAGAACTTCTCCCAGTATTCACTGCTGAACTGAAAGGATGTGGATGTCTGGGAAAAGCAGCAAGGCATTCCTCCATCTCTAGAGGCTCCCTGCTTTGACACCTCTCCCTGACAGCAACAACCCACCCTCTCCATATAGTTGTAGGAGAAGATAGCCTGGGATACATCTTCCTGAACCCCATTATCCCTGCTCATGCAGACTAGATGCATTTCCTAGAAAACAATTCTGAGACCCACATCCCAGCAAGAAGTGGCTGAAGTTCCTGCAGGGTAGCTCCATCCCAGATACCGAATAGTGGCCAATAGAGCGGACTGGATTAATGTTAAAGGAGTGGATTGCAGGATGCTGACACAGAAAATGTGGATGCAGTCCAATCAGAAGTACCTGCCCTTATTGCTTTGAAGGTGTGGATGGAGGAGATGGTGTCATGCTGGTGGTCTTGCCATATGTCCTATGAGTGATAGTGATTTGCTGTTAGGCATCTCTCTCGCTCGTGGCACTAATTCAGGCCAGGACTGAAATTCCTTTCTTGGCCCCAGCATTTATAAGGATCCAAAGGACCATCAAAGCAGATAGCTCTCAGAGAAAGTGCATGTTCTTTTGCCTACTTTTGGCAAGGCTTTAGCCCTAACTCAGAAATGGTGGCGCCACTCACATCTGTGACAGACAGCAATTTTTATTCCTCCCTGGCAGTGTCAGGGAAGCTGCGGAAGCTGGAGATGTGGTGGTATATTTTGCTCATTGGATCATTCGCTCTTCTTCATCAAGACATTTGAGGAATGGAGGAAGAGTCTGAAAACTCTCCTTTGTTGTGGGCTCACCTCTGCCCGATTCCCTTTGGAGCTGCCATGGCCATCCTCAAATTTCTGAGAACACCCTGGACCTTCTCGGTGCCAGTGGGTGAGAGTGAGGTGGTGGCAGAAGAGAAATCCAGTCAAAGGTATTGCTGAGATGCAGCCCTCCCTCAAGGGCTGAGGACCCCTAAATGACAGCAGGTCCCTATGCCACAATGGTATTGTCATCTGCAATTTTGTGAAAATGTTCATTTGAGAAGGTTGAATCCTCAGACTGCTGCAGCAGAAACTTTTCCCTGACAGTCATTGACACCCCAAATGGCTCAGAGCCAGGTACTGTGTGCCAGTTGTTATCTGAAAGGGATCAGCAACCTATTTCTTAGCATCTTCTGTAGCCCAGAAAATGTCACCAAGTATCCCAGAAGTCAAATCAGAATTACTGTCACAGAGCTCAATTAGGATATGTTGAAGAGGGTGGAAGCAGGAGGTACTGGTGCAGTTTTGTCACCTTGACTGGAGTCAGGTGGGTGCTGTGGTACAGGGGTTAGATTTAAGGCCTCAGTCTTATGGCAGGCTCCAAAATCACTGAAGAGTCCATCCTGTCAGGAACCAAGGCACGTTCTACCTTGGTGTGGAAAAGTATCATGTGAGAAGGTCATCTCCATGCCCCAGTTTTAGGGAGTCTAGTATGGAGTGACGGTGACTTTTTGTGCCTCTGGTCCTACCCACCGGAAATTTTTGGAGGCTCGATAGCATAATCTGATGTGGCCTCCTCAGATATGATGAATATGTGTCCTTCTACCTAATCAGAAGAAAACAGGCCCAGGACTGCTCCCTCCTATGCATAGCTCCTGACAAAAGTATCAGGAGGTCCCTGTTTGGGGAGGAGAAGAGTCAGTCACCAGGGAAGGGTTCCACAAAGTCTGGGGATCTTTGTGGATCACCAGAAAGGGCTCCAGAGACAGCTGGGACGTGCACAACTGTAAGGGTCCAGATAAAACAGAGCATTCCTACTAGAAAGAGAGAGAGCCTGTAATTACAAGTAGTGAAAATCAGATATGGCATTAATGAGAAATCTAAACTACCAGGCAAAGGAAGATGGCTTTGTATGTGTGACTCAGCAGGGGGATCTGGCCCTATTTCTGTCTCTAACTGCTGTTTCAAGGGCTCTTTCCTCTACATGCGAGCCCAGCTGGGGAGGACTGCCACATGTCACAGCTTGTGACAGTCCTAATTGTGGCAGCACTGCTATATCTTACCTACGGTGTGTTGCTTCTCTACTTCATGTGCCTGTAAAATGGGGCCAGCCTTGCCTCTCCTGAGAGCATGTGTGCCTGTGGAGCTGTATTTATCAATCTGGGCAGGGTTTGACTGGATCGAAGTGAGATAAAGGAGAGAGACAACCCACAAAATGCAAATTCATCTTTTCGTTCCACAGCTATAGCACATGAAGAAAATCAAGCAGTCACTTCAGCCATGGCTGGAGGGTGGGGACTTTCACAAGCCCATACTGAGAGAGATACCAGGGAATGAATCCTTGCAGGTGCAGCCACACTATGGCATATGTAAAGGCCAGTGCCTGGCTGGACCCATGGTGCTAGGCATCTGTATCACACTGCCCTCTGCCTCATTCTGCTCTGCCAGGTGCCAAAAGCAGTTCTTTGCACAGACATCAGCTCATGTGGCCTTGGGAGGAGTCAGGACCAAAGGTGTGCTCTCCCGGAGCATTCCTCTGCATGCCTGAGCCAGGTAGGGAAGGCCAGTGGGTATCACCTCCTGCTCATGATGGCAGAAGTTAAGCAGCGCCGTCTTCCCTGCCGTCAGGTCAGCCACATCCATCCGTCTGCCTGTTTCTGGCCCTGGGGATGGCAGGGGCAGGATGTAGAGAGACAGTGAAAGGTAGCTCTGGGACTGAGATAACACCATATTAATCCTTTACGCTGTCAGATCCAGTGTGATAGCTGATCCACAGTAATCTCTGCTTCCCCCTGCCTCTCAGATAGACCCCAGACCATGGAGAAATGGCTGTTCCTCTGACTGAACACCTACTCCAAGCCCCTGCTCCCATAAGCGTGTGGCCCCCAAGCAAGAACAAAAGGAAGTCACTGAGACTTCCTTGCCCCTAGAACCGACCCACAGATCATACCTACCTAATGCAATGTGGGGTTACAGGCATCAGCCACCACCTCCTCCAGATGTGGTCCCAGTCCCCAGCCCCCAGCCCACTCTGGGTAGTATTTCTGTGTGTTTAACACAAGCAGAAGTTACAAAGTGTCTTGGAAACATACTTCTTATGCTGTTGAAGCTCTGAGCGGTGGTCAGACAAAGGACACTGCTTTCTGTCTCCCAACTCAAACTGTTCAGATGCTGTGAGAGAGAGGGGGACCCCGGGAAGTTGTTCAGAGGAGATCTGATGGAACCCTGACATGCTGAGAGAAGTCATTTTCAGAGAAAGTAGAGAAGGTAAAGACATTACTTTCAAAAATGAGATGGGCAGAATGAAGGAAACAGATTAGACCATGGATACTGAAAGAAAGTAGCAAAAGCTTTTGGAGGAAGGTAGAGTATCGGTTTCTTTCTTCTGCAAAAGAGATAGTGGCATTCCAGATAATTAAATCCTTTGAAAAGGGTTGGGAAACCCTAGTACAGAGAGAGCGAATCATATTCCCTCTGCCCTGGAAAAGATTTTTCAGGTGTATATCCATGCAGTGAGATTCTTGGGATTTTCCTCCTTGGAAGATCTTGCTCACACTCTCACATGTGTGGGCCCTGCACCAAAAAGTTCTCTGCATTTCAGTGTTTTTAGCAGTGGTAGCATAGAGCAGTGAACCTGGAATAGAAAAATGTAACCTGCAGCTTGAATTTTTATCAATATTTCTGGGATCTCCTTGCTGTATTGCTGCCCAGCAACACTTCTCTCCCAGTCAAAGGTTGCCTGGCAAACCCTGAGACAAGAGCACCCTCTGGAGACCAGGAGAAATATAAGTAACAAAAGTCAGGATTTCTTAAATCCTGTTATGTTGCCTTTGCTTTTTAAGTGCATTTAATATTGGTGATGGCTGCTAGCTTGCTTACCCAGTAGCGTGGACCCTTTCCAGAGAGGGCTGGCTTGCTGCACTGGATCTCTGTGATCACAAGACAAGTTGCCTGGGCCTCTCTGGGGAGAGCGGAAGAGACTTCAGATCTGCACACAGCAGCCTTAAGGGTTTGTTGAAAGAGCAGGATATCACTTGACAAAAGTCACGTTGCTTACTGGTGGTGAGAGGACCTGGCACAAAAGGGACTTTTCTGCATTTAGCTTAGGACACTCACTGCAAGGGTGTGCTATGCACTGGTATTTTCTTTTCCGTGTTAGAAGGTGAATGTGCTGATTGAAATGCAGTGGAGACTGGGTGCTGCTGCCTCTCCGAGAAGCAAGATGTTGGCTTTCACTGTAGCAGCAGTGCATTACTTGTACACATCCATTGCGTTCCTTATGGGAAAGGTGTTAGCAGCAAATCACTTTAATCGTGGGTATCCAAATCTATCTTAAGGCAAGAGAGTTAGCCAAAAAAAGATTTCTAAATGCACCAAGAAATTCCCAAGTTTGACAGCTGAGATCATTTTATTTAGGTTGTTATCTCCTACACTGAGTATAGTCTTCGTTCTGAGCTGGCAGCTGCCTGTTCTTTCCTGTCATATGCCTCATTACTCACTGAAAGCAGGACTTGAACAGGAGGTGGTAGGAGGCAGGGAGAGAAATACCGCTTTCTAAAATGCAGACTGGCAGAGCTGGTAAAACTTTAATGTAAAAAAAATCCACATAAGCATAATAAGATGATAAGAGGTTTGTTTTCACCAATTTTTATTTGCTAACCTGTATTTCTCCATTTATGGAGAAGACAGCTCTCATCTCTCTGAGCCAAAGACACCCTATAATTTGCATGGCATTGTAGACATTTGTAGCACATTAATGTCCCAGGGGCTGGAAACTAAAATGGATGGGATCTGCCAATGTGCGTCTTCCCTCAAAAAAAGGAAAATATTGATTCTTCCAGGAAAATGTAAAAACAGGATTTTTGTGGGAAACACTGCTTTGTGGTGGTGGGTTGGTGGTCTAAATGATGGAACTGGTATATCGATAGGCTTGATTTTGGAAGAGATGATAGATCTGGCTTGAAGACTTCTGGGTTTTCTAAGCTGTGTTGTGGAGTCCTGATACAATTCAATGCAAAAGTTGCTCTGTTCACTTACCTGCCAATATCTGGTGTCAGAGCTCTTCTGAACCCTTCCTGGGCTTCCTCACTTTGTTCTTTCCTGCTAGTTCAGATCTAAGTCCCCTTCACAAATGAAACCTCTAATGCACATTCTTAAAATTCCTAAAGACGTAAACTATCTTCTTCCTAGGATGTGTTAATTATGCATGAACTATATTAAACCTACAGACTTTAGTAGGCTTCAGCTCTTGGAAAGGCTAGGCAGTTTTTTGGATGTTCTGTTAGAAAGCCCAGGCACAGAAACAAGGGGTTGTGCAGACATTTCTGAGGATGGGATGCCTTCCCTGCGCAGTTTTGGCTTGAGGATTTCCAGGTCGCACCCTCCTGCCAAGAGAACATTAGGACACAAATGGACACGTCCTGCTTCCCTTTTCTGCAGGTTGGTAACTGTGGAAGTCACCACGCAGCAAGCAGTGGGAGTCAGGTGTGCAGCAGTGCCTATCTGCAAACCAAGAAACTGGTTGATACAGCAGAAAAATCCTCTGTCTATAAGGAGCAGTCCCTGGAGTGCCAGAGGGATGAACTATGGGAGCCACTAAGACTTTTCCACTTTGAGCTGCTATGACACTTTCAAATCTCTTTACAGTTTTAAGATCGCAAAGACAGGATGGAGCCTTCCCTCTGTGCTGTCATCTCTTGAAAGTCATTCTGGCCCTGGTGTAGGGGATGGGTTCCCCTAGGCACTTAAGGACACAAGTTGCATGGACAGCAAAGCCTAAAACTTCCTTCTCCGCACTCTTAGTTCCCCCTGTTCGTGAATTGCCTCTCCCTCATGTAATTAGACGTCACTGCAGAGAAGGCAGTGAAGTTCATGAGGGGTTACGCTTGCAGAAGTGCCGTGCCCAAGTGCCTTCACTATTCTGCACATTACTGAAAAAAGTAATGAGAGTTGAATGGGGCTCCTGAGTACTGTCCCCTTAATACTCAAAATTCAAGTCAGTGCTGTAGTAATCTTTGATATGTTGAAGCAGCATATTCATTTATTGTACACATGTTCGGCGAGGCTCAGAGCAGCAGCAGTATTGTGTGCAATACAGAGCTCAACAGGGCCACAGTAAGTACAAGAAATTGCATTTGCAGGCTGGCAACCAAAGATGGGAAATTAGCTCCTCAAGTAGCATTTTGGTTCAATAAAAATGACAAATTTTTAAAGAAATAAGTATATATATATATAAAAAGCTGTATAGAGACTTCATAGAGACTGCAGAGCCATGGTTCAACAGTAACACCAAAGCCTATGGCTCTCTTGAGCAGTCCTGTCATACATCTGCAGGGTATTTAGGACTGTTTCCATCCACGCTCAGGATAGTCACACCTGGCACAGTAACTTAACATATCTGGTGTTACATGATCTACTGTAGCAAAGCATTTTTCCTCAGTGCATTGTATAGATCCACAGCAATAGTAAGTTTTTCCACTGCTGAGCTCAATGAGGCCAGGATTTACTGCTTTCATTCAAATTAATTGATAGCAACACATTTACCTTTCCAAACTGTAGACAAACAAAACAGCTCATCATGTACAGCACACTCAGCTTGTATTATCTCATTTAATTAGACCCAAAAGCAGAGCATGTTTAGATGATGTCTGTGGTGAACTGTCAGTTACCCTTTTAGTATTATCCTGTATCTAGTCAGAAAGTAACCAAATGCCTTTATAATTTAGGACAAAAGCCAACCATAATGCTGTATATATTATAATGTGTCAGAAAAAAGTCCTTGTAAAACCAGCATTATATTAGGAAGCTGAAGGATTTTTATTCAGATCTAAGCTATTGCTTGCTCCTTCCCTAACATATTTCAGGTATGACTTTTGTAGCTATACTGCTGCAACTGTGCACTGTGAGGCTTGCTCTCTGTTAAAGAGTGGTTCCCTTGCTAGTAGCAAGCCTGCATTTACTTTCCTTCCAGAAATCTTGGTCCTTTAAACTAAAGTCTTCATTGCCATCTGATTGATCCTTTCTGTCACTCTCCCACCCAGAGACACAGGTCAGCCAACTGCTTTGCATGATTGCAAAGATTTTTACCTTATTCACGGCTTTCTCCAGCTTCTGATGCATCCACTTATTGTTAGAAAAGCCTCTCACTTGCTCTTCTTATAGCAGATGATGTGGCAGCTCTGTTTCCTCCTCAGGCTAACTGCTGTTTTCCTGAGCCCATCCTTGGTAAGTTTTAACTGGATAACTTGCTTTATTAAGCTTAGGAAGTATTAGCTTACTTGTTTTCATTATATTCTTAGTGAAGATCTAATTCTTACCATGTATACTACTTTATAAGTAGTGATCAAATGACTAATTTATTAATTTGCCAAAATGCACACAGGTATCTGATAGTTATGTTGTTCAAATTTAGACATAACAAATATCCTGGGAACGGGAGTATTTTCCCCAGGACAGTGAGGGGAGAGTTGCAGCTCCCTGGTAAGCACCAGCTGGTGCTGAAGAGCTCGTCTGGTCAGATGGGCCCTGCACAAAATGTACCTGCAGCCCTATGATCAGTGACACCTCTCCCTCCTGCAGTTGATCTGGGGGTCATTTCATGATCTCCAGCTCAGCGGCTGCCAGACTGGCTTCCCTTAGCCTGCCACGGCTATTTGCAGAGCGAACTCCCGGACTTCAGCTCACCTCTGCTCCCAGACAGCTGCTGAAGGCAGCAGATGGCATCACCATACAGCAGATGCCTGCTGCTTTTACTGGCCAGGCTGGGTATAGACTTGGTCTTACTGATTTGATTTCTCTGTTGACATTTACTATGGAATTTCCCCTTATTTCATAATTTCAGCTTTAGATAATGGCAGAACGCTTGTATTTTTTCAGCTCTTTTTTCATTTTTGTGAAAGACAATTTTCTACCAGTTTTCTAGTGGGGCAATCGTTTTGAACGCAAATGAAATCCCTGAAAGCTGCTGTAAATCTTACGTGTATAGTTTGAGTCTAATTACATGTCATGGCTCAACAAATCCTTTATTCTGAAGGTGAAAAGACTATAAGATGTATTCAGAGAGATGGTACACTGTGCTCCTTCAGGTTTCACAGCAGGGTTTATACAAATTCCTAACTTACCATTCTTTCCTATCTCTGTTGGTTGGATTCTCTTGGCTTTCACAGAGGGATACCCATAAGCTCTTAATTTACAGTCTCTTCCCATTTCTGCACACAGGACACTAACAGCCATCATCTGTTCTGGTTTGTAAGATAAGATGTTCTCTGTTGGCAACAGGGTATCTCTAAAGTTTGGCAGAGGAAATCTGCCCATGAGTAAGTCCTCTGCATAATGGAGCATTGCTTGTGCAGCCAAGGGCCTGTGCAGGCAGACAAAGTTCACCCACTCCTGATTTGCCCGGGATGAGGGTTTTGTGGTCAGGAAGCGAGAAGGTGGTTTCACCCATTTTTCATCACAACGTGCCTCAGTGGAGGGAGGTATAGTGCAGACCGCTCTTCCCATTCCTGGAGAGACAGAGCCTGCAGGCTCTCACATCTAGGCTCACCTCCTGCGGTGGAGGAGTGAAGAACCTGATGTTGTTTCTGGCTGGCACACAGAAAATTTGTGTGATGTGATGTACCCCCATCACACTCCCGCAGCAGCGGCTGGAGGTAGGAGGAGAGCCTGTCTCTGTGCTGTTCTTCTCAATTTGCCAACAGCAGAGGACAGATGTTTGCTCACTGTTGGCTGTTCCTTTCTGTGTGTTCAGCTTCACAAAAACAACAGCCCTCAATTTCTTCCAAAGTTTTTGAAGGAAAGGTAACTCACAAAATTGGAGTTTCTGAGGACAGCAGTACAAGGCCTCTACCCGGTGCGTGGACATTTATAGAAACATAATCTAGGCAAAGAGAAGGGTAAGTAAAGGATTCAAGTGTCAACCAAGGCCTTGGGCAAGCTAAGTAAAATGACTCAACTGTAATGATCCTTTGGCCTTTTTGGCCAGGGTAGTGTAGACCAGCTCCAAGGCTGTGTGTATAACAGCTAACAGAGACCACCTCTTACTGGAGATGGTTGTTTCAATGGCTGATTTCAGTCTGATTCATTCTGATACTCTCCAAGCTTTTTTCTTGCACAGAAAACTGACAAAGGCCATGACCTCTTTGGAGGCTCAGGAAAACAGATGTCAGATTGTATCTGAGTAAATTTTTCAGTGAGTGGTTTACATACTAAAACCAGCAGTTTCAGGAGACAGAACACTACTCATGTACTCAAGCTGAATTCAGCATGTTTTAGGAAAATGAAAAAGAAGTCTTGAGCACTGTGACAACGGCTTATTTTGCATGTGCTGAGCTGGATGTTTCATCTGGGAGTGATATTCCCAAAGACCTGGGAACAAGGGGTGCTTTGCTCTTGCCCTGCAATTTTTCTGTCTAAATGCAATCATCTACAATGCAGATGTCGGCATCCAAGTTGTTTGTGCCAGACTTCCTTTGTGGTCCATGGAAAGAAAGGGAGGAATTCATCCAACACATTTACTTGTCAACTTAAGGATGAAATGTGTCATGCCTGAGGCTCCACCGCTTGTCGCGAGTAGGTCCCCTAACTATAAAGAGATCCTGAAATGACAAGCTCAGATGTACCCCTGCCCTTTTCAAACACACCTCTAGAATTGGAAAATAACTGTTAGGTACTGAAGAAAGTCTTCTGACAGTAAATAACATTTACAGCAAAACTTGTCCTTGTATCTTAGCAGTGGCGTTGAGTAAATGCTGTCACTTGTGAAAGCTCAGTGTGAGCTGAATACTTTTAGCTGTTGCTAAGAAAAGTGAAAACCTTTTGATGTTTCCTACTCTTGCACAAAACTAATATGTGTAAATGCAGAAGTCTGCATGCAGTATTTCAAGTTTTCCTTATTTATTGCTTTTGCTTTTCAATCCCAAATGCCTGTCCTAGAAGAAAGCTATACTTCAGTGGTAGAAACCTTCTAACACATTAACCTGTGTGAGCATACGAAAGATTTGAAATAGACATTTACAGTTGTGATAGTTTTTGGAATACTGATTTATTTGAATATTTAACAACTACTAAGCCTGAAATGCAGGAGGTGTAAAGATTGAGAATTTGACTGTGCATATTAATAACTTGAGCAAGATCTTCAGCAAGTGAAAATTATGTCATTTGCCTGAAGTCAGGGATGTATATTCATTTACACAGTCAGATACATCCATTGGTGTTTGACAGTTTCGCATTCTATCTGAAGGACACTACGGATCTGGAAACTCCAGATTTTGCAAATGACTGTTCTGATTATTAACATAATTAAAATGATCTGGCTCTGAGCAAAAGGATAAAGGCCCAGTTGAGGAGTGCAGGAAATTTACAGGAGTGAGAAGTGAAAGGTAGTTTCTTTGGTAACTGTGATATGACTACCCTCAGCAAAGATCCACTAGGACAACAGGTTTGGCCATGACATAATTTGCCTTTTCCATCTCTTTTCATGGCTAGATTTAACTTCAGGTTGGACAGATAGGAAAGGAAAATGCAACTAGCAGTAGGAAGCTGGTTTGATGAGGATGACAGAAGCTTTGCAGTTCCCATTGCACAGACTGCCCCATGTTATGGCACCCTTGACATTCAGCCGTACAGAATAACATGCTGAGTACCACCACCCACCCCCATAGTTGGAGGCACAGTTCCCACTGTAAGTGTCCTGATCCTGATCTTTAGCAGAGAACTTCATGTTGTCGTGTACATAGGAAGAACTGGTTGAAGTCATGGCATCCCCTGCAGTCCCTGTGTAAGTTCCCAGCCTCAACCGGTAACCTTGTGACATATCTTCCACACTGAAGAGATTGTAGTCTGCAAATTTGGTGGCATTTGTGGCATCCCAGATAACAAACTTGACCTGGTAGACCTTCTGCTTGGCAATCTGATAGATGTACTCGGTGCCTAGCCAGTAGTCAGTCTGCACGTTCCCAAAGCCGTACTTGTAGGTGCTCCAAGACTCAGCCCACGTGATCTCTGTGTTGTACCGGTTCCTCTGAATGACTGTCCAGCCCCCGTCTGTCACATTCATTTCACAGTACACCACAAGCTGGTGGAGTCCTGTGGGCTGAATGATGTAGATGCCACTGGGGCTGCCAGCGGGGAGCTCGCTGCAGTCCTTGGGCCAACCTAGGGCAAGAGAGAATATGGAGAACCAACAGGCACAGTAACATCCCAAGCTGCTTGTCTGGCTCTATGAGAGTGATTTCTAGAAAATGACAGGATATGGGATTTTGCCAGAGTCATAAAAAGGCTACCACTGTGTTTCCTGCTTTAAGTTTAGAAGCAGAAAACCTCTGCATAGGAAATACAGTGATTAAAATAATATGCATGTATTTTGAATGCATAATCATAGAATTTGCTTCTCTTTCTATGCTCAGCCTTTCCAAATGTTAAGATATTTCCCCTCCTTCACAATGTTACAAGGTTCCAAGTTTGGCCTAGTGATGTCTATTCTAACTTAGTTATGCAGAAGGTTGAATGAGAAAATCAGGCTGGTTGCTACTTTAGAATCAGTGTGGCCCTAACAGTAAATCAGAGCTGGTCCTGCAGTCCTAGCATCCACTGCATCCCTGGGGCTGGCAAGGTGAAAACCACATTCCCTGGGCCTTGAACCCTATGACCTACTGAGAAATCCCTATGAGCATTGCTCTGGAGGCATATCCTCTGCTTGATCTGTACAGAGCTTCACACCAGAGAGGAGGACATGTGGCACACATGGGAGAGTTGCAAAGACCTTTGGGTTCTCCTAAGGCACTGTTTAGTGTGAAGCTATCACTAATACTGAGTGACATCTCCTGAGTGGGCTTGACATGCGTTGCGGAAGACCAATCCAATCTTGTCCCACAAGAGCTGAGCTGACTTATCCCCAGGTTCAGTGCCCACCCACCACGATTTGACCATTCCTGTTGCCTAGGCCTCTCAGGGATGGAGCCATTCCCTTGGAGGGTGACAGAGATTCTTACTGCGGTGCTCTGCCTGTTGAAGGTCATTGGATCTGCTCTGCCGCATGTTTCCTCCGTCTTGATCTGCATGGAAAAAACAGAGAGTATTGGGAGTGAGGTGAGCAGCCCTGCATGCTGCAATATAGAGGTAACTCCAGCCTCCAGAGGCTGTTGTTTCTAGCACCAAGTTTTCTGTGGGGCACTTCAACAACTTCACTTGGCTGATTTTTCTTCTTATAATGTATCTTTTGGTTGTAAACTCTGTGAGGGGATAGGATGCTAAGAGGGGTAACGATACAGGGGACGAATCATCAAGCAGCTGCCTATTCAGTCTGCTCACCGTTATGGCCTTACAGGATTGCATGGAGTAGACTGCATATCAGAGTAGTAGTGGTGAGAACTAGGAGGTATTTCTAGAGAGGAGGGACTGAGAAGGAAACACTGCATGTGGTATCAGACGAAGATTAAACTGTTGAGTGATTTTGCTGTAAACTAGCATTGCTTCTCAAAGGTGATTGAAGAGATTCGTTTATTTGTTCAACCTGTAAAGAGCTTCAGAAAGGAAAGGGAGTTCAAAACATGTTATTCTCAAGATAACGATGCTCTCAGAGAGCAATCACAGCACTTTGTTCCATAAGATAGCTTTCCCTGAGAGCCTCAAGTGGATGCTCTATCAGTGATGTGACCAGTTTATTGTATCATTTAGCTAAGTTCTATCTTCAGAAAGCATTTTGGTTGACCACTCATGCAAATTTTCTCAGAATTTTCAGTATTTTAGATGGACTACAGATAGCAAGAGAAAAGGCCTTCTTTTGAATATTTATAACTCTCTAGAAAAAGCTATTACATACAGTCTTGTCAATCAGAAAGAATATTGAACTCCCAAATCTTATGTTTGGAGCAGATTGGAAATTGGAGGAAGTTTTGACCAGGTTTCTGTTATTTCTGAGTGTGACTGCCTTCTCTGACATTATTTTCCATGTCTCCCTCTCTCCTCAAAGGGTAGAGGACTCCTGCTGTTTGAACACGGCTTAGGAATGTAAAACAGAAAAAACATACCAGAGTTGAGCTCCTGTGTAGGAAGGTTAATGATTTCATCTAAGTTTCCTTTTAATATGTTCAGGTTTTCAATGTCCACAGCAAGAAGAGGGGCTAGCAGGGCCAGCACACAGGTGAAGAACAGGAGATGGGAGTGCTGAGCAGCTGGAGAGAGAAGACAGGGTGAATCTGGAAATGCAAGCCTTCCCTTCCTGCAGAAGGAGAATTGGCTCACTAAATTCAACAGAAATTAAAAAGTACTTATGGAGTAGACAGAACTACAGCATTAATTATGCCTTGGCTTTATTGAGCAGCAGAAATATAAAAATAAATTCCATAAATAATCATTCTGCAAAAGCACATATCTCCAGGAAGAAACATTGTAGCAAAGATTGCAACCACAACCTACAGGTCTAAGTCTGCTTCTAAGAGCAGGGTTGTTCTCTTTGACTGTGATATGGGCAAAATGAGGCCCCAGATCCCAGAATCTACATGTAAAGTGGGCATCAGTATGTGCATCTTGAGAAAAATGCATTCTAGTGATATAGGACAGCATGCTAATTTGTAGATACTTCTCTAACCATAAGATAGACAGCAGATACTACAGCAGTGATAAAGGAGGTACTGGGACCTAGGATCTTGGGAAAGAAGGGAATTGTCATGGCCAAAACAATGCTGGTGGTACCCTGAGAGTCAGTGGCTTCATTTATAGTTGTCCCAGAACTGCACCCTCTCAACACAATGTCAGACAGACTGAAAATTGATCTTTGCACAATAACGCCAGGGAGCCAAAATCATGGGATGAGAGCATCCTGCACAAAGCCGACAGCATTAATTAAGCACAAACCCCTGTTATGTGTCAAAAAACGTGGCTTCTGCAGGGAAATACCTGAAGTCAGTGCATCTCAGCTAAAATCTGGGTCATAACACTTTAAGCTTTAAAGGATCATTTCTGCCAGTATTTGAAATCTGAGTTATTTCACTCCTTTGGACCATACCGGATCAGGAGGTTCCTCAATAGTTCGTTCATGGTCAGCTCTATAGATTTGTATCTACAACTTGCCCACCCAATTTTGGTGCCCTGGGGATGATGGATGATTAATACATTAATTAGCTTCCATTTTGATTTTTTAAAATACTCCATTTGGTACTCTGGGCTCTGGCACAAATACAAGCTAAATTAACGTTGCCTTTACAACAGCACACAGTGCAGGATGTTTTTGACTGTGACCAGGTATGGAGGAGAGAGTGTAAGGAGCAGGACTGGCACAGAGAACTGGGGGGGAGGTAAGACAGGAATAGGGTGATCCCCAGTCCTAAGGTCAGAAACAGTCGGTGGGAAAAGTGAAGCTGCAGTGTCAGTGACAGAAACGTGGTGGGAGGGAGCCCTGGAGAAGACAAAGTGCAGGGAGAGGAAGCAGAGCTTCTCAGTGACCAGTGGCCACGCAGAGCGGTGTAGAGTGGCATGGTGTCTTCCCCTCCCAGCCCGCCAGCCCACACTCACCCATGCTGTCTCTGCGGGGACCCTGTGGATCAGGAAGCCAAGCAGGTTTGACCTGGATGCAAGGTGGCCAGCCCCGCAGTTATAGGGCTTGGAAGGTGAGGTGGGGCCAGCTGCCCCAAACCACAGCACTCTTCCTCTGGTTGGCATCAGTGCTGGAAATTTACGGTTTATTTGTCCTCCATCTGTAAGATTCTCTGTTCACACGCCAGCTGTTGCTCTTCTATGATAAGAAATCCTAACAGAATGCCAACAAATAGTGTTTGATGTTGATAAGAGATTCCACCAAACTGAGAATTGTACTCAACCCACACTTCTGATAAGGATTTTATTTGGGTTTGTTGCTACTTACTGTATTTGACACCAAGCCCTACAGTGACATTCTCTGACCTGAGCTGTGCAGGAGATCCCCTACAGAGAGCCTTTAGGGTTTGCCCTCTCTAACATGGCCAAACTTGCCAAGTCTCATTGACCACCCTAGATGCAGTCTTCCTCTGCAGTATTGCATTGCCCACCGGCAAACCTCCCGTGCTGGCTCAGCCCTGAGGCCTCCTCCCCGGCCATCACTCTCCATACTGATGCAAATGCTCAGCTTGATCTGGGTCCCCCAGCAGTTTTGCCTAGTACGTGTGATTGTGGACCACAGCAGTGAACAGTCAACTCCCACAGGGCAGCACATCCCACAGGGTCCAGCACAGCAAACCCTGACATGCATGCAGAGGTGTCCCAGTGCCTGGCAGGTCCTGGTGCTCTCCTGCAGCTGGGAGTCCCATGCTGGGACCATGCAGGCAGTCCTGCAGCTGGGACTGAGGGGGGGGGGTCTGCTCAGGGAGTTAACTCTGACTTTGCAATTCTAGGGTATCCTGGGGAGCAGTCCTGATCACAGAGCTGGTTGCAAACTAAATTAACAAGGTGACTGTGTGTTAAGTGGAGTGAATGCTTAACAGACATTTGGCACTGTACAGTCTGAAGCCAGCCTTGCAACTGGTAAATGAATGAGAAGGGAATGGAAGACAGGCAGTGAAACAACCATAGTTATGTTAGTTTATAAATCAGTTACACTGATTTAGAGCTGTGGTGAAATATTGATGGTTTGAGATGATAACTGCTCTCCAGTTAGAGTGTTTCTCTGCATTGGACATAAGAAAGTCTGGGGCACCCACTTGCACATCCGCATTTCTCTTCTCTGGGAAGGCTGATACTGAAACTTGTTAGTCAGCCCCCCCATTGCCTTCAGCCTCAGGTGGCACTGCCACCTCTGCTGTCTTCCAGGAGACCAGCAGGTGGTGGTGAAGGGCTCTGTGCCTGCACGGGCCTCACCACCCTTGTCACTAACCTTGCTGTTCTCTGCTTGAGCCTTTGCACTGGATTACTCCAATATTAAATGAGTTTCCTTTGATTACAGTGTGGGGAATGTTTTTCATCAAAGGACACATATTGCCCTGCCCTATACCACCCCATTGTAAAACTACCAGTTCCAAAATTACAAGTGTATTCACAGAAAAAAATGATTCTTGTCAACTTTGCTTTGCAATAATATTTCTTCTTTCTTCTTGCTGTTGGGTAATGATGAGTGAGATGATCCAAGGATGCTCCTCAGCAGTTTGCTTTCAATGGAGCAGCTTTCTCTGTACAAGTGCTTCATGAAAACTCTTGATAGGCAACCTTGGGGCATTGATATACTTCTGTCATCCAAGTTCGAAAAAGATAAATGGTACCTTCTTAGTCCTTTCATTCCTACCTTACGCAGAACCAAAACCCATATTTCCTCTGGCTTCAAGCCATGCATGGACAGAGGGCTGGCTGCTGACACCCACCCATGCACTAAGTGTCAGGACCAAAGTTAAGGGTGTCAAGCCATGAAACCCCAACTTGTCACCGTATGTGACCCCTGCGACTACTGGGATGGTCCTGCCTGCACATCCTTCAGTGTGTCCTCAGGCAGGGCCTACTGGTTTCTGCCACCTTCATTTGATAGCCATAAAAGAGGTCCATGCAGCAGGGACCCGGTGGCAGCCAAGGTGACACAGACACAGGAAGTGGAGCTGAATTACTGAACAAGGCTCAGAGGCAGAGGAGAGCCTGCAAGAGGACTGGGACTGAGCCTCCCATGTCGATAATGACAGACATCTGCCCCCTTGCTCATTCCCTGCCCTCACAGCAGGCACGTGCATGGTGGTGTATGCTGATGGTACTTGCTGCTAAAGGAAGCATCACTTTAGAGAAAATAAACTGTACTGTAGGCAAATAAAAACACGCTGCTAGTGACACACCAGGAACACAAAATAGCCAAACAGGACAGTCAAAATGTGAGTCTGGCAGGGTCAGCCAGCAGGCACCAAGTGAGGAGCTGCTGATGGCTCACTGTGCACTGTATGAGAAGAGGCATAGGAAGAAGAGGGGAACAAGGAGGAAACATATCAACAAAGCCCTTGGGAGGGCTTGCCAAAACATCCTGAGGTGGTGCCTGACACAAATTAAACCTACCCTGACGCATGTGGTCCCAACAGCTGTAATCATAAATGCTGGTTCAAAAACTGGCCCTGAGTATGCATTTAAGATGCCCTCCCAAACAGCATCCAGCCTGGACCAGGCTGCTGGGGCAATGTCCATCCCACATACAGTAAGGGCAGGAAGTTAACAGAGCCTTCCTGAGCCTACTTCTTCCCAACAGAACATACAGTCCAAAGGGGGAAGTGCAGGGGAAGGGGTATGGCATAGACACCCAGAGACCCCCCGACGTTCCTATTAAGGGATGCAGCCTGCAGGGAAGGCTGCTGCCTTCAGCCCTCAGACTCTACAGAGAGAGGATAAACAAGGGGCCAGTGTCTGCATTCCAGGTTTGGGGCTGACTTCTTGGTTGCTATGTGCAGAGAAAGAGCCCAAGAAAGAACTCAGGCCATCACAGAATGATCATGATGTGCTGTTCATTGGCAGCTATTGACAAACCATTGCTGGTAGCTTTTACAGTCACTAATCTCCAGATGATATGAATATGCTCTTAGAGCCCACATTCTTTCCCTCCTGTTTGACTTTCCCCTCTCCTTTTACTCCTTTATTGCACTGCAGCAGCTGGTAGATCCCCAGAAAGGCTTAATTCCTGGGCAGGTCCAGTTGTTTGTAGTTGATAAATGACCCACAGGTGGGAGTTTTGAAACATTTTTATATTTCTTGGGAAGAAACTTATGATATATTTGTGCTATCTTGAGCAAAGAGAGCACAGAGAAGCCATCAGATGTGCACACAGTGATAAATTTTCTCCATGCAAACAAGGGGACTAAGATCCTAACACAAGGTGGGTGTGCATGGAGATGAACACAGCTATAAAGGGACAGATTCTGGCATGGAGTTCAGAGCAGCGGGACACACTGCTCAGGTTCCCAGCATCTGCTCAGCAGCACTGTGGTGATGGGTGAGTTCTGATCTTCCTAATGGCTCATTTTTCAGTGCTCACAGCTGTGGGCTCAGTCCTACCCCATGTAAAAGGTGCAAGTAGAAGAACAAGGTAAGATGATAGTGGCAGGGGAGCATGGGAGCCTATGCTGATGAGGGTGTCCAGTGTCTGTCTCAGTCCTTCTCTTTCCACCAAGCCATTTCTTGCAAATTCTGTGATGCTACTGCTCAGTTGTTTCCTGCATCCATGTGAACTGCATGGTCTTTGTCTGGAGTACCAGCTTTATATGCCATACTCAGCTGCAGTTCTTTGAACTATTTGCCCTGAATGCCTTTAACACAGTATTTGTTCTTTCCCATAAAAATAACCTTTTGCCTCTAGCCATTTAGAAAAAATATATATAATTTAGGAGAAACGTGAGAAAATATGACTGTGGCTTGCTCTGTGGTGCAGGGAATGAGTGGATCAGGAGGGCAACAAAGCCTTTTCTAGCCGTGCTTCAACCCTGCAGAGGCAGACTCTCCACCAAAACTGCATTTCCAACACCCAGGGAGCCCTCTGCTCCTGCCTGTCCCCTGTGCCTCCAATCTCCCTTGCTCAGAGTTCTCTGGGGGGGGCTATCGGCAGGTGATGGAGGAGCAGGGACTGCCCCAGGGATCCTCATGGTACTGGGTCCTTTCCTTCCCAGGGCTCCAGGCTGGGATGCGCCTGCTCTGTGGGGGCCTTGCCCTCCTGCCCATGGTGGTGGTGATGTTTCTCCTCTACATGAGCCCAGCAGTAACTGCTGCAGGATTCCAGAGCGGTGAGTACAGACACCAGCGCGGGGGGCTTTTCTCTCTGTGATCTGCACAAAACAGCTACAGCCATCACATTTGCCATGCAGTTGCACTGCCCACCACTGAGTATGGTCAGGATCCTAGGTGTTGTGTGCAAATGTCTCCATGCTGAGAGCCAGTGAGAGACAGCAGATCTCTGCATTCAAATCTAAGCTGCAAAGTCAGATAATACCTGGTTTTTATCACCAGCCTCTGAGTATTTCAGTGCAGAGATCAGAGCCTGTGTCCCCTCTTCACAGTCAAGGACACAGAGGAGAGAGGGGAAGTGCCATGCCTAAGGAGATCTAGCAGGCCAGTGGCAGAGCAGGACTAGCATCCAGGCCTCCTTGCTGTGGCGGCACTGCACCTGCTGCCCAGACACACAGCAAAGCTCCCATCTTGGGTGCACAGAAAACATGCTCTAGAGCACACAGCACTGCAGGAGCCTCCCTAGTCTCCAGGAAATCTGTTCTGTGCATATTCTTTTGAAAGTCAAATGCATATGTTTCTGCTGAGTTTTTCCTCCCTTCATGAACCTGTCCCCAGCAGTATTTTAAGGGACAACTTCCTGGCAGAAGCATTCACACCCTGTTCCACAGGAAGGGTGCAGAGTGCCCAGTGAAATCCAGCACCAGCAGCATCAGTACAGCTACTCTAGAATAGCTTATTAAAGCTTTTTCCAAGAGTAGTCCCTCATGTCTGATTTGCTGTTGTAGGGTTCCCTGCAGACTGCAGCCACCTTCACAGCAGCAGCCCCAGTGGGGTCTATGTAATCCAGCCGGCAGGGGCTCCCCCGCGGGTGGTTTGGTGCGACATGGACACCGAAGGCAAGGGCTGGACTGTCATCCAGAGGAATACTTACAACACCGAAATCACGTGGAAGGAGACTTGGACCACCTACAAGTATGGCTTTGGGAATGTGAGGGCAGATTACTGGCTGGGCACTGAGTACCTGCACCTGCTCACACAGCAGAATGCCTACAAGGTCCGCTTCGTTGTGGAGAATAAATCCAACGTCACCCATTATGCTGAGTACGACATCTTCAGCGTAGAGGGCGAGGCCAGCGGGTACCCTCTGAGGCTGGGCAGGTTCTCTGGTGAGGGGGAAGACTATCTGACCACCTACCACACCAGATATGGGGGCATACATGACAACATGAAGTTCAGCACCAGTGACAGGGACCAGGACCAGGCCAGCGGGAACTGCGCCAGCAGCTATGGGGGCTGGTGGTATGATAAGTGTCAGAACATCCTGCTCAATGCCAAAAACTACATCCTATGGCCAGGGATCTGCAATAGCGGTGACTGCAAATCTTCCCTCATCCTGATCAAACCCACAGACGTGTGCTGACTGGGCTGGAGAGCCTCCTGGGAGCTTGGCCACCACCTCCAACAAGTGCCCCATTCCAGCGCCTGCCAACAGCTTTGTGCCAGCACTGGTGCAAGTCTTGCACTGCCCACAGCTCCCGCGTTGTCACCGGAGTGAAACACAGCAGCTTTGGGGTTCACGCAGCAACCACCCTGAGCCCTGTCTGCACAGGCAGCTTTTCCCAGTGCCGTGATGCTGGCCAGCACTGGAATACAGGCACTAGTCTGGGGTGGGTGCCCCCACTCTTGTTCTGGGGGAAGGGGAGACAGCACAAGTTCCCTTCCCTGCGTAATCAGCATATTCCCTGCTTTTACTCAGGTCCTGCTCCCTCCCTGAGCCCTGTAAGCCTGAGCTCTGCTATCCACGGTGGGAGAAATCAGCTGCAATAAATTCTGGAGGCAGACTTTTCTGCCTTTGTGTCTATCATCTGCTGCGGCGACATTGTGCATACACACGGAGGGGGGGATGGCTCTGCCTGGGTGCAGGGGTGGTGGACGGGGCTGGGGAGGCCACTGTGTTCGCACAAGTTCCCGTTTGCTGTATCCCTTGTCTTGCCCCGCTCTGCGCCATGGCTGGGGGAGTTGGAGTCCTAACCCTATTCTGCAGTGAGGGCCAGGGGGGGTCAGGGTGCCCCTGAGGGACCTCGGGGCTTGGCAGTGGGGTGTTTCTGAGGAGACTTGGGGCTTGGGGGGTAGTCAGGTTGCCAAGTGGGGTCTGTGCCATGGGGGATCCATCCCCAGGCTGGTTCCCGGGGTCCCTCAGAAGCCTGGGGCTGAGAAGGGGGTGGGTCCTTGTGCTGGGGGGGTCAGTGCTGCAGGCTATGAGGCCTGGGGGCAAGTGGTTGTGATGTAGTCCCAGAGATAATAGGGGAGCCTTGGGGCAGGCCCCACAGTGCTCAGCCCCTGGACAGGGGCAGGCACCATGGGGCACCAGGGGCAGGAGCTGCACCACCCAGGGCAGGCCCTACGGCACTTGGCACAGGTGTGCAGATGGCCAGGGCACTGTGGGAGCCAATGGCTTTCCGGGGTCTGGCACTGTGGGGATCCCCATGCCAGCAGGGCTGCGCAGCTGGGGCCCATCGCACTCCCCCTGCCCGCGGGAGCAGGCAGGCCAGGATGGGGGGCAGCCCCAGCCCTGGGCATCAGGCTCCTCCGGGGGGCAGGGCCAGGCCAAGGCCAGGCTGGTAGCTGCCTGCGGCTTGGGGGTCCCAGGCTGGATCCACGGGGCCGTGGCATGCGTGGCAGCGCTGCAGTGGGGGCTGTCGCTCAGGGCAGGCCTCGGGGCCGAGCCTCAGTGGAAAGCAGGTCCCCGTGGCCAGGGGGGTCACCGTGCTGCTCCGCCCCAGTGCTGGCTGGGAGCACTCCCCGTGCTGGGAAGGAGGCAGCCCCCAGCAGCGCTGTTCCAAGGCCAGCCTGGCGCCTGGCCCCCCAGAGCACCTTGCACGCTGTCCCAGGGTTTGCTTTATGCTGGCAGCAGTTCTGGTGGCGATGGGGCAGATTGGCTCCCCCCCAGGGCAGCTGCTCCTGCAGCCAGCTTCCGAGCAGGGCATGTTTGAGCAGCCTGGACTAGCGGGAAGCTGGCTGGCCGGGGGTGACGCACGCCTGCGCTTCAGCTCCAGGCCAGGCAGCATGCACAGGGCTCTGGGGACGGCACTTATGCCGTAATGAACCAGGCCTATGTTTGTAGCAACCCATGCCTGCAGCACTGGAGTGAGCGTGCTGCAGCGGGACCGTGTGTCTGGAAGGGCACGTGGGCCTGAGTGTTAATGGGGGTGCTGGACGGTGGGGAAGATGGATACCCCCAAGCCAGGCTTGGAGTCTACTGTGCCTCCCTCTGGGAGAGCAGAGGGGCTGGCTGATCCCACAGCAGACACTGAAGGAACACATTTCTTTTCCTGGCTGACCTGCAGCCGCTGACAGTGTTGTCACTTGTGTTTGCACTCAGACTGGCAAGCTGCATTCGGGGACAGGATGGAGCCTGGGCCACCCAGCCCAGGAGGGAAAGGGCTGGCTGGCCCTTCTTACCTGTGCAAAGAAGGCCACGTGCTGCCTGGCCCCAGGGCTGCTGAGCAACCCATGGCCAGCGCAGACATCCAGGCATAACTGGAAGAGATGCCAGGAGCAGCCTGGACAAGCATAGCCCTGTCCCATTTGCCCTGCACAACCCCAGGTTTGTGTGGTTCTTCAGGAGCATAGCTCTGGGGCAAATCTACTCTCTTAGAAAGGTTGTTTTGAACTTCCTTGGGCCTAACAGGAAGAAAAGGTCAACCTTGGATGTGGTGCAAATCACTCAGTTACCTGTCCTTCCCTAAAGCTTCTCCAATATCAAAAACTTGTAGAGTTGTGTTGAGAAATTTATGTAAGTGTAGATGTGTCTTTTAAGTTAATTCCCTATTCAATTACTTCCCTGTAATCCCACACACTTTTTTGTGAGAAGAAGCCTGCTACTGCCATACTACGGCTGCTCAGTCACATATCAGCCTGTATGAGCACATCAGAGATATGGAATAGATATTTGCAAGTGGGAGGTGTTGTTTAGAAATGGGATTTTATTGAAGGCTTTAACAACCACTGAATAGAGACCCAGTGTGGGCAAAAACACCTCTCCTGGTGTAGGTCTCAAGGCCACATTTTCAGCTAGTGAAAGTGGGGTTAGTTCAAGGTTCAGCTTTACTAAGAAATAAGGAAGCTTTATCTTTCCCTCAACCCCAGCTAATAAGGTGGTGACAGAAGCCCTGATTCATTATACAGCTAAGAATAGGGACCTTTTTCTCTGGATATGCCTGCAGAAACTCATCCAGGTATGATGTTTCTAAGCACATTTTACTCTCCAGAACAGATGTGTTCCAGACGTACAAGTTTTGCAATGTATTACATTGATTTTAATACAATTAAAATAATAACAGCCCAAAGAGGAAGAACTCAGAAAGGAAAGCAGAGGAACTCTGCAGAAGAGGCAAAAGAAAATCTCTTGATAACCCAGGCTCTCCCCCACTTTCACCCACTCTACTCCCAGGCAGGAAACAGTGGCCCAGCAGAGCACTGGTCTGGCCATGTGCCCGATGCAGACAGACATGGAAGAAGTACTAACAATAGGGAGATGGTTTGATGAGGATGGCAGAAGCTTTGCAGTTCCCATTGCACAGACTGCCCCATGTTATGGCACCCTTGACATTCAGCCGTACAGAATAACATGCTGAGTACCACCACCCACCCCCATAGCTGGAGGCACAGTTCCCACTGTAAGTGTCCTGATCCTGATCTTTAGCAGAGAACTTCATGTTGTCGTGTACATAGGAAGAACTGGCCATGGCATCCCCTGCAGTCCCTGTGTAGGAGCCCAGCCTCAACCGGTAACCTTGTGACATATCTTCCACACTGAAGAGATTGTAGTCTGCAAATTTGGTGGCATTTGTGGCATCCCAGATAACAAACTTGACCTGGTAGACCTTCTGCTTGGCAATCTGATAGATGTACTCGGTACCTAGCCAGTAGTCAGTCTGCACGTTCCCAAAGCCGTACTTGTAGGTGCTCCAAGACTCAGCCCACGTGATCTCTGTGTTGTACCGGTTCCTCTGAATGACTGTCCAGCCCCCGTCTGTCACATTCATTTCACAGTACACCACAAGCTGGTGGAGTCCTGTGGGCTGAATGATGTAGATGCCACTGGGGCTGCCAGCGGGGAGCTCGCTGCAGTCCTTGGGCCAACCTAGGGCAAGAGAGAGGGGGATTTAGTAAGAGCCTGTGCAACAGGACAGAGGACATCCTGTAGTCCTCCTGTAGCTAGTTCTGCAAGATCAAGGTGTAAATGAAAACTGGTGGCTTAATGATCACAGGGTACTGCAAACACCATCCTCACCTGCGCACACAACACCTGCATCCTCGTTATGACCACAGTTGTGTTCTCCCCATGCCTTCAGATTACACTCAGTGAGGAACTGCTCCTTTCCATTGCAGTTAACATCATCCAGCCAGATAGACCCAGATCCTCTCCCAAAATGAGCAGAACCTGGGGCTGATACTGCATCTCCACAGCCCACCTGCCTACACACGACAGAGGCGTCATTCAGGTCCCAGGCATCATCACACACTGTCCCCCAGGCATCGCGGTACCAAATCTCCACCCGTCCAGAGCACTGGTTGGAGCCATTCACCAGCCGGAGCTGACCTGGAGCCAACAGGTAGGGAGAAGATTTAGAAATGGCAGGGAGGCACCAAAGAAAGCTGCCCCCCCCAGTCAGGAAGTGCTGCCTGGCTCAAGGAGTGGAGTTCATGCAGTAAGATGTAGGACCTTTACACCTCTGATCTTGCTCCTGGCAGGGGGAAGGTGGCTAGGAGCCTTTGTCCGCTGGATTTTCCATTTCCAACTGGTTTTGATTTAATGTGGCCTGAGACTGAACGTGGGGTTGACATGTTCCCTCAGGCAAGCAGGCTTTAGATGTCCTTCTAGCCCTGCAGAATCTATGCTTCACCCTTCTGAGAGTGTGAATACACTGGGAACAAGGGAATGGTGAGTCTGGCAAAATACCCTCAGATGAGTGTGTTTCAGAAAAGACCATTTTTCTAGTTCTTAGCCATGAGACAGGCAAAATTGCTGGGGAAACTGGGGGACCTGCTGGCATGGGAACATTTCCTTTCTTCTCTTTCATCCTTCCCAGTACCTGTCCTTCCTGTCCTCATCCAGGGCAGGGAATATGTGGGGAAGGACAGGCTTGGCTCTGTGAGGGAAACCTAATAAATCCTCCCTGATTCTCCACACCAACAAATGAGTAGAATGTCTGTGAGTGATGTCCTTCTCCACCTGACATGGCAGTCAGGCAGGGGTGGGACGGCTAAAAGGAGACAACAGTGCCACTTCTGCAAGTGGAGGCTCTACTGAGATTTGGCCTGAATTTAGATGGTGGTTTGTGGCAGTTTGTGTTGCTTCTCAGTCAGTTCCCCCTTATTCCATAACACAGGGACCAAACAGATGTCTGAGCTGCTCGCCTAGACAGACTCAGAGCCTACCTCCTTTCAGAGCCAACTCTCATCATCCTAACAGGATATTTGAGAAAGGGCAGGCGACTCATGCCCTGGGCGTACATCCTCCTCTGTGGCTGCCAGGTCTCTGCTGACAGCTCAGGGGAGCACCAGGTCAGATGAAGCCCTCGCCGGCAGCAGGGTACCTACTCTGAGGTAGTCCTAGCAGTGTGCTGCTGGCATACATAGAGACTTTCCATATACCTACCATTCACAAATGTGTTCAGAGGAAGTGCGGTGCGGTTTTGGATGGTCCCGGTGAGAAGTGGGGCAGGCAGAGCCAACACACAGGCAAGGAACAGGAGGGGAGCGCACTGGGCAGCTGGGGGATGAAGGGACAGGACAGGAGTGAAACAGGAAGTCCCACTGCAGGTGTAAAACACACAGTGGGTGATTAGCAGTCTTGTAACACCTCAGCATCCCCACATGTTGCCTGTTGCCCCGAGCCCATGATGATGGTACAGAGGTTGCCTTTCTGACATGAATTTTGTAGCTGGACTTCTTCCTTTCCCCAGATTTCCTACCAGAGACCAAGATGCTCAAGAAATTTGGGGAGCAAAGTCAGCCAAACACGAGAGCTTCCTTTGCAGACCAGAAGAAACCTGACCAAAGTGTTTATTATCAATCACAACCTTTAACAGAAATCCTGCCTAATATTTTTTGCCCCTCAGCTCACTAAACAGCTAGATGGTATTTCTTGAGACTTTCCACCACACTCTGGGAAATTCAAATAAAAAATAAATCACAACTAAATAAAAAGAACAATGTTGATTCCATTTAGTTATAATAACAATAATCTGAATAATTATCCAGTTTAAAAGTGAACATTCATTTAAATATGGCTTCAAAGCTGCACCCCTGGAGGGTTACAGTGTTCTTGGATTGCAAAACACCTGGAAAAGGATGACTTTTTCAACAGTGCCTCTATTTTGGACACGCCACAATGATAGACCCTGATTGCATTTGGAAGCAGTTGGTCTAAGTTTTTCAAATACCTGTAAATTTAGTCTTATATTTTTAACACACACACATAGAATTATGACTCTGCAGGACTAGAAATAAAGAGCACTGACTATCTGCTAGACATGAACCTGTCTTTTCCTGGCAGAAGAAAGGTTCATGCTGCTGGGATAGCAGACTACTCCTCGGATTTAAGTTGCTGGAATGTTGTTCTTTATTTGACATCTTTTCTATGTCCACTGACAAATTTGCATGCAGAAAGGCCACTCTGACCTTCTTCCTGCAGATTTTGCCCTCCATCACACAAGTACAGCCCTTATTTCAGTGGCAGCCTCAGCCTGGGTGGGCTTTGTTTGCAGAGACCCGCCCTTGTTTTGCCTGGACCCCTGTGTCTAGCTTGAGTCTGAAGCTCTTCCAGCTGTGTTCACAGCAATATGAGGTGCTGAGAGCTCCTGGCTATAAGGTCAGACTGGCCTGGTGACCTCGGTCTGCAGGACAGTGAGGACAGGTTTGCTCTACCCTCAGAGCACAGTCCATGGCTGTGGTGTCAGACCATGAGTACATGTGGCCATGGCTCTGTTAAAACCCTCAGCTGGGGGACAGGTGCTAGCCCACTTCCGTATGCACTCAGCTTGGCAGAGGCTCAGTCAGCCTTTCCGAAGTGGCATGTGAACCCTGGACACCTGATTCAGTGCTGGGTCAAACAGGCATGGCTGTAGGCCTGTTCTGACCCACCTCTGCTCCCCAGCTCTCCTGCAGTGGGACAGGGCAGAACATAGTTCCCTCTTCCATTGTCATACCCCTCCTGAGGTCTCCTCTGCAACAAAGCTGCCCAGAGAGCTGCTGGGCTGGACTGAGGTCAGACTCAGTGACTCACATGTCCCACTCGAACCCCCAGGGAAGCAGCACAGACCTTGAGTCTTACCTGCGTTATGACCTGTATCATCTGTGGAAAGCCCTCTAGCCACAGAAGCAAACGGATGGCTCTGCCAGGGTGGAGGTACCCAGCACACCCGCTCCTCTATCACTGCTCCTGGGGACCCATGGGTCCAGGAGATCACCCTGCCCCACTCCCCATGCTCACACTCACCCATGTTGCTTCCACAGGGACACCTGGAAGACCAGAAAGCTGCTTTGGATAGCCTTTGAGTCACAAGATTTATAGTTGCCCTATGCCAGGGGAGGAGCGCGACCAAGACTGCTCCCAGAGGTCGTGTCCCATTCTCATCTTGGGGTGCATTAATGTCCTGCCAGCTCTAGGGCTATATCCTGAATTGGCACTTCCCCGCAGCAGGGATGTTATTTTGCTCTGATAAGAGCCCTTATCAGGAGTTGAGCAAATACAGCCCTGGAGCAGCAGGTAATTCCTTAGAAGAACTCATACATGCAGTCCCCCATGTGTCAAGCAGGACTTCTCAGGGATCTGCCACCAACTGGCATTCAGAGATATTAGCTGGCCTCCTTCTTGTTGTTTCTTCTGGGCACAACCCTTGAAAGGTAAAACTGCAGACATGCAGCCCCACTCTCTATGCAGCCCACTCCCACCATTGCAAGGCTGAGTAGGTTCTGGGGTCACTCTTTCTGAACTGACCCTGAGGCAGACAGGAGTGGGAGGCAGCAAACCAGCCCTGTGAAAGATCCCAGTGACATTTTCACTTTCTTCTGAAACAAACACTGCATGGCTCAATAGTGGTCCAACACAGGTGTGAAGCAGAACCAGACCAATGGCAGCAACCATCCAACTTGTCATTTCCATGTCAGGACCTGGGCTATTGGGGCTGAATCATTTGAAACACAAGGCTCTCTATTTCTATCTCAGTCTCAGAGAAAAGCAGAAATCACTCCAGGAAGCACTTGGTGCTCAGAAAACCACCTGCCTCTTCCACTGTTGGAGGCAACCCTTGGGTGGGAGCATGCAGATATAGTGAGGTTTGTGGCTTCTCCTGTGCATGGGGCAGACATGTGCCACCAGCAATCACTGAGTGAGGGCCCTTCTATGTAAAGTGTAACCTCTGTTGGCAAATGACACTTTTTGTCCAAGCTAACTTTGAGTTATGATTGAGAAAACACTGAAAAAAATGTTTTCCAAAGTCTTACATTTGAAAAGTGACTGAATAAAATCAGCAGCTGTCTTTGCTGGAGCCCCTGGAAAGAGGCGAGCTGAGCAGACATTGTGCCTGTTCTCCTTTGCCAGGGGATAGTACCTTCATGCATCTGCTCTGTGCTGAGGCAATGATTCAGTGGAAGTCAATCACTGGTACAACTGCAGGCTTGGCCTCCCTGCGGACACGGCCACAGCGTCTGGAGGTCTTGTGCAGACAATGGGCTTGTCTGCAATGCCAGCCATCTCCAGAGAATCAGTGCAAATTAGCCTGTCAGAGCCAGCATCCACTCTAGCTGGTTTAATATGAAATTGTGGAACTCTGCTCCACACCACTGGTGCTGGCAGGGGCTTGCTCATGCTTTGAGAAACATCTTTCAAGTATTTCACTGGTGATTATTTCCTGAAACCACAGAAAGTCTAATTATCCAAATGAATCCCTGTGTCTCTGTGCAGCTGAAAGGAACACAGTCCCAGAGCTCCCCTTGTGCTGCTCTGACCCCTGAGCTAATCCAGATGGGGCTAGCCTTAAAGCAGATTTATGGCAGTGAGAAACTGCCCTAACACAAATAAAAAGCTGTCCCACAAGAGCACAGCCTCGACGGCCCTTGCTGGGCATGAGCTTGGAGCAGGGGCAGCCTGAGCCATTGGGTCCTGCTGCACATGTGGACCTTGAGCGCTGAGCAAACAAGAAGCAGCTTCTTCCACTGTGGGTACTCTATCCTGCCAGCATCTGCCTGTTGACCATCATGACCAGGGTTTATTGAACTGCCAGGGCATGCTACTAGCAAGCTGTTCTCCACAGTATTTGCAGACATTTGTTTCTCTACGGAAATCTCTTACCTCCCCACTTGACTTTTCCCCTTTGAAGTCTTTCCTTATTGGCTTTGGGAACATCTGCAATAGGGGAAGTGTTCAGCTCCCAGCTGTGAGGTCTCAGCAGTGTTTGATTTTCTGAGAACAAACCTCAGATCATATCTTGAGTAAAGGAAAAAATTATATCTATGCTTTCAGGTATTTACACACACCAGTAAAATTTTACTGTAATTTATGTGTCCCTTTCTCCTCCTATTTACAGCATTATAAACTAGGATCAAGTTTCTTAAATCAACTATTACTGTATTGGGAAGATCAGACTCAAGAATCTAATATTATCTGATTATGAAGAACAACAAAATTCTTGCAATAACTGATGCACTCTATCTCTATGCTGGGAAGGAGAGACGGGTCATCTCATTCACAGAGGAACTTCCTCTTGCTCTGTGGTTGGATTCGGTGCATGCAGGTTAAGGCACTAAAAAGCACCATTTATGAAGACTTTGCTGCTTTCTGAACCCTAACTGAGAAGTCAGTTTTGCTCCCTTCTTTATACATGTGTTCTGGTGTATTTATGGTGTATTTGTACCTCTGCTTTTGCACAAATTTTGGTGAACTTTCTTCCCATCGTCACCCTTTCCTTGTGCTGCTGGGAAAATTTGCTCCATCTCTGCTGTTGACTGTGCTGGAATGTGAGCTCGAAGCAGGACTCACTTGTCCTTTCCTGTGACATTTCTGGGGAGGGTGAGGCACTTCTAGGATTTCTAGCAGTGCCCAGGTGCTGTCAAAAGGTGGCCCCTGCCTCTCAGTGATAACAGAGTGGCTAATCTGCTTCTTTTTTCTCTTTCATCCACAGCTGTTACAACATCTTTGCTTTCCACTGGTCAAGCAAGATCAGGTCAGTGGCTGACCACGTTCCCCTTCCCATCGTGTTGCCTGAGACCCATGCAGGTATCCAGAAGAGTTGACCCGACCAGTGAACCCATCCCAGCGCCTCAAGTAAATGAGACCACTCAGGAAAAAGATCATTTGTGCTGGGGGAAGAGTGAGCAGGAGAGTGCCTACTGCTTTCTTAAATCCCTGCAGTAGCAGGCAATGTGTTTGCTGGTGAGCAGAGGAAGTTGGTAACAACCCCCTGCCCCCAGGAAACTGCCCCTGGACCCAAAATCTGCATGCAGAGGGGGTGGGGCAAGTGAAAAGGATCGTCCTGACCCCTGTCAATGACAGTGCTCTGAAATGTGGGATTAATTAAAATCTGCCATGTAAATAGAAAAAAAGTCAGCAAAGGCTGGGACTCTGCCTCCAGCCATGGCTCACTGAATCCAAGTGCTTCCATACAAAAAACCCAGAGTCACATTTGGCCATTGAACTGGGAGGCTACTGGCCTGTTCCCCTACTAAAAACTCAAGGCCATCACTAGCCACTATGCCTTTCCTGTCCCTGTTTCATGTGGTTATGTTTTAACCCTGAGCACGTGAGCAAGGCTCCTGAAGCATATCCTACCCCATCTCTCCTCCTAGTTATGATCATGATGCTGTGCAGGGAGCAAAGAAATGCCAAGCTGTACATCAGGAGACATCATGGGAAGCAACACTGACTGCCCAGCGTGGCAGATAACCTGACCCTGCAGCCCTCAGAACAGCTGGGAGACAGGAATGGGCAAAGGGGCCTTCTGCTAGGTGCTCTTTGTCTGAACTATGAGACAGAAATGTGTCATGATTGCGCAGCAGGCACAGTCCCTTCCCTATTGCTGTCTGGGGCCAGGGGACTTCCAGGGCTGGCAAAGGGCAGGACCATCCATATCATGGAGAGGGTGACTGGCCTGGTCTGTCTGGGAATGAATGAGCTGCCAGAGGTGAGAAGCAGCATCAGGTGAATTAAATGAGTGTGCTGTACTGGTGGGACCTCCTGAGAAACAGGCACGAAGAGTCAGACTTCCCGACACTGCCGGAAACTGAACCAAGTTGCATCCACACACAAGCAGGAATTATGTCTTGTTCTCCACCCCAGAGACACAGTATGGCACCTTCCTATGTTTGGGTGGCTCTTCTCACCTTCAGAGAATGTCGTTTGTCCTCCTGTGAGCCCTCAAGGGCAAAGTGAGACACGGGAGGTACGATGTGAACCTGCCTGCACAGTGTGGGAACTGGCTATTTTCCTCCTAAAATGCCCTGGGGACATGATGTGGAAAATGGAAATACATAAGCACTGGACCTGTGTGTAAACCTGTCATTGTGAAAGAAATTGCTTAAAAAGGAGGAATTTAATGGCTATTAAATGTTGACCAAGAAATATAATCCTCTGAATCACATCATGGATGATGGCGAGCAGCAGACATCTGTGGTACAGTGATGCCATCTGCTGCCTCCAGCAGTCTGGGAGCCTGCTCTGCAAATGGCCATGGCAGGTTAAAGGAAGCCAGTCCAGCAGCCACTGAACCCAAGAACGTGAAATGATCCCCTAATCGGCTGCAGGAGTGAGAGGTGCTGGACACAGGGCCCCTCAGCAGCCCAGCCTTACCAGGATTGCCTTCAGGGATCTCTTCTTCACATGACAGAAATGGTAGGGGACCTCTGCAGCACTCACCAATGTATAAGTTGGTAACCAGCCTTCAGAAAAATCCAGGCTTAAAAACAAAAAATAGCTGGCTCTGAAACATCTGGACTGAGAATAACAGGCCTGGGAAGGCAGAGGACTGAGGGAAATATCTCTCATTATTCTCCATCTTTCAAAATCCAGAATTTATTGTCACAGACAAATTGATTAGCAAGCAAAGAATGAAACTAAGTGCTTTTATGCACTGCATCTGTCTTCCAGGAAGACTTCAACCAACAGAGATGGTACCTCCGTGCCATTCATTTAAACCATTATGATGGTTTAACACTTAATCTTCCCTGATGGGGAAGGAGAGTAACTGGTCTGGCATTTGGAGTCTTGTACATGAAATTTCATCCCAGGAAGGGCTGGATTCTACGGAACCTCATTCAGGTATGGAGGTTTATTGCTGATCTCATGACTAATTTGTGTCCTGCAATTGTATATTCCAATAATGCAAACTCTAAGAGAGAAAACGAGTTCAAGGAGTTCACAGTGTCTAAATACACATATTGCAGATAGTCATTACCAGAGGGACAGGTCTGAACACAGATCTTGAAAGGAAGCATTGGCACAGGACTGAAGAGTGTGACAAGGGCTGTTCTAGGAGGAAAAATCTTATTGGAGTTAAAATTCAAAATGTTAGCCAAATTCTCCAATTCTCTGCCTTATTTATATTATTGGACAAAGGTTAGGTAATCTCTGCAGCCCCCAGGGTTCGGCAGGAGAATCAGGAAAAGAAAGGAGAAGTGAAAGATGAAACTGTGCGCTCATACTGGGTTGTTTAGAAGAGACCAAGCTCTCACAGCCACTGAGACCCAATGGGAAATCCTGGACCCCTGGGCAAGAAGCAGTCTGGGCATGCAATGGAGCAGGCACAAGTCAGTTGGAGCTGAATCAGGATGGAAAAACTTGGAGGAACCCCCACGCAGAGGCAGACGTCCATTCACATGATGTCCTGGGATGGACAGGCTCTGCCACACTCCAAGAGGTCACAGGTGGCCTGTGCTTTATGGCACACTCACATGAAGTTATTTACCCCCTTCTTCTCCCCTGCCAAAGCCTAGCCTGGCCCCAGGCCATCCCAGGAGCCTGTGCTCTGCATCTCAGCACCAGCCAGTTCCTGTGCCAGGCTGCTCCTCCCCTATGTCTCTGACCACTTCTGACTTTGCAGGGTTTTGACATGCTCCACACAGTGTTTAAAATAATGGTACAGTGGTTCTGCTAAGCTTCAGTACATTATCAACATCCTGGACATCCACCCTTTGGCTGTGCTCTCCCCAAACTGTGTGCCAAGCCATCCGTTTTGTCAGATTTGTGAGCTTCTGCCCTTGACAGTACATGCAAGGACATTGCAAAGAGCTGTGTTTAGAAAGGCAAAACACAAGAATGTTTGAGCTTACCAGCTATATTGATAAAATTTAAAGGCAGTCCTGACAAAAGACAAATCCTCCATATTCCCAACCTGGACATGGAAGAAATAGGATGATACAGATATAATCCTGGGGCCATGCTCCAAAGAGGCACTTTTAACAGCCTTTTAGTTTCAAGCCAGTGAATTTTCATATGCGCTCATAGTACACATGGCCCCACAGTGACATGAATGCCAAGTTTTATCATTTTAGCAAAACATCATTTGCTTTTACAGTGCTGCAGCATTCGATCACAGCATTCTCTTCCCTTCCCTTTGCCCATAGATAGGAAATATTTTGAAGTCAAGGCTACTTGTCTCATGAAATACCTTGACTTTTTTTTCTACCCTGTCCTAATAAATTGGCTAAGATTACAGCTCTGCTCTTCTGCAAGGGCTCATCCAAGCCCTGATTGTGGCTGTTACTGCCTCATCCTCGTTCCTGCATCTCAGGAGCCCATCGGTCCCCTCCAGGCCTGCAGGCTCCTTCTCCCAGCCTTCCCCATACTGTGCCTGTTCCTTGCCTCTCTGGGCTGGTGTGTCCTTCTCCTGGCTTCCTGCATTTGCCCCTGGGATGAAGGTGCTGTGGATGGTTTTATCAGTGCTGTGGGCCACCCCAGGGGTAGAACAAGCTGCAGTTTGGTACAGGCTCATGGTCCTGCAGTGGCAAGAGGTGGCGGGTGGCCTAGGAGAGGCTCTGGTTAGGTGGGCATGGGAATCTAGGGGGCAGTGGGACTGCCCACGGGTGCTCTGTGCAGGGCCTTGCAGCAGGACAGCCTCCTGGGAGTGTGTTGCTATTTGCAGCTGCTCTGCTAGAGCTGCTCTGTGGCAATGCCAGCTCATGCTGGTGTCTGCTGGGCCAGGCTGGCTCTGCTTGCAGCATATGCAGAGGCGACTTCAGTGCAAGCAATGTGTGGTCCCAGGGGAACTGAAGAAAAGCTTTAGCAGAAGCACTGACAGTGTGCCAGGAGGAAGCACCATGTCTGTCACACCTGGAGCCACCAGTATTCCCCAAAAGGTGAAAAACAGTTAAATAGCAGCTTAACTTTGTCTCCTCTTGGCCAGCATGGAGTGCTAAAGCAAGAGAGCTGTGTCACACGGCCCTAGGATGGGCATCTCCTTTGCATATCTCAGTTCCCTGGTTACAGAAACCCACTGCATTTGGATGAGCTTTCCTGCCTACTCACCAGCCTATATAAAATGCTTCTTTTAAACTAGAGCAACTTCTTACCAAGTAGGGATCAAAGAAGAGGGGGGAGAGGACATGCGAAACAGCTTGGGTAAATGCCGCATTCATTCCACTTAAGAACTCTCCTCTGCAAGTTCAGCACCTTCTCAAACAGACCTTTGCGTGACAAGAGAAAGGTGCTATGTTTGGGTGCAAAGGTTACCTCTAGGTTCAGAGGTGGCCACAGATACCTACCTCTTGTCCATGTAGGTACAAAGAGGCTCCTAGAACCTGCTGGACAACCCATAGCTGCAAACTTTGCTGTGACTGACCCCAAGGTAGGGTTTCCCCTTGGCAATGGCCTGCTGTAAGGAGCTATTTTTCCGGCCATGACTCTGAGAGGGTTGAGGCTGATCTTGTTTAGTGGGGTTTGACCATTGCTCACATCTGCAGGCTCTGCTGCCACAGTGCAGCCATGCTTTTTTGCTGCCTGCTGCAGCCCATCTTCCAGCCATGCAGCTGCCTGGGCCGCAAGGCTCGCTGTGGTGCCCCATCCAAGCACTTAGGAGTTATCTGAATCTGATCATGGGAATAGTGTTCTTGGATCTGACAGTGAAATGAAGAGTGAAAACATACAAGTATATATATATGTACCCAGGATGGCTGTGTACTGCAGTCTCCCTTAAAATAGTTGCTAAGGATTGGCACCTTTGATACCAGGAATAGTGCTATCCCCCAAATACATTTGTCCAGAGGGAATGCCGCATACTGCCCATCTTGCTTCAGCATGACCATTGGCATGAGAATATGCTCCAGGCACACAGATACTGCATTAAGCTGGACTGCTGTCCAGCTCTCTTTATTTTGCTGGAGAAGTTGGGTCTTGGATGTGGGACCTGGAGATTTAAAAAGCATATATTAGAAGAGATGAGACTCAGTTTTGTAAAGAGATTAGTCACCATCTTTCATTGTCAGCTCTTCAAAAGCAAGGAGCATTTCTATGAAATCTGCTGGCTAATGAGCAAAGTTCAAGATCATTTTGCTTAAAAGACCCTCAGCAACCTTTTTTTTCCCCAAAGCTGTTTATAAACCTAAATCCAGGAGGCAGTTTGGGAAAGTCCCCTCTGTGTCTTCTGGTTAGAGCAACCCAACAGAAGCAATGTCTGTGCCTATCAGCCTACAGCATGAATTGGGCAGCAGGCTACAATTCCCAAAACCAGGCTTGTCCGAGGCTCACAGCAGGAGGAAAACCTTGAGGCAGAAGCTGAGCAGTGCAGAGGGGTCAGCAGTCTCTGGTTCCTGAGCAGGCCTGGGCCAGGGCCATCCGCTCCATCACTGCCCAAGCATGTTAGCCGAGGGGATGGCAGGGAGGTATTTCTGCTCTGTTTAATACCACTGTATTATATACCCAGTATATACTCAAGCTATCCATCCAACTCTCCCAGTACTTCAAAATCCTGCCTGCCTGGATTCCCCATTCATATCTCTGATTGCATCTCCCTCACTGTGATTTAAACACAGCATTTCCTGCCCTGGCTGTGATGGCCACAGAGCAGAGGTTGTTCCCGTTCCTTGTGCTGTGACACGCTTGAAGAGCCTCCATCACATCCTGGGGTTCAACAGAAGGCTCACTCAGACAGCTGAAGGGCATGGCAACTGCTTTCAGAGGCTGTGCTAAATGGGCCCCCAGGGTGCTGGGGCTCTGGTGGATGGAGAGATGCCCCAGAGGAGTGGGGCCAGGAGTCCTCCGTATGACATGGGTGCCACCAGCGCCAAGGACTATTTCCTGTGATTTCCTCTACCCCCTCCCTCCTCCTCCTATACTTCAAAAGCAATGCAAATGCATCCTGGGCCTAGAGACCACTCAGAAAGGGGACAAACCCAATGAGAAACAGCTGTCTTCCCTGTTCAAGGAAGGCAGACTTGTGGGAGACAGACTGCACCTGCACATTGCTGTCGGTGAGCAGCAGCCAGCTGTGACAGGAGTCATGGTAGGCATGAGAAAGCCCATCACTAAATCTGCCATCTACACTATCTGTAGGTCTTGTGGGGCTCTATAGGCAGCTGATGACATGCCCAGGATCATAAACCTGAAGGATAATTATGCAGCTGGTAATTTTTGATGTGCAGCATGGGGAAGGCTGAGAAGGTGTGTAAAGATATGTATTAAGTGGTCTGGAGCTGGAGAAATCCAGTAGACAAATCTGACCTTCCTTGTTTTCCCACTGGGCCTGTCCAGCATTGCAAGGAAGAGGAGGGGTAAAGTGGGCAAACCTGAGGTATGTCTTGCCACTAGAAGCAAAGAGAAAGAGCATTTGTAGGTTCTCCATGGGATCTGAACACATTGCCTGTGGTATGAGCCTGGACTCATGCAGTGTTTGCTGTCAAGCTGAGAAGATGTTGGCGATGCTGGTACTGTTTTCAGAAAGAGTATCCACCAACAGCCCTGCGAGAACTGTGGCATGTAGTGGGGTCAGGGTTATCCCACAGTCGGATCCTTGCAAACTCTACTTTTTCAGTGAGCCTGTTGGCTCTCTGAAGGGTGCCTTGCTGGAAGGTGCTGCTCTGTCAGCCTCACTGTGGGCTCATGGGATCTCGCCTGCCTGGCAGGGATGCAGATGCCACCTCACCTCCAGGCAGACAGCTGTCTCCATGGGAGAGGTGACTGAAGTCAGCTGGGGAAAGCTGTGACAGAAAGTTTAGCACACTCTCCTTGGAATATATCAAAGCAGCATGAGTCATCTAATAGGATAAGCAACATAAGCTGTGTTACACAAAGAGGAGCTCTAATGAGATATTGCTTTATGCAGAAGACAGTTTGATGTATCTGGGCCACTGCTAACTAAATCCTCCCTGAAGTCCCCTCTTCTTTGGCTCTCCTGGTTCCAGGATTAATCAGCTCTGGCTTTTTTATCTGCAAGACACAAGGCCATTGGCTGCTTGCAGCTCTGGATTTGAAATATCAAGGAAGCCCTTACTGCCTCACCTTACCTTCCCAGTAAGCATCTACTGGGAGAGCACGACAGCAGCCTCAGGCAGTGGTTTGAGGCCTGCGTCCTGCTCTCAGGTCCTTCTTTAATTACTGTGGGTTGAAACTGCCCCTGTGGGAGATACTGCTCCAGCAGCAGCTGGTGGGTCAGACAAGGGACTCCTTGCCAGCAAATGCAGGCATCAGCATGGAGTTTGCCTGGGGTGGAGGGGGGGTATGCAAAGATTTCCTTAGGACTGGCTGCACACAAAGAACTATCAGTTCCAGAGCAGACTCCTCGGCCATAGCAGGACCACCCCTACACCACTCACCTGCAGGTGCCTACAGGACGGCGCTGCCATAGAACACCACCCCGCTGACACTCAGCAACCCCAGCAGGACTCCCAGCGGCATGCAGCAGCACCAGTGGCCTCCTGCAGAAACACAAAGCCCTTGTACTGACTAGTTCTGCAACCTGCCAGACCCCAAAACAAAAGGCTTCTTTGCAGAGAGTCACAGAGCAGGAGAAGAGAGGACAAATAAGAGACATACGGAGAGGAGTTGAAATGTCCTCCTGAAAGATGCCCACAGCAAATTCAGCTGCTTGTATCTTGGGGGATAACAGGCCAAGTGACTCCCAGAAGGACCTGAACATCCTCCAGTTTCGAGTAGTTGGGGCATAAACCAGAGAAAGACACCCCATTTCGTTTCAGTGAACAGCTAAGCAAAGCCCTGCACTGAGACAAGCTCTGAAAGCAGTTGTAGGAATCCAGCTTTTTGTGGGCAGAGCCATTTGGCCCCTTGAACCTCCTCCCCCTGCCTCATTTCTGTGCATTGATTTCATTCGATCAAATCCCCATTTCAGGAAGGTGAAACATCCATTTGCAAAGGCAAGACTTACAGCCCAGCAGACGTTTCTGCTGCAGCATGCAAGTTTGGTGCAAGCACTGAGTGCTACAGACAGCACTCCCAGGTGCTGAGCCAGGTCAGGGCCCTAATGCCAGGCTGAAGTGTCCCAAGGGAGCAGTGGCATCACCCAGAGCATGTGTCAGCCTTGCTACCGAATGGCCTTGCTATGGACCTGCCCGCTTCTTCCCTGTCTGCCCATCTTGCCTGCAGGGAAAACTGGTGGCTCATTGCTGGAGCCTGGTGGGCTCAGGAAGTGCCTATTGTCTTCCACCAAATTAAAACTGCAACTTTCTTCTTGCAGATGTGGGGCTATGCAGAGGTTACAGAGCTCCTCTACCCCCTGATCCCCGATCCTTGCCATACACAGCCCATTCCCAGCCTTGTGTTAGCAGTCTGTGCCAGAACAACATGCCATGCAACAGGTCAAGAGGGAGAAATGCAGCTCTTTTCTGAGCCCTGCTTCTCCTACCCATCTCTGCAGCTGGGCTGGGGAGCTCTGGGTTGCGCAGAGAGCTGCTCTCCTGTGGCAGGACCTGGGGACTGGGGGCTGCCTAGCCCACAGCAGCCCTGAGTAGTCTGCGGTGCAGTGCAGCTTCCAGCAGCTGCCCTGTCTGCTCCCATCCCACCAGCTGCAGGGCCAGCTCCAAGCCCCCCAGCATCCAGCCCCAGGCGCCGGCACCCACATCAACTGGTGGAGCAGCTTCAGGCAGAGGCAGGCATGTATGCGGCCTTCCCTGGACCTGGGTGGGATGTGCTGCCCTTGGAGATGCTGGCTCTGAAAGATCATCTGCAGCAGGAGCTGGAGGAGCCAGGCCAGGGTAAATTGTCTCTGGAGCACCACATCCATCGAGGCATCCTTGCTGGCTCCTGGCAGTGGGTGTGTGCTGCAGTCTAGCTCTGCTGCTGTGCCCATGGGGCCTGGGCAGGAGCCCCACAGTGGGCCCATGTGCGAGCTGACTCTTTGCAGTGCCAGGGGCTGCTCTGCTGGCCCAGCTCCTTTGGTAGCACCTGTGCTGCACAGCCCAGGGCGCATGTGCTGGGTAACAGCCTGGTGCCTGAGGCCTCCCAGCGACACCAGGCTTGGCCTCCCAGCCCGCAGCATCATGGCCAGCTCCACACAGCCACTCTGCTGCAGCCCCAGCTGCACCCCCAGCTCCCAGTGCAGCCACTCTGGGCCTGGCAGAACCCCCCTGCCCTGCACCATGGCTCCTGACTCAGCCTCCTCCATGCTCAAAGTGGTCCAGTTCTCCTTCCAGGGCTGCACATCCATGTGGCAGGGCTCTGCTCTGCCCACAGGGGCCCCTCTGCATTCCACGGTTTCTGCCCCCTCTCCTTTGCCCAAAGCTCCAGCTCCTGCTTCCTTTGTGACCCTAGCCTCCTTGTCACAAACTTCCCAACCTGCGCTGAGACTGTCCCCAGCAAGCCATCAGCACCCCTAGGAGTGTGGGGCTGCTTTTGTCCCTCCATGTCAAATAGAACCTGGAAGACATGTCAGAGGAGGATGACAAGGATGTAAAGGACAGTAAATGGGTTGCCAGCTTGGAAGAAGACCAGACAAGGGGAACTGGGACGTCTGTGTAGTTGTGGGAGGGATGAAGAAGCTGACTGAGGAACAAATGCTCATCATTGCTCATGGTGCCGAAACACAAGAGGAAATAGTATTAACACAGATCCCAAGAATAGCTGATAGATCAGCAGGATGCTGTGCTGAAGCATCCAGGGATCCTATGCAATTTAGTTTTGTCAAGGGAGGGGGTAAGTGACCCAAGGAAGGGCCTTGCAAACAGATAAAATCAGATAAAATCTAACAAAAATCTAACAAAAATCTAAAATCTAATTAAAATATAAAAACAGATAACATCTAATTGGGTTACTTTAATGCAGTTGTTCATGGTCCTGAGACCAGAAAATGAAGTGTCTCCAAGTCAAACCTTGTATATGGAAGCTGCCAGGAACACCACCGAAGCTGCCTCTCCCCATGTCCCCTCAGGTCCACGGAGCAGGGTGGCATGGCACACACCAGGGGGGAGATCCCCCATCTCTGCAGAGCCTGGCCATGAGTGGGGCCAGCGCACACTGCCGGCGGTCCCTGCAAGACCAGCTGCCCTGGGGCAAGCTCCGCGCATCACCTCTCACACCTTTCGCTGGCTCCTTGCTCCCACAGGTCACCAGTTCCCAGACTCCCTCTCCAATCATGTATGTGCCTGACTTGTAAATCTTCTGCTTTTGTCTTTGTAGAGGGAAAATCGGAGAACATCCTTAGAGAGGCAGTTTTATCTCTTTCTTGTATTCAGCTCATTTTCTCAGATAAATCCCCTTAGTTTCACCAGGGCTTAATGGAAGTGGAAAGTATGTTACCAATGAGTCCAAACACTTCTATTTCCTATATACACATCTTTTAGCTTTAAAACAGCCTTTTTAACCGCCAGTGATTCTTAAACAGCCTTTAGCCTTAAACAGCCAGCGAAGGAAGAACTGGCCAGTCTGGGAGAGTAGACAATCCTGAGCTTGTTAAGGAACTGTGAGATAATAAATTAATTCTCCAAATAATCAGAATATTTCATACTGAAAGGGTTTTCTATAGTAATCAGTCTGAGGAGGTTTCTTGATCTGCATTTGTACGTGAAGCTATTTCCCTGTTTATACAGGAATGGCAACTGACCGTTATTGTTTAAAAGTGCTGGTCTTCTATATAAAACATTCATAAAGAAACATTTGAAAAGAAGCTCTTAGGGTTGCAAACATTTAAAGAACAACAATGTTTTCCATCTTTAAGTGAAAAAGTGATCAAGAAATGACTGATAACTGCAGTACAATATTATATAAACATAAACATTTGCAAAGTTTAAAGGATAAAGACTACAAAGCATCTGTTAAAGAACTGAATTTCAATAGGGGGATTTTTAGAACTGCTTATGTGATTTTAAAGAGAAAAGGGATGAAGGGGCCACATTTCTCAAAGGAGTTTATAGCTCTGCAACATGATTGCGAACATCATTCTTCTTTGCAGTGCTGAGCAGAGCGGTGTAACAGCATTTCCAGCTACAAAGTTGTTTCTAACATACAAATATCCCAAGAAGTTTGTTTTCTTGCTTTTAAGGTCAGATCTTTCCCTATCTGGTTTCTCATGCCAGGGAAAAGGTTCTCATTTGAGAAGATGCTCTTTTGGGTTGATTCCCTTTGGGCCCAACCATCTCCGGATTTACAAGCTCTATTTGCAGTACATCTATAATCTGAAATCTCCTACCAGGTGTTCTGTGCAGCACAAAATCAATAATACTAACACTGATGAACATCTTTCAAACTACAAAAGAAACCAGGAGAACAATAAAGGGAACAAGAATTTTGAAGCTGCAGCCCAGAACAGACACCCAGGAGGTACTACACCTCAACTTCTTCCCAAGGTGGTGGCACTGCCTGGCCTATTTGTTGCTTGTTCCTGGCTGAGAGAGAGGTGAGATTTCCTTGATAGGCTCAACTTTTTGTTTAGCATACAGATCAGTTTTGGTTTAACAACCAAAAATGTGCCATTTGTCTCCTCCCTGAACATCCCAAGGGTAAGTCATTGTGAACACCTCCTAACCTGTAATGACAAAGACAAGTTTGCAATAACCAAGAATTAGATCCCAAGTTGTTGCTGGTTATTTCCAACCACCTCTGTAAAGGTCTGTGCATCAAGGATTGGTCCTAGCACCCTTCTTGCAACTGTACCTCTTGCTCAGCTCTGCTGTTCTTCCTTTGAGCAGAAAACTGCTCCACCATGAACGTTGCCTCTCCTGGACCAAAGGGCAAGAAATGAGGGCAGGGAGATGGAGAGAGGGGAACAGCACCTGAGCCTGGCAGAAAAGGGGATGCAGAGTCTCCGGCAGGACAAGGGTGACCTGGGGACATTGGTGCAGACAAGGGAGAATGGAGCCCAAGGGGAAACCTGAGGGCTGGAAATGGGGAGCACAGGAACATGTGGGGCTCCTGGTAGCGCTGAGGGGGGCTGTCAGTGAGAACAGGAAGGAAAGGTTCCCTTCTGCACTCCCTGCATGAAGCTTAAAGGCACCGGACCTGGCTCCCATTGGGAAGAGGTGGACAATGATTAGGCTTCATTACCATGTGCTCGATTCTTGCAGGGAAACTTTAGCTGGCTGTGATTAAGGCCTTCAGACTTTGAGGAGCTGAAGCTGTACAGCCCTCCCATGTTCAGGTCCTCCTTGGTGACATCTCCTTGACAGCGGCTCCATGCCACTGCTGAGGTTTGTGTCGCTAAGTACGTATCCGGGAAAACTTGTCTGCTGGCGACAGACTGTCTTCATTGCTGATGGCTCACAATCCCAGTTTATCACTTTGGTATCTCATGGTGTAGGACTGACTGTCCATAAGTGCAAACATAGCCCATCCCTCCCCAAGCCTCCTCTTCCTTTCAAGTCTCATACTTCTCTTCAAGAAATCTCTGGTGCCGTCCGGTGTCATTCGTGCAAGCTGTCCAAATACAGGACTGCCATCTTCTGGGCAGCTGGGAAACTAAGTATTTGACAGCCCAGAAAGCTGTCCAGAGTAATTCAGAGGTCAGGTGGCTGAGATGCTGCTGCAGTATCATGTACTGCCCAAAGAAGAGAAACACAACCTTTCGGTAGTTCAAAAGCAGCTACAGTGCAAATTCCTGGGGCAATTAACAGTTCTGTAGACACCACTGTGTTTAAAGCATGCACTAGCAAAGCACAGTTCCCAGCACTGAGTACATTTTTGCTCTTATGCAAAAATTAACAGGCCATCATGTAATTAAAGGCCCTAGAGACTCAACTGGGAGGGAATAGATACCTTCACTCTGGTATTTGCCTGTCTCTTGAGTTCTTAACACTGCCATGTCACTGCGGCTTTAGTGTAGTGTCTTGCACATTCTTCCCTAGCTTGAAAAATTAACTGGAAAAAAGCAGACCTTCTGCCAAACAGCTCTGCATGGATGCTGGATGGGCTGCCCACACCTCGGAGCCTGCAGGTTTGCCTCAGATGGACGGAGGCACTGACAGCCTGTGTAGGCTAGCCCCACACTAGATGGAGGGAAGATGCACAGCTCACCCTCCCGCCCATCACCATTGGTCTTGCTCTGACCCATCACTCGGTCTCAGGGTCTCCTTTGGCTACTTGCAGGAGCACCGGCCTTGGGCTCATCGGCCCCCATGGCCCGCCTGTCACCCTCCCTACAGCCAGCAGCACTGGCCCCACGCTGGACACTGTAGCTGGACCCCTCGAACAGCCGTGCAGTGTCCGAGCCTGCAGCTGGGCCAGGATCACTCACCCTCGCCTTTCAGTCAAACACCCCCTCCCCAGCCTGCACTGCTCCCTGGCAGTGCCCCGGCTTCTGTCAGGTCTGTATCTGCCCCCCAAAATCCAAATTCACTCTTCATTTTTATTAAATTCCACTTTTTCTTCTCCTCGCCTTCTCCTGCAGCCCAATGAGGCAAGCACCAAATATGGGGAATTTCAGTCCAAGTAGCTACAGTCTGACAAAGTTACAATTGATGAAACTGAGACTTATGGGAAGCATCGTGAAATCCTTTTTATTGTCTGTGGTGCCCACTTTGCCTATGCTTTTAAAATAGCTGCTAATAACACCTTACAGAAATAATGGGAATCTTCAACAGCAGTTCTTAAACTCACCACTAGATTTATGGCATTAAATGTCAGTTCTGGTAGCAGCAGTAAATATGAACAACAGCACGTGTGACCAATAAAAAACTTCAGACATCTGTGTTTAGCTGATGATCTGACATACACAGATCTGACATATACATATATCAGATGATATGACATAAACATTTCTTCTGGTACTTGCTAATTATTAAGAATTTTTAAATCTAACTGCCTTCATGGTGCAAATTCAAACATCTGACAAGGAATGAGCTTTTTTCAACTGTAAGCTTTTCCCTAATCTATCTATAGGTTCTTTTCAGTGGATCAGACTTCCTGAAGAAAACTGGATTAAAGCCAAAGGGATTCAAGCTTATTATTGCAGAATGTGTTTGCTGTCATGCATGTGCCTCTATTCATTCTAATTTAGAGAAATGATAGCTCATTTGAGACAGTCAGTGCTAAATCTCAAGAGATGTTCCCACTTAAAAAATACTGATTGCCTTTCATTCAGACTTCCCAGAACATTAATTCTGTGGTCTATTAATGTGTGTAGAAATTAGGGGAAGATCCTTACTTGGAGTAAAAAACTATGGAGGCATTAGCAGTGTTCCCAAAGCATCACTTATGACACCAGAGCTGTGCTTCCCAGGACAGACCTGGTCCCTGCCACACCAGGCTCATGCACCAGCTAACTCAACATGAGAAGAAAAAAGAGGTGAAACTGGGGGAGACAAAGAGATGGGGCAGCAGAGAAGGCAGCCAGAGTTCACTGTGGGGAATCAGGCTCTTCTGCTCCTCACGATCCTGGCTTGTTTGGCATGGCAGGAGCGACAGTGGGAAGCCCAGCTAGCCCATCAGAGTGGGTCATGCCCCTGCCCCATAGGCCACTCACCAAGCAGGATGGGCATGGAGGTTTCCTGGCAGCACTGTGGTAGGATACAGGAACTGAGTGAGAAATGAGGGTCAAGGAGGGGCGTTTGTAGGGACAAACTTGTGCGGAAGATGTATCTCAGAAGCAGACAAGGAGGCTCTAGCTAAATGGCTGAACTTGGAGGGGACTGTCCTGAGACTAAGCCAAGCACAGTGAGATGGTGATGTGCCTTTAGATGTAGGAAGGACGAATCCAACTTTTGTCAAAACGTAGAAGTCAGGTTAAAGATACCAAGATGATCAATGCAGGGGGAAGAGAGAGAGACCATTTCTAGCAGCCCCATATAGACTGTCAGCTAAAGAAGAGGTAAAGAGAAGCCAATTAAATAACCATTCTGTGATTGTATTTCTCCTATTAAGTAACCCCGCGAAGCCACTACTTGCTGTACAACATGGCATTTGCACAGGAAAATAACAGGAGATGAGCTTTGTACTCCTAATCACCTACTGCCAAATGAGCTTCCAGCAGAGCCATCCACACACCCCAGTCCTCTCTGGCACTACAGAAACAGTATCCAGGACACATCTGATTTCGGTTGTCAGATATTTATCTTCTCCTCTCTCTAAGCATGCTGTTCAATCCCTACACTGCATACAGGATGCATATGTATATGCATTTGTAAGCTGCACACACTGGTAGGCACTTTTATTCTGTTAATTAACTTTATGTTACAGTATCACCACTATCTCCAGCCCGTCAAACAATAATTTAAAAATATGGTGAAAAACACAGCTGATTTCTGTATGTCAACTGACATTATGCTCAGTACGTTAATAGATATGTTATAGGGACACTCAATGCAAAACATCTGTTACTGAGATTACAAACACCTTAATTAAATAAATGCCCTGTGAAGTTAATTGCTGTTATTATTCCACCTGCAAAAATGATGTGACCCTTCTCTATTAAAATAATCCAGTAAATACTTTTCCCCCTATTAAGTGTAAGATCCAAATACTCTCATGTCTGTTACAGAAATGAATAACCCTTCTGGCTCTGCTGCTCAAGATCAGAACTGGTTTCAGTCTGTACACCCATTTGTGCCAAGGCTCTCAGGGTAAAAAACTATTATTGCAATGTGGGTAACACAGGTGGCACGTCTTGCAGACCACAAGCAGAAAAAAACAAGGAGCAGAGAAACGGAGGCTGGAATAGGGGACAAAAAGATCAGAAATGGTGTCTCTGGCCTGAGATTGGGACCAGACTTGGCAGTGTCTCAGACCTGGAAAGGAGGTCTAAAGGTGATGGACAGGGCAAGGAGGAGTCTTGAGGCATTAACTGCTAGCTACCAAAAATCCCCCCCAATATGCTTCCCTTCCTAGATCAAGTCCTCTGTGAGAGTCTCAGCACTCATCGGCACGTGGCAGGAGCCTGTGGGCAGAGGCTGTGGGTTGGGAAGCATCAGTATACACTTGCCCACATCTTCTGCCCTGCAATGGAAAATGGGTTCTTATTTGCCTACTTCTTTCCACTTGTGAGTTTACAGACCTCTGTTCTCCCTTTCCAATGAGAACATTGACCATTATTTCACTTGTTTGTTTGTTTTTTTCTAACCAGTTATTTGTTCATATGAGGACATTCCTCCTTATCAGCTGAATTTCTGTAAGAGTCTTTGGGATGAATGCTGGCAGACATATTTGTTACAGCTACAACTCCTTTGTCCACATGATTTTTGAGTCCTTGAAAGGGCACTCCCAGATCTGTGAGGCATGACTTCTCTTTGCAAAAGCTGGGCTCTTCCCCATATTTATCTATGACATTCTCTTGTGTGTGTTTCAGCTTTTACCGGTTTGCCTGCTATAGACTTCAGAGAGGACTGTAGCTCACATGGTTGGAGACAGGATAGAGACCTGGGCCCTGACTTGGTAATGTTGTTCTCATGTTCTTATTAGCTGTTCTGACTTATCTTGAAGTAAATGATACTTCTTAGTAAGCTTCAACCATATTTTAGGACAGCTTCAGGATTAAAACATACGTAATCTGTACATAAAAAGAAACACTAAGGACCAAAGGTGACTGGAAAAGTCATGAAAATATGGGTATCATCTGAGTCTTGAGTCTGTCCTGTTTTTCTACAGAGACATTTGCTATGAAGACTTTTACGTCAAATGCAAAAGCTGCATATTTTTATTTAAGAAGTGATAAAGGTTTTCATGATATACATATTTGTAGGAACATAAAACCAACACATTCTGATAACCTGGGTTATAGCTGAGGTCTGGGGTCACAGCATGAGAAAAGAAATGGGAGTGATTAATGAGGCAGTACCTGCAGCAGTTTAAAACAGGTAAAATAGATCTACAGTAATATATCTGATTAATCATCCTCTGCATTACACCCCTGGAAGTTAACTGCAAGTTACTTACCCTCTAGGGTCCTTTCATATTGCTAAAGTGATGGGAAAAGGCCTCTGTGTTCCTGCCAACTAGCCTATAAGCGAACAGCACTGAAGAGATCTCCATCAAACTGGAACAGGTTTTAGTTCATTCAGTCCAAAGGGAGAGCATAAAGTTTGATTAACTTAATAGCTGTCAAGAGCTCAGAAAGCTGCTAGTTAATGGTGCTGGCCATAAAGCTGCAGAGCATCAGTACTGTACGAGGAAGCCCTGCCCCACAAAAGAGTGGCACGGAGCAAAAAGACCTGTGCAAGAAACTCCCCTACCCTCCAGTGACATGCTAGTGCCAGGGGAACTCTTCAGCAGGTCCCCCCAAAATACCAAAGCCCAGAATAGGTGTCAGCCCAAGCTGTCCAATGTGTGATGGGCACCTGCCACTTCCAGCAGGCTCCTTGCATGGAGCTGCAGCATGTTGGAGTTCGGGGAAATGCAGAGGGCTCTGGATCATCTGGGCATCTCTTATCCTGGGAAGTGATGATATGAACAGCAAAAAACCTGCCTTCTTCCACATGCACAGTCAAACTCTACCTATGGAATGGTTGCAGCAAAGCACCAATTCCTGCCATGCGACAGTCGGTACCTCCCAAAGCCCTGAGCCTCTGGCAGCATAAAAACAGTAACACGGAAATATTACTGCAGGGAGGGCACCAGGACAAGCCTGCTCCAGGCCCACTGGAAAGGGAGAATCAGAATGTAAGTCACTGACAGCCCTGACCATGTTTGTGCGTATCAAGCAATGCTAGCTTGCATATGACATAACCAAAGGACACTGAGCTCGCTTTGAGACCCTCAGATGACAAACCCTGTGTGTGGGAAGAAGATCAAATGCTCAACTGTCCTGACTCGCATTCCTTTTCCCAAATCCTGGATTCCCTCCCTCCACTGGCAGCTGGACATAGGGCTGTCTGGACCACTAGCAGTCCACTTGCTGCCAAAGGACACACATCAAATCAATCTTCTTTCCCTTCTTTTTAACACAATTACTGAACACCATACAAAAAGTGAAAGTAAAAATGCCACGATTGACAGAGAAGCCCTGCCAAGACAGAAGATGCCAAAAGCGAAGAAATACCTGCAGACATAGGTCTGTGTATGTATTATGATCTACTCTCTGATTTTGTAGGTGTTGGGGGGGTTATGCATGAAATATGAATGTGTCAAAACACATTGGTTCCCATGTGGTCCTCCTGTGCATGACTAAGCATTTGCCTTTTGGCTTTTGTCAGTCCTGGAATGGCCTTGTGTCCTGGTTGATGCTAGCTGAGTCGAGCATGGTCCAGTCCTCCTCCCACTTCTTTGCTCGGCACACTTCATCTGTAGGTTTCCCCTGGTATCACACCCAGAAAAGTCTCTCCTGATGGCTCCCTTCTTGCAGAGTAATTTCCTGAAGGAAAAGTTTTCTAACCTGCCCACTTCACACTGCTGCCACATCCCAAGCATGCCTGGTTGGTCAATAGAGATCCCAGGCCCTAAGTTACACTCTCTTGGGTGAGGAAGGATTTATATTCTCCTTTAACAAGCTTACACAGATGAAGCTGCTAAAAACACAGCCCTTTTAAAGCACAGGTTCTGCTGACAAGCCCTCACTCCAGACACTAAAAGGGCATTTCTCTCTTGGGCACCTGCCAAGCATCATCACTCTGTACAGGGTGGGCAAAGCTGGTGCTTCCGGATGCTTGTCCAAATCAGATGTCTTGATATGGGACCAGAAAACCTTTAGCAATTGTGTCGATGTGCCCAGCACCTTGCACCGTGTCCCTGGGCACCTGCGGGAGCAAGCCGAGAGCAGGTGTCGCTCCCACCTGAGCTCCAGCCCCATGACAGCCAGGAGAGTTTTCCCCGCACTGAGGGCTGCCACCTGATTCCACCAGTGTGTGCCAGGATTTATGGAATAACTCCACAGGAGTGGTGCTCCAGGGTGAGCATGGTGGCCCACACTGAGAGGGATTGTGACACAGCGGTGGGCCGCAGCGGGCAGTGGCACCACCATGGAGCGGCAGGAGCAGCCCACAGCCCCCTCGGCCCCCATCCCTGAGGGTGACTGCAGGGCTGTGGTGCGGCACACCCAGGTGCTGCTGCTGGCCGGGGAGACATGGGTGCCGCAGTGCGCCTGTGCTGCCTGTGCTACCGTTGCCCATGAGGTGCTGTCCCTCGCTGCCGGTGGCCCCCTGGCAGCCCAGCTCATCTTCTTCCTCTGCCGGCCCACAGAGCTGGAGACGGAGGCCGGGCAGCTGCGGGTGGCGCTGGGGGCCTTGCAGGAGCAGCTCTGCGGTGCCCCTGGTGCCCTGGTTGGCGTTGTGGTGGAGCCACGGCCTGCTGAGGAGGTGGTGGCGTGGCAAGCACTGAAGGCCTTGCTCTGCGATGTCTTCCGCAGTGCTGATCCCAGTGGCCAGATCCCACTGGAGCTGCACACAGCCATCTTCTGTCCTGGCCACCCTGACAGCACCCTCCAGGTGCAGAGAGTCACCTGCAGTGGCCTGAGGGAGGACCTGCCAGCAGCGACGGTGCCAGGCACGTCTGGGGATGGCGGGTGGGTGGCAGGACTCCCAGGGCCCAGCAGAGCGCCCCATCTGTGTGCCGGGTGCTGCATCCTGTGGGCGGCCTCACCTGTCACTTCACAGAGGGCATTGGAGCCACCTCCTCCCTCCTCGCCCACCCGCACACCCAGCTGGGGGAGGCATCTCTGCCTGCTCCTCTCAGTGCCCACTGGGCCCAGCCCTGGGTCCTGGCTGGGAGCCCTTGGGGCCTTGCTGGGCCTTGCGCCAGCCCCAGCAGGCCACATCATTTCGTGCCCCCAGGCAAAACTCTTTCCCACTGCAGACACCCAGGTCTACACTCAGGACAAGACTCCTTTTTCTTCATCCTCAGACTTAATGCCCAAGGTTTACCTGCAGGATGGTCTCATTATTGAGCTTTTTCATTATGTTGACCAGCTCTCGTGTGTGGGCCTAGGCAGGAAATAAATCCTGCTGTTAGTTCTACTCATTTTATGTCCTTGGTTAAATGGATTGAAACATTAGAACAGGGTATGTTTGGACCTAGTGGAATTTAGTTTCCTCTGGGCTGAATCACTGAGCTGCTTCCTGCCTGGTGGCTGGGGGCCTTTAGGTCTGCATGCTTGTATGTGCGCAAGGGCATGTGCACGAGGATTGCCCACTGCAGCTCTGTGTAACACAGCGGACGCGCTGAATGCATGTGTTTGCATGTATGCGGACTCATGGTGCCACAAAGGCAGGGAGGGCCCAGGGCAAGAGGCAGCTGGCCCCTTGCGCAATGGGGCAGAGCCTGGTAGTGTGACCTAGGGAAAGGGAAGTGCAGTGTGATCCTTTGGGATGTGGGGGGCAGAAGGCAGGAGAGCCCATGCAAAGAAGGAAGACATGGATGAGGACAGGTGTCAGAACACTCTCCTGCACTCCAGGAATCTGCACAGAAATGCCTAAAAGATTTTGAAATCTAAGCTAAGGTGTGAGAGAGCTTGAAGGAAGTACAGCCACAAAGCCCCTGCTGCCCTGGTGGGTGCTGTCATGCCGCCCAGGAAGGAGGATGAGGCAGAGGCCTTGGAGGCTGATGGAGAGCCTGCTTCAGGGTATCTTCCCTCAGCAGCCCTGTCAGAAGAGCAAACAGAACAGCAAGCAGGTGGAACTAGAGGTGGAGATCTTTGTTCCAGGCCAGCCAGGAGTTAAACTGGCCATCATGAAAGCTACCTGCCAGGCATCAGAGCAGTAAAGCAGAAGCCTCTAGGTGTGGGGAAGGATAGGGGGTGCAGTGGTGTATGGGATCATGAAAGAGTAAATGGAAGCAGAGAAGGCAGGATGGGCATGAGAAGGTAGCTCAATACCATTCCATTGCTGTGTCTTTTGTACAGCCTGAAGACAGAAGGTGTTACAGATATTACTAATAAAGGGCACTTTCCCTTCTCATCTCATCGCCAGGCCCCTTTAAACATAAGAACAGTTGAACTAAGTCAGAACAAGGGTATGTCAAGGCCAGCATCCTTTCTCTGACAGCTGCCATGAGTCGGTCCCTAGGGAAGAGCACGAACAGGACAATGATATGTGATAATTATCATAAGAACATTTTAGCCTCCAAATATCTTCAGCTGAGGGGATTTTCTGGGCTGGATATGATTTTGGTTCTCCCTTGCTAGCTGTTAAACTGGTGGGAATGATTTCTTGCCTATCACAGGCTTTCCTTTGTTCTGGGAAGCACATGGCATCATTTATAGGAGCTCATAAATAGTAATGGGTCTTCCAGGCCCCTGCTCTTCTGACCCACTTTGACATGCTGCCTTGGAGAAACAGGATCCAAGTGACAGGATCCTACTCCCTTGAAGTGGCTACCTGGATGTCATCATTCCTACACAAGAATGTGGGGAGCGGCAAAGATCCTTCTGGTCTTTAAGGCTCTGTTTGACTAATGCTCCAAAGTGCTGGCTGCCTGTTGTAGCAATTCAATGTGAGCAGCAGCACTGCACTGAACATTTCTGGGCTGAGAATGCAAGGGGGAAGGTACAGAGGCTGAGTTTGCTATTATCTCTGAAACCTGGAAACTGCAGGGTGTGGACTTGCAGCTTCCACCCAGCTCACAGCCCCCATTAGTTATTGCAGGACCTCCCCTGAACATGAGGCTGCTGACGTCCTGGCTGCGTACCCAATAGGTTTCTCTTAAACTACAGCTCTTGTTAGAAGCAGCAGTGGAATTACTGCAGTTGTGAACAGATAGGAGGCTCTTCATTCTCCCTGCTGCAATAACGGGAGTGAGTCTTTGTTCTAAGTAGGTGGATGTATGGGAGTCAGCAGTGCTGTGCAGGGCCTGAGTCATTCAAAGGGGCTGCAGTTGTGCATGCTTCAGGGAGGAGCCAAAGATCACAACCATCACCCCAGAGAGCCATTCAGATTTTGTATACTTGGAAAGTGCTTGGGCTAGGCATGTGAAACATCATCTCCAAGGACTTCAGATGGAAATGCCTTGATTACTAAGGAACTTGGAAATTACTGTGGGGAGACTTTGAAACAAATCAGTGTTCAGTTTTGGTAGATAATTAAAATATGGAAAAAGAACAACAGCAAGCTCTGCTCATGCATTGGCTTCAGGGATGTGAAGGGCTCCAGGAAGGTCACTATGCAGAGTGCAAGGAAAATACAGGAGAGCTGTTAGTGTGGTTTCATATGGGGTTAAAATACAATTTCAAAGCTTTTGAGAGTGTTTGAGGAGCTAAAACACTTACTAAGCATATCCTCTAGAGTACACAAAAGGAAATGGTGTGCCTTCATTTCAGCTGAGCAAGTGGGGAACTGGCACTGCAGGAATCGGAAGGAGAATTGTCTTTCCATGACAGTAACCAGGAAGACTCTTTGAAATGCAGCAAGATAGTGGGGTGCACTCTTGCACCTAGAGGATTGCAAAAGATCACGTCACAGACTCTTAGAGACGTGGTGTGGTCTACCAACACAAAGGGTTTTGTAGCTTCTTTGAGGGCGTATCTGTTCCTTCAGTCTCTGGATAGATGTCCCATACCACTTCAGGCATATTGTACAGATGAATACAAGGTGGTGTTGACCTTGAAAATGAAGGGACATTTGGCTTGATGGCCTTACGGCCATTGGAAGTTCTCTCAGAAAGGAAAGGGAGTGCAGAATAAATTTTAACAGTGGAGAGTGCTCTGGCACTCTGCATTGGGGTTAGTTAAGGCCCCAGGCTGTGCCAGGGCACAAGAGCAAGCATCTACAGAGGGGAATGTCTGAACGCTTGGAGTAGATACCTGTGTTTATCAAATACTTTCTGCCAGTGAGAATGTGAAGTGTTGGAGACAAACATGAGAACTTGGCTAGAAGAAACGGTAAAGTCTGGGAAGGAAATCCCTATGCACACTAACTGCTTTTTACAGTGACTGTAGAGTTAACCTGCTGAAAAACTGGCCAAGATGGAAACCTGCTTTTGATTAGAACTAGGCTTTGCAGACTGAGGGAAGCAGTCACCAGCCCTCTTACCTCCAGATGATATGCAGGGCCACTACAAAACTAAATAAGAAAAATAGAACCACACTCATCTTAGAAGTATGTGGAAACAGGCCTTCCTAAATCTATCCAGGCCCACAACCTACCTGCTGCTTGCTGCTAAAATTGGTATCACATTTTGAGCTCTGGTTCAGCATGTTAAATAAACTGAAGAGATAAGAAAGTTGACATTTTAAATCCAGTGTTAATTGCACCCCTCTGGCCACCTGGATGTACTGGCAAGTAGAGATGCTCTGCATATGCCTGGTCTATGACTTTCACTGTTGCTGAGAGATCAGCCCCCTTTACAGCAGGAGAGATAGCATCTGCTCACAGCTGAGTGATGTATTTACCCTGTGTGAGTCACATCTGCTCACTCTAGCTGAGGAAAGAACTTGTCTTTCTAGTCACCTCCTTGGAAATAAGGTCAATTCAAGTGAAAATCATGCAAGGGAATGCCTCTAATGGCCTGAAACACATGGATATCGATTCTCTCTCTGGATCATTTAGGAGACAGCTAAATGGAAAATAACAGGATCTCGTTAGGCCTTGGAATTTACTTATTTTTTCTTTGTGCTCAGCCTCAGCTTTTTAAAGCTATTAGTGTTGTAAGGAAGCAAGTGCTTGGTTTCCAGAGAAATCCCTGAAGGGCTGTCAGGCTTCCCTCCAGATCATCTCAGAGGCATGATACCACTTTGCACGCTACATGGAACTGTCCTCAAGCAGGCCACTTCAAATAGTGCATCCCTTTCTGCAGTCCAGGGCTGAGTCATTGAGAGAAAACACAGAATCCATCACACCCATGAGAACACTGTGCAACTAAGGGAGTATTAGGTACAGCAGAGGCAGCCACCTTGTGACAGCTACAGCCAAAGGAAGGAAGCTAGGTGACAACAGGATGAAGCTGAGATGTTACGCCTTACTGAAGGCTGCACTCACTTGCAGCACTCAGCAGGTGACTGAAGCAAGAGCAACTCCATAGATACTCAGAAAGATGGTGTTGAATTATTTTGGCAGAATTATACAAGGGAGCTGCTTGGTGTTCAACAGCGTAATATCTGAATTTAAACATGAATAGGAAAGGGGTCAGTTAAGGAAGAATTTTCACGGTCTCTGACCATACCTAAATGCTGCAATATTTGGCAAACTTCCAGCTCAATTGTTTTAGTTTCCTCTTGTAAAATTGGTTCCCTGTTCCTCTACTAACCCTTCTTTGCACGGATTCCAGCTTGAGCTCATCATTCTTGTACCTGGCAATGAGAATGGGACTCCACAGAAAAGCACAGCAGTACCACATACAGTGGCACAAATGCTGCCTTATGGAAACACCTCATCCAGAACAACTTAAGCTCATGTTTGGCTTTTTAATGGCTAGATATATTAATGGCCCCTAGTCATGCTGTGATACACAAAGGCATATAGACTTTCTTCTTCCTGTTATTTCCAGCTGATGAACTTTCCACTTAGAAATTCTTTCAGTTCACAACTTTGCACTCTGTTTTGTTATATTTCTTTTGAATGAAACTCCTCCAGATCATCCTGTACCTCTGATATTGTCTGATCCTTCTGTGTCCTGGCAGCCTCTCCCAACCTTGCAGTGTAATAAAATAATTAGTGTGTTCTAGCACAAATACCTCATGAACTTTTCTCCACCCCAATATTCCCCCTCCAGTAAATTGTCTTCTTACCTAGTTCCTTACCTACGTCATAATTCTTATATACTGCTTTAAGAGAGTCAGTTAACTTCAAAACAATCAAATTAACTCTTAATGAACCTGCATCATATTTTACCTCATTTTTCATGCATTTGCCCTATCAAGCCCTGGGGCTCGACTAGTCAGGTTGCCAAAAACCAAGCCAGTAAGACTGAGACTGTTTGCCATAGGAAGTAGAAAGGTTCAGTACTTCAGGACCTGGTTAGAGCTTCAGCTGCTACTGTATTCTCAGGGAGCAGTTACATCTCCATATGCTTTCACTGATGGCTGGCAAGGTGGAGATGAGGGGAACCTTCCTGTTATTACACTCTCTTCACTGCTAGATGAAGCTATTGTGATAAACCAATATCTCCTTTGCTTATGTAATCCTAGTTGCTCAGTGGAGATTCATAACAGAAGAATAGTGTTGATGCCCCAGCTTGTATAATGGCTGCACCTAACTTTACAGGCAGTCTGAACAGCTGAATTTAACCTGTGTAGCTCCAAGCAGTTACTCAGGACTTCTTCTCTTCATCCCAAAGTAACCATAGCACGGCTAAACAAAGCAGACATTTCCTCAATGCCATGAAGCAGCAGAGATCCAAGATCACTAGAATATACTTCAATTGAAACACCTCTTTTTAAACAGTCACATGCATTCCTAATCACTGAAGAAGGAGTGAGAGGGAGCACAAAGAGCACTCCTAGGCTCATATTTTTGATATGACAGATTTTGGCAGGCAGCCTGTCAGCTGTTACCTTTGAGAAAATATTAATGACTATGGTCCCTAATAAACACTGAAAGCAAATATACTCCGCATACACCATTTCTCGGTGGAGAGGAGAGAAAGAGAGAGAACTCTCAACCTTTTGACGTGTTTTCCTTTCACAGAAGCAGCACCCCATGGCGACATCTGGGGCTCTCATTTCACCATGTTCAGGATCATGGCAGCAGTCGGCGCGGCGTTTGCTGCGTATATTGGAAGCTGGTACCTCGGCTTACAGGCATCAGAGTGAACCGGCTCCCCCGGAGCAAGGGGGCCTTCCTCATCCGCTATTAAAGCCATCCTGCGGGGCCGTGTCCCAGAGACGAGTCCGCTCGCGAGGCACAACGGTGCACCGGGAGCCCTTCAGGCGGACGAGCCCGGTGCGCCGTCCAGCGTTAACACGTTCACGACACAACCGGCCGCGCCGCTCCCCACCGTCCGCCCCGGAGGACCGGCCCGCCGGAGGCGCCGCCTCGCTTCCCTACGGAGCCCAGCAGCGAGACCCCAGCCCCAGGGCTCCCGCCCGCAGGCCGGGCTTCGGGGCCAGCGCTGAGGGGAGGCTCGGGAAGCGGCCTAGGCCGGACACCTGCCTCCCGACCACTTCCGCGCCCGCGCAGCGGACGTGCCGCCGCCGCCACCCCCACCTCCCGCCGCGCCGCGCTCCCCAGGCACGGCAGCCCCCACACGGCAGTGCAACTCCCCCTCCCCAGCCCGCCATGCTCCCACAATGCCGTGCGGCGCGGCCCGGCGCGGCGCGGCTCCCTTTTAAGAGGCGGGGGAAAGAGGGACACGAGCCGAGCCACGGAAGACAAAGCCCAGCGCGCGGCCCTGCCGCGATGCCCGGATGGACGAAGGGTGAGGGGCGGGAGCGCGCCCCGATTGGCTACCGCGGGAAATGGGCGGGGCATATAACGGGGACACAAAATGGAGTCGCGCTCTCTGCCACTTACATAACATGACCTCTCACCTTGCGCGCGGTGCAAGCGAGCTTGCTCTGTCGGTGGGCGGGGCAAGGTGGCGCGATTGATGAGCGTCTTAGCCAGTCAGACGCTGGCAGCGCCTACCGCTCTCCAATAGGCTTCCAGAGTCAGGCAGCTGGGGTGGGCCTTGCGGGGCGGGAGGCAGGTTCGGGTGCGCGCAGCGAGACTCGGCCCGCCGCCCGCTCGGGAGGGGGAGGGGAATCTCCCGCCATTTTTCAATCGTCCCGCCCGGGTTCCGCCGCCGCCGCCGGGGTCGTTGTGAGAATCCACCGGCTTCGGCCGGGACCCCTGTGTGTCCCGCCATGGCGCCGCTGCTGGGCCGCAAGCCCTTCCCGCTGGCTAAGCCGCTGCCGCCGGGGGAGCTGGGGGAGCGGTTCATCATCCCCCACACGCAGGAGGCCTTCCGCACCCGCGAGTATCCGCTCGGCCTGCGGGTCTGGGGGGCGGCGGGGTCCGGCCACCCGCGCGGGGGGAGGGGGGGTCGGAGCCGGGGCGCCGTGACAGGGCGACGGGAGGAGTGCTCCGGCGGTGCCGCTGTCACCCGCCGCAGCGGCCGGCGGGGCCAAGCGCTGCCTACGGGCCCCCGGGGCGGCAGCTCCCGCCGTTGTCAGCGCTCCGCCGGACGAACCGGGCCCCCACCGCTGGCTGGCGCGGACCTGGGCTCCGCAGCGGCCCTTTCTGCCCCGGAGAGCGCCCGGGCGAGGCGGCGGTGCCGGCCGCTTGCGGCTGCTGGCAGTGAGAGCAGCCCGGGGTTCCCGTGGGCTTGGGGCCGAGGACGGGGCTGTGCAGACAAAGCCGTCCCGGGGCGGCCCCGGGCCCACCGGGCAGTGGGGCGCTCGGGCGGGTTCCGGCTGCACCGTGCGCAGGAGAAAACGTGAGCACCTCCAGGGGTTAAATGCGCAGATTCCCGGAGAGAAGGAGCCCGGTGTTGCCCGGGTGCGGGACCCGGGTGTTCCCGGGGCGCAGGCCGGCTGCGGCCGGTGTGTCTGCCTTAGCGCAGGGACCGTTAGGTAAACATATTTTGACTTTTCCTGTACGTTCAGTGATGGTGTAGGAAGGACAGTTGTTCCCTGACAGGTTTCTAGGCTAACGTAAGATGCGATTAAACAACAGATGAAAGGCAAGTATAAGGCAAATAGGAACACCCCACTTAACTCTGTACAGAGCAATAGCGCTTTGAGATGTTGTTTCCATAAAAAGAAATTAACAGCTAAATGCTGCAAGCAACTGTAGCTGTCTGCTTATTCAGCAAAGGTTAGTAGATATCGATTTATTAACATAATTGAAGCAGAAGCAGTTCTTGAAAGTATCTGAAGCACAAATTTGTGTGAGAAATGTATTCCTTGCATAAGGGATAATATAGAAATCAGAGACTCCCACAACAAGGAAAAGAATAAAATAGGTAATAGAAGCTGCTTGCCTGTGGAGGACCTAGGTTTTCAGCCTTAATGTGAGTATTTTCTTTTGGATTTCTTTTGCATGAAAGATGTTTTCTGTGATTCCAGGAGATTCAGCATGTGACAGTTTTTGAGAGACAGGAAGTGGACGTGGGCAAATCAGATAACTGTTATAGGAGATGTGCAGCTACGTAGACAGAATTACCATCCAGGTTCTCTGTGTACGAATGAAGGAGCAGGGCTTATCCTGCACTGTAACATACAGACTATTACTTCAGGACCCTGGTGTGTCATCCGTAATATAAGAATCAAAATCTGAGAAACTGAGGACTAAAGGAAGGACTGAGACTGTAGTGGAAATGCATAAATATAGAAACATACCTCAGAGATCTTGTCAGCATGCAAAACAAAGGGACTCCAGAACTTATACAGACTCTTGTATTTGAGAATGTCTTGTTACTTCAGTATGCAGAACAGCCAGTTAAAGCCCCTAGGAAGGATTAGGTAGCTTTTGAAGAGAAAATGTGCATTTGAGTGCAGATAGGCATTACTAATGGATTCAGCTCAGTAAAATGAGATTGGATAGGGTGTCCGTTTAAAGATAGATATTCACTTTTTAAATTTATTTCAAATTAGAAAATTCAGTTTGTGACTGAAAATCCTGATGTTGTGATGTACACAAACTGAAAGTAGCTCCATCATCCAACTGACCAGATAGAAATCTGTTCTCTTCCTCTGCAAGGAACGATGAGTGGTCAAAAAGAATGAGTTTAACTCTAACTACTATTTTTCTAAAAGATGTGGCTTTAAGATTAGTCTGCCTTTTAGGAACAGCTTAGAGGAGTTGAGGGACACCTTCTGAGAACACTAATCTGTTAGTTTGACTCTTGTGAATCCATGAGTAGATGGAGGACATGTTTCTGCAGATGCCCGGATGATATTAATAGTAAGGAAAAAAATAAAGGTTACTCAGCATGAAGAGAGCATGGTGTTAGACACAGAATAAGAATGAAAGAGGAAGCATATGCAAACACTAAGAAAGATTCTAGAGAGATGTTCTTCTCTTGCAGAAAGTATTGTACTGGGTGTAGTGGGAGGCTGACTGCCTGACATGTTCCAGAAAACTCATATCCGCAAATATACATCACGAAACTAAAAAGAGAGACTAAGTAATGTTGGGTTTCTATCTTGATTTTTTTTTTTTTTTTTTTTGGCCTAATATAAGCAAGGCAAAAACTGGAACAGAAAATTGCAAATGAGTCAGTAGGTTGTAGAGAGACAACTGTGAGAGATGTAACCTAAAGAAGCTTTGGGGGGGTTTTGGTCACTTCTGTTTATCCTGGATAATGCAAAGAAATGGCATTTGTGAATCCAAATAACGTGCAGAGAGGGACATGTAAAGAAGTACCAGAGTCTTTACTCAAATTGGCTTTTGGTTTAATTCACACCAAGGCCTGGCAGAATATGATCTACTTTTGAACTTCTTTTCTTTCCCTATTGAAGAACTATTGATTAACCCTTGCTCTAAGGGTGTGCAGGTCCTTATACCACGCAGCTATGAATGAGGTATTTGAAAGACATATAAAAGTTCTTTAGACTTTTCTTTAATGACTTGCAGTGGTAGATTAGGTTGAATAAAAAATGGAAATTGAGGTATTGTATAATAAAGATGAGGAGAGGCATCTGCCCTGTAGGCATGTATTTGGAAATTGTCTAAAAGCAGTGAACAGAAGGATAGACTGGTCAACAGAACTTGGGCGTTTATTTGGCTCTGTTTGTTTGTAGCTTTGCATGGCTTCCTTCTACTGCCAAAACCCCTAAAAACCTTTTAAGAGAATCCATGCTGGGTAGAGTGCCTTGCGTTGTAGAGAAGCCTTAGGCTTCTGGTCTCTGACTTGGAACGAGCCTTGTTAATTGTGTGGGTGTGGGGATGGATGAATCACTGGGCAAAGTCAGAAATAGACTCATCTTTGCTGGAGCTCTGTAGGATCCACTCCTGCAGTCATGTGAGGTGTAAAGTAAATGCTGTCTGCTTCATGTGTGATACAGGCTTATCCAGATCGTTTCGTGTATGCATGTGGGAAAGGGAACTGTCTGTGGTGCATGTACTGAGAGTTTAATGTCTATTGAAAATACAAAATTTGTTCTCTTATGGACAAATAATCTTTGCTGTTAATGTGTGGGATTACTATAGTTAGTGTTCTTGTATGGAAAACAGCACAGAAAACATGAGGAAAAGTCAGGCTGCATTCTGCATATAAGTTAAAGACTACAGTTCACATCTTCATGTGTAATGCCAGCCAATTAAAATCTGTTACAAAGACTATACAAGGCAGCACTGAAACATGGTCATGTCACTCTCTGAAAGCTTTGACACCCCTCTAAGAAGTAATATTTTACATAGATACTTTATGGTAAGTTTGACTTCTTAGCTAATACAAGTGGAAACAATTAAGATACTTTAAAGATGTTTCAGAGTTGATACTACTTATCAAGATGCTGATGCTGCCCCAGAAATGAGTAAGTTGTGTATCCACTTAATAGTCTTCATGTGCAGTGGTTAACTTGTTTACTTTTAAACATTTTTCTTTAAAAGGGTCCCTTTAAATTAAAAAAAAACCAAAAAACTTTGTTTTCTGGCTTTCAAAGTCTGAGGGATTTTCTGTGTGATATAATACATAACATTTGTTTAACTGTTACACAGAGAGTAGTCATCTGTTAAATTAAACATGCATGTTATTCATGGCTGTTGGGAGGATGTTTACAAGTAGCTGATATTCAGATTTTTTTATTTCTTATTGTGTTGGGAGTTTGTGGAAGTGGGAGCCCCAACTGTGTGCTGTCCATTGAAAGTGTGGTTGGTTATGGCACAGCAGGAAGACCTCACCTGCAGTCCTGAATCGGACCCATTGTATCATCTGAAATATACTGGGTTTGTTTCCAGTTTAAATGAAAAGGACTAAATAGCACATGTTCAGTGATTGTTTGACATATAGTAAACTTGCAGAAAAATTCTCCTGCTTTTTGTCTTTGTCCTCACCCCAGAATTTCAAAGCAGAACCTAGTTTGGGGGCTTTCTAGCATGACCCACAGGGGCACAAAGGCAGGGTAGACATGGTGGGCCTGAATCTGGAATGCTAGTTAAAGAATGTGGCCAGGGGTCACTGTTAGATGAAAGCTGACCAGCTGTAGGTGGAATTAAATTGCATTTGAGAGACAGAGCTGAGCTGGAAAGGGAAATTGCTATACCTGCTGTTTTTAAAATCGGTGTTGATCTTAAAAACATAGAGTTGTGATATGGTGGGATTGAGCTTGTTCTCACATGCATGTACAAGGAGAAGTCTTGGGAAAATTGTTGTGGATCTTCCTGCCTATATGGGAAACAGTGTTAGAAAAAAATATATGTATTTATCAACTGGAGCTGTGCATTTATTTGTTCTCCTTCCTGCTTGTGAAAGGAAAGGAGTCCCTTTGCAGGACTAGAGAGAACAAAGAGCTGGTAAATGTAGTAGGAAAGAAAACTGTAATTTTCTTCCCCTGGCATATCTCAAATATTTAGTTGTAGTTAGAATATTAAATTTTTTTTGTTGTTTTTTTTTTAATGGAAATATGATGATTCCTTAAAAAAAAAATCAATCTTTAGCACTTATGTGTTATGGCAGCTGTGAGTCCTTAGTATCTAAGTGATGTCTATGGACTTGCAGAAGAAAAGCCCAGGAGAATGTGAAGATGGGGTCTTCAGTTTCATTCAGTGACTGCTGTTGCTTTTTTGTTTAGGTTCATGTCTACTGTGATGACTGAATTTGGTTTTAACTGCTTTTCTTATGGGAAAGGCATAAGAAGGAAGAGTGTTATGACTGCAATTTAGTCATTATTAAAATTGTTAATTGCTGTAAATAGGAAATCAGGACTCCTGCTTGTATTTGATTTTCTGGTTAGTGTCGCTACAGAATTTGCAATCACCGTTTTGATCAAGAATCACTGTTTTGATCAAGGTGGTGTGCTTTACAAATGAGTTACTCTGTATGCTCAATGCTGTTCTACCACAATGATGAGACTTCTTGCCCATATTCTGTAACTCCTCTAGGAGGAAAAGAAAAGCAGTGGGGCTAGCTAGGAGTTACTAGTGTCCTGGTTGGCCAGCTGGCTGTTGAGAAATGGGGTGCAGAACAGTTGAGTTCTGCCATTTCATTTATGGTAGCCTTGATTTGAGACTGTCTTATCAGGCTTGCAGCAGACTGACAAAAAAAAATATGAAAAATTAATAATAACTTAATCTTTTATCCCTCATAAATCTGAGAATTCAAAGTTGGCCAGAGGGCTCAAAACTTATTGGAGGACTGTCCAATCAAATGGACATATCACCCAATCTAAGAGTAGGACAAGGCCTGCTGTCAGAACTTGTAAAACCGCAGATTTTTTCTCAGTTTTAAAATATGTTCCAGGCAGAGGAAATTCTAAGCCATCAGCAATGGCAAATTTCTCTGAAGGTTACCCTATTTCTAGTTTATTTTCTTGCATAGCACCAGTTGCTGTGGATATGATGCATCTGTTTGTCAGTGTTCATAGTGTAGCTGTGTGTTAGCTAAGGACTAGTGGAGAAACGTCCATGAAGACTGGATTTGTTGGAACTGTGACTTGGCTTCCTAATAGAATCTGAAAAATATTTCAGTCACACTAAAATTTTCTTGAAAAACAAAGTATGCTCAGAATAAGATGAGTGATTTGCTGTGGCTGGTAACTTTTCTTTCAGAGGAGTGTAGGGTGATCTGTTCATGTAGTGTGCTCTCTTTCATAATTAGTACTTCTGTGGCAGAGGGCTGAGCCTCTGTAGTTATTATAAGTATGCTTTGTGCTTTCTTTTCTGTTGAAAAATGCACTGAAGGCAAAGGGAAAGATGCTTTTCTTGCTTCTCTGATGTAATTTCTCCACTTAAATTACCACTGGTAAGGGTAGGGCAGCTTAAGCAGGCTGCCACGGGATAAACTGATAGATTTGCACTGTGTTAGTTTTTCTGATAATTGTTCCTGTACATGTTCCATCCATAGAAAGTATAAGGTGCCTTATATCTGTTTTCACTGTCAGATAATTACTTTTCAGGTAGAATGAGTAGAGCATGGACACAGATGCTTACTGCAGAGCAGCCAATGCTGTAATTTGCACTGCTGTCTGTGCTACAGTAACTTGCCTTTGCAGCTATTAATGGCCAGAGTAGCTTGAACTTGAGGCTGGTTATGACATAGGAAGTAGGTAATGTAGTTGATCAGAAAGATATTAATTCTATGCCAACCTAGGAGACTGCTCTTGATGGAAAATAAAGGAAAGGCATACTTTCTTGTGATTTTAATTTCAGGTTTTTGTGGTGGCATTTTTTTTCCCCCCCTCAAAAGATTAAAGGCATTGGATAGACTGAGACTTTGCATTTTGTATTTATAATGCCTTCCTACGGTATTAGAGCAGTAGCACATTACATGAGAGGGTTCCCCAACAGTTGTTTCTGGGCATTCAGAAACAGAGATGCTTAGCAGTCCTTACCCTGTCTGCTTCTCGTGCCTGTGATATTGTTTGTGCTGTTTTTCAGTGAATCAGTTCTGGAAAGCTGAAAAGTAGCTCAGCAAAACCAAGAAACTTTCAGCCATATGTGTTTGCCTGGTGCAGTTTAGCTGAGTTGACAGTGGCAAGGCATCTTCTGTCCTGCTAGCACAGAACAGGATGGGCACTTCAGCTGCAGAAAGTTCCAGTGCATCCTACTGGATTTAATGCAGTATCTCCATGGTAGATGCAGGGTCAAACCATCCTGTAATGTTTCTCAGCCTTTGTGCATGCAAATAGTAAGGGTTTAATTGAATTTGATTGTCTTGTGCTACTTTGGTTATGCTCTCTACTCCATAAATCCTGTTTTCCTGAGCTGCTGCTTCTACAGAGAGTATGAAGCACGGTTAGAGAGATACAGTGAACGAATATGGACGTGCAAAAGCACAGGAAGCAGCCAGCTGACACACAAAGAAGCTTGGGAGGAGGAGCAGGAAGTTGCTGAGCTGTAAGTATCAGTGAAGAAGTTGGTATGTGTCTATCTTTAGGCATTGGGGCAGAAGAGTGGACTTGGGAATGATGCATGTGATTGCTAGTTAGGAGGTAAGTAGCTTTTTACTGGCTGTAAGCAGACCTGGGGATTCTGGAGTTGAAAGCAAATTAAGTCCAAATTTGAGGCCATCACTAATACAGTTGAGTAATGTACTTATTTAGTGTTCTGTATCTTTGTGTTACTTTAACTGAAATTGTTCAGCATATGGTACTTGGCCAATTTTAAAGCTCTCTAAGTAATGGGAATTTTTCAGAGGAAAAAAATTCTTGAAGGAAATAAAGTAGAAATACAAGGACAAGCCACTGGAGGGTTTCACGTCAGTGAGGTCTACAGCTGTAAATATTTTTCCCAGATCTGCATTGGTATTGTGGTGGTGTCATTGTACTATACACAACAAGTATTTTGGAGTAAGAGTTTGAGAATCTGCTTCACTTGAAACAGTAAAGAACAAAGGGAAAACGGCAAGAGTAATTACTGTGTTCAGACCACCACTGTTTCTCCATGGTTGGTGTGTCCCTGACCTCCCCCTCTAGCACACAGGGTAGGGCCTGAAGCCTCGGTTGAGATCCAGTTTGCTCTCTGCTGTAAAAAGAGTTTTCTTCAAAGGTGCAAGTTCTTGGCTGAACTAACATGTATACCTTATTTAACGATTACTGAGCATTAGGAATTGATGCCAAACAAACAACATTTTTCTCTGTTCTATGAATTGGTGATATGGATTTCTGTGGCTTTTGTTCCTTGAATTAACTGGGAAGACTGTCATAAGTACTATCTAAGAGATTACATTTTCTCTTGTCTCTCTATCTCATGCATAATATAGATTTCTGATTCATTGGCAAGAAAATTAATAGCTCTTAGCTTAAGGAGAAATTCCCCATAATGTGGGGTTAATTACATCCTTAAAGAAGCAAACAAGAAATATATTTCCTAATGGTCCTTATTTCTGTGAGGCTTGAAGTACTATTGTGTTCAGTCCTTCCTAACTAATGTTCTTGTTTGAGGGAAGGGTGTCTAGCTGGCTCTGCAAGCATGTAATCTTGAAGTAACCAAGTCCACGTATACTAGTTTAGTGTCACTTTCTTTTGGGTAGTGATGCTGGATTGGTTGGCCACTTCTGAAAACATTCAGAAATGTAAATGGAATATTAATGAAAGATTTCTCAGTAACCCGGTTTAGCTATAGTCTCTCTAAATGTAAAAAAAAGATTCTGTGAAATGCAATTTTGGACTTGTCTCTGTGAAACAGGATTATAAACTTCCTAGGGAGTTTACTGGCCACTTTAATACCTGTCAACAATCTGAATAAAAAAGTTCATTTAGGCAGTTTGTTACAGGGATAAATTTGTTCATGGCAATTGCAGAATAGCAGATACAGCTGATGATTCTGTCATCGATAAATCCCTTAGTTTGGGAAGCTAAAAGAGTTTTGGAAAAAGTAGAGTGTTTTGTTCCTTCTTTCAGTAACTTGAAATGGATTTCACTTTTTGGCTGAAAAAAATACAATATTTCTTAGACCTCATGCCAGCTAGTTGACCTGATCTTTTCATAAAAGAAACAAACCAAGTAAACTTGTAACAGTCCTTTCTCTTGTTTGAATGACAAGTTTTAAGATTATGCAACTGGTAAAACACACAAAGTATTTTTCTGTAGAAGACAGTTTGATCATGGAAGCCTGGGTCTACCTACTCTACTGTGTTAGGAGTCTGTAAGCCCAGAGTTTGGGAAGAAAGAAATGCTAAATGTTCATCAGCGTTGCATTAGTATTAAAAGGAAAAATCTTAAAATAACAAGCCCCATGATAATGACATCCTCTCAGTATATATTTCACTACTAATGGGGAGGCAATAAACAGCAAGAGAGGGTTTACCAACAAAGCTACTCTGCCCAGAATGCTTTACACTGTTCCTTCTGGGAAGGATGAGTGCAAGTCAGTTTGTACTGGCCTGCCAGTGAATGCTTTGGGGTGGGGGAGGAAGAGGGTACACCAAAAAGCCTTCAGATCTTGGCATTCTAATGTGGCATCTGCCTCAAACATTGTCTTGGCTGTTAATGTTCTTGAAATGTGAAATGGGAGGCTACTTTGCATTTTGGCTTTTATTTCCTGAATAATGAAAACTCTTCATGTCCTTGCTCAGCTTGAAGGAGGAGTTCCCCATCTGGTATGAGAAACTGGTACTGGAGATAGTCCACCACAACACCGTATCTTTGGAAAAGTTGGTGGATGCAGCTTGGCTGGAGATCATGACCAAATTTGCAGTGGGTGAAGAGTGTGACTTTGAGGTAAGGATCTGTTTTTCGTTATTTCCCTTGTTTTTGCACAAAGCCACTTTTGGATATCTAAAGGCAAAAGAAGGGGGGAAGGATATGTTGGCCACTTACACTAGCTGAAAAATGATGAGAATGTAATTTCTGGGGAATGCCAGTGACAGCACCTGCTTTTCAAGTAGTTAAATAGAAAAATGTTCCATAAGCAAAGGCATGTGGATGACCTGTACTGATGTAAAGGGACTGACTTGGAGGGAAATGGCGATATATTTGTTAGAGCTGTTTAAATATGTGTGTGTTTGTGTGTCAGTGTGTATAATTTTTAATCAATTAATGAAAATAAAAAACTATATTTTTATATATGTATTTACTCTGCAGTAGTCTTCTCAAATAGCATGTCCTCAGAAGGATTAGCAGTGTTAAACTGACATAGCTTGAAGTCTGCTGCTTGGAAAGCTCTAATGATTAGAAAAATCCCTCCAAAACTTGAACTGATGCGGAAAAATCAAGCTTGTTAAAAATAAGGGAAAGCTTTATGAAAAGTGCTCTGCTGGAAGACTGTTTAGGACTGATTCTCTAACCTGGAACTACTAAGATAGCACTTTGCATCTTGCCCACACACACTTTCTTTAGGCTGAGAAAAAAGTGCTATTAAACACTTGAAAAACTTGCAGGTGAGCAGTTCTCTATTTCTTAATTTGTACAGAACTTCCAGGTAGGAGTAGTAGAAAGAAATCCTATAATCCTTTGATAAGAGAGACAGTGAGTTCCTCTCAGGTAGGACATCAATTAAGTGTTTTGTGAAACCACAGTTTGTGGATCTTTTTAGTTAATTTGTGTGGGGTTTTTGTTGCTTTTTTTCCCCCTCCCCTCAGTGTTAAAGCTGATTAGTTCATGTTCCTTGCTCAAGTTTAGTTTTCATCAATTTTTTTCACACAGGTTGGTAAGGAGAAAATGTTGCCTGTGAAGGTTTTAAAAATACATCCCCTAGAGAAAGTAGATGAAGAGGCCTCTGAAAAGAAATCTGATGGAGCTTGTGATTCCCCATCCAGTGACAAAGAGAACTCCAGCCAGGTAGCCCAGGACAACCAGAAGGAATCTATCCTGAAGGAGGATGACAACAGGAGGGAAAGTATGAGTAAGTAGTAAGACAGCATGCCAAATAGATAACTGCTGGAACTGTGAATAAGTATTTGAATTCATGTACATCTTGGGCCTGGGCTGTGAATGTTGTGTGTGGTATTTAAAGGATATATGTAATTATGATCCTGAAATTTTCATTATCAATGGTGCAGTTTCAGTGTCATTAGTGCTGCTGACTTGCTTGTTTTAAAGCAGAAAATGTATTGTGGTTCTAAAGCATAATACTGAAAGCTATTTGTGGAAATGTATAAGTTTTAAAGGTATACTGAGCATATATTTAAAAAAAAAAAAGTGAGGGAGGGAAGAGGGAAGGAAAGAAAAAGAAAAAAAAAACTAGAAAAAGTTTGTGTGGAATCATTAAGTTCTGCTGTGATATCCCTACCTCATCCTCAGAACAAACATCCCCAGTTCAAAGCTTGTGCTTCTGCAGTCAGAGACAAGCTGTCATTTTCTTTCATCTCCCCAACTGACATTGAAAACAGGTTTTTATTTTGGTTTCCCCCACCTTTCCAGTTTTTAAATGCTGAAAGGAAAAAATTCATGTGGAAAAATGTGTTTAAAAAATTTTTGAAGGGTTCAAAATAAAGCATGCTTTGAAACACTGTTCCCCTTTTTCATATCTGTTCCTCCTTGCTGCAGTACAAAACACTGGACATCCATGGCTTTTTTTTTTCTTTTTTTTTTTGACTCTGACAGAGAAGGCACTGTCAAAAGAAAAAACTGATTAGTTTCATGTCCTGTGCAATTAAAAAAAAACAGGGGGGGGGAATTGCAAAATTCCTTAAAAGAGACTTTTTCAAAAGTGCTTGAAAAAGAATACAACATAGCTCTGATCTGAATAACTGAACTTAAAGGCACATGAATGTAATGAGCTGTGCTTGTATTTGTAAACAGCCACTCTAACATCTGAGGAAGGTGTGTGTGGCCTCCATATTAGAGAAGAAGAAACCCAAAAAGCAGTCCAGAAAACTAATAGCAAAGTCAGGACTTGAATACAAGGTCTTCCAAGCTCTAGTCCCAAACTTAATCATCAACTTTTTTTGATTTGTACTGGAAAAATGTTATAAATTGTTTTGATATCATGCAGTAGTCTGTATTACCAGGGAAGAAAAAAACAACAGAATTGCAGGAAACATTCTGCCCTAAACTCATCCTTTGAAACAATAGTAGTGCTTGGATAGGGACTAACACATGCTGATCTTTTTATTGGGTGATAGTTTTCTTGAACTACCTCCTAAAAGGCATGGAAATAACTTTTATTTTAAAAGTGATCATTGGCCAAATTTACAGCAGCATCTTTGCTTTTGGTGTTTTGAAAAACTTCCATAATATTTTGCTCAGTGTAGTACAGACTTCTAACCAGCTGTGTTCAGCTGTAGTCTTACTGAAATTGCAGTATGGCCTGCTGAAGAGCAATGTAGCTTCTTGGAGGAGGAGATTCCTACACAGTGTTCAGGCTCTGACTCAGCTGACTATGTGTCCTGTGTTCAGTTCTCTCTCTTTCCTTAGAAGATAAACCTCAACATTTTTCAAATCAAAGGTGTTAGCAGCTGAATCATAACATCAGTAAAAGCAGTAAGGATTCATATTTTTAGCTCTTTTCCTTGTGTGTATACCTTCATTCAAAGGATATTTTATTGCTAATGCTTTTATATCCTTGATTATAATAGAATGTGGTTTATAGATGTAAAAATTCATTATCTAGTACTATCTATGTTTCAGAGTCAATGAAAATAATTATGCAACTTTTGGTATATTTATACAGCATACTACAGAAGAAGTAGCAAAGACTTAATGGCATAAGAAAAGCTTTGTTTAGTGGGTTCAGACTCTGAATGCACCTGTAGGAGACTGTATGCAGTATCTGGAGGTCACCTAGTTGCATTTATTTCTTTGACTTTTTCTTTCTAATAAGTTGTATACTTGGCTGTTGTAATATGGGTTGAGGTCAGTACACAAGGAGTATTTAAAAGTAATAGCAGACCCTATATATGAAAGTGTGTGATGTAAAAAGCTGCATCTTTCTGCGCACACACAAGGGGGCAGAGCTAACCTTAGCATTTTTAATAATTCTTGGGTCAAACTTGCTGGTTTCCTTGGAGGAGGAAAGAGGCAGAGCGAGGGAGAAGAACTTCAGTCTCTTGGGTTTATAGTCTTCTGTGCTTCATAAATTAAGAGTAAGGCTTTATAGAAGAGTTATTGCATCATATGTGCAGTCTGAAGTGGCTTTGTATTTTTAGTTGCTTAGGGAGTGAACTCTGGAAAATCTGCAGAAGTGAGAGAAAAGGCTAGTTTTTCCTGAACATTGATGGTCAGCTACTGAAGGCAGGTTCTACAGCTTGAGCTGTAATTGGAATTAATACTGCTTTGGAAAATCCAAAACAATCGGTGAACAGAAGGAGCAACATCATTTGGATGCTTTATGAGGTTCCAGTGGTGTAGTTAATGTAAGTTTTATTATAGTACAATGCAACCAAAAATTTACTTGAAGCATATGTTTTATAAAAATAATTTCAGAAAAGAATGCATAGTTTTTGTTTTTGTTTTAATCAGATATCCAGTTGCTGTTTAATGGAATTCAATATAGTCATCCCTGTTTCTAGAATCTAGAAAGTAAATCATTGCTAAAGGACAGGTCACTAGCCTATCACAGAGGTGGCTTTATAACTCGAGTCCTTTAAAATCTAAGCAACGTGTTGTTATTTCTTAAATGTAAACCTGCCATGCAAGGTACTCACCTCCAGTAAAGGTAACACTCAGCCACTTAAAAGGCATTAAAGCAAGTCTCTCAAAGCAGATCTCTTATAGACCTTGAAGTGTCTTGTGCTGTTGAGCAGAAAAACGTAGTATAGCAAGATTTTTAAAATAAATGTGGAACAAAAGCAGGCGAAAGTTAATTCTCAGCCTGTCTTGCAAAGAGAGGGTTGGTCTCCTCTCACATGCGCTGTAGCTCTTGTTACAAAGTTTAGGATCTTTGACTTCAAAGCAAAACTTCCATAAAGAGTGATGCTTGGAACAGAGACTTCCCCATTGTCTAGAATATAGCATTAATGTGGAACCTAACTGCACAGTTATGCGTATGGTGCATGCAGCCCGTGGCATCTGTGATTGCTTACCTGAGACTGCTGGTTTGGGGGAGGGAGGGGTGTTAGAACTTTTGCTCTGTTTAAGCTATAAAGCGTGTTGATCTTAATTGAAGACTAATTTTGTTACGATTTGGTTATGTTGTAGGTAGAAATATGTTGAAATACTTATTCATATGTTTCTCTGCTTTAAAAAGGAAAGAACCACTGTCATGTTTTAAATCTGGATACTTCCACCTTAAAAAGGAAAGGACCACTGTCATGCTTTTAACTTAGGTACTTCCTCCTTGGTGGCCTGCTTAGCAGGCTACCACATCAATTTTTCTCCTTTCTGTTTAAGGAGCTGTTCCCAGTGTTAAAATTTTGACAAATATTAATGATGTGAGAAAAACTTCTATCAAAGAAATCCATTGCTCTCATCATTCAGGAAGCCAGAGCTGCTGCTGAAGCTTAAATGCTGTAGGACTTAAATTGTGACAGTGATATATATATATAGATAGATAGATATAGATATAGTTTTGTTTTTTTAAATGATGTTTGACTTAGGTCTAGCATCTTATGACTTGCATTCTATGTACACTTAGTAAATAATTATTTCCATCCATCATGCTTGCTTTAGCGTTTTCTTTGAGTCATACCCACAAACGTAAAATTTAGAGGATCAGTGTCTTCAATAAGCTTGGGGTTTTTTATAGGTGATTAATATTTGCAGCCTGAATATAGAAATAATAGACTCAACATCTGTTGCCAGGTGATCCCCTTGTACTCCTTTTGGTTACATCTGTCTTAAGAATAAAAAACCCAAGCTTGTCTAAGTAAGCTTAAAATCTGCAGCTTAACTAGCTCATGTGCACAGGGGCTAATAATAGTAAGGTGCTTGTAATAATTGTATGACACTTTAGAGCCACTGAAGTTAAATCATTTGAAAAGTTATTTTAATTTAGAATTGGTAATTCCTGCAATTGGATTATTTCAGATGTGGTATGGCAGACAGCTAGGGCTTTCGGCAGCAACTCTGGATTGTTTAAATAACCAATAACCTGCTTAGGGAGATTTAGGTGATGAAAACCTCTTTCCTCTTTATGAACCTCATAAAACTTTTCTCCCTTTGTATAGCTAGTTGCAGCTTTCTTTCCATAAAAAGATGGGTTTAAATAGTTCAACTGGTCCTTTATACTCCTTAAAGATTGGTGTTACCTTCTATTTCAGACCTTTGTGGGGACTCTGTTCCCAGCCTGTGTCTTTAGAATGTTTCTAAAACTGAATTTGGGAATCTTTCTTGATGTTCTAGTTTAACCATACTCTATACATAGCAATTGGGGGAGATTCTGTTCCCGTCACGATGTGGATTTAACTTTTGTAACTCTTGACCCTAAGATACTTAATGTCTTACCTTGGTTTATCAGATGATCGAGCACGTAGGTCTCCTCGGAAGCTTCCTACTTCTTTGAAGAAGGAAGAAAAGAAGTGGGTTCCACCTAAATTCCTGCCACACAAATATGATGTGAAGCTGAAAAATGAAGATAAGGTGAGATGACTGCTTGAGTCCTTTCTGGTATGACATGAGCATATAAGTTTGATTTAAATAATCACTATCAGTATGTCTACGCAGCACAACACAGGACTTTCTGAAGGAGCCATGGGATTGGAAGTGGGTTGCCTGCATTTGTGCAGTTGTCTGCTAGGCTGATTAGCTTGGCTATTTCTACAAGTAATTGTGTTTTGTGCCATGGAAATACCTGACAATTTCCTGATACTACCCAGGGAAGCTGAGTCACAATGATATGGTTAGCTTGAGAGTTTTCACTATTAACTGGCTAATCTCTGGTAAGGCAGTTAATGAAGGTTGGTCAGAGGTAGACTAGTAATAATTAGGACCAGGAGCTGCTGCTCTCATTTTAACTGAGGTTCTCTAAGAGTCATGAGTAATTGCACTTCAGGAAGCTCTGTGTGGCTGCAGTACTGCTACATGCTTTTTGTCATCTGTTTGCTAATTTGATAGAAAGGCAGTGCTGACCTCAATTTAATGAGTACAGCTTGCAGAGCTACACCTCTGGTCTTGGGGAAAACAAACAAACAAACAAAACAAACACTAATATGTAAAAGTTTTTAAGTTAGTAGCAAGCACGTGCCAGGGGAAGATCAGAAGTTTCTATTGTTGCCAAATAAAGCAACAGAGTTTGGCAGGAAAACTGCAACATAAATTAATGTTTTTGGTGATGTTTTTGGCTAACTGAATCTTCTACCAGTCTCTGTTACATGTCTCAATTGCAAGTTGTATTTGTTTTGTTTTTGCGTTTTTTGCAAGAGAGCTTTGAAAGAGTAGAGAGTTTGCGGACCTGAAGCATTGTAATGGTCCTTGCTCCTTTTTGCTATATAACATGCATCTGTAATGTCGCTAAAAATTGAATGTTAACAGTCTGTTTTTTTATATTATCTCCAAGATCATCAGTAATGTACCAGCAGATAGCTTAGTCCGTACAGAGCGTCCTCCCAACAAGGAGATCCTGAGGTACTTCATCCGTCATAATGCGCTACGGGCTGGCACTGGCGAGAATGCCCCATGGGTAGTGGAGGATGAGTTAGTGAAGAAATACTCTCTCCCCAGTAAATTTAGTGACTTCCTACTTGACCCACATAAGGTAAGAATTCCTATAAATATCTTCTGGATTTAGTGGTGGGGAATAGGTGAGAAAGCAGTCTTGGCTAAGACTTCTGTGGGCCAGTTAGGTTTTGGTGCCCTTGAGCTTAAATTAACATAGAAAGATGCAGAGCAGGGAAGTCTGCTCTTTTGAAAAGTGTCTCTTTGAGGTTAAACAACTTGAATATGTGAAACAGTGATCCATTTTGAAACTATGAGCTGCAACGTAATGTGACTCTGTTTTCTTAGCTTTTCCCATAGTGATTTCATTACTTGTCTCTAAATAATAGTCAGGATTTCCTTATGAAATCAAATAGACAAATAGAAGAGCTATAGTCCTTAGCTGGTAATATCAATTATTGGACCATTTTCATGGTCACAATGGAAGAGCTGGATATCTCTGACTTTACGATACTTGGTTCTTCTGTGGTGCTGGATTGGGAGATGGCTGAATGTTCTACAAATGAGGTTAAATATAAGAATATATGCACAAGTAAATTGCAACAAATGGTGTCGCTTGTTTTGGATTATGTATCAGATCACGAAAAATTGAAACACATCTGTGGATCACATCTTGGACCCAAAAGATACTTTTTTTGTGTGTGTGCACGTTGTATGTAGGAACTTAATCTTGTCCTTTGCGTAAATCCCATCGCATGATTGCCATCAATTTCAGAACTGCTTGGATAACTGCATGGCAGATGCTGCAAATCTTTGTACTGAATGCTCCAAATAGCTGGGACGTTTTTGTCCCCAGCCCTTTGTAGTGACCATCCAAATATGCTGTTAATGGAGTAAATGCCATACCGTTCTGCTGTTTTAGAATCCATCTTTGGGTGTAGAAAGCACTTTTTTTTTTTTTTCTATTTAGTAAACTCGCTTTCACGTGGACTCAACCTTTGTCAAATTTTGTTGTAAAACTAGAACAGAAGTATCTGGTATATCATTTTTTCTCATTGGGAAGATAGCTTCCGTGGGCTCTTCTGCAAATTTGTAAATTTGCTTAAAGTAAAAACTTAATTCTTCATACATGAGCTGTGTTTACCCTGCTATACTATTTGGGGTCCCACTCTCTTACTAGAAGGTATTTCGTGGTGGTGTTCAATTTTTTTATTCAAAGCACTGATGGATGGAGGCATGCTTGTGGTAGAAGAAAAAATATGCACCTGTAACATTTTAGGTGTGAGTTCTATAAGCTTAGCTTTATGTTTAGGGATGGCACTTTCCATGGCACATTTCCCACTTGAATTTGCATTGAATTTTAAACACTGAGAAGTGGCTGAAGAATTTAGTAATCTAGAATTAGTGTTCTGGCAAAATAACTTTGTTGTACATGTGACAGTTTAATATATGGTGTAAGCTGTAGATCTAGTATTTGTAATTATGATTCATATCAGTGCTGAATGTTTTCAGCTTAAATAATTCTCTTCAGCAAAAATGTTGTCACAGAATTTTTGCAGAGTGAAGTTAAACAGACAGTGGATTCAGATAGTATGCTATCTTCAGTACAGATTTCTCTATCAGATTAATGGAGACTTTTAAATCAGGGGTAAAACCTCTAACAGTGAAAATCCAGAAGCCAGAAATATAAATATTTCTATGACATTCTTAACTTGATGACATTGTGTATATCTGTTTGTAAGTAAGTACTTCTTTGGCTGTATTTTTTACTATGCTTACTGCTGCAGTTTTGTTTGTTGTTGTTGGGTTTTTTTGCTAGTAATCTTAACTTTTCATCTCCTAATTTCTGGTAATTTTACTCATAACCTAAGGGTTATATTTCTGCAAGTGTCCTATATTTTATTTTTTACTTTTTGAAATGAATTAATATTCTGGGTGCACTCTGAACCTGAATTTGAGGTGGTGAGATAATTCTGAAGTCAGTCTCTCTGTTTGGCTTCGAGTCAAACTATTTTATGCTGAAAGTAGGCTAACAGGCGGGTTATTTAAAAACAATCAGATATTCAGTGACATTACTTGAGAATTGAATCCTAATCAGGACTGAAACCGGACTGCTCAAATTTGATGCAAGAGCTAGATTCCCGTTATCCATCACTTTCTTTACCTTGAAATATTAATATAAAATTATTCTTTCTTTAATCTTAGTATATGACTCTCAACCCATCAACCAAGAGGAAGAGCTCTGGATCACCGGACAGAAAACCTGCCAAGAAATCCAAAGCTGATGGATCATCCCTGGGTCAGCCACTGAGCCCTACTCTGTGGTGTCACGTACATTTGGAGAAATCTATTATTGGGTCTCCACTGAAAGTGAAAAACTCTAAGAACTCAAAATGTACCAAAGAGGAGTTGGAAGAGGTGATGAAAATAGTGTCGCCTGGTAAACTTGGCTCTAACTTTCACATTCCAAAGAGGAGCCGATTGGGAAAGGGCAGCAACAAATCCTTGGACAAAAAGCAGAGAGGCAAAAGGGTTTTAAATGGGCAGAAATCATCTGGGAAATCAAAGTCTCCTAGAAAAGGCTTGAAGACTCCGAAGATGAAGATGAAACAAATGACTCTACTGGACATGGCAAAAGGTACCACTAAGGTGTCCAGGGCTCCCAGGAATTCAGGAGGCACCCCTAGGTCTTCCAGCAAACCCCAGAAACATCTGCCTCCTGCAGCACTCCATCTTATTGCCTATTACAAAGAAAACAAAGACCGGGAAGACAAAAAAAGTGCCCTTTCCTGCATCATCTCCAAAACAGCCAGGTTACTCTCAAATGAGGATCGTGCCCGTCTCCCTGAAGATTTGCGAGGAATAGTACAGAAACGCTATGAGCTTCTAGAGCACAGGAAGAAATGGGCCACCATGACAGAGGAGCAGCGAAAGGAATATCTGAAGAAGAAAAGGGAGAAGCTGAAAGAGAAACTGAAGGAAAGAGCGAAGGAGCGGAAGGAGAAGGAGATGAAAGAAAAACTGGAAAAACAAAAAAGATATGAGGACCAAGATATTAAAGGGAAGACCTTGCCTAGTTTTAGACTGGTTGATACTCCAGAAGGACTTCCTAATACTCTCTTTGGGGATGTAGCCATGGTGGTAGAATTCCTGAGCTGTTATTCTGGGTTATTGATGCCAGATGCTCAATATCCTATTACAGCAGTTTCTCTGATGGAAGCGCTTTGTGCAGAGAAGGGTGGCTTTCTTTACTTGAACCGGGTACTGGTCATTCTTCTGCAGACCCTGCTGCAAGATGAAATTGCTGAAGATTATGCTGAGCTGGGAATGAAGCTTTCCGAAATACCACTTACTTTGCATTCTGCTTCTGAGTTGGTCCGCCTGTGCTTACGCAAGTCAGATGTACAAGAAGAAAGTGAGGTCTCAGATAATATAGATGAAAGCAAGGATTCAGCGACTTTTGAGGATAATGAAGTACAGGATGAGTTTTTGGAGAAACTGGAGACATCGGAGTTCTTTGAGCTGACTCCTGAAGAGAAACTGCAGATACTGGCAGCGCTATGCCACCGGATTCTAATGACTTATTCAGTGCAGGACCATGTGGAGGCCAAGCAGCAGATGTCAGCTGAGCTATGGAAGGAGCGCCTTGCTGTCCTGAAAGAAGAGAATGACAAGAAGAGAGCAGAAAAGCAAAAGCGAAAAGAAATGGTAGCAAAGAACAAGGAGAATGGGAAGGATGAGAATACAATGGGAAGAAACGAAAAGAAAAAGAATGAGATGGTGAAAATAGAGCACCGGGTAGAAATAGAAGCTGACGATATGATCAGCGCTGTGAAGAGCAGACGCCTTCTGGCCATCCAAGCCAAGAAAGAGAGGGAGCAACAGGAAAGACAAATGAGAGGTAAGAAAATTACCAGGGGAGTAGAACATTTGTGTGTCACGGAGTAGGTGAGAATAAATGAACTAATGGTGAAAACTGACAAGTCTATTTCCAGGAGTGTTACCTGGGTTCAAGGAATTTCCTAGCTGGATAAGTACAGTTCAGTTGCTGTAGGGCTTTATGAATGACAGCTTGGGAAAGATGTTTTAGATGTTCCTGTGGTGGCTCAAAATCTGGAATGTTAGGAAAAAAAGCAGTAACTGATTTCTGTTTTGTATCTGTGGGCATCTTTTGTATGGTAACTTTCTAATTTTGTCAGGCTCAGGAAAGCTGGAGTACAGAAACTTTGTTTTGGGGGCAGAAAATCATGTTTGTCCATGCCCAAATATCTTTTGCCTCTTTTATGTACAGAGGAGATACTTCCTGATCAATAGTTAATTCCCACAGCTACTGCTGTCTCTGCTGCCATGCACACTGTCAGATTGATACTAGCAGATCTCCTCCCAGAGGAGGGCCTGGGCTATAAATTTCAGTTTTTAAATTCTCATTTTAAAGAACTAGTTATGGAAGCTTATAAATATAAACTGTTCAGTCAGACTTCTTCAAGTCATTAGTTTTATTACCAAATTGTACGTGCCTCTGTCTGTGCGGTGCTTTTTGCTAAGGAATATGCAACATGAAGCACAAAACACTTTGATAGATGCACACTACAGGGAATTTTTTTCATTGCAAATGTGGGTACTGGGCATATGGAAGTGGACAGTATAACTCATCTAGGTTGTCATTTCCCTTCTGAAACAGTTGAGGGAAAAGCTTCCCACATGGAGCCTGGCTCCTGTGCCTTAGCTGGAATCTGGAAGTTTTTGTTCTAGGAGACCAAGAATAGCTAAGTAACGTGGACTTCCCTAAGACTCCTCAGGGAGTGGAGTGGTTACAGCCATGCCTCACATTAAAAATAATTAGACCTTTCAGATCTTATGTTAAGAGCTGTGAGTCTCAGAAGTATCAATAATCTCTAAAACAGATAAAACTTTGTTCACTTGATTCTCATCTAAAGGGTATTCAGTAGAGACTTGTTTGTTTGTGCTATATCTTGCACTGTTCCCACCACAGATTAGTTTCTGTCTGTCCAGGAGCCCCTTATTAATACTATGATGCAAGAATCTTGATTTTTACTAGTGTCTGACCTATTTCCTTTTACCCAGATCTGAACCTTCTTTTTTTCTGTGAGCTGGTTCCTTGCTGTCCTGTGCTGTAAGCTGTATTTACCACACCCAAACTAAAGCAAAGAGGAAATTCTTACTATTCCTGAGTTTTCTGGTTGCATTTTATACAACTGGCTTCTCACTGACTGATTTCCTTTTGGTGCTGTCCTTGTTCCCCTTCCACCCTGGAGTAGCTGAAGATCTGGTGTGCTCTAATACCTCTCCAGAAAAACAAAGTACCAAGTATCTAATGTGCTGTAGCTGGATTGTCTCTGGGCCCTGATTCTTGTAGTTTTCCAGTTGTTTGATGGCAAGTTCAAATAGGAAGGAGAGAAACATTGAGTTGACAGAGATGATTAAAAATCATTTGTTTTGGGTGCTCGGGAAATGCAATTTGGGGTGACTCCACAAGGAAAAAGAGGGGTGTCTGGCAGTAAAGAAAGGATTCAGCCTTTCGTTAAGGTTTGAACTTGTATTGCTTCCTTTCCACATAGCAAACCCTAACATTTCAGCCACCCAAGCCTCCTTTTATCTGTTAAGCAGCTGGTACCAAGGCATAAATATACTCGCAGATCTTGGTGGATGTCAATGAGTGCAGTATTTAGGGCTGCAGAGTTAGCAGCTCTGAACTAGTCTGTTCAGGACTTCAGGCTTGGGGACTGATGTGGTTTCAGTATCTTAGAAACTGAAAAACAGTTCAGAAAAACAGAAAACCACAATTAGAACTGTCTCGTATGCTACTACTATGACAGGGCTTTTTGTCGCCCCTTTTCAGTATGCAGGCTTTCAGGCCATTTCAGTTGCATTTGCTTTGGATAACGTTAATATCTCTGGGGGAGTAAAAGCTGCTGACAAAACACTGATTGTGCAGTGGTTTAGCTGGGGTGTGTGTGTGTGTATGTATGTATCTATCTATCTATCCATCTATCTCACAGTCAGAGGATGCCGTTGTCACCACTTCGGTAGTATCAGTAATACTTAGAGCACTAACCTCTTTTCAGTTAAACCTATGACGGTCATGGCCAATTCTTCCAAGCTATTCTCAGAAAAGAACCCAGTGTAAGAAAGCATAAATGTATTTTTTGTTCTTTCTTGACTTCTTTTGTAGTTAATACTAGTCATGTATCAATGCAGGAAGTTAATATCTCTGTTTTCTTGACAGTAAAAGCCTTGTCGCTTCTATTTCCATGTTATTCTAGCACTTGCTAATTGTTCTTTGCCTTATCACTCCATAGAGCAATAGGATATTTCCTGTAAGTCTGTTGGAGGAGAATGGAGAAATGGAAGTTTGTATGCCTAAAAGAGGCCTGCTAGAGAGAAGAGTACCAGCCAAGATTAGCTTGCAGTCATAAATGAAAATGACAGGCAGGTTTTGTTGTCGTTGTTGTTCTCATCTTGACCGAACAATTTGGGCACATGAGAAAAATGAAGTTTCTATTCTTTGCTTCGTTTCTTATTCTGGCACTTGATAATACCTGCTACAACTGATCTTTGCAGTTGGATAGGAAAAATACCTGTCTCTCATGTTGTAGGCATTCAAGAGTTTGCTGGCAGTATGGCTTGTTTTGATTGGATTCTTTGCTCTTGAAGGGAGGGTGGTGAGGAAGAAAATGTACTTTGTGCTTGCTAGAATTGCTGAGTATTCTTACCATCAGCCGTGTTTAATGTAGGGGGCGTGGATTCTGGAAAAATTGAATACTTGATTACAGAATTGAAAATCTTACAGAGAAAAGCGTGAAAACAAGCAATGCAAATTTAGAATATGATTGGAATTATTTTAATATTCTGGCTAGAATGGTGGGTTTCTTCAAGACCTCTTGACCATGAAAGCCAAGGGCACCTTACTAGTACTGCTTCTAGAATACTATTTCTGATTCTTTCTCCAAGGCCGTTGACACTCATGTAGATGAAGTTTCTGTGTTCCTTCTGGGTACAAATTAAGCTGCAAAGTATGTTTTTTGTGCTATTTCTCCCACCTTGCCATTCTGTGTAAAGAGGTGCTGTTGTATTGTAGCTCTGGTTAGGTTTAAGTGTTTAGAGGAAAGCAAGTCAAGGACTGTTGTGTATCTGGCTTTGAATTGTCTGCAAAAAGATTGTTAGGGATGTGGGGGTAAATTTCTGCTGAGGAAGTTCACTAAATCAGTTTTGCCTCAATCCTCTTTTCTCTAACTGTGTGACTGTGTAAAACTTTCATAACTTTACACCATCTTACAAACTGTTCATAATAACTCTATAGCAATTCTGATAGCACCAGACTGTGCTTCTTGAGACTAATTTTCAGCAGCTGTGACAAATGTCATAGCATTAATGCAGGTGAAAAACAGGCATCTGAATGATTGGGGTTTTTTTCTTTTTTTTTTTTTTCCAAACCAACTCCTTGCTTTCTCTTCATGCATGATCTTTTTGAGGTTCAAGCTGTTATCAGTGAGCCGTCAGCCAGGTGGTCCTCATTATGTCATTTGGCTCCCTATGGAAGAGGGGATCTCTTTTTGTCAGCTTAAAAGAGGACTGTTTTTCATTTTTCTTGTTTTTGGTAGAGGTGTACTGCTCCAGTGCATTTCTGTCCTTTATCTTCCCCTTATCCATTCTGCTGTACAACCTGTCTAAGGATTAATGAAATTCCAAAGATCAGATTGCTAAAGTGAGCAATTCATTTAAGAACATTTAAATATATTTTGGCTGAAACCAGCAACAAATTAAAATACCAGCAAAAAAAAAAAAAAAAAAAAAGGAAGGCAGTATGAGTGGGGAAATCGGGTGACCTTAGCAAGTCTTGAGAAGGAGCCAAGAAGAGAAATCATGGGGAAATCACTTCATCTCTCTGTTTTCTTTTTCATAAAAGGGGAGAACAGTACTTCCTGTAGTATGGGTCTCCTGTTGCAGTTTGCAGTGCTCAGATGTCGGTGATAGAAGACATTCAGCCCCATGAGAATGGTTGTTGCTACTTGTTCTAATTTCAGTACCTTAACAGAGGGATAAGTTTAGGGAAGAGCTGGCAATTACAAACATACAGCTTTTGCAGCTTCTTACGGAAGGCCTTCAGCTATGGTTTAACAGAACAATTCTCCCATGCTGCACTTAATTAAGTTGTTATATTGTTGGTATATTATTACATAAAAGTTGGTATATAAAGTTGGTGTAACAAATGCAAGGGTCTGTTTTTCAGCATTTCTCTTCTAATCAGTCAGGATTGATTACATTGACAGGACTTCAGAGACTTACCAGGTATTTACTAGTCAATTGTTATCAAACCTATCTTGATACAGAAGATGGCTGCAAGAGAAAGAGTAGATAGTAGCCCTGGGAAAAGTCCTAGTAAGAAGTTAGCTTTCTCCTTCAGACAGTAGCCAGCATGTGACCTTTATACTCTAGCTTTTACGTGCCCTGTCCCACCTCACTCCTAGGGTTGTCCCACATGATAGCATGTCTGGGAATCCATGAGGAGATAGGATATGTGACTTCTTGTCACTAGTGCGAGATGCTCATGCCTGGAAGCTGGCACAGTTGACCAGTGTGCCACAGATCTGTTCATTTAGTAGGTAAGCTTCTGGGGAGAGCATTCCCAACAGCTGCAGTCATGGAAATGCAGGTATCGATTATCCATGCTGACTTCCATGCTGTCATATCTGGACTGCTCCCAAAGTTTGAACTGTCCTTGTGGTACATTGTGCTGTAGTTCAAGAAAGACCTTCGGCTCTTTACTATATGGAGTTGAAAAATGATGGATACTACTTCATTGGTTTATAATGAGGAATAACTTCTCCAGTCCACTGTCATCCAAACTTTCCCCTATTCCCAGCCCAGTTCATCCTTATGCCTTGACTTTTTTTCCCTCATTTTTGGTGAGTTTTTTTCTAGAATGGTGGGTGGAAGATGAGATAAAGGGTGGATGGCTGTGCTAAAAGAATATTAACCATATTCATGAATAAATTATTCCATTCCCCCCCCCCCCAACAATCTAGTAAAATAAAAGAGAATATTGATCTCTAGATGCAGTAAAAGACTAACACTTCTCTGTGCTAATTCCAACAGTAAAGATGGAGAAAGAGGCAGAGGAAGAAAGAATCCGGAAGCATAAAGCTGCAGCTGAGAAAACTTTCCAGGATGGAATTGCCAAAGCAAAGCTGGTGATGCGCAGGACCCCAATTGGCACTGATCGTAATCATAACAGGTAGGAAAGGCAATCATCCCCTGCCCCACGATCTCCCTTCTGGTATGGGCCTTTCGCAGATATCACCCCCAAGAAGTATTTATAATGAGGTTATTTAGAATACTCCGTGTCAGCTTTCAACTGTGGAGGAGAGCAGAAGTGAGTTTTTCATTTATATAGAGTATAATAACCCTTCACTATTTTACAGACCAGGTTTTTCTGGCCTTCTCATGGAGGTCAGTATCTGCTAGCCAGTGGAGCTTCAAGTGCTTGCATCGGTACTCAGGAATCTACTTACTGTCTTCTCCTTTTCATGTTTGTTGCATAGGAGTGCTCTTAGAATGGATTATAATGAAAACTTTTCTTGTTTCTGAATTGCGGCTGTACTAATGATATAAACTCGTTTTTTATTGAGTCAAGCACACAGGTTCTTCTCCCCACAGACACACCTTATGCAAATAAAGATGGATGGTGTGTGACTGTAGTCAGAAGTGGAGACAGATAGCTGTTCATTTATATGTGTTCTTTACAGGTATTGGCTGTTTTCAGATGAGGTTCCGGGCTTGTTCATTGAAAAAGGCTGGGTACATGACAGTATAGACTACAGATTCATCCTTCCCCATCAGAAAAAGGAGGATGTGAAAAAGGACTACAGCCCAGTAGGTATGATCAGCTAGCTTATTTATGTACTTCCTTTGCTATCTGACTGTTAGAATGGATTCATGAATGTGAGAGAGAACTGGTTAGTCTGAATGTCTTACTGTGGGTCCTCCAATCTGAGTCTGCTGTAAACTCAGGAAACCTGCGCACAGAAAAGTTTGACATTCATGATGATCTTGCTGCTTCTGCAGATCCTGAGACACACATAAGGGACATGGGATAAGATCATCCCCTCACTTAAAAGCAGTCAAGGTGATGTCAGCTGTGGGGTCACCATACTATTTACTATATACCTTCTGGGTTACAATGTGCCAGACTTCTTAGACAAGTGATCAGTTGTCTACTGCAGTGAGTGAGGATATCCATCATAATGCTAATGCTCTATCAGTGGGGGGACTTCCAGATTAATCTGCTTGCCACAGAAGACAAGTATGCTGCTTTTGCTCTGGAGGTGCAATGAGCTGAGCTGCTCACCAGATGCTTTCATACTGTAGAGATCTCAAGGCCTGTTCAGCCCCTTCCCATAGTCCCCAGCATGAAATTGTGTCAAGCAGGGCAGTCTTCTAGATGTCTATACCTTTGTTGGTTGAGGCCATTTTGTCAGACATCCTCTTGCACGTGTCCTTTCAGCCTGCTCTTCACCTTTTACTGAATGTGCAGATGAGGTGCGATGACTAGCTGGAGGTCTAGTGCCTCCTCTATAGGTTTGCCTTGGTGACTTGGAGGTTGGGTGGTCAAGCGTTGCAAGCAGAACACGGACATATACAAAAATCCTTCTGCAGGGAGGCAAACTTAATGTTTCTGTGTTACAGAAGACCATGCTGTAATCTGATTAAAGTTGCAATTTCAGTACTGTTCATTTGCTGCTTTTGAAACATCATAGGTTCATATTGAGTCCACCTACAGCAATACTGCACGAAAGAGGTTGTACTGAGTTAAATCAGAGGGCCCTCACTTGGTATTCTGTCTTAGGCAGCAGTCAGAATAGACATCTGTGGAAGAATAGACCACAGCAAACATACAGTGATACTTCTTCCAGTGTGTATCTTTCCAGCCACCTGCGTCTTGTGGACTTGTTGAACTAGAGGTGGTATTCAGCAGCCCTCAATGGACTTTTTTTTGTGTGTGTGAATTTGTTCAAATATTGACCAGTCATGTTGCTATATATCAACTTGCTTCCAGCAAGTATTAATTCTTCAAGTGCTGCCTAAGTATTTACCTAGCTACTATGCAAGATTTCAGCACTTTCCTTTTGAAATTTCATGAGCCTTTTTTTAAATTTATGTCAGACTGTTGGATCTGTCACCTTCTAATTGTGTATACCTGTGTGTGTACATTGTGCAGACTGGGGTGAGTGCCTGTGTGTATGTGTGTGCTGGACTGCAGCTTCCTTTTCACAGATTAATGAACTCCAGGTAGAGTTACATGCACAGTGTGACTGAGACCTCACTCAAAGGTGTAGCTAGAGGTTTTATAAGTTAATAAACTTTCCAGTCTTTCCCATAGCCGATTGTGATGACAGGTGAGGTGATGCATATATTTTGTGTGATGCTAGTTTGTTAACAGAATTACGCTATTTTGGATTGCCTTGTGGCTGTATTCACTGTATTGACAAGCAAAGCTGTCTCCTTGAGCAACTGCAGGGAGATTCTCTGTAACAGGCTGGTAAGCTTCTTTCAAAACATGCATCGGTAGAGCACACAGCACTTGAGCCTGCGTTAGGAGCCTAGCATCCTAGAAAGCAGGACCGAAAGAATCCTTTCTGTCCAAAGCAATCTGAACTCTAGGTATAAACATCCTTGGCAGGCTTTTGAGCAACCTAAGGTTGAAATTCTTCAACAGTGGAGAGTGCATCCCTGCTAAGCAGTCAGTCTCGTATTTGTCTGTTCTGATCTTCCTTAATGTCTAGCCTAAGTGGTCACCTGCTGCATTCAACTGTCTGAACTTTTTCCTAGCAGACCTGGGAAAAACGATTTGTTCTTTCTCTGCCATCAACCTCCTACATACTTATGAGTAGTTATATCCACCCTCATTTCCCTACTCCCCCTCCCCCAAGTCTAAAGTCCCTCTATTTTATGCCAACCTCCCTAATTGTTTTCCATAGCTTACAGTTTTTAAGACCCGTCTGGTCAAGTTAAACTCTCTCCAGCTGATCCATTATCTTGACTGAAATGGAGTTTCCAAAACTGCACGTGGAAGTCAAGGCTTCAATAACAAGTAGAGTGGAGCAAGACTGTTTCATGTCTCCATAAATTATATATTTCTGCTTGCATTACATCAGTGTGGTGGCAGCATCTTTTAACCAACGTGACTGTTAGCTGATTTTCACTATTTGATGTACTGGAACACCCAGCTGCCATTTGAACAGCACTTCCAGTGAAGTATTGTTCCTTACCCTGTATCTGCCATGGATTTTATTCCTGTTTAAGTTTAGAAGTCTGCCTCATGCACTGAATTGCTCTACTTTTTTCCTAGATCAATATTCATTTTTTGAGACAATTTTATTCTCCAAAGTGTTTGACACAGCATGTGAGATCTAAAGGCAGCAGTGTAGCACAAGCTGCTGATTTTGTTAAATGCTGTGTCCTCAATATGGTAGCTAGATTTGATGCCAAGCTTTAGGCAAGCTTTAGATCTGTTACCTATATCATGCAATCAGTGCAGCTGGTGTTCCTTCTATCCAGCACCTCAGAGCAGAGCCTGCTTGCCAGTCGCCTGCAGTGAGTTCACTTTGACACATACTTGAATAAGCAAATGATAATAGGCGATTTACCTGCCCTTCAAGATGAAGGTGCCAGTATTGTGGGCCAACCTCCACATCTGCTTTTCAGAGTGCTGAACACATTGGACTTGAGGAGAGGCAGGTTTACTTCATAGGGGACATGCCCGTTTGCGTGACTGCCTGCCTTTGCCAGCTGCAGTTACCAGGTGGTGATCTATGTGTAGGCTTTCCCTGGCAAAAAAGAAAAAGGCAAACCTGTGCTGCCCAAGCCACAGTTCAGAACAAAATGAGAGGTTACCCTTAGGTCATCTGTGGTTCTAATGAAGTGATCTGCAGTTGTGGGGGGGGTTGTTTTTTTTCTTTTTTTTGGACTCTGAACTGAAGTAAAATTCAAAGCACTTTCATGTCATTTTAAAGAGAATAGTCTACGTTCTCTCTGCTCTTTCTGGCAACAGTTTGTACTATTACAGCTATTACTCTTTAAGATAGCCAAAGCTGGACTGTTGAAAGGCAGGGTATTTGAAGGAGCCTTATTATGACCGCAAGGTACGGAGAGAGAATTGCTGCCATTTGCCTTCAGAGAGAATGTATGTCTATTGCAGTGCTGGAGAAGCTGAAATGAATTTCATTCACCCACCTCTCTCATGCTTTCTGGACTTAAATAATTTTAACTCTCTGTAGAGGAAATGCTTTTCTTGGCATAAGTGTCCCTTTCACAATGCTTACAGGTTTTCTTTAGCTGTTGACAGGAGACCCTGTTAGCTACTTCTAGTTTACTTCTCTTCCACTAAGAATATTCGGTTACCTTTTCTCTGGTCAGAACTGCAAAAATGCAGTTGTCATCAAAGAAGTTCTTACATGATTGTAGTGTTAGATTTTTTTTCTTAGGGTGCACCATGGCCCTCTACTTGCTTTTCACAGAATCACAGAATCGCTGAGGTTGGAAGGGACCTCTGGAGATCATCTAGTCCAACCCCCCTGCTCAAGCAGGGTCACCTAGAGCACATTGCACAGGATTGCATCCAGGCGCGTTTTGAATATCTCCAGAGAAGGAGACTCCACCACCTCTCGGGGCAACCCGTTCCAGTGCTCTGTCACCCTCACAGTGAAAAAGTTTTTCCTCATGTTAAGATGGAAGTGTCTGTGTTTCAGTTTGTGCCCATTGCCTCGCGTCCTGTCGTTCGGCACCACTGAAAAGAGTCTGGTCCCATCCTCTCGACACCCTCCCTTCAGATACTTGTACACGTTGATAAGATCTCCTCTCAGCCTTCTCTTCTCCAAGCTAAACAGGCCAAGCTCTCTCAGCCTTTCCTCATAAGAGAGATGCTCCAGTCCCCTAATCATCTTTGTGGCCCTTCGCTGCACTTGCTCCAGTAGTGCCACATCCCTCTTGTACTGGGGAGCCCAGAACTGGATGCAGTACTCCAGATGTGGCCTCACCAGGGCTGAGTAGAGGGGGAGAATCACCTCCCTCGACCTGCTGGCAACACTCTTCCTGATGCACCCCAGGATACCATTGGCCTTCTTGGCCACAAGGGCACATTGCTGCCTCATGCTTAACTTGGTGTCCACCAGCACTCCCAGGTCCTTCTCCGCAGAGCTGCTTTCCAGCAGGTCAACCCCCAACCTGTACTGGTGCATGGCATTATTCCTCCCCAGGTGCAGGACCCTGCACTTGCCTTTGTTGAACTTCATGAGGTTCCTCTCTGCCCACCTCTCCAGCCTGTCCAAGTCTCTCTGAATGGCAGCACAGCCCTCTGGCATATCAGCCACTCCTCCCAGTTTTGTATCATTGGCAAACTTGCTGAGGGTGCACTCTGTGCCTTCATCCAGGTCATTGATGAAGAAGTTGAACAAGACTGGACCCAGGACTGACCCCTGGGGGACACCGCTAGCTACAGGCCTCCAACTAGACTCTGCACCGCTGATCACAACTCTCTGAGCTCTGCCATTCAGCCAGTTCTCAATCCACCTCACTGTCCACTCATCTAAACCACACTTCCTCAGCTTTCCTATGAGGATGTTCTGGGAGACAGCGTCAAAAGCCTTGCTGAAGTCAAGGTAGACAACATCCACGGCTCTCCCCTCATCTACCCAGCCAGTCATTCCATCATAGAAGGCTATCAGATTGGTTAGGCATGATTTCCCCTTGGTGAAGCCATGCTGACTACTCCTGATCACCTTCTTTTCCTCCACTTTTAATTGATTTACCCCCTCCCCACAATGATGTATGCACGTGTGCACATGTGCACACGCATACACATGCACTCATGCAAACATGTATATATAGTGCATTATTTATTTAAAAAAAACAACAAAACACAGCTTCCAGTTACTTTCTTCCGAATGATTGCTCTAAGACTAACCAGTGTTCCAGAGTAAGGGATATGACAGCTGGAAATCCTATAACATGAAAGACATTTAAGAAGTGGAGGAGGAGGGAGATGGCTTTCTTTAAACAGTTAATTTCATATATGAATCTTTAACTGTGTGACCAGCAGGAACTGTTACATGGATTTTCTGTAGTGTAGGAATACACATTTGGCATAATAGGCACTGTATTAAAATATCCACTAATAATTTACTGGTATTCAAGTTTTTTGTTGGGGGAAGATGCTCAGAAATACAAATTCATTCTATTTATAACACATACAATTCTAAGAGTACTTTGTCAGTATATAGCTAAAGAATGAAATTAGTTGTACATATTTGATATAGTAACAATTCTTCTTTTATTTTGTGTATGTACTTTTATAATGCAGTAATATTTTCTTTAAAGATTGGCTATCATTTTGGTGTTTCTATAAATGGATATACCATGTTGAGTTTAGCAAAGTAAAGCTAGATTAGTTTTCTCTGACAGACTGCTGAACTACATGCTGAATATAAACACTTTAACTGGAGACAGTTTAGTTTTGCAAAATAAAATTGCTGATTGAGGAGAAATGTGAGTGAGAATACGTTTGAGCTTGTGCTTTTCTTTTACAGATAAGCGGAAGAGCACAGCCACGGATGGCAGAGTGAGCATACTTCATAGGTCTGTGCATGTTGCAGACATTCCTGCAGAGACCACTACACCTAAACAGGGACAGAACTTGTGGTAATACATGCTTTTATAGCTGTGAAATACTCAAAGCATAGAGGTCAAGGAAACTATATAGAGATTTCATTTGATACAATACAGAATAATCAGTAATATCTCTTGAACATGTACTTTCTCTTCCTCCTGATAGCCGATGGTCATCTTGGATCCTATTACTCTTTCAGTACTTCATTTAGCAGCCTGCCAGGCCTCTATTATTGATATCATTACTAGTAGTGAATGGGTAATAGGGCAGCTGATCCAAGAGTCAGTAGAACCATTCTAGTCAGCCTAATTAATCTGACTTAAAGCCAATGTAAATTAACCTAGGAAAACTGCTTTGGTATATTGTTTTTTATACTCGAAAGAAATGTTAATTCTTTTGTAGTTGCTGTGGACTTTTTTTACATACTGGTAAACAAAACAACAACAACAAAAAGCTGTGACCTAGCTAACAATGCCTAGTTTTTTTCATGGCTCATCTCAGCAGATCTGAGTTGTGGCACATGTGATCCTTGAGCACATGAAATTGAAGTCTTCATTGAGATCTTTGGAGCCAGGCCTATGCCCTACATGTCCTTGTGGTATGTGAGACATGCAGGGCCATCCTCCCACTCTTCCTCAGTGTCTTCTTTCTTCCTAGGTTTCAAAATGGACTGTGGTGTTGTCCATTTGTTCTCCTGTAGCATCACACCATGGAATCGATTTCTGTAGCTACTGATAATTATTATAGCTTAGCAAAATTATTCTTCTGTGTAGACAGCCTGTTATGTCTGTAATTCCTCCCTTATGCCAAGCAGTAGCCAGCAAAATGTCTTTTAACTAAATGAATCAAATCTAAATTCTGTACCTTCAAGCAAATCTGGTTATGACTCACTCCAGTGATTGACCCTGCCAGTGTCTCTTCTCTTTAAAGAAAATTCCCTATGTTGACCATTGCCGTACATGGTAAGGAGTGATCAACAATGTCCCCATGCCAGAAAAGTTGGCTGTAGCTTTACTTACTAAACTGCCTATGAGGGACTCCACATTTAGATAATTCTGAAAAGTAACTGTCACAAAGTATTTGTTCCTGCAGCTCCTGTTAGCACTGGCTCTTCCACAGAGTTTTCCACTACTGATAAAGTGATATTACAGCATCTTTGCTAAATATCACCAGTTGTAAGCTTAGCTCCAAAGCATAGTTCCACTGCTGCCACAATAAGTCAGAACTACTTTACTAAAAATGTTCCTGCTCCTGCAAGCAGGAAATGTCAGAGACTGAAATTTGTGTACCTTTTGACTCATCTAAGTGATCAGCATTGAGTGCTGATTCTTTGGATTGCTCTACCCATACTTTTTCACTGCCAGCAAGTCTTGGGAGACAGCAGTTTCCTCTGCATGCCCTCACCCTGTCTAATATTGCCATGCCAAACCTCAGCCCCTTCCTCAGTCTAGTCCTTTGCACATCTTGTCACATGGCCAAAATTCAAGTAATTGAGTATTCTAAAGGAGTGAATGTTAAACAGGAGATCTTAGAGGAAGAGAACAGTAAGATCCACAGGAAAGTCCTCTCTGTTCTCCCTAACTGCCTCTTCTAATACTAGGTCTTCATTTAGCAGAGATGGCAAGATGTGCACCAGAAGGACAAATTATATAAGGAAAACGGTAGCTTATATTAATGGTGGAGGATGCTATAAATTGAGAACAGCGCAAAGTCAAATCAGATGAGTTAACAAGCAACACAGTCCCTGTGATTTGAAATTCCAGGCCTAAGATGGAAGAATATCATATTTGAATAGCTTGATCAAGTTGGCAACTCTCAATGACAGACTGAGAGAGATCAGAGAGGTTAAAAAGGTAGGAGTGCTTTATAGAGTAACTAGTCACAGAACCCAGAAGAGGAGAAGCAGCTCTTTGAACCAGGTCCAGTACACTCTCAGGACTGAATTATATTATATTATTGAAGAGCTGCTTTGTAAGAAGTGACCATAATGTGCTTAGATCCAGTATTCTCACAAGAGACAACAGATTTGCTACAGTCATGCTTATTTTAAAAATGAGAACTACATAAAAAATTAAGATGATTTCTAAAAAGAAGTGTGGGGGGAGGGAAACTCTGGAAATTGCAGCCAAAGACCTACAGTGCTTTCAGAGAGATTGTCTTGAAGTTTCCATACTAGTTGTTCAAAGCAAGTGCCTCTTACATTTGAGAAGATTTGAGGAAACTTGGAAATAAAAAAACAACAAAAACAGTGTCAGTATGGTTCATGTCAGGGTAAAGGAGTTGTTAAAAGAAAGAAGACCTACTTAAAAACCATGATTGTTTTTTAACAAACCTAAATGAAGGAGATAAAAAAGAACATAAACCGAAGTACAAAATGAAGGCAAAACAATCTTTTTTCCTTGAGGAACGATCTGTTTTATTAGATCTGTTGCTACAGGGCCTGAGAGAAGCTAAACTGCCCTGGATAAGAGGGAAGATCTCACAAGTGAATAATTGATTAAGAAATAGGAAATAAATTACAGAAGTAATGAGTCATTTTTGTGCTCAATGGGAGGTCTGTTAAGCTAGAGAGGAAGGGAGAAGTCTCCTAAAGAAAGAGTATTTTCTCTTGATACAAAAACAAGGGGTCAGCAAATTAAACTAGCAAATGGCAGTTTTAGGAGAAAAAGGAAAGTACTACTTCACATTGTGCAGTTGGTATGTGCAGCTCACTGCTACCAGCTGCTGTGGATCTTCAAATCTGTACAGATTCAAAACACCAGTTGGACAAATCACTGAAAAAAGTTTATGAAGTGTTAAGCACAAAGATTCTAGTCGCGACACAAAGTTCTCAAGCAGTAGATGCTGAAATCTGCAGGGGCAGGCTGAGGAAATGTCACTACGTGCCTGCTCTGCCCTTCTGCCATTCAAAAATAAGACACTGGACAGTGTAGGGTTTTTTTGTTTGTTTGTTTGTTTTGGCCTGGCTCTTATGCCACATGATCTTTGATTTCTTTCCATTTTGGGACGTGCTAGGAAGGACTGCTAACAATCACAGCATTTGCTGATTTTTACTGGAAGAGAATATCATGCCCATGTGCATTGTTCTCCCAAGGAAATTGGCCATGTTAAGATGTCAAGGTAAAGCAATACAAATGGAGGATCTGAGCCAAACTTGGACCTTCGTGCTCTTAAAGTGAGCAGGGGGCACAATGGCCATTTGTCAAGGATAGCCACTTCTAACTTAGCCTTCTTCTGTACTGTCTGCATGACTTTCTCCAAACTGACAGGGCCTCCTAAAGCCATTCCTACAGATAAGCAGTAAGCTTCTTCAGCTGAAAGACTTTTTTTTTAAAGCTTTAGAACTGCAAAGAGCCTGTTTGCTAAATACTTGTCTGACAACTATCACCATTCACAGGTAAGCTTCCACCAAGGAAAAAAAGAAAAGAAAAGAAAAAGGGACAAACTGAGATATGTTATTTCAGAGGATAGCCAGTAACTAGAACTTCCATTTGAGGAAATCTGTGTTCCTATTATAATACTTTACTCTGTGGCTGTTGCCATTGATCTGTTTCCAGTCTCAAGGACTCCCATGAGCAATAGATAGTTACAGAAGAGTCTCCTCTGGCTGCTTTTTGCACATTGTCCTTGCACACACTGAGTAGCTCTAAGATCACACTGAAGTCATTGGATATCTACACCCCTATTGTTTGGGTACCAGAGCTGGTTCAGCTATAACTCAGAGTGCTAGCACGTGGTGCATAGGAAATTTCATTTCTTTGTGTTCTGCTTTAACTTCTACCGTCTGTTTCTTTTTCCTAGTTGTACATTTAAGGTGAGATTAAGAGTAGCCTCACAGTGACAGTAGAACTTCTTTGGCTTAACCCTGTTTTTATGCTTTACCCAAGATCAATGAGTCTTGGAAGTGACTACCAAGTTAACTCCGTGAATAGTTGTATTTCACAGTCCTGCCCCTTTTCTCCATGAGGATGGGAGCTCACAGGACAAAGATAAGGGGAGAAAGATTCCATTCTTCTGCCAAGAGCCACAGAAGCTGTATATCATGGAAGTGGTTCTGCTTTCAGTGCTTTGCCCCCAAAAAGAAGAGGGCTAGGTGTTCTATCTATCAGAATGATAAATGCCTGGTTATTTGTTCTAGCTCCTGTCTTCTCCAGACAGATGGGCCAGTCCCGTTTCTAACATTGTTTACCACTTTCGCCAGTGTTGATGCTTATTAAAAAAGCTCCCCATTAAAACCTTCCGGGCACATGGTCCCTGAAAAAAATCTTTTGTCCACAGTGTAGCGCTTTATAAGCTATGTACATACTTGTCTTTCCTGCAAGAACCACAGGTTAACCAAAACCTTTGTAGTATGCAGGAGACTTCTCACTCATCCTGGCCAGAAAGCAGTTGAATTTTGGAAATAGTGGCATCTCTACAGAGTAACTCCCGTTGTTCTTCATCTATTAGGAATACACCATGATATGGCGGGTCCCCTCAGCAGACAATTTGAGTTAACCATGAGTGAGTGCTGAAAGACTCCATTCTCACGCCTATATTCTACAGATGGAGTTGCCCTGTTTGCCACCAACCCTCCAGAGCAGGTACTGATCCTGGGCTCCTCTAGATGTTGTCCTCTTGATTTCTTCATTCCCTAGTCTGCAGTCCAGGTTTTATACCTTTCTTTCTGTCCCTCACAGTCTGTAGCCTGAGAACAGGAAGGAATATTCAACATGAGTGAATGCTGATAGCTCCTTTTGACTCAATGCTTGTGTCAGTTGTCCCATCTGTAATGATTGCTGACCAGTCTGCTGGCTTGTGCTGCCAGAATTGTGAGAAAAAAAATCTTGGTTGTTATTTAGGGATACAGACATTCCCACTATAAGATCAATTTGAAGTCCTCCATCTGGGCGTGACAATAAGGTCTCAACTCTCCCACAGGTTTCTTTCCCCATCATTTTGGATTATTTTATTGTGCATAAGCTCTGTGTCAGGCCACATGAATGGCATCAATTATTTTTCCCCTCCCTCTTACCAAGCCCCACAAACTAATGACCCTATTGCCTCCCCCCATTAAAATGCCAGCACTGTTTTATCACATCCATGCTCCCAGCCTCATGCTGGTTGAGACCCTAGTTGGAAGCACAGGTGGTTCCTTCAGCTAGTAGCACATGGGACTGGATTGAGAACCAGGAGCTGTGGCTGCACAGAGCAGCAAGGTGCTGCCAGTCAAACTAATGTCACACACTTGAGTTCAGGCTGATGTAGACAGTTCTCACTCCCTCAAGTCCCAGTTCTTGCTCCCAGGGAGAGTTGGCAAGACCCAGGTGCCGGTTATAGATGCTCTCCCATCCGTGTCCCATTTCCTTTTCAGTGGGAACCTATTTGTGCTAGGACTTCCCTCTAGCTTTCTTTCAAGGATGATACCTGCTTTCTCACTCTAAATCTGGCCAGCAGCCTGTGTTGTCTTCCCCAAACCACATAACATTGGTGAATCCAAGCACCATACCTTAACTGTTTCCAGTGGCTTTTCGTTTTTACAATAGGGCAAAACGGTGCAGGGAATTCCATTTTTACATTTGCAGCTGTGGGGAAAGCTGAGAAAACTCGGGCAATGTCTTCTCAGCTATTTTCCAACTGGATTCCTTGGTGTACCATCAGCAGTGATTAATGCTTTCATCCTGACCTAGACAACCTTCTCAACATGTCTGTGTAGTCCTCTACTGGGTATCTGCAGGGCAACTGTTTTGAGGTTTGGTTTATGCCGTTCCCATATTGTGACAGATTCTTCATACTTGAAATAATGGTTTAGGATCAATACCAAGGTTTGTCCCAAGGTTTTGGAGGCTAATTTGATACCAAATATTCTGGAGAAATTTCTTTTTATTTAGAAGAAGTCTAGTAGACTTAGAAATGCTAGACCTTGCAGTAGTCTGTGTGTAGACCTTTCAGTGAATGTAGGAATGCTAGTTAGTCACCATAAGTAGCATCTGTAAGAAAAAGACACAAGCTGTATTGCTACTTGACTTGGGTTTGTGTGAATGTCTGTTGGGTCCCATGACCAGTCCTCAATCACTGCCACTTTTGAAGTGCCTATGCTAGGCTCTAGTGAGTGAAAGATGTTTGGGGCTGCTCTCTCCTATTTGTCCCAGGGAAGGTGTGCAGAGGATAGGGATGGCCAAAAGATTAGAAATCTGTGTGCAAAGTGAGGGTGCTCTGCAGTGTTGAAGTGTGCTGAAGCAGGTGACTGGCAAGCAATGATTCTTCTTCCTTTAATTCTTAGTTTTTAAACAATCAATCCTATGTTTTATTATTGTAATTAATTTACTAAATAAATGCCAAGTAAGTCAGCCCATTTCTCTAATTTGAGCACATCAGACCTCTGAAACAGTTACTTTTTAGATATGTTATTCAGTAAGTATTTCTGCTGGAAAAAGAAAATATTGCAAATACTCTTATTCCAAGAGGAGCTAGGACAGCATCTTTCTTTAGCTTTTGCTTGTCTCTTCTAAGCTTGTGCCCAAGAATTAAAATTAGATCTGGAGTCTTCACTTTGGCCAGTAAGGATCACATAGTGACCCTTGCAGCTGTTCCCATTTAAGGTCAGTTTTGCCATTCCCACGCTTCCCTTTTTAAGGAGCAATTCTCTTCTAGAAGTTGTATCATCAGCATCAGTTTATGTAAATGAACTCTGAAGCTCAAGCTGAATTCCACCTTCCTCCCTCCCAGGTGACGAAGCTCCATGGCATTATAGAAAACAGTGGTAGGAAAAGTGCAGAATTTGAGACTGTCTTAAAGCTATTTTAAATCTGCAGGCCAGCATTAAAGCTAATAGGTAGATTGCATTGAATTGTACTCTGGAATCGCTTGTAGTGCCTTGTGTAGAGAAGTCTTCAAAAGTTCTGCCCTTTTAGATTCAACTAAGGGCAGACTACCATTGCTCTCCTTAAAGGCTTTCTGAGGAAAAAGGTTTAAAGCTAATGAATATGGTTTTCACATATTGTATTTGAGCTTCAAGTTAATGCTAGCTTCTTACAAATGAGAACTTCTGCACTGACAGAGGTCATAGCCTTCACAGTCACAAATCTACAACTTCAGCAATTATGGTATAAATATGGTATAGGACATACCCGTTTTTAATCTAGGGACTTCTTGGGTTAATGAAATAAGCTGAAGGCTCTGCAGAAAGAATGATGAAATTGCCATGCTATGCAGTACATAACATGCTAATCTTTTTCTAGTGTGTTAAAAATTATATTCAGATTACTTAAGATGACTGCAATTTAATAAATCTAATCCCTAGAGTAGATGACAAAATTCAAATGCCAATGTTTTAATAAACTTAATGGGGGGAAATCCGTAAATCAGTTCTGTGTTTCTTTTGCTTCTGTTTTTCCTACCCTGAATTTGGCTGAATTTGGGGACCTTTAAATGAGGCCAATCTTAGTCAAAATTCTTATACCAGCATAACTGGAAGTGTTTCACCTTGCTCCATGGGGTTGGGATAATGGTTAGTTGTCATCCCTGCCTACCAGTATTTGTGAACTATTTAAGAGAAAAATCTGTCCTGCCACAGATATACTTGAGCTGATGTTGGTGCATGTTATATCTTTCAGGTTTCTCTGTGACAGTCAGAAGGAGTTGGATGAGCTGCTGGATTGCCTGCACCCACAAGGAGTAAGAGAGAGTCAGCTAAAGGAGCGTCTGCAGAAGAAGTGAGCCTGCTGGGGTTTTTTTTCTATGTGCTTTCTCAAAGTCAAAATATATCCACTTCATAGCAAGCCTTTCCATTCCTGGGGCACATGTTCCATGCTTTGCTTTGTGCATGTGCTGGAGAGGAGAGGCTATTTAGAATGAGAAATTACTCTTTTTAGACAATAACTGCAAGTTTTTGATCGGTAATGGTCTAAACTGTGAAGAGGTTCTGTCAGTTTTTTAATTGCTCCTTGCAACTGGAAGCAAAGGCAATGTTGTTTCATCCACAGAGGCAGGACTACCATGTACTTTCTTGAGTGTTTTCAAAGAATATTCTGCCCTAGTGGAGCATGCAGATCACACAGGATGCTGTCGTTGCCCCAGTGCCCTCACAACATACAAGGCACTGGCCTGCACGTGTTCAAAGGTTGTTCTTGATTTTGCAGGTATCAGGACATCACACATTCTATCCATTTGGCTCGGAAACAGAACCTGGGCCTTAAATCCTGTGATGGTAACCAGGAACTGCTGAACTACCTCCGAAGTGATCTAATTGAGGTTGCAACCCGGCTGCAGAAAGGAGGGCTGGGATATGTTGATGTGACACCAGAATTTGAAGCCAGAGTGAGTGAAGAGGCAAAGTAGTACCAAGAAAGACAAAACATGAGTTGATACCTTTTGTGGAAGCTCTTGAGTCTTTGGTTCTCCTCAAATGAGAGGATCGGGAAAATCAGTAGAGTTTTCCTGTGCATGTCCTCTTTCCAAACTGGTATTTCAAGATTACGTAGCTGCTGGCTTAAGATCCTTTTGGTATCGGTGGGTCATAACTTTGAAGCTAGGTGTCCTGCACGTCCTGTTTCCCACATCTGATGGCAGACTTCTTCAATGTGCTTTAGCAGAGCTCTTTGTAGCTGACTTTTAGCTTCTGTGTCAGAGCCAGCATGTTTTGTAATGAGACAGCAGTTTTCCATTTTGAGGGTTTCAATAAATTCAAACCACTTTAGGCTTGGGGTAATGATTGTGCTCCACTTCCAGGAGCTAAAGGGTGTTCTGTTCATGGTTTTGTCAGCCCAAGGAAGCTGTTGTGCAGTGAACTACAGTATGAATTTTCAGTGTTCTAGCTACTTCAGCCTAATTCACCTGAACAGTCCTGGTGCACTGAATCCTTTAAGAGGGGATAAACCTACAGGGTACAGGTAGAGCGTACACTCCTTTGTTTAGTGTATGCTCCTCTTACCAAAGAGCCACGTTTTCTGGTTTGGAGTGGTTCATGTTCTGTTAATCTCCATCTCAGTCACTGCAGTGACTTCCCCATGTAGATGAGACCATAAGTTTTAAGAGAAGGAGAGGAAAAGTGAAGTGATTAAAGGAACAATTGCTTACTGCTTGGTCATCATGGATTTCTTTTTTTAACGCATCATGTTTTTTTTTCTGAACTGACATTAACATTAAAGTGCTATGCATGATCATCAGCAGTGTATTAGCTCTAGCAGAAACAGCAGCAATACGCTGAATCCGTAACTATATGTGGAATATGGTGGATAGCAATAATGCATTAAGCATCAGATGTATCCATTTGCAGGACAGACTTACCTAAAAACAGAGTGGAAGGTAATGTTCAATTGTTACATGGTCATATGCTCTTCCTAACAGATATACTCACTGGAGAGCTTGAAGGATTTTGGAGAGTGTGTGGTTGCACTCCAGGCTGGTGTTATTAAGAAGTTTCTGCAAGGCTTCATGGCCCCCAAGCAGAAGAGAAGGAAACATCAAGGAGAAGACTGCATTGCCAAGGCTGAGGAGATAGATGAAGAAAAGAAAATGGCAGAAGAAGCTAAGGTATTGGTCTTCAGGGCTCCATTTTAGTCCTATAATATAACTCTTATTTGGGCAGGGATAGTACATTTCATCTAGTACTAAATCCTACATAGCTTCTCCCCATTCCAGGTTTTGAATGCAATCGATTTGGAGATATGGGGCCGGATGTTCCCCAGTTATTTTGAAGAGGAAAGATAGTATCAAAATAAAAATCATGCTGTGGAGTTGTGGTTAATTTTCTCTCTATACACAGGAAATGAGGTGGTGTATTTCATTTTGTGCAGTTCCTTACACAAGTTGGATACTTGAATAAAAGCTTTTCATAGGAAATATTTTTAGAGAACTTAACAGAAGAAATTGTATCCATGAGAGAGGACTGACTAGTAAAATCAGTGACAAATTATTCTTAATGCCTTTTATCCATAAAGAAGAAGAGAGACATGTAGAGGTTTGGGGGACTGCGAGGGAGTAAGGTTCAGATAAAGACAGGTGATGTGCAAGAGGACACAAATCATCTGGATAGTGACACCCACAGAGGATGCTAAGCTGTGGGTTGCATACAGCTAGTCTGGACATCTGAGCTGTATGTTCCTGCAGTAGAAAAGCTTTGTTGTGGGGATACAGACATAGCCTCCCAAATCAAAGCTCAGAAGGCATGGAGAAGAGCTGCAGAGGTTTTGGTAGGGTCCTGCAGGCCGTTGAGTTGCACCACTATTTCATCCCAAGAGGAACACTGATGCTTAGGGTAGTTTCTATGTACCAAGTTGAATAGGATGTTAGTGACCCATGATATGATTCTTTTTTTTTCCTTCTCCTTCAAAGTGCCCTGCCCTGATTGACCACTGACTTCAGTAAAAGTAGCAAGACCAGAATTGGATCAACAGATGCATTTGCAAGTCCCAACTTTGAAAAGAAAGAGTAGATGCTTGATTGATGTGGGTTTGGGTTTTTTTGTTTAGGGGACTTAGGGGGGGCGGGTGTTAGGCTCTTGTCAGCATATGCTGGACCCTTGTCATTTGAGCATCAACTCTTTGTTAGGTTGTGACATTCCCATGTTAGCAGGATAATTAGAGGCACTTGAAATTTTCACATTCCCCATTTGTCCTGCTGTACTTAATTGTATGAGCTCTTTTAAAAATAGGTGTTGAATCTTCCAGTCCATAGCCCAGTGGGAATGGGAAGCTACCTTATCCTAAGAGTTATCAGCAGAAAATAAAACTATAAAAATCAGTTTTGTCTGGGGCAGAATCACATTTCTCTGGATCATTACATTTCATATATCTACAGCAACACCAGATCTTACCTTGCTTTCAAAAGTATGTCTTATGGGTATAACTGTTCACACTTGAAAGTAATATCGGCTTTACTACAATAACTAAATGGATAGCAATTTAGCAATACAAACTCTGTATTTGAGCACTAGTTACTTCCCTACTAATGCTAAAGCTATCTCAGATTTCAGAACTAAGCTTTTATCTGCCTGAAATGTGAGCCACTTTTGATCATGAGTGTTTGATTAGTTTCTCCATTCCACCTTAGAGCATTGCCCTCCTACAGAGGGGCATGGTTACAGAGCATAATTCATTATAGCAAAGCCAGGTTTGTCTAACACACTTCACTCCAGCATGTGTTGAACTTGGCTGACCCTGATCTCATCAGAACTGGAAATGAGAGATTTGGACATCCTGTTTTCAAACCAGGTTAATGTAGTTGAAAGTGTTCGTTGTGACTGGATCATCTTAATTTGTACTTTGTTCCTCTGAAAATCAGCTGGGGCAGTAGGGTTTCTGAATGTTGCAGGACATGTAATCATAAGTGTTTTTGAAATTCTTTGTAGTCACGTTAGACAAACTAGGTAATATTAGAAAACTTTGATATACAACTCAGGCTTATAGGGATATGGACATAGATTTCAGCATTGACAGAGCACGGCATTGACTATGTGGTGTTGCAGATCTTCTTACAGAGCGATGGCTTTTGTGTCTCTGGAGCATTTTTTAATGCAGTGCAGTGCCTTCTTTATCTGGCTCAGAGTTTCCTAGACATACATGGTAGTACAAGGAGTGTTTAAATTCACATATATTTTTTTTAACCTAAGTTTATCTAGAATATGCTTTCTTTTTGCCAAAGGGGGAAATCTTTTCAGATGACCTTGAAAGAGCAGCCCAAATCTTAGATATATTTATCTGATGAGAAAACCTGACTGTTCGGCTTTTAAAAACAAATCTGCATAGGCCAAGAATTATGAAGTCTTTTAGAGACAGACGTGCACTGAGAGTGCATAGCAGATAAAATATAGCATAGCCATATTGGAAAAACACACTAAGTGTGCTTGCAGACTATACCAGCAAAACTGCAGTCTTGCAGTATGGTTGTCTCATTCTCCTGGGGAGAAACAAGTTATGGCTTAGTAGGCACCCATATGCTGACATAATTGTCTATACTAAGGGTTTCTGCTGGCTCAGCTACATAGTTGGAGATCACACTGCTGAGTGGCAAAAGATTGTGTTGCAGACCTGGTGTATGGCTGTTTCTGAAAACCATTCTTTTGCCTCTGTTTTTATGAAAATGTTTCCTTGTGGTATTAAAACTCTGGAATATCCCAGAACAGGACGGGGAATTAGCTATATGCCCTCTGCAGTGTGATATGTAGCGCAACTGCCTGAGCACAGTGAGAGAGCGTGGGCAGGTTGTTCATCCCTGTTGCTGGTCAGAGGTGTTTGCAAGGGAAAAGGCTGAGGGCCCAGTTTTCACTTCTAGCACTGGACTGCACCAGTCCCTGATTGCAGACAACGTTTCAAAGCACAGTTTCACAGCGAAGCGTTTAGAGTTTCAGTGGTTCAGAGCAATTTCTGTAGTCTTAGGATACCAGATGAGAGGCTTCCTAGCTCGAGTTTTGTCCCTCCTTACCAAAGCAGGCATTTTCTGTCACATTGGAGATGTAATGTGACTGGGACTTCCACCTTTGGTATGTTTTTGTTTCTTTGTTTTGTTTTCCCTGCTAGATTGCTCCTCTCCAGTCAGGAGAGTATTCAAGTAGCTTTTTCAATCTCCTGTTTTGCCTGGTTGGCAATCTGAACTCCCTTGATAATGGTATTGCTAAAATGCCATAGTCTCAGGATGCTTGAGAAGCAAGGCTAAAAATCTGTTAAATTCCACAGACTTGGGGAGAAAAATCTAAGCAAAACTTGCCAACAGCTTTTGCAGATTTATCTTGGCCCAGCAGTTATCCAGTATGTTAACAGCAAAAACCATGGAACAGTTACTTGGAAAATCAATTACACAGTATGTGAAGCACCTCAACAATGTTCTGCAAAAAAATAGCACAGCGCCATGTAATCTACCACAACATGCTGTGCAGGTTTCCATTTGTCTTGGATGTCTCCAGCTCCAGGTTCCACACTAGCAATGACAGCAAGGATATTGATAGCAAGGATATAGAACACTTTGTGTGTTTTTCCAAGCATCTAATATACACTGTGATTCCTCAAATTCAGTGGGAGGGGAATGTGCAACTCTGCAAAAATCCTGGGTTTTGTCTGGCTCCCAAATTGCTGTCAGCTGCAGAGTTTAGTTTTTCCCATCTGACACTTCACTGTTTGTTTTTTCACTCTCCTGGGGTAGAAGAACATTGACTTGAGTCCTATTATGTCCCTGTCATGTCTAGGCCATCACCTCATTGTTGTAAAGCAAAGGATTAATGTTTTCATTGAACATGCAGTGGCCCTGGATTACTTCTCTGTTCTGGTGCATTTCCGATTTCCCATAACTTTGTTTCTACACCTCCAGAGCTGAGCTGGAGATTTCACGTGTAGCTTAATATGTGCAGACTCCAGCAGTTGCCTTCGTGCAAATCTCAGGTTTAATGCTTTTCATCCTCACTTACAGCTAATTTTGGGATTTCACATGCGTTGAGGTCATCATGTCTCAGGAAGGGGGCTAATTTCATATTTGGGGCTCAGAATGCTTTGCTTGTCAAATCTAGTCACAATCCCCTTTGCCAGCTGAACAGCTTGGAGGACCAAGTGTGTGGCAGATCTTGCTGATGGACTTGAGTGTGTTTCCAGTACCCACTGGAGGGCAGTACAGGCTGCTTTAACCAACCACAGTCAAATGGTGTTGCCAGCTGTCTCCTAACTTTCATCTTACATTTTACGGTGCTAAATTTCTGCCTTTTATTTTCTTAGACTGACAACTATTTGGGTTAGACTTTCCGAGTAAAGAATGTAGTGGAGTTCTCATAGGTTGTTTCAGCCGGGCCATGAAGTGCAAAAGAGCTGTAGTGTTATGAACAAGCTGTCTGGACCGGTGAGGCTGATTATAGGGTAAACCACAAATAAGACTGAGGCTATATAGAAGGAAAGAAGTACAGCAGTTGAATTTTGGTCATTAAGGGCCCAGTTAAATGGTATAAAAACATCTTCAGACTGTGGCGAGCTGTGTCTGTATGCTTCGTTGTAAGCTGTTAGGTCTGTCTGCAGGTTGCTTCAGCCATGGAGAAGTGGAAGACAGCAATCCGTGAGGCCCAGACCTTCTCCCGTATGCATGTGCTGCTCGGGATGCTGGATGCCTGTATCAAGTGGGATATGTCGGCAGAGAATGCAAGATGCAAAGTGTGTCGCAAGAAAGGTATGCATTCCTGCCCCAAGCCTACGTAACAGTCGGACACTGTCACCTCTCCATGCCCTGCTTAGGCAACATGCCCTTGTAGTCTGTCACTCTGTCTTTGACTATATTTTGAGGTTTGAGCATCAGGATTTACACAGTCAGAAGCACTGATCTCACAGAAGCATTTGGCCCTGACTGCAGTGAACCATTCTTAAGAAACCAGTTCACAGTCTTGCAGAACATTGCAGAGCTGCTGTTCCCTGAATATTTAGAGTACTTGGACACAAGTCATCTTCAAATCCTTCTGGAAACATTTGTGCCACTATCCCCTTCCTGGTTGCATTTTTGAGTTGGAATTGTCTTAGGATTAATTCACAAGGCTCAGAGAGCCCATCTCTTACAAAAGGAACGAACAAGAAGAGTTGGGAGAGGTTAATACTCTGTGACTGAAGGGGAGAGAGCAAGGTGGGATGATGCCAGTTTGAGGCAAGAGTGGGAGCAGAACTGCTTGATGAGCTGGAAGAAGCAAATTCTTCTGCACTTGTATGCACTATATGATGAAGGCTTTTAGGTGGAGGGGGAAGTAGAAGCAACCAGTAATAGATTTCTAGTAATTGTTCTATCATAACATCTCCCTCCGGATGAAAGCACGGAGAGGAGAGCTTGGTAGCACGAACTTCCTCATCATGTGTTTTTTGTCTCATTTTCCATTTGTGGAAACACTAGTGGGAAATGAGGACAGACAGACCTCCGGGGAAATGCTGGGCCACTTCTGTTTACGGAAAGGCTATGCTGTTCACTTCTTTAAAGAAATGAGGGCTGAATTGGTGCAACATCTTTCTTCACTGTAGAGCCTCAGAGATCTTCCAAAGCAGTGCAAAAACTTCCTTGTATGCTGTCAAGAGGGTAATCCAGGGAAATGTAAGAGGGGGTTCACCTGCGACTAATGGATTATAGTTTCACAGAACTAGCAAACTGGGATGTCAAAGAAAGAGACATGCTGGGAAACTCTCTGCACTTTATTTTAATAGATGAAATAGCTGGCTCAGAACTATTTTCTTTTTCCCCTTCATCAGTGAAGAGCATAGAGAGACTAGCTCTGCTGCATACTGGTTTTCTGTGGGCTTGCTACTTTCAGTAGAAGGGGGATGCTGTGCAGATTGACCAACTTGAGGCTAGAATCAGAACAGCTACATTTGTAACTTCTTGCTAGGCTCCTGGGCATCTCTGCAGCAAACATCTCTTGTCCTGTGTGTTGTTTGGGATTTAGCCTGAGTGAAACCAATTTCACAGGTTTCTGTCTCAAAGGAAATCCCTGCAGGGCTGTGGACTTCGCTTTGCTTTGGGGATTGGGCATTTTGCTGTGTGGGGTTTTAAAATGCTGCTGGTTTCCACTGCAGTAGTAGGACTGAGAAGGAAGAGTCCCTGCTATCAGAGGGCACTTTGCACCATTTTCTTCCTTTGTCCTGACCTCCAGTGCTGCGGCAGCTTCTGCTTCTCAGATTGAGCAAGGCTGAGACACTCAGTTACAAATAAGTTGCCCTCTCTTAGGTGAGGATGACAAGCTGATCCTGTGTGACGAGTGTAACAAAGCCTTCCACCTGTTTTGTCTGAGACCAGCGCTCTATGAGATACCAGATGGTGAATGGCAGTGCCCAGCTTGTCAGCCTTCTACTGCCAGACGCAGCTCACGGGGCAGGTGAGTGACCCTCCGTTCCTTTTGAGCTATTGCAGATGCAGAGTTCTAGCCATACTTTCACAATGAGACAAAAAAACCTTAAATAGAGCCGCTTTTACAGAATTGAAATAGCCAAGTTAACTCAATGGCACCTGAACAATAGAAAAGCAATTTTTTCAGGCTGTAAGTTTAACACACCTGTGTTGTACTGACCCATGACAACTTCAGGGGCTTTAATAAATAACTTCAGTGCAGCAGTGAAAACACACAAAACATCAACCGAAGTCCTGTGTGCTAAGGGCTGCTGTTTTGTTTGACTGAGCAGTGAGTTGGGTTGCTTTTTCATAGGAATGTAGTTGGTAGCACTGCAGCTCTTGCTGTATTCCACTGAGTTAAGTTACTGTTGTGTCCTTGTCAGGCTAAAGCAGATATTACTCCAGGCTGTTGCTTAGTCCCAGCTCTGCTACAAAAAAGCAGGCTATGAAATGCCACTCTGGCAGTTGTCCGGACCTGATAGGCATTGGCACCTTAACAAGGCAGCAACCTTTATAAAGACACAGAGAGAACATGATTTGAGGAGGAATGAAAGTTGCAGCAGAATTCAGTCGAATTCAGTATTTGCATTCTGACAGCAAGAGGGTTGAGCTGCATTGTGAACTGCAGGATGGAAGTTAAATGTATACAAAATATATTTTTCTGCTCACAATGGGTAATGTATGTCCTCTGCTAATTGCAACTCAGTGCTGCATCTACCTGCTTGTCAGCAAGGTGAGGCTATCAAATGGCATCTGAAGCATAAGCAGTCAACAGATCCTCCCTTCTAGAGTGGCAGCACAATAAGAGGTATACTGGCTTGTAATATGCAGGTGGTGTGTGGCCTTAAAAGTATTAGTTACTCACTGGGCACTGTCTAAAAGAGTTCATGAGGCTTGTACAAAAATGACAGGGCTTTAACGCAGCTGTTCTAGCCTGAGATCATAGTTGCTTTGATGTGGCAGAGTCACCTGCAAGCTGCTTGGCTCCTGGATGAGAGCCATCAGGTGGGGTAACACCTGTCTTGTTATCTGCCTTGTGCTCTTGTCTTCCTAGCTGAGGCAGGAAAAAGGTGTTGATCTTGGAACTCTTTTGCCCTCTGTGCTGTGCTTATTCCATTTAGTGCTCAAGATTGTCTTTCTCCAGGGCAGAGGATTGGGATAGCCACAACAACTTTGCCTTTGTCCCCTTCTGCCTATACATGCTACTTTATTTTCCTGTTTCTGTTATATTTTGAATACTTTAACAGACACATGCAGAAAATTGGAACTGTCCTGGGCTGGCAATCTTTGGGGTTTCTGACATCTGTACATAAGAAGCCTGAAGTGATGCTCTGCTCAGTAATAAGTAGAAGCTTAGTTTCGAACAACACTAAATGAGCTCTGTTTCCTACAGCACACACACAAGTGGCATGACAGTGGAAGGGGATGAATGGGGAAGCATTTCAGCAGAAACAGAGAAGTCCCTCTTCTGAAACTCCTTGGGCCAGGCCTTTAGACCTAGCTAAAACAACAGCCCCTCCTTTCAGTGAGGAATTATTGCACAGCAGTCACCATTATCACATGGCCTGGGCGTCTAGAGCAGCAAAAAATGCTCTTCTATTGCACAAGTTCAGCTGTCGGGAATTTCAACCCAGATATTCCAGATGATAGTGTGGGAAGTGCCCTTTTAGACATAGCCACAACATGATACTCTCTGGAATACATTAGATTGCTTCAGTTTGAAACTCGATGTTTATTTTACAGTGAGGTGGTCAGCAAGTCTCTGTGAACAAACAGAACAGAGAAACTCCCAGGGCCTCTGACACCCAGGCTCTGGTACAGCATATGTGTTTACATGCCTTGCTCTAGGAACTATACAGAGGATTCTGCTGAAGATGAAGCTGAAGAAGGTGAGGAAGCTTCTGATGAACAAGATGCTGAGGAGGAAGAAGAGGAGGAGGAAGATTATGAAGTTGCTGGACTGAAATGTAAGCCTTTGACCATGCAGAAAAGTAATAGAAAATATAAAGGCTCTGCCTTCACTGTCCAAAGTACTGATCCAATTTCAGGCTTGTGCTTTTCCTCACACAGAACAGGTTCTTACTTTGAATCAGTGGGAGATTTCACAAGGGAATGCTGTGGCCGCGTGATACATATCTGGGTAGCTGGAATGAATTGTCTTCATATCTTTCTTCTGTGACTGAGACAGCACTAGTAAAGATTGAAACTGCAGTCAGCTCCTGCTCACTGACCAGTCACTACCCTGGGGCTGCTGCTGAGACCATTAAGACTGCTGCCAGGCAGTCAGCAGAGGCTGCAGCAAGGAGGGGTTAGGGAACAGCATTACTAGTTATTGGTATTGGTAGTCTCTGTGCCTTCAGAGTTTGTTGGTAAACTGGGCACTGTTAATAGATCCTTCTGAAGCTTTAACCACTACCCCCTCTCCTCACTCTTTCCCTACCCACCAGCTCATAACCTCTTAAATGGAGGGTTTCTAGTGATTTGGCAAAGTGGCATTTGCAATTAGTAGAACTAGGACTTCCTCTTTCCATTTCTGTGAGAAGGCACAGTACTCAAGGTGTAACGTGACCTGGACTGCCAGCACCCTTTGTCTGCATACAGAGACCACTCGGAATACATAGCTGACTCATTCCTGGGCAGCTGAATGGAATAAAACAGCATTTTCTAGACTAAAAATGGATGTTTCTCCACCCCAAGATAGAGTATAACTACCTATCACTTTCTGGTATGTGTATCCACTTTTTTTAGGGGAATTTGACTGTCTCATTTGGGGTAGCTTAATGCACTGAAAAGATCAATCTTGAAATTGCACACAGGCAGCATTTGCTTTCTGTCAAAATGTCCTTGATTGACATTAAATTAGCTCTAGACTGTCTTTACCAGGGCAGATGGTGGAATTCAGAGACTGAGACCCAAAGGTTTTTCCCGGTGTTCTTTCAAGGGTTTCCATCCAGGTCTGTCAGTCTCGATTCCCCTACTTTTTTCTAGTTTCAGGGATGTTCACTGATACCCTGGCTATATATGCTGCTTGTTGTTCTGCAGCGTATCCATGTCCACACTTGGAGTGTGTTCAGCCCATATTGTGTGGCCAAGTCAGGAGCAAAGCCAAGGTTTCCAAACAATAGCAAAAGAGGGTTGCAGTCACTAAAAATAAAGCACTAAATGCAACCCCTGGTTTTAAAGAGCATTAGTGTGGAAAGGTCATTGTGGAAAACTTTTGTTTTAGTAGAGAAGTCCCATTAATCCTTGTGGCGTTTATCCTGAGGGATATAACCTAGAATGTTGGATTGTCAAACATTCAACACATGCCACCCGCTTGACACACAAGCAGGAGTGACAGCAGACAGACGTCGCACTGCCCTGACACGCTCCTCCTGCAGGGGGGCCTGGCAAGATGATTTATTGGACAGGGCTGGATTAGAGGCCACAAATGAAAGTGCTACAGCTCGCTGGATGCGGCTTGCTTAAGTGCTTGTGACCAGGTGGAAGGAGCTTGGCTGGGGCAGAAGACCAGTGCATTCTCCCAGTACAGAGGGGTCATGGGAGAAACGTAAGACAAGAGAGTTTATCAGCATACTTGCATTTCCATCAGTTTAAAAGCCTGACAGGATACTGACAAACGGGCAAAAGCATTTCTGCAGAACATAATGCAGCAGCCCCAGTCCTGGCAAATAAAATTCCATTGTTTTCCACTTGCAGCACATGGAGCAGCTCCCTGCTGCAGTAACTCGACACTCCCTCTGCACACAGTTTGCTTTTCAGGGGGGCTTAACAACTGGCTTATCCCACTGTGTGGGCCACTTGTAAACGCTTGGAAGAGCACCCATCCATGAACTGGTGAGGAGCAAGTGGACAGCAGGAAACAAGAGTACTTGTGCAGGTTGCTGCTTCCAGTGCTTTCAGAAAGGATGTTGCAGTTATGTTCAAGACTTGATTATGTCCCCACATTACTTTCCCCACCCTCCCTCAAGTCTTGATGTGTCTGGATTTCAGCACTTTATTCTGCAGGCTGAGGGGCTTTCTATTATAACACTGAGAGAGCAAGCAAGCCTTAACTGTGGCAGAGTAGCCAAAAGCCCCCAGATCTCTCCAAAACTAGAGGATCTGCAAGCACTGTAGGCTGGTATGTGTGATCACTCTTGAACAGAAGGCTGTTGCCAGACAGCAATGGCCTTTTTTTGGACAGGAGGTGTTTACCCACGTATCTCATCTGGAGAGAGTATCAAGAGCACAGCTGACATGAGCATGTGCTGAGTGAGGAGGGACTGACAAGAAGCTGGGTCATTCTAGTCATCTTCGGGTTTACTAGCTCTTCTGTGCTGTGAGTGAGAGTCTGGTGTGCATGGCTGGGCAAAGGACTGGTGATCTCTGCTTCACGTATTGGATCTAGAATGGCTGTGCTTTGTATTTGACTCTTTGAACGTGGGTCTGTTTGTGTGTGTGTGTGTGCGCGCAGACAGTGCTCCCTGCCTCAGAGAGGTAGCGTTGCTTGAGTCAGCTTCCCACAACCAGGTGAGAAGAGGTGAAGTTAATACTACCTACTTGCTCTGTCTTTGATTTGATTTGTGCAGTTGAGAAATGTGCCTCCACTTCCCTTCCAAGTTAACCCATTCCTCTAAGCCCATGGCTTATATGTTTCAGTGAGACCCAGAAAGCCAGCCCGGGGCAAGCAGAGCACAACCATGTACTCCTTGAGGCAGGGAAGGCACCAAAGGAAGAAGCAGTCACTGCACTCCACCAGGGGACCCCGGCAGCGGGCTGCACCTGTCAACGGAGCAGACATTGATGAGCTGGTAAGAGCCAAATTGCTCCCAGGAGGCTGCTCACATCATGAGTTATAAACGAAACAGGTGTCACACTTCCTCCCTCCCCTTCGCAGAGAAATACCCTGAATTGTATTGTGAAACCCATGCTGGGCTGAGGTCGGGTTAACAAAGGAGGCATATCCTTAAGGGCCCAGCACAAATGGAGCACAGATATGCTAGGCATCTTTCCCCAGCCGCTTTCACACATTGTCCTGCTTGATTAGCAGGCAGCCTGCAGCTTGTTAAAGGGTTTTAAATAGTATCCATATGTCTCTGCAGAGAGGGGGGGGGCTGACGGGGTCCTGGACAGTCAGAGAATGCCAGCGATGCAGGACCATTGCTCCCCAGCCTTGGCCATTTTCTGACAGTTGTCCGTACACTCACTCCCCAACCTCCAGGACATAATTCAGCTGGTTTAGGTTTCACTTGATATTTAAAGAATAAAACCTTATGCTCATGAACAGAGCAATCTTGTGCGTGCGTGCTAGGCGGGGTGGAGCTGCAGCATTCTGTGCTATTTGTCCTGGAGAGGGACACACCACAGGGGATACGTGAGGATACTCTAGCCCCATGGGTGACGTCACAAGCTTCTGCTAGATGTGCCATGTGTCTGCTGGTCAGCACTAATAGTGCTGCTGGTGTATCCTGTCACTTTTCTTGGTTGCCCTTGATCACAGTCTTTGCTTCTTGTGTAGGGTATGTGGGCTGGTTAGTGGTTCTGCAGTGTTCTTTTAGCTGGTCTGTGTTACATATTGGAGGCCAACCAAATGAGCAAGTCCAGCATGGGCTGCCACAGCCAACTTAGAGGGATATTCAAGTGGGAACAGTCTTCCTGGAGCAGCTGGCTCAGGACCTTTGACAAAACACTGACATGGGAAAGAGGGCTCTGCTAGAGCTCTTCCACTTACTCTTTGTTCTGGGAAAAAACAGCTGGCTCAGGAGTAAGTGCCCTGTGTTGTGGAGCCTTGCTGTCATCTGACGTATCATAAGCAGCGATACCTCTCAAGCTGTGTGGTCAGAGCTGGGATAGATGCCCCTCTAGTGGGGGCTGACCCTAGGCAGATCCCTAGGCAAGTGGCTGACCTTGTGTTCTGCTTTTGTACTTCTTCAGGACAGCAGCACTCAAGGCATCAGCAGCTGTTTGGTATTTAAAAAGGCATGGTAGTCTCTGCAGTGGGCCTGTTAATACAGCAACACAAGTGCTTTCTCCCTCTGCCTCTCGCATGCTGTCCGCCAGGGGCTCAGAGAAGGGAGAGGGAATTTACACACTCCATTTGCTGTCATTTATTCTTTGGCTGCTTGTTTTGACCGTGTTGCCTTTGAACCTATCTTGAAAAAGCTTGCTGCCCCTAGAGAAAAGACAGGCTGCATGTAAACTATTCCCGTCAGAGCTTCTGAATGGGGTTCCCATTCTGTAACTCAAGCTGCCACGGCATGCCTTGGCTGTTACCATCAAAGGTCCCGCAGCAGTTTGCCTCTTGATTACGGGGAGGGAGGGCTGCATTTGAAAGACTTAAACTTTGTTTTTGCAGCAGTACTACTTCTCCCCACCCCTTGAGACACTAGCTTGTAAGTGAGAGGATTGAAAAAGAAAACTCTGCTAGGAACCAGCTTCTTTGGCCTAGAAACTGTTTGCTGAACACTAAGCCCTATAGTGGTTCCCCTCCTTTTAACAGCATCTCTCCTTTGTGTGGCCAGGTCCTTCAAACGAAGAAGACGGCACGTCGCCAAAGCCTCGAATTGCAGAAATGTGAGGAAATCCTCAGCAAATTGATCAAGTATCGCTTTAGCTGGCCCTTCAGGTGAGGGCAGATCAGCCTCCTTCTCTGTGTGTGCTGGGCTGTCCCCAGACTGTGGGTGGAGGTGGACTGGCCATGCTGTGGGCCCGCTGGATCCACTTGCTGGCTGTGGGACCTGGGCTTCAAAAGCAAGTTACAGAAGGGAAGGAAGGGAGCAAATCTGCTTCAATAGAAACCACCATGCTCTCAGTTCTCTGCTGAGCATAGGAAGTGGGGCTCTTTTGAGGTAGCGTAACAGCAAGGGTGGTGGGCCGTGGGCTGAAGAGAGGAGGATGGGATCAGTGCTTTCTGCAGCCTTCAGCGTGTGCAGAATGCTCTCCGGGCTGCATGACTGAAAGAACATAGCTCTGACCTGCTGGTGCCAGTCCTTGTCCTCATACCACCTTTCTGGGCAGAAGGACAGGGTGCTGGCCTTCCTGCCATCGGTGCTGCTGGCCACCTCTGGGCTTAACCCATCTTATGCATTGTCAGGATACTTGATTTTATTACAGCACTGCTGGGATGAGCAGGCTAGGGCTACTGCTTGTGCAAAGGGACAGTGCGGAGGGGCATGTGATTCACACTTCTCTACAGCTCTGAACTGTGTAGTTGGCAGGTCCTGACTGTCATTTTCTTCCTATCTTTGTGGCCCTTCCTTCGGCAGGGAGCCAGTGACCACGGAGGAAGCCGAAGATTACTTTGAGGTCATCAGCAACCCTATGGACTTCCAGACTATGCAGAGCAAGTGCTCTTGTGGCAATTACCGCTCAGTGCAAGAGTTCCTCTCTGACATCAAACAGGTGTTCTCCAATGCTGAGCGCTACAACCAGAACGGGAGTCACGTACTGTCCTGCCTTGAGAAGACAGAACAGTGTTTGATTGACATGGTGCACAAACATCTGCCTGGCCACACATATGCACGCAGGAAACGCAAGAAGCTCTCTGCCAGGTGCCAGGGACTGGAGGAACAGGAAGGGGACAGTGAGCCAGAGTCCCTTGAACATTCCCGGGGGCGGAAGAGGAAGAAATGAGGGATGGGGAGGTTAGGGGGAGAGTCAGAGCTGGAGCAGGTCTTCTGGTGCTGCTGGGCAGCAGGATGGGCTGTCTGGAGGGAGTTAGGAAGCAGCAGGCACTTCTCTATTAATCCAGCCTTTCCTTTGGCCCATCCTAGTTCTAATTTTTCTGCAATTTCCTGAAGTATTTGGACATCCATTGAGTGAGCAGAGATGACTTGCTGCTTCCTGCAAAATAGACAAAGCTCTTATGAGACTGTCCTGCTAGGAGGAGAAGGTGGGAGGGCAAGGGGAAGGCCTGGCCAAAGCCTGGCTGGGCAGGGAGCATGAAGCCTACTCCAGTTTGGGCACTGTTGGCTTCCTCGAAACGAGCCGCTTCCTCCCGTCTCTGTGAACAGCCAGCGCTGGAGCATGGTGGGACCTCTGCTGTCTGCTGCCTGTGATGTGAAACCAGCCTTGAGCTGGCGTGGGGAGGGATCATATTGCTTCACAGAAGGACTGGGTGTGATCAGGCCAATGGGCTGCTAGTTCTTGTATGTATATATTTATATGGTGTTAATTTTGAGCCCCCAATGAGGGGCTGCGTAGGGCGAGCAAGCACTTACATTTATGGAGATAAAGCTTTCACCAGCATCATAATACAATTGGCTTCAAGGTGCTCTTGCTTTTTCCCTCTCTCTCTTCTGGGGGAGCGATCTCTTGAGGTTGTGCTCTGAAGAGAGAGTTCTTCTGAGCTCAGCACTTCACGTGTACATGGCAAAGAGCAGACAGTTGGTTTTACTGCTCACCTTTAACAGCACATGATCATGTAGCCCTTTGAGTGGATGAACCAAGTGCCAGAGGCATATTGAAGGCATGGTTTTCTGCACGCCCTGTAGGGAAGTCCAGGGCAAAGGGAGCAGCAGAAACATGCTCTGTGTAACTTTTTAAATTAATTTTCTAGTTATTGAAAGTGGCTTGTTTCTAGCAGTGATCCTGTATAAAGAACACCTGTAAGATACCATTGTCTTGCTTTGGCACATGTACAGTTTATATGAAATCGTGTTTGCTTTATATTTTCCCCCTCTCAAACACTCATTTTCCTCTCAGTAGCTGGAGTTACACAGGGGGATTTGGTGGGGGTCTCCCAGTCCCTCTCTAGCCATGCTCTTATCTCCTTTTATAGTAATACCTTCCCTAACTTACCTTCCCTAACTCACCTCCCTCGCCCTCCTTCAGCACAGCAAGGACCATCTCACACTGGCCAACCAGCAGAGAAGCCCGATCTTGCTGGGAAGAGTATGAAGCTGCTCTGTTGTGGCCCCAGAAGTGGGTTCTGCCACTCGAGATACTGACTTTTCTCTAAGAAAAGGATGTTTTTTAATCACTTCTCCCTCTGTCATGACAGGTTTTGATCATACAATCAGGGTTTGAACTTTTTATTATATAGATCCTTAATTTGGAACAAAAGGATAACAAGGCTGTTCCATACCGATTTTTTTTTTAACAGAAAATACAAAAACCGCTGTTGCAGCTCCTGTGATTTAAGAATAAAAAAATCATCAATTAAATTGCAGCATAGTTTTGTGGACTTTTTAATTGTTTAACGATTCCAGGCATTTGTTTCAGTTCTGGACTGTCGGTGGCTGCAAAGACTATGACAGGTTTCCAGCCATTTCCTCCTTCTCTCCCCAGCCCCAACACCCTGCCCCACAAAATAGCACTGACGTTTGTATTTCGCACGTCCCCTTCAGAGGCTTTGTTTTGTCCCGTTAATATAGAACATTTTCTGCAGGTCCTACATGGTGAAACCTTTGGAACTGTACATTTTTTAAAAATAAATGTCATTTGTGGGGGGAGGGGGTTTCTGCTAAGGGCTGTACTTGTAATAAATTGGAAACTTAAAAATAAACATTATGTACCTGTGTTTGTAAAATTAGCTTACAGCAAATCCTTTGCAGTGCGCTCTGTTTGTGCAGGACTGTCTGGGATACCTTGCCACTTGCAGAGCTCTCCCTTCCTCAGAGCCTCTGTCAGTGATGTCACTGCCTGATTTCTTGAGGAAAAACGGGGCCACAAAGCAAGGGATCAAAGGAACAGTGAGTCTGGGTTCAGTCATTTTACAGCTCTGTGAAGAACCCTCTTCTAAGCCAAACTCTGCTCTAGGCTGGTTATACCAGCCCCTGGGGCATGCTGCTCATGGTGCCAGGTAGCACGGCCTACTCACTGAGCATGCTTGGGCAGCTGGGTTGCGCTGCTGTAATTAGCTCTGCAGCAAGGCTGCTTTCACACAACACCTCTCCCAAACCTTATTGGGTGGAAGGTGACTGCTGACATGGGCATGCGTGTTCTGTGCTCCAAGCTGGCCCTGTGGATTATTTCCCCAAGAGGCAAAAGGGCTCTGCTCTTCCTGCTCCTGGACAGCAGAAGTTGACCAGCGTGAGGGAGCAACCCTTGAGCTGGCCACCCTTCTTGATCCCTTGCCTCCCTTGGACTCCCAGCGTGACACTTGTCCTCCTGCCACAACATGTACCACTTCTCAACTGCAGGGTGGTGCCATGGGTTGCTCTCCTGATGGGAATATGAAGGAGTGATGGGGGCAGTTGAAACATCTTTGCTCTTTCACCTCAGTGTCGCTTGGCTGGATGAGCATCAAAACTTCCTCCCTAGTTTTGTCAATGTGTATTTTGCAATCGCAGACTTGTTTGCTTCAGTTCAGAGAGCAGCGAGGAATGGTCGCACTGTGTCTCCAAAGAGCACAACTCCCAAACTGTGCTGGTCTCCAACAGTGTAACAGGGACACTAGCATACCAAGCTCCAGAGCCAGACCAAGGCAGTACTGATTTGGGAGGGACAGACTGATAGTGATGTGCAACCAGTCACTGATGGAACTAATGTATTGGCCAAAGTTTAATGTCTGCATTTTTAACATTGCCAGGACTGTGATACTTACCCAGGTGTCTTTATAGTCCTGGTGCAGAAACCAAGCTAGGCAGTGCTCCTGGAGCTGGCCCAAGGTGCATGTGTTCCTGTGGGTCTAACAGTTCCTACCAACCTCTGACTGCATTTGCATCCTGTGATGAAAATCTCTGTATAGCAGGGCAAAGCTTAACTGCCTACAAAGTGGGAGGATGGTTCCAGAGTGTTTGCTGGTCTCAGTCTCCCGGGATGCCTGGCATGCATGGTGTCAGCCCTGTGTTGGTGTCACAGCCCCTGAAACACCATGGACAAACACTCCTTCTCCCAGAGTAGCCTCATCCTCTTGCCACAACTGAGTTTTTGCTTGCTGGGCATGCAATAGGACCTGGGTGAATCAGAGCGTGACTCAAGCTGGGATGTTTCCAGCCTTCAGTGTGGAGCCCTCACACCAGCATCTGCTACAAGACCTTTTCTGAGACTTGCTTTTTATAGCAGCCCCTGCCTGGCATTGGTGTCCTGTGCAAGGGCTATAAATAGCTATCCCCACTTCTTGCAGGCAAGTACGCAGGGCTGGCTGGCAGCAGTGGCCTTGCTGCTTGCAAGCCCAGACTGTTGGCACTGCAGGCCAGCAGGTGATAGAGGTGCTCCCAGCATGGGTTTGTCATATGTCAGCCCCGCCAAAGTGGCAAGTGCAGCTGGATCCCACTATTTTCTGGCCCTCCAATCTGATCTGAGGAGGAGGGCAATAAGACTGCCAGGGACCAGACACCAGGAACCACTGCTTCTGTGGCTCGGTACCCCCCCCCCCCCCCCCGGCTTCCTCACGGCTTAATGAATAACGTTAACGTTCTGGCCTCCTTGTCATTGGTTTTATTGCACTGGGGATGGGTGTCCACGGAGGCTGTGACCACCCAGGAAGGCCACCTCGGCAGCAGCACGGCTGTGTCAAGGCCTGCTCAGCTAGCCTGTTCTCCCTTTAAAAACAGGCCTCTGGGTCACTGGGCCCAAATTCTGCCTGGGCAGAGTGCTTCTCCTGGCCTTGGTGGGGGCAAGCTAGGGCAAGCCCTGCAGGAGGGCTGCTCAGAGCAGCCAGGGCTCTGGGGACTGGCAGTGGCTGCGTGTGCCATGCACGGGTGGTCTGCGCTGCAGCAGCCAGGCCAGCAGTATCAGCTGCTGGATTTTGGCTGCGTATTTGAGGATTGCTCCAAGTAGGATGGAGGGGGGATGTTATGCAGGGTCTGGGACGAGCTCGGTGGCACGAGTGTAGCAGAGAAAGGCTGGCCCTCCCCAGGGCATGCTGGGCTCCAGGGGTACAGATGTGGCAGAACCTGCTGGCACTTTGAGAGGGGCAGTACCAACTGGAGTGGCCCGTGAAGTGCTGAAAGCTGCTGTGATGCTGGGACAGGAGGTGCCCTTGGCACAGGGCAGGACAGAGGGGCACCTCCGGTCTGGGGATGGCTTTGCTGAAAGGCTCTGTGTTCACAGCGGGGCTGCCTGCCCCAAGTCCCTCTGGGCCCTCCATGGCCCGGCATTGCAGGGCTGTGAGAGCTGGCTTCCTCCAGCGGAGCCAGCAGGGCTGCCGGGGCTGATAGTGCAAGGTGGTAGGACGCCAGTGGGCCCCAGCGCTGCCCGATAGCTGGGGCCCAGCGGGACCCGCTTATCTGGGTGAATGCTTGAGAGGCAGCAAGTTACTTGGCACATGCAAGGGGTGCTCAAGGGCAGGCCGTCCCTGTTGGACTCCACCAGCCGCCTGGGGAGCCAAGACAACTGGCCACCGCCACCCCCACCCTGGGCTCCCCCAGCATCACCTTCATTCCAGGGGGTGGAGGGAGGGCAAAGGCACACCGAGTTACCTCAGGGCTTAGCACCACATGGTTCCCCAGTACCAGGCCCCGAGCAGCCCTGGGTGGGGGGGCCTGGCAGGGCCCATGGGGCACAAGGTGGCCAGTTCACAGGGTGCATGCCTGGCACAGCACTGCCTCTACTATCCTTGCTGCTGGGCTGGCCCCAGCAGTGCCCTGTCCCTCCTGTGTCAGCGGCGCTGTGCGATCTGGGCCCGTGGGCACAGGGTGGGCCCTGCCTGGCAGAGGTGGGAGCCAGCCATGCGGGGAACCCAGAAGAAGACCAATATGCAGCACCCTGACTCTCGGGCAATGCACGAGAGCAGTATTATGGCATTATAAACATGATTACAGGGTGCCTTCCACTCCGTCCCCTCCCCACCATGTCCCCCTGCCTTGTGCCACGCAGAGTTCCCCGGGACAACCTGTCCACACGCACTGAACTTTGGAGCCTGTCCCCGGAGCCAATATTGACTCTCCTGCCCCAGGTCGTGCCCCTTTTATCTTCCCAAATAAACCTCCCCATGGCAGGCCAGGAGGAGCCTGTGAAGGACTCCCTACAACCCCCAGCACCGGAGCAGGGGGACCCTCATGCTCAGCCAACAAGGACAAAGCCACCTGGCCACCCAACCTGGCCAGTCCCCAGACAGTGTCACTGGGGCTGGCCCTCGAGCAGAGCCATGCTCAGGCAGTGCCCAGATATCGCCAGTGGCGTGCGAGACATTGGGCAAGTGGGTGCTGCTTGGCAGGAGGGTGGCACTGGCTACAAGAGCCACCTGCCAGGTGGGTCCCTGCCCTGGCACCCGCCACTCTCAGTCACGGGGACAGGTAGCTGGGTGTCCACCTGCAGGCCCTGGGCAGTGCCTTTCCCAGCCCCCGAGGGGCCAGAGGGTGCTGATACCCTTGCCATACACCCCGCCAGGGCAAGGTAAATGCCCAGCACCATTTGTCCTCTCTGCAGAGGACACTGTGAGCACATTGGGTTTTGGCAAAGGCTGAGGGGGTCATATCCCGCACGTGGGGACCAGCCTAGCACTGGGGGCAGCATCGCTGGCCCAGCAAATGCACGGTCCCCCGTGCCTGCCCTGGTACGCTCGCCTTGCTGTCCCCACCAGCCGATACCACCAGATATCCAAGCACCACCTGGGCTCACGCACCAACACGCACCCATGCAGGTGCCCCCTCCCAGCTGGCAGAGTGAGGCTCACAGGCTCGAACGCCTCGCTGTGCACGGCCCCCCCATTTCTGGGCCCTTGAGCATGGGGCCCCGGCGGGTGGCAGCCAGGTTAGTGTCGCGAGACCAGCTCTCTGCAGAGTGCAGCTCCCGCTCGGTTTGAAAGCGCGGACTCCCAGGGGAGGCGGATGTTTTCTCAGATCAGTCACTCAACTTTTCCCAGCGTCCCAGCACCCCCGAGGGCGGCGGGGGGGGGGGGGGCGGATTAAAGGCACTTTGCAACATCAATCACAGCAGAGCGAAGCTGGTGCACAAAGCCGTGCTCAGCTCTGCGGCCCGCGCAAGGCAGCTTAACCCTTCCCCTGCCACAGCCTCGCTCCTTCAGCCCTTCCTGCCTGCCATGTCCCCAGTAGACTCCATGCTGGCACCAGGCCAGGTCACAGGTGGCCAGGGAGCTCAGTGGGGCTGGGGGTGGCAGCCAGCGATCTGCACCACACCGTGGGCCCCATGGCACTTGCCTGTCCCAGGATACCAGCAGGAGTCACGACTCAATGGCGCTCTCAGCTCCATCGGCCAAGCTGAGGAAGGTCCAGCAGCTCTCCAGCCCTGCGGTTGCTAGCCACAAGGCTACTGGATGGCAGCGAGCAGGGATGGATAGATCAGCATGCCCTGGAGCCTGCCTCGGCCACTGCCATTGTGCCCAAGGGTGCTCAGAGGCTGGTGGGCTGAGGGAGCAGGGGGCCAGTTAGACCTTCCACTTCAAACTGGGCCAGTTCATGCAGCACAAGCGACTGATTCAAGGGTACGAGGGCCAGGTTGAAGCTGAAGGTGCATACAAACCTGGCTGCCATGCAAACCGAACCCTCAGCTTTCCTGCGGGCAAGGCCAGAAGCAGCAGCCACAGGGCGGCATGGGACAGGCATGCCCTGCCCTGCACTTGGGGGGGCCATGTCTGGGGCGGAGGGCACCACCCCCAGACAGGGGGCTCTGAGTTTGGAGGGGACACAGCTGGCCACACAAGCGAGCCCTGAGCTGTGCCATGCCTATGGCGCCCATCCCCATGGCCCCGAAAGGAGGCTGCGGTCACTCTGTGCCCACAGCCATCTGGTGTCTGCTCAGGGAGGACTTCACCAGCGGCTGATGCTAACAGCAGGTTTGTCTGGTGTAGATTGACAGAGGCTGCTAATTCAGGTGGTGTAACAAGGGTCTCTCAGTGGCTTATTACTCCCCTGCCTCTTCCCAGGGGCAAGGGACAGGAGGCCCCAGCCGCCCTGGCTGGGGGACCAGCACCACCCCAGCCCACACACTGGCTAATTAACAGGCAATTAGATGATGGACACGCCTGGATATTTGTCTGCCATGCCTGCTCCAGCACTGCAGGCCACCGACCCCATCAGTTTGGACCCTTCCGTGCCAGGGCCTCAGCTCCAGACAGAGTCACAAAGCCAGACCCCAGAGCCTGCTGGCAGCTCTTGGACCTACGCGGGCCTTGCCCTTGCCTGCAGGGGCCCAGGCCTGCCAGCTCGCCCGGCCACAGTCCCTGGCCCAACACGGGGCCCAGGACCCATTCTCCCCACCAGCACCGGGAAGCCCATTACAGACAGCTCCCAAGGGAAGACCAGACAAAACAGCAAAGCAGACCTGGAACAACGCTATACCCTTTGCAGAGACAAGCTTTCTCCCCCCAGTTTTTTGGCTAAGATTGGGGGCAGTGGCTGGTGTCACTGAACTCCCTGCAGAGCAGCCACGCAAGGACACCAGGAGAGCCCCTAGATGGGCGGCAGCACCCAGAGAGTGCAGGCAGTGGTGTGCTCGCTGGGTGCACCGGCAGTGCCAGCCTGAGGGCACGCAGAAGCCCTGGGGACCACACACCGCACCCTTGGCCCGCGTGCCCTGCCTGCAGCAAGGACGGCCCCGGCTCCCTCCCTGCCAGCCCCCAGGAAGCACCAGCTGAGGCTTGAGTTTCCCTCTGGACAATGGGGAAGGCGAGATGGGATTGTAACCGGAGCAGGGGATAAATAAAGCTGCCCAAAAGTTTCCATTACCGGCACCTCAGGCCTCTGTTTGAGACATCAAAGCCGAGAGCTGAGCCCTCTCTCTCTGTCAAGGTCCAGCACCGTTCAGCCCGTCACCCCAGCTCCTGGCCTGTGGCATGCTCCCTGGACACTGCCCCCCCAGCCCATGGCCCCACTGGGACCATCCTATTCACTCCCCGTTTGGTGTCCGAGTGCCGATCTCTCCCGTCTGGCGGGGGGCACCAAGGCCCCAGCAACACAAGGTACCAACACAAATCACCTACAGAGAGCAGAGTGGAAAAGATTATTCATTAGCTTGACACTCGGCATGAAAAACCTGCCTCCTGCGGCTGGGGGAGGCGGGGTGGTGAGCCAGGTGCCAAAACTAGCACTGGGGAAGCCACAGAGCTGAATGGGCCAAGCTGATGGGGAGGGAGCACCCAGGGAGCCCAGGGCTGAGGCTGGCTCCTGGGCACCAAGCGCCTCGCGGACGAGCGCTTGAGTTGGCAGGCCCCAGCAGCTACACGGCCCCGGGGCCCATGTCGGCCCGCAGCTGCAGGAACCCTCCTGGGAGCACGTGCCACTGGCACCAGCGCCCGCTGCAAGAAGCCAGCAGCGCTTCTAGGGAAGGGCCCCAGCCTGCTCACAGCTGGGCGCGAGGGGAAAACCACTCTGGGCACACAAGATGTGGGGCAAAGGGAATCCCCCAGGTTTTTCCTCTGCTGGCTCAGCTCTGCTTAGGGTGCAGAGCACAAACCGGAGACCCTGGAAGAGGAGGACAGCACAGCACAGCCAGTCCCGACACCCAGCAGAGGGGACACACTCCCCTGGCCCCCTCTGCGTTCTGCACTGGCATGAAAACACCCCAAACTGGGAAGAGACTGACTGGTGCGTGCCCCTTACTGCCGCCCTTCCTAGAGACCACGGCTGGCACAGTCCCGAACCCATCTGCCTTGCTCCCCCCAGTGCAGCACCCTTTGAGTTGGGGGGGCACCTGCACGGCTGCTCTCAACCCCCTCAAATTCCTCCAAACAGCACGAGGCTCAGTTGAAATAACACATCCAGGGTTTATTGTTTTTTCCATTCCTTGCAGCTAATGATTAAAAAAAAAATCTAAAATAAATTACAGAATTAAATAAACACGAACTGGCTTATTCCCCTTCCTGCCCCATCCCCCTCCATCCCCCCCACCATCCCCCAAAAGAAAGCATTAGAACAGTCACTGAATTTGGCAACAGCAACAACAACAAAACAATCTCTAGGAAAAAGCAGCTACTTGTCAGGGTCGAGCGGTGCCGGGGGAGTTCCCTTCGGGTCCCGCAGGGCTCGTAACCCCCAAACCAGTGTGCATTCACCCTCCTGCCGGTCAGTCTCTGCTCTTGCCCCTTCCCTGCACCTCGCGGCAGCCCCTTGCCACGGGCCAGCCCTGCTCCAGAGCAGACCCCAGTCGCTGGGGTTGCTCCAGTCCCAGGAGGCTCTCGCCATGCTCTCCCAGTCCCTTACCCGTGACACTTGCTCTCCTGGTGCGTCGTCCCCAGGGAGAGGCAGACCCCACTCTAGACGTGCGTTGGGTTGTCCAGATAAGGGTCTGTTTTGGTCATATGCAGCATGACCGTCGGGGCTTTGTAGTGACAGTGCACCCCGCTGCAGCTGACCCCACTGCACGGCTTCCCCCTAGTCCTCATGCCCAGCTTTCTGTTGCACAAGCTCTGCCAGGTCTGCAGCGTCTTGGAGCTCCATACCCACACTCCGCTGGTGATACCCACCACCAGGGACATGAAAATCTTTAGCATAAAGACAGCCACAGTGGGCACTGAGGCCTCCAAGGAGCAGTTGGTGGCACGCCTGCCAGGTAGGGGCACGCAGCCACGCTCCAGGGCCCTGAGGTTCCAGTAATCCATGTTCAGCCGCTCGTAGAAGTAGCAGACAATCACACAGGTAGCTGGGACAGTGTAGAGAATAGAGAAGACCCCGATCTTCACCATCAGCTTCTCCAGCTTCTCTGTATTGGTGCCTCCTGTCTTCATGATCTTCCGGATGTGGAAGAGGGCAACAAAGCCCGTAAGGATGAAGGAGGTGCCGATGACCAGGTAGCAGGAGAGCGGGATGAGGACGAAGCCAGTCAGGGCACTGACGTCCATGCTCCCCACATAGCACAGCCCCGTGAGCTCGTCCCCTGCCACCTTCCTCATGGTGAGGATAACAATGGTTTTCATGGCTGGGATGCCCCAGGCAGCCATGTGGAAGTAGCTGCTGTGGGCTTCAATAGCCTCATGTCCCCACTTCTTCCCAGCAGCTAGGAACCAAGTGAGAGTCAGGATAACCCACCAGAGCGAGCTGGCCATGCCAAAGTAGTAGAGGATGAGGAACACGATGGTGCAGCCCGTGCTCTCCAGCCCCTCCTGGATGATATACAACTCCCCGTTCTCCCGGTCACAGGCAATGTTCTCGGCCCCTGCTACCGAGCGGATGATGAAGGCCACAGAGTATACGTTGTAGCACATGGAGAGGAAAATGATGGGTCTCTCAGGGTACTGGAAGCGATGCGGGTCGAGCAGGAAGGTGAGCACCGTGAAGGCGGTGGAAACGAAGCACAGGGTCGACCACACAGCCATCCAGATGAAGGCAAAGTCTTTGTCTTCCCGGGACCAGTAGACGTCCACCCCAGGGGAGCACTTGGGGGCACAGGAGAGGCTCTTGTCCACGTACTGAAACTTCTCGGGGTTGTCGCAGGCCCCCAGGCCATTGGGTCCCCGACCCTCAGCAGTGCCCGCCGGCCAGGGCCGGGGGGCCACGGGCAGCATGCCCTGGCCCTTGTGGGGCTCGCTGGCAGAGGCATTCTCAGGGGCCTCCATGCACAGAGCGTTGGGGTCATTCTTGGTGGGCAGCTTGCTGCAGTCGAGCGACTCCGGCCAGCCGAAGTTGAACTGCTCCATAATGGGGACGCACTTGTGGCGGGCCTGCTCGCACATGGGGCGGCAGGCGGGGATGCTGGTGCTCACCTGGTCGGTGCACATGGGCGCGTAGAGGGAGCAGAGGAAGAAGCGCAGGTGGACGTGGCAGCCGTACTCCACCAGCGGGGCGAACTCGTGCAGCTTGAGGGCGGCCTCGCGCTGGTTCTCGTGGCCCATGAAGTTGGGCATGCGGGTGAGGTTGTAGCCGATGCCCTGGCACATGGGGATGTCGATGGGCTGGCACCGCGCCGCCCGGCCGCGCTCCGCGTCGTAGGCGCCGATCTCCAGGCCGCGGCCCGCCGCCGCCAGCTGCCACAGCACCGAGAGGGCGAGCCGCAGGCGCAGCGCGGCCATGGCCGGCGCCCCGCCGCCCGCCTCGGCTCCGCTCGGCTCCGCTCGGCGCGGCTACAGCGCCGCCATGGCGGGGCCCGCCCGCCCCGCCGCCGCCCGCGCCTAGGGCCGCCCCGCCGCCCCCGGGGCGGGCGCTGCGTGCGGCGGCGCGGCGCCGGGGCAGCTCCCCCCGCCGGCGGCCCGGCCGCGCCGCGCCGCGCCGCGCGCCATGCGAGCCCAGCGGAGCGGAGCGCAGCGGGACAGCGCCGGCCGCCGCCGCCGCCGCCGCAGTCCGCTCCGGCGACACCCCCGGGGCGGGCCGCGGGCGGGCCCAGCGCCGGCTCGGGGCCGGGCCGCGCCGGGGCGGGGCGGGGCGAGGGGGGGCACAGGCGCTCGCACACGCACACAGGCACACACACACGCACACGCACACGCACACACACACCCTCACGTGCACACACACACACAGAGCCCTCCTTCACACAGAGACGCACACACACAGAGCATCCCTCACACACACACACACACACACACACACACACACAGAGCCCCTCTTCCCACACGTGCACACATGCACACTGCCCCCCCACATACATACAGCCCCACCGTACACACACACACTACCCCCCCACATACCTACAGACCCCCTCACACACACACACTGCCCCCCCATACATACATACAGCCCCCCTTACACACGGGCGCACATGCACTGCACACACACACACACACAGCCCTCACACGAGGGTGCCCGCCCCCCCACTCTCCCAGCACCGCCCTCACACGCACAGGTGTGGGGGCACACAGGTACACAAACACACACTCCCCTCACACACACACACAGCCCTCACACGGACAACTTCCCCCTACCCTCAAGCCCCCTCGCACAGGCTCTTCACACGCGTAGGTTTGGGGGTGCGCGCACACACACACACACGCACATACGCACTCACACACATCCCTCTTACACACACGCAGCCCCCCCACACACAGCCCCCTCACGCACACATACGCACCCCTCACACTGCAGCACCCACACACACGCACAGAGCCCCCTCGCACACACAACCGCCCCACACTCCTCACCTCCCCACACACAGGGGCACCCCCCCACACCCCCCCCACACCCTCACACCGCCCCCACTCACACACAGGTGTGGGGACACACACACACACACCCCTCATACGGGGGCTCTCATACCCTTCAAACCCACACACACACCCCTCACACAAGGGCTCACAACCCTACACACACACACACACACGCACACACCCATCTCACACACTCACACGGACAGGGGGTGCACAAGGGCACCCCCCCCACACACACTCCTCACACACAGACACACACCGCCCCAATGCCATCCCTCACGCGCAAACCTGGGGGCACGCACTGACACACACCCATCACCCCCCCGTCATGCACACACGTCCCTCAGACCCACACATGCATGCGTCACACACGCACACACTCACCGCCCTCAAGCACACCCTCTCTCACCCCAATGCACCACCCCACAGCCCCACACGCACCCCCTGCCCCACTCACAACCGCAGCACACACAGCCGGACATGGCCCCCCCAGCCCGGCCACACCAACACACGTGGGGCCCTGCTGTGCGCAGCCCTCGCATGCAGCAACCCGCACTGCTGCCGGGGCTCCGGGACCCCTCGGAGAGGGCCATGCCGCTGCCCACAGGCCCGGCCTGAGGGGTTTGCCCTGCGGCCCCCAAAATCCTCGGCCGAAACGGCGGGCCCCGGCCCTGGGAAGCAGCGCGAGGCGGAGGCAGCACAGCTCCCTTGGCCGGGCGCGCTCACAAGGCGCTTTGAAGATGAAACGTGCATTGTGTATGTGGCACACGCGGCCGAGCAAAACGCAGCACCCAGAGGTTGGGATTTCGCTTGCCAACACTTGTCATAAACAGAATATTTAATAGCTGGCATGGCATCAACGGGTCCTCAACACAAATGCTCCTCCGGAAAAGCACTGAGCTGCCCCTGGGGCCTGGATCACCCGGGGGCTGGGGTGGGATCAGCCTGTGGGGGGGGGGGAGGCAGATCCTGCGCACCGCCAGGGCCCTGCATGTCTGGGCGTGGGTGACTACATGTGTCTGGATGAGTCCAGAGGGTCAAAGTACACTTATCTGCTGCTGAGGCCAGCCGGCAGGCGGAAATCCCACCCCTGCTTCACGCCGGGACGGCTTGGGGCTGTTTGCCGTCATGGACTGAGCTGTCCTAGACAGAGGCAGACGTTTTATTTCCCCTTTAAAAAAAAAAAACCACCTCCTCCCCTCACCCAGCTGGCAAGGAGATGCACCTCAGCTCGGGTACAGAAAGTGCCGCTCCACTCAGGGCCCCTGGCTGGCGCTGAGGACTGGAAAACTCGGGCCGTTGCGGTGTGATCGGGCCCTGCCCTCGCCCACGCACCCTGCACAGAGCGGCGTTATGCATGGGCAGGCAGCTGCTCTTTCCTTCCCCCTTCGTTTCTCCTCTTGTCCCTCGAGGGAGAAGAGCTTTTGATGGCAGGGCAACTGACAGTTTCATTAACAAAGCCACTTTGCGCACTGGTAGTATTCGGCTGCACGGGGCATGAGCATGGGGGGGGGGGGCTCTCGGTGGCTCACTGGGGCCGGCCTCCCTGCCTGGCAAATGGGTCCCCGCAGCTGCGTCCCTTGGCACCCCTCGTCCCCCTGACATCACCCAGGCCTGGCAGCAGGGGCAAGACACTGGGCTGGCCCGCAGGCAGGGGATGGAGGTGCTTCCTGGCACCAAGCACTGGCGATGCGTGGGGCCGAAGCAGGCCCCAGGGTGGCCTGCATGCACCCTGGCGGGGAGAAGCAAGTCAGTGTGGTGGAGAGGAGATTAGGGCTGCCAGCTCCCAAAATCTTGTGTCACAGCCCTTTGGCACCCTGGAGCGGCCGCAGATGGCTCCATGGATAGGTGCAAGGGGCGGGGGAGTGTCTGTCAGTTAGAAGGTGGGGGGCTGTACTGGGTGACAGGGGACTTTACAGCTGGAAGAGCCAAGGGCAATCAGGACAGTGATAAAAATATGACGGAGTGCTGGCACACCTTGCGTAAGGGCTTTTCTGCTCATGCCACTATCATTGCCACTGGCACACGGTGCCAGTCACTCCTCTCCAGGTCGGGGGAGTTGCTGTTCCTGTGTTTGTGCCTGCAACACCACAGCAGGATGCTCCGTGCCCAGTGCATGTTTGGGATGGGTGCAGGTGGAGCTGCCAGCAAGAGGGAGGCAGGACTGGAGAACAGGCCTCCACACAAGACCCTCCAGGAGCGCAAGGGCTTGTCCCAGGGCATGGTCCAGTGGATGGGGCACACCAGGTTGGTGCAGACAGCTGGGAGACAGGGGAATTCAGACAGGGTCCCCAGAACACCTTGCAAGGGACAGGGCAGGGCTGTGTGGACACAGCACCCTGCGTAGGGCGCTGCACGCCTGTCTGTGCCCATGGCATGGTGCAGGCATGGGCCGGCGCCTTTAGGTGTGGGTATAGTGCTGTTCCCAAGCATTCCTGCAGACAAGACTGAGCCCTGTTATTTATTTAGTAACAACATAACAGGCTGTCAACACTGCTCCTAATCGCCAGCCCCATACAGACACTCAAGCCATATATTATTTAAACATACCCAATTCTGTGATATAAGAAAATTCCATGGGAGCTGCTTATCAGTTACTATAACAGTGTACAAGATAAGCAGTCACGCTGGAATTTCCTTGTATCACGGGGTGATTGCTTGCATGGCTCTGGTGCCACAGGAGATGAAGTTTAGGGAAAAGTGCTATTCAGGGTACTCACAGGGGCTTTGTCCTGACCAGACGCCAACTCAGGATGCTCCCAGAAGTTGCCTTCCCACGCACCCAGGTGGCATGCAACAGCAACCAGGTTTGGGGGAATTCAAGCCCTCAGTGAGGCAAGCCACACTGTGGGCATGCCAAAGAATGGGCATTTTTGTGGTTTATGCTCATCTAACCACCCAGCAGATCCTCCAGCTGTGTGCCCCATTTACGGTGCTTCTCTGGGCCACAGCCCTGCCCAGGGTGGGCTCCCCAGGTTTCCAGGCTGGTGGAGTTCCTTGCCACGCTGCAGCAGCTTTGCCCTTACTTCTCTGTCCCCTTGGAGCTGAGGATCAAAACATCTCACTCACAGGCAGTGAATGACAACCTTGCCCTGAGTTCAAGGGCCTGCACACCCTGCCTGCCTCTGAAATGCAGCCATCTCGGGCAGAGCAGGGTGACCAGAGCTGCTTTGGGGACAGACTTTGGGGTGAACACCTCCATTGCCATCCCTGCATGGAACTGTCGTGCCCTCGGGGTGTCCAGAAACACCTCCCTCCTAGCCCTCTGCCACCGTCCCCAAGCCCCCACAGATGCAGTTGTGCTGCCAGGATGCCTCTGCCACAGCTGGGATAAGGGTGACACCTGTGCACTGGGGTGCTGGGACCTGCCCTTGGTCCCTCATCCCATCCTCACCATGTCCTCCCATCCACCCCATTGCAGGATGGGACCCCATCACCAGGCTGTGTGTCTTGTGTGGGGCAAGGGCTGCCACTGCCAGTACTCCAGGGGCAGCTCGCCACCCTAAAGCCCAGTTCCTGGCATCCTGGGACCAAAGTGAATCCGAATTTTATTTTTGGAGACATGTTTGCTGAGAAAAGCTTGGAAATATAACCCAGAAACACCCAAATGTCTCAGAAAACAGCTCCAACAGTGCAGCAAGCAAAGGCTCTGGGCAGGCAACGGGCACAGCAAAGCCCATGGGCAGAGGCTGGGAGGCATCTCACAGTGCCAGCACCTTTTCTGTGCATGGGGCAGAGCTCTGCCTCTGTGCCATGGTGCTCAGTGGAGCTCAGCCCCATGGGCAGTGGGGATTCAGCTTGGGCAAAAGAGGGGAAGGAGCAGCTGGCACCCAAAACCTGCCACTTCTGCCCCAACTTGCAGCTCTCAAAGATGCTTTTGTCCTGCCCGAGCTGGCCTCCTGTTCCACTGATGTTGAACTCTCCTGTGTATTTATCCAGCAGGGCTGCACAAAGGGAAAATTCAGCCAGCCCCCCACTTGCCGCCCGCCTGGCCTTCCCACCACCTGAGCACACCAGCCTCACAGCGCCCTCCCAGCTACCCCAGCTCAGGGCGCCTGGGAAATGGCTGTCACAGCACTGTGTCTCTCGCCCGTTGGCACTCAGCCCCGGAGATGGAGGCCTCAGCCATGCCCTACCATCTCAGCTTGACCCGGTGTGGCTGGGGACCACGAGCCAGCTCCAGTGGGTGACCCCACAGCTCCAAAGCCCACTGCCAGAGCCACAAAGGGTTAACGGGAGGCAAACGCACAAATAAATGTCTTTTAATTTAATTTTGCTTTAATATGTAAAACTGTTGCTCTTGGCAGGAGGTGCTGCAACCCAGCCAAGAGCAACACATGGATTTTTCAGAGTCAAGGGGCTCCTTTTAACGCAGAGGAGCAGCCATCCCTCACCTCTACCCTGTGCCATGGGGCGGCATCCTGGGGCACTCCTCCCCACCCCGACACCCTCCTTGGCCCTGCTTTGACACTTCATGGGGTGCCCACGTCCTGCCCAACAGGCCCAAAGGCTCAGGGACCACCAGTGGGGACAGCAGAGGACCCATGGGGCCCTCCCCAGAGCCATGGCCTTGTCCCATCTGTGGTGGTGGCTGCTTGGTCCTGGCCTGATGTGCTTGGGGATGGGTAGCAGGGAGTGCTGCCGGCATCGAAGCCCTTGGCCAAGTCCTCCTCTGCCGGTGTGATGCTGGTCAACAGTGACCAGCCATGCCTCGTGGTGAGCAACCCGCCTACTGGTTGTACCAGCACACTGTGTTGCACAGCACGGCACAGCTCTGCGGCACTGCCCCATAGCATGGCTCCCGCTCAGGCTGACTGATGCGGATGCATTGGCCTGCCACAGTGGCCGAGGAGGGGACAGTGCAGCCAAGAGCACCATGCCCGCTGCGGCTGGGACAGCTGGCCGCACAGCCATGCACAGAAGCCGAGATCTCCAGCAGGTCTGGAAGCCTTGCAGTGAAAACAAGAACACCAGGTAGAGCAACACAGCAGATTTATGGCTTTGGAAGTGTCCCTGGGTTAGGAATCCAATATCAATAGCTCGAATAAAGAAATCACAGAGGCTGCACAGAAATCCTGCCCGGGAAGCATCCAGGCCGGCGGAGCCAGATGAGTGCAAGGCCGTATCGCAGGAGCCTGGGAGCCTGTGGTTCCTGGCAGCAGCTTTGTCCCATTTCCTTTCTTCCCGTCAACAGTGCTTGAAAACCTGTGCAAGATCTTCAGCAAGGAAAGGGGGAAGGAGAGCAGGAAGGCCATGGGCTGAGAAAAATCCCCCCCGCTGCTGCCTGGGTGCAAAGAGAAGCTGTGAGATGCCTCCCTTGGGTGGATCCTCCCTGGGGTTGCAGGATCTGGGAGACCCTCCCTTGGCACCAACAATGGAGCCAGCCTCTGCTGGCATGGGGGCGATGGAGCTGGAGAGAGAGCCATGGATGCTGTACCATCGTGTCTGGGCAAGGGGCAGGTGGGATGTGGTGCAGGGAGATGAGGGGGCCACATGCTGGCTCCATGCAGCCTCTGCCTCCAGCCTTCCCCAGTGGGGTCTGCTCTGCCAAGCCAAGGCTGTGGACCCTCAGCAATCCTGGCTCTCCCCAGTGCCAGGTTCCCAGATGGGTGCCATGGCAGAGAGATAAAGCCCAAAGAGGAAGGACAGTCACCAGCCATGCCCAGGACTGAACCTCGGCTCAGAGAAACACACCATGCCAGTCCAGGAGGAAGGGCAAAGGCACAGCCCAGCAGGAATCTGGGGAGATAACTTTCCCTTCCCGAAGAATTTCACAGGAATAGCTGGCGCGAAAGGCCAGCTGGTTTGATTTCAAAGGGATGCCGGCGCCAGGGCCGGATGGGCGGGCGAGCAGGTGGAGGGGTCCATCCTGGGACTGTCTCCCTCAGGCCGCCTGCCATACCAGGTATCATGCACGGCCGCAGGGGGACACCCAGCCCAGCTGGCTGCGCCTGGCACCAGCATGCCCAAAAGAGTAGCCACTTGCCTCCTGCGGTGGCCATCTCCCAGGAGTCTGCCCCTGGGCCTGGCATGCTCGTGCCCAGGTCCCCTCCCATGCACCAGCCATGTTGATGGCCATGAACCTCAGGCCAAAAACCCTTCCTACCCACCGACACACTCCCGTGCGATGCATGTGCCCCTGACAGTGCATGCCATGGGGCAAGCTAAGGATGCTAAAGGCTCTGAGCCCCGCTGGCCACCGTGACCAGCCCCAGCTCAGTGCTGGGCTCCCTGCTGTGGGTGTGCAGCTGCGTGCCGTGGGAAGATGAGGATTTTCGGGGACAGACACCAAACAAACGGGCGGCGGAGGAACCTGACACCAGCAGGAGGAGATGGACTAGCCGGAGGGGCCTTCGCAGCGCTGGCCCTGCCTCGACCCCAGCTGGCAGCCAGGGCCAGCGGAAGAGAAAAGCCAATTCTTCTCTGACTCAGGCATTAATTATAGCAACTCAAAAAGAACCCCGGCGGGGGGAATTAACAGCCACACTAATCATACACCTAAGCTGCAGCTATTTTTATGGCTTCACGGGAACCGCATGTCACCGGGCAGGCAACCCGTTTCAGGAAGGGCATCGCAGGCACAGCAGAACCAGCGTGTGGGCAGCGGGCATGGTAGGTGGGGTCCCTGAGGAGCTATGGACCCCCCCAGTCCATGTCTTCCCAGCTCGGAGCCAGAGCAGGGACTGACCCAATCCCCTATCCTAGGGAAGGAGGCATCTTTCCAAATGCCTCTGCCCACGTATGCTCCTCAGCCTGAAGCACTGCCTGCAGCACAGCAGATGCTGTAGCGAGCAGGAGGATGTCCCTGCCCAGCCAGCCTGAACTTGGCCCATGATGGACACAACCTGCCTGGTCACGGGCAGCAGTGTTGGCTTTTCCATAATGCTGCACTGAGGGGGGGGGAGGAGGGGGTTTGCAAAGACATTGCCTGGAGGATTGGGGGTGTTTTTTCCCCTCTTTCCCTTTGCTGTGTGGTTTTGGTAATTCTAGCAGCTTCAAGAGCTGCATTTGAGCATATCAAAAGGCACCATTCCCCTATAAATGTCTCCAGGCACTGAGCCATCCCAGGCAAGGCAGTGCTTTTTCCTAAACCCAAGACAGGGAGCAGGCTGGCCAGGGTGGACAAGGCGAGGGTGCCCGTGGCCATGCCCCACGTGTCCACCAGCGCTGGCTGTCCTGCGCGCCCACACCTTGTGAGGGGCGCCTCCTCTCTCTCCCCGGCTGGAAAATGCGGTCGGCTGTTCCCCGCTGGCTGCCGGCTCCGTGTTTGCATTCCCCTGCCTGAAAGGGCGATTGTGCAGCTCTGGGCAATAAAAGGTGCTGCTGGAGCGCTGGCAGGGGGGGCGCGCGGGACGGCGCGCGGTGCAGGCAGCCCAAGGGGAGGTGAATGGGGCCTCTGTGCAGGCTGCTCCCGTGGCCGCTCATGCCGACTGGGGACCGCTGCAATGGGGGTCCTGGGTGGCTGCCAGTGGTGGTGTGACTGTGCACAGCCACTGTCACCTCCCGGGACCTCCGCACACCCTGTGGGATGCCCTGGCCATCCCCAAGCAGTTGGGTTATGTCAGAATCCCCATGGGCTGGCCACTGCCCATCACACTTGGAGGGTGCCAAGGCCATTTCCTCAGCAAACCCCAAGATCTGTTGTTGGAAAAATGTGCAGAAAAGGGCACCTGGTGCTGCTATCCAGCCTTGGGAGTGGGCCAAGAGCTGGGTGCATGCCACAGGGGTCTGGCCGGCTGACCTGCCACCAAGGCTGCACAGCCCCAAGGCTTGGACCCGATTTTGGTGCAAATGAGTCCAACCTCGTGGCCATGGTCACGATGCTTCGCTGGCCTCATCCTGCCAAGGGATGCAGTGGTGTTCAGGCATCATACAGCCATACAGGACTGCCTGATGTGGGCACACAGCCCTGCAGGATGGGGAACGTAGCCTGAAGCTGTTCCCTCCTCATCTCCTCTTGTCTCTGAGTAGCCCATGGCTGCAGACCCAGGCATCCTGGCCCCACATCGACGTATCTCTCAAGGGGCAGGCATGCACATCCTGCTCCTATTCCCGTGGTGCTGTGAATGCTCAGAGCCTGCTGCAGACCCGGAGCTTCCCATCACCACTCTCCAAAGGTGATGGAGGGATGAGATTTATCCCCACCAGAGACGGCTCCCCAGCTCTGCCATGTCTTGCTGAGGAGGGCAGGCTGTGCTGTCAGCAGCCTCCTTCCAGAGCACGATGGGACGACAGGGAGACAAACAGTCCTATTTCTGACCAGACCATTTTGCTGGCAAGGCCAACAGGTTCCCCGGGGTCGGAAGCCCCCATTAGCACAGTGTGTTGCCTCCCACAGCTGTAAAGAAGCTGGCAGAGCATGCGGCGCTGGGCATAGCCCCCAGCCCCTGGGGGCCTGAGGGACCTGCATGCAGATGGGGCCCACATGAAGCACGGAGCTGGCCTGGCTCCCCCAGCTGCCCTGCTAGGCTGCAGAGATTCAGGGTACAGGGTAGGATGGCAGCAGGGTGCTTTCAGGGCAGGGAGCCCTGGCTGCAAGCATGGCAGGGAGCTGGCTAGCGAGAGGATGAGTGGGGATGGCACGTGTCTGTGTGGTCTGGGAGTTATGCCGTTCCCCCACCATCTCCCCCTGCTCCCTTTCCCGGCACAGTATTTTTAGCTGGCGAGTGCAGCTGACAACACTGGGCCATGCTGGCAGCCTGACTGGCTGCTTATAGCCTTCACAGCAGGCAGATGTAGGCCTCATCAGCTAGTGTTCACTCTGAGCCCTACTGATGGCAACAGCAGCAGCTCTCAACCACTGCCTCACTGAGACAGGGAAAGTCTGGAGCTCCCTCCTGGCTGGCTGAGCCCTGGGAAGAGAAACAGGGGAGAATGCCTGCCCCCCAGCTGACCTTCAGCCCTCCCCACACTTCCTGGCTGCCCAAGAAAGGGCAGAGGAGGAGCGCTGCATTTGCAGTTTGCTCTGCGGCACTGGCGCACTCCCCAGATGACATCCCAAGCCAGAACAGAAGCCCTTTCATTCCCAGCCCCACTACCTGCACTGGTGTGATTGGACATGGTCGTTTTGCCAACATGAAGCTGCACCCTCTGGGATGCCCCAACTCCCAGCCCCGCAGCACTGCTGTGCCACATGCTCCCCACACCGCAGTGTCAGCACCAGCCCCGGTGCATGCACACACATGGCTCTTTCTTCACCCAGCTCTGGGCCCCTCAGCCCCGCGCACAACCCGGCGCTGGCAGACGGGCTGCCGCTGCACAATGCACCTCCTTGTTCATCCCGTCCCAGGGCCAGCTTGCGGGGAATGGCAGGGAATCGCCTCCGTTTCCTGCTGGAGTTTCATTACATTCTCCGTATAAATAAATAAATACAATACAGAGAAGAAGAGGAGAACCACAGAGCAGCCTGGAGCCCGGCAGGACATGGGTTGGGGCCGAGTCCTGCGGCCCCCGCCACTGCTCCGGGCTGTGGAGCAGAGCAGGGCAGTGGGGCGGCGGGGAGCAAGTCAAGCCAGGGCATGCCAGAGCCTGCTCGCTCCACCACAGGGAACACCCTGGCCACAGGGCTGGGATAACCCTGCCTCCCTCTGCCCCGCTGCCTCCCAGCTCCATGGCCAGGCTTCCCTGTGCTGGGATGCTGTCCATTCCCCCCTGCCCAAGCAGCAGTTCAGGCCTTTCGAAGCATCCCTCCCTTCCTCTGGTCCCCAAGACCATCCTCACTCCCCCAGCTCCCACCAACCGATCCTGGTGCCATCAGTGCCCGTGCCAACTCTGTCCTCCGGCTGAGCTCTTCAGAGAGCCGAGGACAGCAAAGATGCTGCATTGGATGCCTAGGCCAGGCAGAGTCACCCACCATGGCAAAGTCACCGAACAGCCACACACCACCAGAGCTCGGTGACTCCTCTCTCCCAGCCAGGCTGCAGCAAGCACCCATGTGCCACCCTCTTTAATAGGATGTTACCCTAGGTCTGCACCAAAATTTCATGTCTCTCCAAGCAGCACCCAAGCAAATCCAATCCACGAGCTCTGGCTCTGAGTTCCCAGGGCCCCAGTGAGCACCCAGTGTAGTGCCAGGGCAGCTCCCGTAGCATGAAGCCTGGCCACAAGCACCTCTGCTCAGCCAGAGTAGAAACCTCTTGACAGTTTGGGAAGTGTGGAAACATCTACTCACCCTGGCCAGCCTGCAGCCAGACCTGCTGTCCCCAAGGCCAGCGCCACCATGGTCATCTTCCCATTGGAAAGCTTGCTCTTCCCATGTCCCCAGGCTGCTCCCGCGGCTGGCACAGCTTGCAGCTCCCTGCCCTCTCTGTGCACATGGGCCGCTCTGCCCTCTCTGCGCAGAGCCACGTGCCAAGAAAATCTGCATCATAAAAGCTGGCCACACATGGGCCCGTGGGCAGGATGGTGGGGCTGGAACAGAGCAGGGCCATGACACAAAGTACTCCCAGCTAAGCAGGAGGAAGGAGGTGAGGGTCAGGCCACTGCAGAGCCAAGCCCAAGCCCAAGCCCACATGGTGCTGCTCCCAGGAGAGGAGACAGCAGCAAGGAGGACTGTAAGTTAAAAACCATTTCCAGCAATTTATTATTGAATGGGCCAAACTTTGATCACTAAGTCAAACAGGTGTCCAGTGAGACATCAACCTTCTGTCCCTGCAGAGCCCCTGCAACCTCTCTGGGGTGTCCCGTAAGCACAGGGCCTTTCGCCAGCCCCATGTGCGCCTGCTGTGCTTTGATCAAAGTCTTCCTTGTGCTCACTGCAAATTTCAACATACCTGCGGTAGCTGGATGCAAATGCCTTCCTTCAAATTGCACTGCTGCATTGGAGAGCCAGGGCCAGCACCCACCTCTCACAGGCACTGCCACGAGGCAGGGGTGGTCTGGGAAGAGTTTTGACACTTCCTCTCAGTACTTTAGAGTTTGGTTGGCTTTAACTTCTTCAGCAAGGTTCAGATTAAGACTAGTGACCCAAACTGCAGCACCTGAGGCTGAAATCCTCTCGTCCTTGCAATCTCCAGTTGAATATTCACATTTATCTGAGATCTCATAATCCTCTCCCCCACACCTTGTTACAAGACAGTTCTTCAGCAATGGGGAACACTGTTGATTTTCTTCTTTTCTTTCCAGGACCCAAATCAGTCCATGTTCAGGTCACAGTCCTCTTTCTGATGGTTCCTCCGCACTGTTGGGTCACTTCTTGCTTTTGACAAATTATCTCATACTAACATCCTCCTCCCTGGCCTGTTTTTTCCTTCGATACTTCCCTCATCTTCTCTTCTCCATGTGGAGAGCATAATCTCTAATCTGTCCAGAGGAGCAGTTCCAGGGGGAAGTTCTTCAATCGTGTCTTTAATCTCCTTAGCAGGGTGCCACAGTCATTCAACAATTTCCCTGTGATCTCCCCCTATGCACTGTGCACAGGGAAAAATCAGCACCTGATCTTTATCATGTTGTCCTTGGAAGAGAGCTGCAGATGAGCTGCTGCAACAAGGACCTGAATTACCCCAGCAACCTGTTTCTGGGAGGCTGGGGACAGACAGCACTGTCCTACCTTCCCACCTTGCCAGGCAGAGCTGAGTCGAGGAATGCTGAATTTTGCAGACTTTGGGGCAATGGATTTTCTGGTCCATTCCCGCTGAAATCGGAGCCCTTCTCCGCTGCTGCCTTGCAATGCTTGAGGGCATTTGGACTTTACGTCAAAAAGATTGTTTTGCTGTCGTAATCTGTCACTTTGGTCTTTATCGTGTCTGGTCAGACAAGCTCTTGTACTCATGAGTGATCAACAAACACCAATCACCTGCCTAAGCACCCGTTGGCAGCAGCCATAGCCCACTAGAAACATTTCTCTGAGAAATCCTGACCTGATCCAAGCAGTCAAACTTACCCCTGTGGGACAAGGTGTAAGCTTGGTGAATCCAAAAAAGTGAAGAATTAAGTTCAAGATGAATCAACTGTGTTCTGCAAAAATGAGGTGAACGTGCTCCATCGCCATCCCGTGTCACCCTAGCTGGACCACCCAAGCAAGCGCTGCCCCATGGCCCAGCCACCCAGACCCCCGCACAGCCATGCTGACCCCCTCCCCGTCCCTCCAGGAAGCACCGGCACTTGCAACCAGGCCCAGAACGAGCCTGGGAGCATACATCACACCTGGGAAAGACTTTGTTAACAGACTGGCAGCAGCGTGTCATACCTCCAGCTTAAAAATGTCCTAATATGCAAAAATTTATGAAAATATTCAAGAACATGAAGTTTAACAAAAGAGCAGTGTGCATGGGGGGGGGGGGAGTGATGATGGTAATCAGACCTCTTTTCTTTTCCAAAAATATTTTCACAAGATGGGGTAGTGCCTCTTTAGGACTATCCACATATTCTCCCCATGGCATCAAGCACTCAAGTCAGGAACTTGGAATGGAAACCCTCAGGTATGTTAAACCAAATACTATTTACCATTCACTTACTAATCCTGTTCTCCTTTGGAAAAAGAAACACAAAACTCACATTTATTTAACAGAACTCAGAAGTTCTGGGTTCTGCCAGTGATGCCTAAATATAGCTCATGAGAAACAAATTATCTTTTGGGGGATCTCTCCTCCCTTCATCTCTCCAACCACCTTTCTTTAAAGGTTGGACAACAGAAGGAAAGGCTTTGACCCCAATCTGGCAATTACTGGTATTTGGGCGTGATTCCTAATTTAAGGAAAGGTACCCTCTGACTCATCACCATGAGGCTTGACTACCATGTGGGAGAACAACACGGCACAGGCACCATGTGCGGCTTGCCCTCCCACACTGATTCAACACATTCCTGTGTTGGAAGCAGGCTGTGGGATGGCTCCTCTCTGTCCCCATCACTGCTGCCTGCCCCAATTGGTTCCCCCTTGTGCCTGTGCTTCCCCATCTGTAAACGGCACCAACCATCCAAGTGAACGCCATAAGCATTTGAGGAGATGCAGATGGGCGAAGACTCACTTGCTGTCCTGGGGAGGGGAACATCCTGGAGAGGTAAGTGTACCAGACATAACCCCCATCCAAGCATGGTGCTGGCCAAGGGCCCCTGGGTGCTGACAGCTCTTGCCAACCAGTGTGAAATGCCTACTTCTGTTGGGATAGGGTAAAGCCAGAAGAGCTGCTGCCCAGCTCGAGGTTACAGCTCCCATCTGAGAAGAGATGGAGGGTGCCACAGAAATAGAAAAAAAGAGAAGAGGAAGAAGTGAAAGGATTACAGACAGGGAGATTCCTTGCTCTACTGAAAGATCTTAGCAAAGTTGTTCATGGAAGTATACGCAGAGTGAAAAAAGACCCAAGACCTCTTTTCCTGATATTCAGCCTAAGTGTTTCTGTCCTTAGCCCTGGTCTCTTGTGTACTTCCCACACCTTGGCTAGCACAGGGTGGTCAGGCCTGGTCCTGGGGAAGGCAGGAGCTTTGCCAGCCCTTTCCCATGCCTGCTCAGTCTGGCTTCTCCTGATGCTCCTAGAGGCACCAGTAATGGTGAAATGGGGAAAGAGCCTGAGAGCTCTTTTTTTTCCTTCTCCATCTGTAATCTTTTTGCCCTGTCCAAAGAGCAAAGAAATGAGGGTAGGGATGTGTCCTGGAGCTGATAATGACAGGCGAAGTCAGCAGGTCCCAGCAGCGCTTGATACATCTGGAAAACAGGACTGGAAAACTAATGTGACTCTAGGCAGGCGGCAGAGGCTCTGTGAGCCGCAGCTGCCCAAGCAACTGCACGTCCCATGGCACTGCCACAACTGCCTGCAAGCCATGTCCAGCCATGCCAGGGGCAGAGGAGGGCCTCTGGGACGGGTATGAGCCACTTTGCACCCAGCTCCCACAGCAGGAGTTGGTTTTGCCGCAAACCCCCAGGAGCAGCAATGGGATGTCGAAGTAGGATTTGGGGTGTTTGCATCAGGTGCTCAGAGGAGACAGATGGATGACGGTTGCTCTCGCAGAAGAGCTGCTACCCAGCAAAGCATCTTGCTTCCTAGGGCCAGGCCTGCATGAGGCCCAAATGCCCATGCCAGCAGGAACAAGGTAGAAGGATAGTCCCTCTTCTCCATCTGGAAGCCCACTGCTGACCTGAGCCCCAGGGAACGTGGGGAGCAGCATGTTAGACCTGAACCCAACCCCATGCTGCATGGCCTGGCAGTTCCCCAATCCATCGCAGCACACACAGGGGAATGGGGACCCACGCGAGTCCTGTGCCAGAGGATGGGACATGCTGGGCCATGCGAACTGCTCAAAGTGCAGTGGCATATTGCCCTTCCAGCTGGCTTTCTCATGCCTGTGTCGAGCCAGTCAGGGCTCTGGCCTCACAGGGCTGCTCAGGACTCTGGTCCAGCTGCCTCTCTGCTGCGGTCCGCAGCACTGCTTCCCACTTGTGCCTCCCTCTGCCACCCAAAACCCATGCACAGATTCAGCAGGGGACACATTCACATCCCCTGTGCTACAAATGATGGCCAGACTGGATTCTCCCTGGTGGCAGGAAGCATTTAGCATCCCAAATATCCTGAGGAAGCAGGATATTTGCTGTCCTCCCTCCCCTCTCCTTCCACCCTCTATCCCCTTCTGGCCTCCACATTTTCCACCTTCCCCACAAGTGCTTTAAAACAGGAAAATGTGAGGGCATGGAAAAATCAAGCTGTTCCCAAGCAACCGTGCCACCTTCTTCCTCAGCCCCTGCACTTCACAGATTTCTAACATTTTGTCCAGCTACCCGGCTGCCCCTGATCCTGGGGAATTCTGGACCTACGTCCCTCCCTGGCCAGGCTATGAAAGGTTCGGACACCTTGGCCATTCCCTCTGCACCACTGCTCACCACCTCTCACCACTACCAGAACTCAGAGCCCCCTACGTTAGCAACACTCACTGCTGCAGAGAACCGTTTTTAGCACTCCCTGAGGCTTTCCTAGAGGAGCCAGTCCTACTACCAAGACCTGAGGCAGGCAAGTAAGCAAGAGACCAAGTACGAAGGCCCAAAGCTGCCTGGAAAGCCTCTGCGATTTCCCCTGGTCTCTTTGGCATTCCACACTTTCCTGTTAGTCCTTCCAAGAAACAGCTATGATAGAGGTGACTATAATTGCCTTGTGACTGCGAGCCTGCCCTTCCCAAACACTGCTCCAAGACAGAATCATATGTAGGTACATTAGGTCCAGTCTTAATTACCTCCATGCTCTTGGCTTAAGCAAGCAATTCTCAGTGGAATCAGCCCTTTGACAAATGAATGCAGAAACCTCCAAAGCCAGCCCCAGCTAACACAAGGTTTGCTCTGTGCCACTAAACGCTCGGGAAGTTCTGGCATTTCTTCCCTCTCCTACCCTGCTGCTCGAAGGTAGTGCTGTAAATCTTTCTTTCCCCTATGATCAGCCAAGCCAGGCAGTGCGTCAAACAGTTGTTATTCCAGGGTTGGGGAAGGATTCCAGCCTTAACTTTCAGTCCTATTTTAAAATCTAATTCAGATCCTCCTTTTTCCCCACCCACTCCACAGCCTTCTTGACTACAAACCCAAACTGCTCCCTGAACCCTCCTTTCTGCTTGATGCAACTCCCATGTGGCCTTCTGCTAGAGGATAATCCTTACTGGGGGAGAAGGAATGGAGAAACTGGGGGAGAAGGAATGGAGAAACTGGGGTGAACTGGTCAAGAAGAGCACATGGAAAGGGCAGGGGGAGCAGACCAGCATGGGCCTTGGAAAACACATATTAAGACTGATTCGCCCTTTCCCAAAAGCTTGAAGAGAAAAAAAAAGAAGTCTAGAAACTTCATGTGCCTACTTCTCTGGTGACATCAGCAGAGAGCAAGGATAGCCTAGCTTTGCAGCAAGGTGGCAGACCCCAGGTCACTCAGGATGCCAGTGCAAAGCCCGGTGTTCCCTGGTGCCCTACAGAGCATCACTCACTCCTGCAGCTCCTGGGCTCAGACCTGGCACAGAAGAGCCATCTAGATCAAAAACTAGGTTATGAGCTCCTTGAAAGGGAAGCAGCCCACTGCCAAAGAACTCTTTTGTGAGACAACTTCTGCCTGAAATTGTCGGATGCACTCGCCCCAGGCTGAGCAGAGGGCCAGCTCCTGCCATTCCTCAATGCACAGGTCCTTCTGTATCTCCTTCCCTGTTAAGGAACTTGTCTTCAGTGTCCTGTTGACTCAAAGCAGCATCTTATCTTAAACTCCCACCAACTGGCCTGCAAGGAAGATGAGGGAACTTCATAGCCAAAACATGAAGTAGTGATGGAAGACAGGTCCCTAGGGTCTGGCAAAGTATAAGTGGGTCTGGCTCCAACGGTGTTTCTGTGGCTTCTCATGGTGGCCTGACTTGAGCTAACTGCTGAGTGGAGACACCCACATGGCAGCGGTTTCCCATGGCTTGGGATCAGGGACATGGTGCCAGCGAGCGCAAAGGCCGGCTGCTGTGAGCAGTGCACGCGGGCTGGGCTTCACTGCTCTGGGGCCAACAGGACCTGAGGGCTGACATCACCCTTCCTCAGCTCCCATCAGAGCACCAGGACTGCAAGACCCCACCAACGTGCTTGTGTCTGCAAGGGAGATGGCTACAAAGATGGGAAACGGGTGCACAGAGCCAGCTGAACAGCTAGGCCATACTCCATCTCCTGACCTGCACAAGCTGAACTCCTCCAAACAGCACCTTTTACTTGAGATCTGCATTGGCCAGCTTCACCCACCTGGAGGGAGCTCACTTAGATGTGATCCCTTTTAAGACCATCTCCAGAACAGGAAGGGAGGTGATGGCTACATCAGCTGTGAGACAGAACTCAGCACCAGGAGCAACAGCAAACAGATGTTCACTGAAACAACTGCTAATTGTTCCCAATTACACCCAGGTCTTGAATACTCATCAGCGCATGGCACTATCCCTAATGCATTTCACAGGATCGTAAGGAATGATCCCAGCTGACCACAAGGGAAGGAGCACAGTCGCTTGGCTCCTGTGCTTCGAAGCAAGGCAGAGCAGGATTTGTGTTTACTCTCCTTTAAAGGAGAAGGAATGTGTGCTCCAAGAAGGTGGCTGCTCTAGGCTCCTCTGTACCCTTCACGGGAGCACCTTGAGCTTTGTGTCAGTTAAACTCTGCATGTCTTCGAGGGAGGCAGCAGGGATCCAGTGGGTCCCCAGCTGTTTCTACCAAGGACTGCAGCAACCTTCCACAGCAGCACTGCAGTTCAGGACTGGAGGGGAGTGGAGTCCTTCCCAGGAGGACAAGCCTTGGGAAGAGCCCCAGGACACGATGGCCTGCACACTCCTTATCTGGCTGTTGCAATTGAGGATATTCTTGTTTTTCCTCATTGTAGCAAATCTTTACTCCAAGCCCTCACAATGCTTTCAAATTTACCTAACAAATTCTGTGCATGTGCAATAATTGCCTTTCAGAGAAAAGCAGATGGAGGCCTCACCTTGCTTTTTTAGACCAAAGTGCTCAAAAACCATAGCCAGATTATTTCATTTCTTAAACAAGAGTGTGCAGATTAGTAAAATTCACGCAAGAGAACCTTCTTTTAACGTTGGATTCCATGCAATTTCACAATGAAAAACAGCTCATGCAGTTTCCTATACTTTTTTCAACAAGTAAAAGGCATGCTCTCCAGGCAGCTCTTGCCAGAGGTCTGGCAGGAGCACAGTCAGTGACTCCATGGAAAGATGGGTCCCACACAACGAACTTGTACAAAACCCCAAAGGGGAACATTGCTCTCACGTGGTCCCTGATGAGAACAGGGCAGAGAGGCTCCTCCTGCAGCGCAAGCTTGTTTCCCCATTGGAATGACTCTAGGTCATGAACCACTTTTGGAAAGCAATACCTGCGCACAGCATTTTTAATATACTCATTGCCATGGCCCCTGGAGTCCCTGCTCTAGCTCCAGCCCTCACTCGACTGACAACGCATACTATCATTGCATCTGCGTGGGCCAAGGACAAGAGGAGAGCAGCAGGCTTCCTTGCTGGTACCAGAGGCATGAGAAAGATGGCTGTGAGCTTGATGGCAGCTACATTTGCTCCGTCCTCTCACTCCATCTTCCCTCAGGCCAGTGCTCTCCAGGCCAGGTTTCCCTTTTGCGCCATCCTGGCCAGCCAGTCCCCGTTGCTGCAACCTGGTGTGTTCAGTCAGCCCTATAAGCTATCAGATCTCAGATGCAAGGGCGAGAGGGGAAAGCAAAGCCCATTTTCCTCCTTGGAGGACCAAACAAGGCCTCCACTGTTCAACACCCAGGGGAGGGCTGAGCCAGCCTCAGGAGGCACACAAGGCTGGATGCTCTGGGGACGATCTTGTCCCCGAGAGCAGCTCTCCACTCCTCCTCCCGCAGGTCATAGGGTTTTTCCCAGAGCCAGAGGCAAAAACCTTACAGAAATTCCACCTTTCGTAGAGCCTGTAAAAAGAACGACGCAGAGACTAGTCCGCAGGGGCCCCAGCCGCATGCGATGCCCCTAAAATCCACCTAACAAAGAACAAATTCCCCAAACCTTGCTGATGCAGGAAAAGCCTTTGCCACCTAATACAGCAACGAGCTGAGTAACCCCGCAAAGCGCACACAGGATTTCCTGACGCCGGGCCCAGCTATGCATGACCAGTTACCGTCAGGAAATTCCAGCTCTGGGTGCCAACGGCCCCAGCCAGCACCCACTCGTGTCTCCGCTCTGCAGGAAGGAAAAAAAGACCATATGGCAAAGGGGAAAAGCCTGCTAAAGGGCTAACACAACTGTATCATGGATCTGCACTATGTGGGTCTCCCCTGAATTCCCCCGCAGAGAACATCTCATCCATCACCTGCAACCAACCCAGCTCTCGTGTTTGGCAAAAAGCAACAACAATGCCTGGGCTTCGCAGCCAGCAGCCGTTTCAACACATTGGGGCACTGTTTAAGCACCCTGGGAAAGAAAGGAATTTCTGTATAAATCCCATTTACCATCGGGTTTCTCACTTCCCCTCCAGCAGACAATCCCGGCCCTCAGAGCGCTGCTGCATGAAGGGACTGTTTAATATATTTTTGGAAGAGGGGGAAAAAAAAAACTTTTCAAAAGAGCCTCTTTCAGCTAATAATGAAGTGAATATTATATTAAGAATGAAAACATATTCAGTGTAACTTACAGAGAGAGACAGAAAACCTTTTCATAACACCCTGGCCACAATCACAACTGCCAATTAAATCGACTTCGTTCTCCAGCCCATGCCAACACAAACGAGGGGGCAGGGAGAGCAGAACATGTAAAAACAGGAGTGTGCTCAGTGCCCGTTCGGGGCTCAGCAGCAGCAAGGCAGCTGGCGCCACCGAGTAGTTTCCGCTCTGCTGACTTTCAGAAACAGCCACCGAAATGCAAAGGCACATCTATCTGGCTGCCCCGTGAGGCTGCCGCTCCAGCCATGGGAGAGCCCTGTTCCACCCGGGATGGCTGCAGTCCCCCTAGCCCCTGGCACAGGGTGCTGAGTGCACCCATCCCCTCTCCAAGCGGACGTGGCCAGCCCAGGTGGAGGGGACTGAGCAGCCTGCCCTGCCATGCCCAGACACTGCTGTCTGACCTGCTCTGTGCCCCAGCTAACATGTCAGATTAACATTTAGACATGGCAAACGCATACCTCAATGGTCTCCACATCTCCCACCCCGACAGCCTGTGCAGGCGGGGAAGGAGATCAGCAACCAGACCCACTGGGTTGAGCTCAGACCATAATGGGAGCTGCCAAAACCTGGAGCACCTTCCAGTATCTCCCTCAGTGGGTTCTCACATGTCCTTGACGTGTCACCCCATCTTCGGCTCTGCCACCCCATGTATTTGTGACCTGCCCGCAATGCCAGCCTACTGCTACTCCAGGGAGAGCAAAGGAGAGGCTGCAAGTCCAGACTTGAACAGGCAACCCAGCGGGGATGTGGACACGCACCAATACTCTCCAAGGTTTGCAGCATTAGCCGCCATTGGAGTCAACAGGCCAAAGAGGTGGGTCGTGTTGCCCCCACCTAGTTTCTTGGGGGTTTGCTGGCACCAAACCAAGCACATTGCAAAGGAGAGCAACAAGCTGGGAGACCTGACTCACTGCTGACACACAGCAGGCAGGGATTTATTTTTAACACTTCATATAGGTTTTATCTTTGCTTCACAGACTGAGGAACCGAACCAACAGGGAGGGATTGAGGGCAGACAGTATCTTAGGTTTTGGTTAAACTCAAGCACACCGACACCAGGAAGACATCACATGATATTAGATAGTATTTTAATTTAGTGAATGCTCAGCAAGGTTCAGAAGCTGCAAGTTGACATTAGATAAACCCAAACTGGAAATACAAGACCACTTTTGAACTGTAAAAGGTAACAAGCCTTTGTAACAGTTTCTCCCTGGAAAACTCCAAAGACATTTGTAAAACCTATTTGGGGGGGGGGGGAGAAGAGGCATTTTGGTCAAAAAATCCCAACAGCAAACTTAAAGGTCAAAGTTTACCAATTAACAATTACAAATTGAGATTCTCTGCAAAAATTTTTCAGTTTGAGTTGCATTTTTGCTTTAATGCTCCTTAAAGATCCAATATTTTTGATATTGCCCAGAGGCTGAAAGTTTGTATTTCTTAAAAAAAAAAAAAGTAGTAGTAATTATTGGCAGTTATTTATTATATAAGAGAAAAATTGAAAATTACACTTTGGTCAGCTCTAGTTAACAATGAGAAGTCCTTAATGTATCAGCACACTAGCCATCAACCTAGGGATAGACTCTAGGTCAAATGCAAGTTACAGGCCTGGGCTGGGAGACATCCTCAGGGAAGGATGATTGCCATTACTGGAAGCACTGCAATGTGCAGTTTGCAGCAGGCAGCTGACAGTAGGAGCGGAGATCTTGCCAAGACTTACAAAACTCCTTAGCATTACACAGCGAGCCATCTCACCAGCACCCAAGCACCAAGCACAAAGTGCAGTGTATATACTTAAGATTTTGCTGGACTGATGCCTTCAAGTTTGGAAAGCTGCGGGTTCTGCCTTTACAGCGTCAGCTATTTACACAGGTACAAGTTTCCATTTCCAAACACACCCACCCATGCTCACTTAACACCAGCAGGCAAAGGCTTTCAGACAAATGTCAAAACGCCACACGTCAGATCTGCAAAGGGTTAAGGAAGCTCTCACGAAGGCACAGCTATCCTGTGCTAGAAAACTCTACCACATTTATGTCTCCAGGCCTCATGTCTTATTCTAACAGTCACAAAACACTAAGTTCTCTGATCCCTGTATGGAACTGGCATCAGCTTCTGATCAAAGGAAGTTATTGGAACAATTTGTACACAAGAAGACCAATATCCAGATATAAAGACCATCAGAAACGAACCCTTGAACTGCTTGCCTTTTACAAAGTATTACGAGGGATGCATTGCCATCTAGTGTCTACTCAGCAAAAAGGAATCAGCAAGTCATCCACTTCATTGCCAACCTAATGGTGATTGATGGGGATAAGTTTTTAATACTGTCCTGGAAAAGAAAAAAAAACAAAAAACAAAGCGCTTGAGATAAGGCCGCCTGCATAGTCTGTGTGACAGAAGAACAGCCGGGAAGCCCCTGGCCACAATAGCTATGGAAATCCAAACACAAGAAACCGGCCACATTTAACAAAACGAGAGCACAGGCTTGTAATCTTTTAATCAAAGCGTGTGCTTTGAGTTGCCTGCTCAACTCAGTTAAAAGTCTTGCCGACTGCCTTACATGCAATATTTGCATTTCAGTTGTGTTCTATCACTGCATCCTATTCATCAAGACTCTGGAAGCAAGATAAAGCGCTTTAGTGTATAATTTAAGAAAATTGGTATTATACAGCTGCATTTCTTCCTTTCTGGTCACCAGATTTATACTCCTGGAATCTTCTGGGAAAAGCAGATCTAGGAAAAAATAATCTGATTGTTCTTAGGGAAAAGACGACAAATGACCCAAACTCCACATTCCTTTTGTATCTGTTCTTTCTTCAAACTAAGCAGCACAGCAGGATTTGACCTTCTTTCTCTAAGCTACCAGAATGCCCTTTCTCCAGAGGCAGAGGACCAGAATAAATAGACAAGCAGAAGGGTCCAGAAGTGTGCTTAGAAGGTGCTGCCAACCCAAAGCTTTCCTCCACTTTTCTCTTTTCAGAACATCTTACAGAGAGGGCATTTTATTTTAAGATACTGCTGTCAAAGTCTGGTGGTATGGAATGCAAAAGCCATAAAAATGCTGGCAGAACTGGGGAAAACAAGAATGCTTAAGACATTTCTTTCTTGGCAAGCGGCCGCCTTGGAACACACATTTACCACGGGCAACCCTCCATGCCCTGCAAGTCAACAACAAGGCACTGAATTATGTTTTGAAGACATTATCCATCCTAGCCAAACACGGATGGGACAAATACCGTGAAAACATCGTTTCATGTTACCAGGTTCCTCCTCCATGGAATTTAAGTGGTTTCTTGCTTGTTCTGTACTTGCCTGCCACGGGTTCACTAAGAGGCGTTTGGCTTTGCATTTATTAACTCAGTCACACCACAAAGGCCTATGTTCAAAGACATGCAGGGAGGATACGGTAGATTTTGCTCCAGAAGGAAACCAACCTGAGCAAAGCTAGAAAAGTCAGCAATACTTGAATAGAAAAAAGCTGGTGTTCTTAAGTAATCTGAAATTTAGCATCAACATGGACAGGAATGTTCAGCCAAAACAAAGAGCAAAACACACTGTGTTGCCTAAGAAGGGAGCTAGCTATACTAACAACAAACTGGACCCTGTTTCCAAATTCCAGTTCCTTACACTGAAAGAGACATTCATCACTCTTGCACAATAAATTGGCACAAGTCCAGCTAGCATTAGTTCTCAGATTGGTTTATTTTCTCAGAACAAAAACTAATATTAAACCTAATTTTTAAAGAACAACCTGTATAAACAATACAAGACTTCATGGCATCCTACTTCTATTCACAGATTCCCCCAAAGCAGCCCAGAACCTGGACGAGGTAGGATGTCAAAAAAATTTTCTTCAGAGTGTGACAGACAGAAGACGACACTTTCCTCTTTCACACAGTAGAACTTAGCTCTTCTGAAAACTGAGCCTCAAAATTGAAAAACAAGAACCAGCTTCCAGAAATATGGGTTGTGTATAGATGAACAGAACCTCCACTTCACATTCTCCAAACAAGACAGTGTGGTTTCCCCCTTTTCCTTGAACATAGATGCTATCTTGAGTTCTCTGCATGCCCAGAGGTAGACCTCCTTTCTGTCCAAGAATTGTTCTTTCCATTGGCTGGGGAAGTCCTAGGATAATAAAATACCACAGTCAGTAATGTTCCGGCAATGGTCACCTGTTCGTTTTATTTCTATTTATTTCTATTTCTATATCAGTGGCTGTAAGCATTAAAAGGTCAATCATTAATAGCACATGTCTACAGTAGCCCTGAAAGAGTCACCAAGAGTTTTGAGGATTAGCACAAATGGAACAGGCACAGTAAAATTCCCATGAAAGCCAAAAAAATTCCTTACCTAGGGCTTGGAGAAAATAGAATATTAAGCAATATAAACTTAAAATAGCAAGCCCACCTCAGAGAAACCCTGAGACTGCCCTTGAGGCCATCTCCTTTCTTATATGGGGTCATCTACATTACAAGCCACCTGTGCTTTTCCAACCTGTTCTGGGAAACCCACTGCTCGGATGCTTGGTCTTTGCCTTTGGGAAATTAGTTCTGTCTCCCGGAGAATTCATCATTCTCCTAATCAGAGTTTTCTATTGCTTCTCACTGTTATGTGTCTGCTCGCATCTTGTTTGCACGTCCCCCCTTCCTGTTTGCGTAAGGCATTACCACGAAGCAAAAGCCTAGCCACAATGTTAAGACACTTGCAATAGATTCCAGGTACACAGTACTCCCAGCATTTTGTTTCTCCTTGGTACCCTCCTGCCCCATCACAGTTACAGTTGGGTCCTTAGCCGTCTTAAAGTCCTGGCAGACACTGAGACGGTGACAGATTCGGTACCAAGTAAAGCCTCTCCCTCTCATCCGCCACCCTCTCTGACCTACCACTGTCCCACCACTCCAGCTCTTTAATGTTACTAGAAGAAAAACCAGTACCTAGGCATAGGGGGAGTTTTCCTCTGGATATAAACCAGACATGTTTCCAAGATGTGATTTTTTTTCCCTCTGTACTTCAAAGCAGCATCTCTTGGGTCACTGATCAGGACTCAGATCACCTACTTCATCTTCTACATGGCTACAGTTCAACAGCACTGACCTTGCTGCCAAAAGTTCTGCTCCTTCAGTGCCTCTTCTAACTATACTTTCCCATTGCCTCACCCTGCTAATAGCCTAGCACCTCCTGCACCCTGACCCTTGCAAGCTGTTAATTTTTTAAGTGTTGGTCAAACAGTGCAAGTTCTACAGGGGAGATGTGGTACACCCAAGGATATTGTGGAGTTCCCCATTGTCCCCAAAGCCATTAAGCATCTGGGACAAAACACATCCAGTACACACATTCACGCTGCTTTTTAATGTGCCTGTTACACATTTCAATATCATGCTGCTCATGTTGCTACTGCAACTGGCAACACTGAGATCATGCATGGAGGAGTACTGATATGGAGGGTGTTTCCCTAATTTGTCACAATACAGATGGTATTGAAACACTGCTGGGAAGTCAGTCTCATCCCTCCTTCATCATTCATGGGATGAACTGTGGAAAAAAGTCAAACAAATTCCTTGGAAACCTTTCCACAAGATATCCCATACCTGTCCTAAAGATTTTCTGAGGATCAAAGGATGTATATTCAAAAGATGGCTATCCTCCCTCAGTTCAAGAACACTAGCAGCCCAAATCAATTTTTGCTACTCTTTCAGCAGCTGCGGCCACTTTGGCATGTTCAGCCAGCTCTGCTGCAGTGGTGATCTCTGCAAATTTAAATCAAATTACTAGTAGTGAAATAGAGAAGCCTGTTCCTTAGAGGATATCAACTTACAGACTGCTAACCAGAAGGCAAGAAAGCAGTAATTGTGAGGAAAATAGACACTTCACAGACTAAAGGATGAGAAGATGAAGTATCACACAATGTGCAAAATGTATACCTCACATATTCTACATCCCTGAAAGACAACTATTTTGTTCTTACATCACAAGATCAGTCAGGTTGCAAGGGACCTCAGGAGGTCTCTAGTCTTATCTCCTGCTCAAAGCAGGGGTAGCTATGAGGTCAGACCAGATTACTCATCTCCCCCTGATGATCCTGAAAAACCACGGTTTTATTCTGCTATAAATGCTTTCAGAGCCACACGAGACAACTGAATACCTCTGACTCAAATGACATCCAGCAGAAATGGGATGAGACCATAAGTCTGAATCAAGACAATCAGCCTCTTGCAAAAGCTGCCCCAATTTACAGTTTGGGATAATAAAAGCACAGAACAGTTAATTTTCCAGATTGCCAGAAATAAGCCTGCAGCAGACTTCTAGTCTGGCACAAACTAGGATACATAGTAACAAGTCAGCACATAGTCACTGTCCTAGTTCACTCAGGCTAATTAAATCCCACCTTAGTTTCATTTAACAGGCAACCTTTTATTGCCAGACCTTTCAAAACTGTGGGTTCACACATATAATGGGAATATCTTGTGTTACACTCAGCTTCAGGCTGACAGCGCTATCCAGTGTCCTCCCTGCCCAAGAGAAAGGGGAGAGGAGGTTTCTAAAGAGAGAAAACTACTAGCAGTCACTTCAACTGATCTCTTTTAAGTCCTTTGAAAATTAATCAGAGATAAAAATGCTTAAATCATTCCTCTAGTTCACAGCATAAAGTCCTAGCAACTAGGGCAAGGAAAGAAATGTTTCTAAGTGAAAAATATCATTATACTTGATGCACTACAGTATTCTGTACTTTATTAGAGAAAACCATCTTTGCTCCTGTTAAAATGCAGCTGCCTTTTCCTCTGCTACTTGTCAGTCTAATACTAAACACACACAGCACTTCTTTTTATGTGTCCCTGATAGGCATACTTATAAGATAATCACTTGATGTTTCCACTGGCTGTTAGCTGTGGTTCAGAGGGTCTAGCTGGGTATAAAACCTACAGCTACTGAGACTTCTTGTGCACCAGAAAAACAAAGGATCAAACTGCAAGTCTGCTGGCTTCATGGCTGCTATTTGAAGTAATAAAGTCTTTACATGCAGCTAATTAAAAAAATATTCAAACCGAAACCCTAAAGCCATTCCAAGGAGTGTTTGATCAGTTCATCTCTTTCATTTCCACCTAATGGCTACACAATCAAAAGAAAAGTGGAAGGGAAACACACGGCCCCGAAGACGCACAGAGTTGGATTGTGTTCAAAGTGTTTGCTGCTCCTGCAGGTAGAAGAACAGCAAGCTCCAGCTAGGACTCCATTCCAATGTTTGTTTCCATCCTTTAAAAGCAGGTTGGCAGCAGCTCACTCAGTCACACAAGACAGCAACACACACACACACTTTGAAGTTCAGACACAAGTCAGCTGGTACCAGCTATTTTAATTCGTTCTTTATAAAGACGACAGTTGATCATCAATTTACAGTAAACAACATGCCAGGTCACTGGTCATTTATAATCATCATCACCTTTACTCTGTGTTAAAGCCACAGTTAACAGGTAACATTTAACTAAGGCTTTAAAATTGGTTTAAGCTGCTTTCTTAAATAAGCAACTGCAGTTGCCTCTTATCCAGCTCCCCCTTTCCTGTCTCTAGAAAGGTTGTGGGAAAAGACACTGCCATGAGGGCACGTAATGTAGCAGATCAAATTTTTGCCAAAACACCAGGCATCTGGAAAGCAAGTGTGCACTTAATAAGGCACAGCTCCTGCCAGCTTAGCTCTCATTAAGCCTATGCTTTAAAGCAGCAGCTCCCAACAGTATTGCACTGAGACAGCCCGTAGTGAGAAGAGTACTTCTCATAGAAACAAATAATCAACTTTGCAGAGAGAATATAGTCTGGAAGTCTAGCCTGACTTTTACATCACAGAGAAACGCTTTTAGGAGACAACCGTTACTATTAGAGAAAAGTAGCCTCCATGTGTTTGGAAGGGAGGCATTCTGCCTACAGTAATAATACTTCTCTTTAAATCCTAATGGGATGGCCATTGACTATGAAGAAAGGAAGGAAAGTTTTGACTTGGTAGTTGGAACAAAATGGTATAGCTCATACCACAGCTGCAGAAGAGCACTTTGAAAAAGTACATGTTATGTGCACATCTTTACAGCACAGATCTACAAAGGAGCGAAGACCTTCTTGAAGGGCAATTGCCTGAGAAGTGTTCTTCACCCAAAACGCTACAAGTCCAAAAGGAACTTCTGTTCTGATATGAAAGCTTGGAGAAATGCTACCACTACCAGGTGGTAAGCATGCTCTCTCTTAAATGCATTACGTGGACCTCAAGAGGTTACTAACAGGCCATAACCCTTCTGAATGGCAAGAAGAAAGCCCAGCTATGGCAAACATAGAAGCACAGTACTGTAATCATTGCACAGGGATCTCATCAAGCAGTTTAAGTTCAAAGCATGAGGCTTGGAAAGGGTGCATGGAGTTCTCCATACTGTTTTCTTACAGATTTCTAGCTCTGAAGCACATCAAAAGCAGAGGCTAGAGCTGGATGCAGAAGCAGCAGGCACTGAAGTTATTGGCTGGTTCATAACAAGATGTGCTGCGTAACCCATTGCCACATGTAGAGAAGCAACAGCTTAGCTATTTAGAATACTAGACTATCGCACGTTTTTCTCTGGGCAATTATTAAAAGAGCACTCTACACATCTCCATCACAGGGAGTCTGTCCCCAAGCACGCAACACAGCTTCAGAAAACCACCTAAATTAGGACACCACTTATCTGCTATCTATGAAAGTGATTTTGCAGTAAGCTACACTCACTTCTCTCTCTAATGTGTTGGTTGGGGATGTCCAGCTGTTAGTGCTTCAAGTGGCCAAGATTACTGCAAAGCCTGTCTTTAGAGTGAAGCAGTAAAAGGAACATGCAGGGACTCCCCAGGTCTGAAGGAAACCTAATCCTGAACAGGCTCTCTGACCAAGAGCTATTATGTTTACCCTATTACAGGTGCACCAGATGTCAAAATTCAAGGATGAAGGTGCAAAAGCTGTGTGAACTTTCATTGCCATCTGAAGATCTGTGCTTACATGTCTGCTTTTCTCAGGATGCCTCTTCTGTAAGTCAATTTGTTATCATTCTCAGCACTGCAAAGGATCCAGGATGAGTTTCAAGCACTGCCTCTAAGCCAGACAGACATTTAAGTGCAAGGATACATTCACCAGAGAGCTTTAACAAGTCTTGATTCCAAAGACACTGAATGCTGATGACATGCACCATCATCCTGAACCTCAGACCATGGCAGAAGGGTTTGTCAAGTCTGCTCAGGTCTATGATAAGGCAAGGGCACTTAAAGCAAAGAGGGGAAACAAAAAGTAAAGCTCATTCCCCAGTATTTCTAAAAAAACCCGTCCCTTAAATCAGCACCCAGACAAAGCAAGAAAACCACTTTCAAGAGAACAAGAGGTCTTACAAGAGGGACAATTACAGGAAGGTGAAAGGAAAGGATCAACTATTCAACACACTTATCTGAGTCAGAAAGGACTTCATCTAGCAAGTTTAGGCTGAAACTGATCCTTAAAACAGCTCCCAGGACTTCATAAGCTCAGATAACTACACTGTCAGTAATGCTCAGCATTATATCAAATCAACAGTTCCTTGATAAAGCAGAGTGGGTACTGGGAAAGGCACATGAAGGTCATCTCTACCATTACCGCAAATAGAGTAAGCAAGCATCCATTTTCTCTGTAGATCTGCAAACCAGCTCACAACAGTACCAAGACACTGCCTGCATCTTCAGCAGAGCCTTCCCAAAAGCAATATCCTGAGATGTGAAACGGTCATTAGTACCTACTGCCCCTTGGTGCTGAGAATCATAAAAGTTGTCTTGTTGCAAAGCGCTACTGCCACTATGCCAGACATAACAATAAATGCCCTGGGGCTGTTCAAGCCATGATCTAGCCTAGGATCCCCCCCAAAATCAGCCACAAGGGCATGGTTTGCACCATCATCAATTGAAAGTTTTTTCTTTTACTGTATGTTGGAACTATCTTTTGTTCAGTCCCAGCTACTCCTGCTTCTGAATGCTGTTACAGGCTCTGGTGTCTGGTCCTGATAATACAGCTCTTCTGTGTAACACCATGCTGAAGTAGTGAGACACAAGGACACTCACATTCAGTAACACTGATTGTTCCCAGTGCTGGTAGTATAAATGGGGACAACAGCCTGGCCACGGCTGGCCTAAGTCCATGCACACCGTGATTTTGATCATTCTGTGTTTCTGCTCAGGATGCAGTACCACTAAAACAAGCAGGCACTGAAAACCATCTTTCATTCTTCAGAGGCAGTAACATCCTCCAAGCTCCAGATGATACACTATTCATAGGCATTATTCCACTTCTCCATACTCTCAGCACTCCAAGAAACCAGGCTAGGAAGGACACACCCACATCATTACATGGAAAAGGGCCCTTTGCTTTGCTGTTCAAGGTCTTTTAAAATCCTGGTTTAAAACTAAACAGGGTATCACAGACATTTCTTCTGCTAGTTCAGAAAGAAAGTCAGGAGCACTCTGGATCAGCAGGACTGGTGGCCAGGCATGCCAGTTCTGCCTATCTGTCGCTTGAGATGGGAAGAGCCCATGGAGGGCTGCTCACTGCACTGTCTGTAATGTGGCAAGAACCAAAAGCAGCACTGGGGGCTTCTGTGTCTCAGCTAACAGCACATTTAAGCCATAATCTGATCCCAGGCATATGAGTCACACACCTGCAGCACGCTCCCATCCAAAACCTGTTTGGTCACTACATACTTGAAGTAGGTTTATCCAGTTTGCCTCTTTGCCCTCCAAGGCAACAAAACATTTTTACTTACACTTCATATAGCTTATCACACCAAAACACATCAGGTAGAGAAAGGAGACTTTAAAAATGATACTTTGTGGAAAGCCTTCAAATAACCATTCATCTCCTTGCTGCTGGAAGTGAAGACCAGTAACTCTGAAGGCTCTGCAAAACTAAATCTTTCTTCATAAGGAAATTCACATCTTAAACACAGCCCATTATCTTTAAATTCTAACTGCATGATAAACCAGGTATTATCATGGGAATGAAAGTGAAGAGCCCAGCATCTTTTTCCACTCTCCACTGATCTGCAATACCAGCAGTGAAGCTGGTATATTTTAGCTTCCTGCTGCTTAGAAGAGCTCTAAGAAATAAAAGTCCACATACCAATATTCACTGGGGGCTCAACCTGCCCTTACCAGGACAAATATGCTGAGGCAGGTCCCAAGCAGACAGACAGGATCTTGAGGAGAAGCAGAGTCAGGACATCTCTCCCACCTCACCTGGGAAGGCTCATGTGCGAACATGTAGAAGGAGAAACAAGGTTTTAGATATTTGCTAAATGTTAAGAGTGGATGGCCCTGGGCTGGGTCCTGAGGCAGCCCTCTGGTAAGACCGGAGAACCATCACTTTACTAAGTGCCACACTGTTCTTGGAGGACAGGCATGGCAGAGCATTCTCTAAAATATTGCATGGGTCTCTCCTTTCCTTTTCATATGATCTTTTCACTCGTAAGCTCACGTCAGACCTCCAGGTCTGGGCAAAGCCACTTCTAGTGAAATAAGTGCCCTCATCAAGGACTTCTGTAACCAAGCTTTCACATTTCAACCCCCCCCCCCCACACACACACACACACACATCAGGGTTCAAAGAGCACAGTATCCCAGACTCTGGTATCCAACAGCAACCTTCTAGTCCCTGTCCTCAGTTCTTTCCACACCATCTTTTGCCCAGACCTGTTGTCATGTTCTAAAAAAAACCAGACACCCATGTTTAGTACAACTCGCTGGGAAATGTGTGGCAGAGGATCCTTAGAGCAGGGGTGGTACAGTCACTACTCCACTTGCAGTTTTCTGGGAGAGATCTCACCTTTCTGGAAGATTCGTAAGCTGTTATAGGCACTACCAAACTTCAACAGCAGAACTCTGCAAAAGGAAAGATGCCAGAGGAGGAGAGATCTGAACAAAAACAAAACAAAACCCCACCAACCACCTTATTAAAGCTTTTCTCCTTCCTCTGCTTAGCGAGGAGAATGCTTAATTAAGTCATCCTTCAAGCCTTCCCACTAGCTCTAGCAATACTTAGCATAAAGCAGATACTTAACAGAATTTCCTTCACAACACAGGACTTCTCTGTGGTACAATAATTTGCATCTTCTAAAGAAGAAGTGAAATTGCTGGGTTCTGTGTTGTTCAGCTTTACACAGTGGGTAGGGACAGTACCAGCAGGAGGTACATTCTAGATCTTCAATCAGCAATAAGGGAAAGTAGGAGGGGAAGCAGCAAGTTGCTGTTTACTCAAAGCCTGGAGCTTTCCCAAGTCAGGAGTTTTGACTTTATTATGTGCATACTTCTCAGCTTATTTGCAAGACTCTTTTAGCTTATTAGGTCAGTTTAACTGGCAACTACTGCTGGTTCACTTCTACCTGGCGACACAGCCCCAATTCTGCAGCCAACTCTCACCAAATAACGGCTTCAAAATTGCTAGGCCTTGCTATTCGTAGCAATCTCAAGTTTGACCTCAGAGTCATAGTTTCCTGCCATAATTTCAATATTGTCTGTTTTCACTGGAACACTTTTCTGTATGCTCTCAACTGCTGAGACCACTTCTCCTGTGTACTGGAGTTCAGATGCACACTAGAGGCAAGCTTTCAACTTTGGGGGGGGGGGGGCACTCAAAGAGACTCATCTTTCTGAAATGAAACCATCACCACAGACCCTCTACTAGAATCCAGATATTTCTAGGAAATTGGTCTACACTCTTCATAATTAAATTCTCTCTTGCTCACGAAGGACTACAGTAATAATAAGAAATCCCATTTTTTTGCAGGGTTTAGAAGTCTTTCACCAAAAAGCTATGCTCTTCAGTCGAACAGAAAGCTCCAGTAAGTCAGTGATCCTCAGCCCATCCACAGTCTGCAGTTTAGGGGGACAATGAGGAGCTTTCAGCTATGCACATACCAGGTAACCTGCCCCAACACATGACACACCACACAGGTGTATAGGTGCAGGCAAGCAACCCAAACCCACAAAGGGGCAAGCATGCAACCCAAACTATTGTATTTGCAAGGAACCGCAGAGGGACAGATTTAAGACCATAAGTTTTCTCATTTCTATTTCTACCCCTGAATATTTCTGAATTCCTCTAGGAAGCATCAGAACAAGTGACCTCAAATTTCAGCAGGCTAAGATTTATTCTGACCTGGAACTCCACTAAAAAAGGAAGGAAGAGTATTCCACTAAAAAAGGAAGGAAGAGTATTCCACTAAAAAAGGAAGGAAGAGTATTCCACTAAAAAAGGAAGGAAGAGTATTCTGAGCATGATGCTGTTTGTGGCAATTACAGGAACTAGAGTCTACAGTGAGAGGGATACAGAAATACTAGACAGGATGAGTACATTTAGGTGTGTCTGGTCTTAAGGTTCATTATGGAAAATGCAACACAGCCCTGGACTACTTAGTACAGAGAAACAAATCATTTGTTCCTGTAACAAAACAAGTGTTGCAGAATTCACCAAAACATGTATCAAACTTAGCTGGGTAGGAGCTCTGAATCAGAGGGATATAGCACTGTGTCACAAGAGAGAAAGTGCCAAGGCTACAACTCAAAGTCATTTAGCTGGCAAACTGGACAACCGGTCAGCTCAATGCTCAGCAAGTACCTGCCAGCTGGTAAACAGGAAAGTTTTCTATAACTTTTGTGATTCCACTGGCTCGTTAAACATGAGCTACAGGCAAAGTTTACAGGCCAATTAATCACTAACTACTTAAGACAGAAAGGATGAAACAGGCCTGTTGGACAGACCAAGTATGGCTCATGCCCTAAGCTGAACTTGTACAAAGTCGTCAAAAAACACAAAAGAATGTTCTGCCTCATCTCTGACTAATTAGTGGTGCTTTGATACAGAGCAGGAGCTTCAGCTGGGACTGCTTTGTTCCTCTCTGAATACGTAACGCAGTTTTAAGCAAGACACTGCAGCAAACCAACCTCCAGCTAGCGCAAGGCCCTGCCCTTCAAGAACTTCCTCCAGTAAGAGAGATTTTTCTTAAGATGAATTAACAGCAGCAAATAAGCATTATAGTATGTTATGTAGGTGTCAGCAATTAATATTTGTCTGGAAGATTTATTAATATACCGTTACTAAAACTGAGTTTAGAGAAGGTGAAAAACCTTTTTGACTGACAGCCCTCAATCATCTATATAAAGAGGCAGAACTCCAGGGAAGAGTCTTACAATGGCATCAGTAGGAGTCAGCAGAGAAACTCTGGCTGACAGCCAGCTCAGCCTAACCTTTAAGCTTCCTCAGGAGAAACTCCCCTCTAACAGAGGTTTCTTCTTTGCCCTTCCCCAGCCGACTCTGCATCACTTCTCAGTTGCCACTAATTGAAGACATTATTTTACTTATAACAATAGCTATGTCACATTAAACCAACTGCATGGAAGCCAGTATCTTTGCCAATCTTTCTTCAGGAAGAAAGAGGCCACGTAACCTTACCATGTTTCTTCCAACATTAACAATATTAAGGTAGTCCTCGCCCCTCCCCCCAATCAAATGCTCTAGCAAGAGATAAAACTATTGAAAACAACCACCAAGAAGGGATTGTTCTCCCCCTAGCCTGGAGGGTCCCATACAGCAAAAATTAACATGGGAAGCCAGCATTTTTAGCAATGAAGTTCAGTTAAGAGACATTCCTTCGACATCATAGCCATGACAAGACTCAGTGCTACACACCATGCTTTGCCAGACACTGCTTTCTGTTCTAGGAGGTCTTTCCCATAACCCAGGAGATGATCAGGTTCATTCAAAGTTCTATCATGTAGGAAGGCCAGCTGATGCACAGACTGACGCAAGTTCTCCAGGTCAGGCACTGCTAAGTGCTATAGTTAGAAATGTGAGATGCAAGTCATATTGGCTTTCAAACTGCAAGTCTCTGAAATTCAGCAAACAGACTCAGAGCCTCCTTGCCAAGTGCAGAGCTATGGACTTCCTGCATACCTCTGGCAAGACATGTCAGTCATAAAACCCCCTTTCATAGCTGCTTGCCTGGGGATAGGTACCTGTTAATAGATCTGGCCAGTCTCCTCATGAACCTAGAGTAGAAGAATTTGTGTTCTTAAGCAGTTTAGCAATATACTCAGCTGAGAACAGGGGCCTGGGGGAGACAGGAGGGGTAAAAACTACAGCAAGGATGCACATTCAGTCAGGAATGGGATGTGCTGCTTTATGAAACAGCCATTCAATCAAACCTCTTCCTCAAATACTAGTTTACCTTCATCACAACCACAGACAAGAGAATCTAGAAAGAGCCAAGCTTAAAATGCCATGGTTGCATCCTGCATTCTCACTGCTCATGATGGAAAGGCTGCTAATACTCATTTTCAGCAAAATACTGCTATATTGTGTGAGATTGCACGGCAGCAAACCCTGAAGGCCCTGAGCTAGTGATGCTTTCTGACAGAAGGCTGCTGTCATTTTCCACAACCCTTTCCCAAGGGCTTACCCTGAGGCAAGAGACCAGCGAAGATTTCCACTCCCCCTCAGCCCCCCCTCCCAAGGTTTTGACAAAAAAAGAATGATCAAAGAGCCTTTGTGCATTTATAAACCCTGTCAATTTTGCTAGAAGATTTAAGACTTTAGAGAGACCAAAACATCTATTTGAAATTTTCTATACAAACAGGCTTTTTAATATTAAAAAAAAAAAAGCCAGAAATAAAATATTTAGATTTTTCTGAAGTGAAGCATTCCAGCAGCTCAAGACAGGAGTGCTGGAAGGGAGGAGGAAATCTAATTCTTAAGTTTGACAGGAACAATTTTTTTGTTTCTTTTAATTGGCAGAGAAACAAGACTACACAGCTATTTCTCCCCCTGGCCCTGAGAGGAAATAGCTGGGATGAGCAGCACAGGAAACAACAAAACCAAACTTACTCAAGTGATGCCAGTCTCAGGTTCCTGTCCCATGCCAGTTTGCTTGGCAGGAAAGATTCTCCAAGCAGACAGCACAGTAGCCTTTCACCCTACCTTCCTGCCCCTTCCCCTCCACACACCCCCTTTAGGTTACATTTTGTCTCTAAAATCCTCCTGTGCAGAAAAGAAACTGGTTCCCCACCTGAAAACACTGTCCAGGCAACATATCGGAGGTCTGGGGAGACCTCAGCCTTTTTTGTGACTTGTTTACCTTTATTGCTGGTCATACAGGAGAGGAGTTGAGAGGGGCAAACATTCGGCAGCACATTTCTTTCTCCTTATCTACGTAGTCCTTGTAACAGCTGCAAAGTAGAGCACACCATGGCATCATGGGCCGTGGACTGTCCGCTCGACAATCAGTGCCGCAATTAGAAAGTTTTCCTTTTTGTTGTTAAATAAACTAGTTTAATCTAAGAACATACTGCTAGCAAAGGAATAGCTGCTCCAAGCCCTTGTTTCTACTGTGCTAGGATATGAGAGCTGGCAACACTATGCCTCATCACCAGACCTTGGGTCTCTGCTCTGCTGGTGACTATTAGCCAATCAGATCATTTGATTTTTGCCAGCCAGATGCCTTCTAAGCCAGTTTTGCAAGTGTATGATGCAGAGGAATCCCCCACCAGTATCCTGTAGTCTAGTTGGGTGTCTCCTACACTTTTGCCATTCCTTGTGCAAGAAGCTACTCCAGTGCCTAGCAGGACACATCCTCCAAGTGCCCTACTCCTTGGTAAGATAAAGCTAAAAGCTATCTACCACTGACCTCTCAAATCTGGGCAGAGGATGGGTAGGGGACTGCACGGACATGGGTCCAGAATATGTGGATCAAATAGCAAATGCTTCTTCCTCCATTCTCACTTCCCTGCCAGAGTCATATTTGCATGGCAAAAGCTGAGCAGACTGCTCCATTTTAATTACTGCTTCTCCAAGCAGCAGCGCCACAGGGTGCTGGAAGGGAGCACAGTATCTTCCACGTCCTGTGTTCCTACCTCACCAGGAGTGAGGCCTCACTGGTGAAGAATCCCTGACCCAGAGGGTGACTCACTGTCCCAGGGATAAATGGTTGCATGTATAGGCAGCTTTACTGCCTCTGCTACCGTATAAGGTCAAAAGCAAACTTTCCATTACAACCCATCAGAAGCACATTGCAGCAGAAGTGTGACATTAGCCAATATCCTCTACGTCCTCTTCCACCAGCCCTTGTGACCAGAACTTAAAGTGTTTCATTCAAAGAAATCTCAGCACAGCAAGTCTCTTAAGTCTCGCAGACAGACATTGTCATGTCTGTCTATGCTAAGCAGACCAGGATGCCTACCTGGCCTCCAAGTAGCATGCACTTGGCATTCAAAACATCACCTACCAAAGCAGGAAACCCAAAAGCTCATTTAGAGGCAGAGATTCAAGTTGGATGTCAGAACAACCACATTTTATTCTGGATTTGATATACTGCTTGTCTTCTGATCAAGACCTACAAGACTATAAAACAAAAACACTACAGCTGGTACGAGACACGTACTCCACAAAATCCTGGCCCAGGACTTGCCTGTTTCTCTCTGGTGAAAGTGAATTTTGCTAAAAACTTTGTTCCGCTTTTAAATGAATGCTTTTCAAAGTTCTGTTTTAGACAGCAAAAGCAAGCTATTAACACACAGTATTCCTTTTTGCAAAGCATAAATGTACTCAGTAAGAAGTGGAAAGCCTTTAAGGACAAGATTTTGATTCTTATTCTTTTTGAAGCATTTGCCAGATCACGTTAAGGGTTTTCACAAGCAGCGCAGTTTGGCAACATTACAGAGATCTAGACTGAGGTGTGGCATGATTAACAACATCCGATAACATCATCTTCAACTATTTTATACTAATTTTACCCTTTGTCGTAGTAAAAAGCAAAAAAACCCGCACCAATTTTAACTGGCACTGAAGCAGAAACTCCCAAGACAACAGTGGTTTAACCTGTACTCAGGTTACTGCAATGTGCGTTAGTTGTTTGCGCTGCCATTTCCAGAGTCAGTGCTGACAAGCCCGTGCGCTGTTTCCTTGAAGTCAGAATGCCTCATTGCTTCCTGGCAGGACAAGCCCAACCTTATCAGCAAGATTTTTCTTCTACCAGTTGATGTATTTGGAATGAGTCTAAGATAACACATGAGGCTGTTAGAATCAATATTTCTAGCATTGATGAGTCCTCAACACCATCCATGTACCACACCTCCAAGAGGAGCTACCTAGTCATTCAGAACAATTTTAAAACTACTCAAGTTTACTTAGCAGTTTGGTAGCTATGCACCGAGAGACACACTAGAACTAATATAAGTGGTGCATTTCAGATTTCCATACTGGCAAGCAATATTGTCTTCAAGTTATCCATACTTCAGAGGTCACAGGAAAAGTTTGAAGACTTAATGTTGTCACGGACTATTAAAGGAGATTTTGATATATAGGACACAGATGTGTGAGCACAGCCCTTTACTGAATGTCACCTGACTCAGCCCACAGAGAGACTGGCTTTTCCAGCTGTGCCAACTGGTCTAACAAGAGATGTTACTGCTCCCTACAAGCCATGCTTCGCTGTTAGGCATCTGCAACAAAGGAAAACGTTCTTATTCAAGGGCCATTTTGTGATCTCTGAAGCTGGGGACTTCATTGTACTCTGCATCTGTCAGCAGTGCCAGAAGTACAGCACACATTTTCGGGAACTAGCTAGTGCTTTTGCCGATTTCAAAGAAAAAAATGAGGATGGAGATTAGTGTTAGTCATGTTTTGGTGGGACTAAGACATGACTAAGGCTGGCAGGATTGCGCTACTCAGCCTGTGGGCAAAGAGAAAGTTTGCCTTCAGGATTGCTCATTTACTGCCTCCAAGACAGCAAGAAATTCACTTTTAAGACCTCCCTACAGATTAACATTAGTATTTGTAGCATTGTACAGTGAAGCATTTGCAGCGCAGAAGAGCTGCTGTAATCTGCCCACATCTTCAAGGAAGTTGAAGCCATGCTTATTATTCCAGCATATTATTATCATGAGCGCTAACCTACAGTATTTCATTGGTTTCAAGGCATTTCAGCAGCCCCTGCCTTTCTGTCATCAGCCTGACCCACCTACTCACATGAAGTACAACACAGATATCCCCCCAGAGAACCTGTATGGAAAAGTGTGGATACTCTCAGCTTCTCGCATATCGCCTGTAACTAATGTGTCTGCAAAACATTTGAACCAACTTTCTCCATGCTAAAAAGACCTGCATTTTCCCCATTCCCTTACTAGCCCCAATAGTTATTTTCTTCAACAAACACTGAAGTATTTTTGAATGGCTGTTTCCAGACTGTCTAAACACCCCTTCTTCCACAGCAATGGGAAGGAGTTCTCTCACCTTGACAACTTTTTCAGCTCGTTGTTAATATCGTGGTTAAACGGCTGTATTTGCTGAGCTCTGACCAGGAAATCCCGGGCTTTTTCATATTCTGTCATGCAGAGACAAGCCTGTCATTGAAAGAAGACAGATACATTGAAGGATAAATATAGACTCGCTACCATTCTTCAGGATTGAAACACGCACAACCACAAACATTTCTGAGACAGATCCAGGTAGTTCAGGAATGCCCTAAGAAAAGGGCTGTGTGACAGATTTACAGAAGGCCAGATTTTCCAGCATGTCAAATGCAGACAAACCACTCTGCCTGCTGTAGGAGCTTAGAGCTCTGGCCCAGAGTTTAGTGGTTCTCTTCAGTATATTCTAGGTACTCCCCACAGGCAGTTTGACTGGGACATTGCTTGACGCATCTCCTAGAGGAATTATTTTTGCCCACCTGGCCACATCTGAACAGCGCTTTGGCGTTTCTTTGGTTGATCTCCAAAGCCTTTTCTCCATATGCCAGAGCTCGGGCAGGACGCTCCAGTTTCAGGTAAGTAAGCGAGAGATTGAGGAGCACCAGCAACTTAGAAGCATCAATCTGACACCGCTCTGCCTCATTGGAAGGGCTGCGACCTAGGATGGAGTATGCCTGAGCAAACAGGGAAACAACACCAATACCTGATGGGTTTGTTATGGAAAGTAAGAAATCCATCTGATCAGCCAGCTACATCCATGCTTCTATTTACCTAGGTCAGTTAAAAATATCAGAATCCTAAAAATACTGCATGGCATTATCAACATGACTAGCCAGCTCCGCCATAAGATTCTATCTTCCTAAAGGTATACAATACAGCTTTAGGAACCTATCAAGGAACTAGAAAGCAAAAGAGGGAAAAATTACACACAGGAACCAAATTTTAAGGGCAAAGATGTAAGTGAAATCAAATTGGAGAAAGACAAAATATTCTTGTTAGAAAGAAATAGCAAGAGAAAGCAATCTCAAATGGAGGACAGAAAAATCTCACAAGTTTCCAGTTCGGGGAAAAAAACAGAACATTTTCTCTCCTGGGAGGCTAAAAGTAAAGTTAAAGCACCCTGGTGACTGGACAGCTCTTTCCAGAGCATGAGGATCCTAAATTACTTCTGAAAGCATCAATCCAGAATGCCACTGCAATACAAGACCACACTGCATTATATCCTCTCTTAATAAAAGCTGACCTGAAAGGCCCCAGTTCAGCAGTCAAAACAATCAAGCAAACTGCTCAGAGCTCATAAAGACACCAAGACATACTCTTCTGTCACAGCTGGAGTCCACAGGGTGCAAAGCTTAAGAAAAAGAAGTCAACATATCTCTGCCCTCCCTTCTCCTCCCTTGATGCCATTCATTTACCATTGCTGCTCATTCAAAAGCAGGCATTTAAGATCTGTTCTTAAATAAAAAACTATACCTGGAAAATTTAATTAAAATATTTGTTCTCTAAATCATACTTGTTATGGTGAGTTAGCACTTAATAATCATTACTTCCACAGCCCATGGATGGAAAAACCATCTTTCTAGTGTCATACCCTTTTGTATCTGTCTTTGGAATCCAGGAAGTGCTGCTGACGGTAGAGGTAATTCCCAAACTCTCTCTCTGTGTCTGCCACTTTCAACACCTTCTGTAGTGGAAACATACCCTGCTGCTCCTGTATAAGGAAATAGCTGAATGTCAGCTCAAGCAAGCAGAGATCACTGATCGAAAAGTCCTTTGCAGGCCCCTTCTATGCACAGGGCAGGAGTTAGACCACTGCCAAGGCCCCTGTATTATCCAGCCAGGCCACTGCCATGTGGCATTTCCCATCTCCAGGCTGCAACACGCCACTGCTCTTCTTGTGTTGACAAGCCCTGGTGAGCAGTGCTACAAAACCAGCCCAAAAGCTCATCAGGACCAAAGGGACTCTAGGGGAAAAAAAGCAGGAGTTTGTCCTTAAATCTTGCCCAGCTCTCTCACCTGCTTAACACACAGCAGACAGCTAACACACAAACTGTATTCCCGGCATGAAAGGTGAAGTTGTCTGAAAGTCTACATTGCTCTAATGGCTTGTCATTCACCTGGGGTGGCTGTGTATTCCTGCCTCATGCCAGTTCTAGGGCTGGCCAGACACTGCGTAACACACCAATCCAGAAAACTGAGGCACTGGTTTTCTTCTAGGCTTGTGAGCTTGAACCAGCTCTGAGTAGGGGCAGTTAGCAAGAAAGGGCAGCCAACCAGGAAGAAGGAGTGGAAGATCTTCCCCATGCAACGACAGAGCAGTTTGATCTCCAGGCATGTGTGGAAAGAGGGGCCTCTGCAACAGCAGTGGGGGAATAAAGAGGGCCTCCCTCCATCAGCCTTGCTGCCTGCGCCCCGATCACTGACCCACAACCACAGCCCAAAGCTTTCTGTGTGAAAAGGGGGAACTAACAATAACACTGCAGCTCACCCGGGAGGAAAGAGAACAGTGAAGGAGCACTTGGGACAGCAGCCAAGAAGCAAAGACAAAAACTGATGGCGGTGGGGGGCGAGGGGGAGAGGGGAGAAGAGAGGAGGGGCACACTGACTCAGCAAACTAACAGGATTTTTTTCTTTTTAACAGACAGCTAGTTACTGTTCCTGCCACTTCACAGAACTTCCTGGAAGCTGGTGCCCTCTAGTGAAATCAAGAGGTTTCTTGCAAAGCTAAAATAAATGGGAGCTGTTCCACTGACTCCACCACACTGCAGCAAGCGTAGACAGTTCAGTAGCACCAAGCTTCTCCCTCTATGCTAGTTTGCAAAGAGAGCAAGGTGTGGGGGGACAGTAACAAAGAGCACACGTTTGTATCAGAGCACAAGCGAGGCTAGCAGCCTAGGGTCTTGATACTTGCATTAACCTAAACAAGCACGCTTAGCATATGGTCCTACTTCCACAGCAACCAAAGCAAATGACGGCAGAGTTTTAGCCTCCAGATTTATGTCTCAAACCTTATCAAGGCAACTCACAGCAGTCAAAGCAAAGAATCTGTCAGATTCAGCTGAGTCTAGAAAGTCCAGCAACTCCACTTCGAACAAGACCACGGCATTCAGGGGAATCAGAGGAGGACAGCCTAGTTTCCCATAGGCATAATCCGGCGTGAAGACAAATCTTGCCAGTTCTCCCTTCTTCATTGTGAGCAGGCCAATTTCCAGCCCCCCTAGTGTAATGTCTGCCGCAACAAGAAATAGAAGGTCATGAGAATTGCAAAAACAGAATCCTCCGTCCCCGGCTGAATAACAATTTCTCTTAAAGCCTAGAGAAACAATTCTTGGTAATTCACAGCTCAGCAACTGCAAAAGTCAATTCCACATCATGATGACAACTTGTGCCCACATACAGCTGCTCTTGATGTTTGGATTATCAAGGCAATCTGCCATGGGAACAAGCAAACAGCAAGCATCAACATCTCTCAGGTGATTTAAAAACATTAAGAGAATATTTGTTTCAGGGCAGGTGTTAAGCACCCAGCAAGACCACTCACAGCACAAGACCTGCTATTCACTCCCATAGTCAAGAGAGGCACAGGGCGCTCAGTTCTGGATTGACCGCCACTTGCATGGAGCTTTAAAGGTTTCAGATAATCTAAAGGCACTAAACAGAGTCTAAATTAATAGGTCCTAAAGAGCAGGTCTTTAAAACCCTCAAGTTCCAGGACAAACTTTTCAGCTCAAATTTACCTTTTCCAAGTTTCATCAGTCGAGGAAGCTTCCTGTAGCAGTTCGTGCAGAAGGGCTCATCTGCATATTCCAGGTACCCAGAGTACTTCACTGCACATCCCAAAAAAACGAGTAGCGGGGAGATGACGACAAAGCAACAGTTTGATTTAGTGACCAGTAACAATGCTATCAGTGGCACACTGGGAGTTGCTTTTGCAACACCAGCCACCCTTTCACCCTGCTTGTCTTTCCCCTTGAGCTGCAGAACAGCAGAGGGAGCACAAACCACCTTGTGATTATACCAAAAACCTGATCATAACCAAGTAGCCAAGTGGTGTTGGCTGTGTTTTAACATTGGCACCAGATAAAATAGCTGTTTCACAGTCTTGATTTCTATCTAATCGAGAGACGTGATTTTGTTAAGAGCTGGTGAAAGTTTTGTGAAGGAAGAGAATGGAAACTTTGGCCATAAAAATTAAAATACCACAATTATCTGCAGAAAGATGTAACAAAGCCTTTCCCACCCAAAGCTGGAGCCCTGGAAAGAGAAACATATCCTGCTGAGCTTTGCTGCTCTCCAGGGAGCTCTGCAGGTAGCTCCAGTTCTCATTCAGATCAGAAAACCCTCCACAATTAGTTCCTCATGACATGACTAAGCCCTGAACAGGAACCGCTTTCAGCTTCAGACTGCTTCTATCTACGGCGGACACAGGTGGAACCTGGAAATCCTGCTTTTCTCAAGGTCAAGATGTCCTTTCATTTAATCTGTCAGCCACAAGAAGTTAAACAGACTATCCTGAGTGCTACAATACTGATAAGAGAGGGCAGACAGTCTCTGAATAAGCAAGGCATACTACCGTATAAGCACTTTAAGTTCTTGTTCTGATACCAATGCTAAAGTCCTGCAAAGCACTCAAATTTGTCAACCCACAAACATCTACACTCTAGAGGCTTAGGGTATCTTTTAAAACAGGTTCTGTCCTGCTCACTTCCTCCAACATGCAATTTGCACCCAGCCATATAGATCAAAGCAGAGACCTTGCACTGAGATGTAAAGGACACATATGAGCACGAGACCCTGACCACAGTCTACAGCTTCCAAGGATTTTGTTTTTCCTTAGTTCCCTTAACCGCACACTTAGACCTAACAATGGCCATTTGCAGAGGAAGTTGTTTATGGGAGGGCCAGTTGAGTTCAAGTCTGAAGGCCTGTGCAGACTAATTGGGACACCACATCCTGCAGCAGGGGTGCTGTGCTGTGGGTTGACATGGTGCTCATGGGAGGATTTTTAGCCAGTAGCATGGAGCGGAGGATGCTGAGGCCACAGGAACGCATCAGAGCTGGGCTAAACTCTGCAGCGTGGGCCCCAGGGGGCCTGGCAGGGCCCGAGGATCCCACAGCAGGGCTGCCCTTGAGCCCTGCCACGAAAGGCCTGCGAGGGCCCCGGGCCCTGCAGCACTGGCACATGGGGGACGCTGGTACAGGCGCCTCGGCCCGCCCAGCCTGGGCTGTGCCGCACGCCGCAGAGCCCCGGGGTGCCACGGCCAGCTGTACCTGCTACAGAGGCGTCTGGGGGCACCGGTTCCCCGGCGCCCGGGCGCAGCACCTCCTTGAGCACCCCTCCGTCGCTGCTGAGGTCCCGCAGGCGCCGGGCCTGCACCAGCCGCTGGAAGGGGGACGCAGGGGCGGCGGCAACAGAGCCCGGGGCCTGCCCCGCCGGGTGCTGCCTCCCCTCAGGCACCGCCGGGGGCTGCCCCGGACCCGCCATGCAGCCGCCGCCGCCACCCGGGCCCGCGCTCCCGCCCGGCTCTTCGGAAGCAGCCGCCCGGGAGCAAGGAGCCGCCCGCCGCCCTCGCGCCGCCGCCCCCCTCCCCTGGCCCAGCATCGCCCGCCGCCGCCGCGCCCGGCGAGCCCCGCCCCTCGGCTCGCCGCGCCAATCAGCGCACGCGACGGCCTCAGCCAATCAGGCTCCGAAGAGCGCCCCCCTCCCAACAGGCCGCTTAAAAGCCATGAGCCGGCGTTTCTGTGGGAGAGGTCATGCATCTGCGCGGGTGTCGCCCAATCAGCGCTTCATACGTCACTGGTAAGGGAGGGCCTACCGCGCCGAAGCAGTGCACCCTGGGGGATGTAGTCCGCGCGCACAGCCCTCGCCTGTGGCGAAGCGCTCCCCAGTGCCGGAGCAAGGCCCGTCGGCGGCAGGTTGCTGCGGCCCGCGGGCTCCCTCCACCTTCCTTTCCTTTTCCTTCTTCTCCTCCATCCTGCCACAACCCTGTGCCTCCTTCTGGGCAAGCTGGGGCTAGGGCAGTGCTCCCGCCTCAGGCCCCTGCTCCCTGCCGTTCCCCTGTAAGTGCCTCCAGGCCTCCTGGGCAAAGCAGCATCTTCCAGACTTTCTCCTCGCTTTATTTCCCTCACAGAAACCCAGACTGGCTTATTGGGAATGGCTGCTTGGGAGCCTCGACTTTGCTACCTGCCTGGGCACCAGCAGCAGCTCCACAGGCTGCACCGCAGGCCTGGGACCCAGGCATACTCTCTGCCTCGCTCTCTCTGAGATAAACCATCAGATTTGAGTATCTCAGACCTCCTAGTAAATCCATCTCTGAACAAAAAGCTTCTTCTGGATGTACAGGTGGAAGATCCTCCTAATCTGTTATTATCTTTGAGTCAGACGCTTTCATTTTCACAACCTGCCTATGAAAAAGGGTAGTGCAGTTATTTGGTTTACAGTGTCCCAAAGAAGCAAAGCATTTGGCCCCAAGGCCTTTGGAGGAGGCTGAGCTAGGTCTCTTGAGCCATGGGTGAATGTTCTAATTCCTGTATCTCTCTGCTCCCCCATCTAACGGCCACAGTGGGGTGGCTCCAAGACTGGACCTTTGTGGTTGTGAAGCCTTGTCTCATCTTCAGCTTGATCTGGGGTGATGCTGAGAGAGAAACTATCGGGGTTGCCATAAGTTAAATATATCTATGAACACAAGGACAATTATACAAACAACTATGTTTTTATAGTCACAAAAATACACACCCGTACCTTATTCCAAACTGGAGGGGCAATGCTCTGGGTTTTCCTCTGGTGTTTTCCAAAAGAATGAAAGGTTTCAACCCAAAGGAAAAATACTGTGTTTCAATCAAAAAAGAGTTTTAGTTGATAAGAAAGTGCTTTAGTGAAAATGTTTCCACTGACCCAAGCAATGTGGATGACTGAAACAACAGCAGGACTCTTGGAAACTGGCCACTAAGTGAGGCAAACACCTAAGTCTCTTATCAAGCCCCACACAGTCATATGATGTGTGTACTTACACTTGCATTTCAGGGGCATTGACTAGCGTTTCACGGGGGTCGAGACACAGGGGGTGTGGCAGTCAGGTGACACACTCGTCAGAGGTGGGGCTGCAAGAGAGTGAGACTTTCTGCCTCACCTCTGCAGGCTCCACATCATTCCCTGGCTGCTCTGTGTCACACTGGGCAAGCAGGGACACCCTCAGCAGGGCTGAAGCTGCAGGAGGTGAGTAGCTGGGTGGCCAGCACAGCTCACCTTCCTGCTGAGGAGCCAGTGATCCCACTGCTTGGCACATCTGCTACACCAAGGGGGCTGAAATCTTCGGCTTGGTCTGGAGGAGCCAACTGACATCCATTGGGCTTGGTGTGCCAGGAAGAGCTGAGCCAGGGCAGAGAGGAGCCGGCACAGGACAAGTGAGTGGCATGATGACTGGGTGGGTTGTTAGCTGGATCTCTTGAAAGGAGAGTTTCTGTGAGTGGAAGAAGCAGCTGGAGCTAGTTTCCATGTACAGGGTCCAGTGGGTGTCTGACTAGACATGAGCTGAAATTTGAGCTTTTCTTGCTTGATTCCCCATGGATCTCCCACATGCAGAATAAGCAGTTTATATTAAAAGCTGATCTCAGGCCACAGCCTTCCCTTTCCCTGGAGAAATAATTGAGTCTTTGTCTTCAACTTCAGGTTTATTTTCGTGTGAGTGAGGAGACCATAACAACTCTGTGACCTGCACTCTTTCTCTAGTGTGTTCAGGCTGCTCTGGCTTGTGTCTTGTGGGGAAAGAGCAGACATGCACAACACTGCCATGTTTTCATCATTTCCATAGGAAACACTATCAAGTTAATGTATTTTCCACCATGAGGGACTGAGTAGCAGTGTAGTGACTTCCTTTGGGAGAACAGTTCCAATTCCAGGGCTTGGGCCTCAGATTGCTGCTGCTTGTCCAGGTGCTGATGCCCTCTCTGCACTGGGAGTGTGGTGCTAGCTATACCAGCTTGGAAGGAGGCATTTGCTGCACAGCATGGACCATTGAGCCCATGTGGCCCAGGAACTTGGTGGTCACATCCCATGGCACTGGGAACAGCAAAGGAGCAAGGCTGGATAAACCTTATAGTTAAATATGCTGGCCATATGAGGCCTCAGGGCTGGGTGGGAGATGCAGTGATTTCAGCTTGTGGGGCGCTGGCCTGAAGCATGGAGCACTGCGAGGATCAGAGACCCCACTGTGTTTGAAGGAGGTGAGGTACAATCACAGCCCTGGACTCTGCAGCTCAGCCTCCCAACCCTCATATCAATAAATCCGGCCTCACAGGTGTTTATCATGTGGTTGTTTTCCCTGTCTCTTAGATAAGGACTCTCTTTGTGATTTCTGTCTGCTTTTGCTTAGACACATCACTTCTGCTAATGCTGGTCCTTCTGAGGATGTGCCGAGGATGAGACAATGAGCCCAACAAGACCTGTAGAAATTCAGACAGACCAGGGTCAGTAATTTTTTCAGCAGAAAATCCCTCTTGGCTCTGTCTCAAGCCCTGCTGACACCTGGTATACAGACAGGTACTCCTAAGGTGGGCTCCAGTCTGACACAGCTGCCAGGCAAAGGTCCCAGATGGTGATCAGCTTGGTGGCAACTGCTGACATCTGCCTAGGGCAGGCCTGACCCAGGTAGGCTTTTATGTCTGCAGGGCCCAAACCCATCAGAGATTCTCAGACTAAAACAACCATCTTTGCTTGGAGCATAACAATGAGTTCACAAGTGTCTGAGCTGCTGACGGGATGGGGTAGAAAGTATTTGAGGGTGTCTCTGTTTCACCTTCCCCAAGTGGTGAGCTCTGTCTTTGCTCATCTGTGCTTATCTTGCTCTTTGCAATAGGACTGATCTCCTACCTGTGTTTCCCAGGCCAGGTCCCTTCTGCTTGTGTGCACTGTGCTGGGAGGTAGGATGGCTCGGAAGATGAGCATTGATGAGCTGGAGGACCAGCTCCTCTGTCCCATCTGCTTGGAGGTCTTCAAGGAGCCCCTGATGCTGCAGTGTGGGCATTCGTACTGCAAGTCCTGTGTGGTGTCACTGTCCTCCGAGCTGGATGGGCAGTTCCTGTGCCCTGTGTGCCGCCAGAGTGTGGATTGCAGTGCCTCACCACCCAACGTCACTCTGGCCCGTGTCATCGAGGCGCTGCAGAGCCGGGGCGACGCAGAGTCCACCTCAGAGTCCTGCCCGGTCCACCACAATCCCCTCAGCCTCTTCTGTGAGGATGACCAAGAGGTGATCTGTGGACTGTGCGGCACCATTGGCAACCACCGCCAGCACAAGATCACTCCCATCTCTACCACATACTGTCGGATGAAGGTTGGCAGGCGGGGCTGGCGAGGGCTCCCCAGGGTGGGGGTTAGGGCAGATGTAGCAATCTCAGCCCCAAGCAGGGCAGTGCCTGCTGACCAAATGTCCCCTGTCCTTCAAGGGACAGGCTGGAAATGATGCTGGTATGGGGAGCATGGGCCCATGGCACAGCCAGATGTGAGGCATGGTCCCTGGGCTGGAGGGCAGCCCTGTCTCAGGCCCTGTCTCAGCATGTCCCCAGCTTAGTGAGCTCACAGTTTTGGTGGCTAAACCACAATGGGGAGAGCTGAGGGTCAGGGAGAGTGGGGGTGGGCCTTCAAGACTGTTTTCAAATACCATCAAAAGGAGTCTGGAGATAAGGGCTAAGGTGAGGTACCACAGGAGAGCAGGGAAAACAGGAACCTCAGCCAGTTGGAGTAAACAGCTAGCGTCCCCTGCCCAGCGTCACATGAAAGCCCAGGGAATGGAAAAGCACGGGGCCACCGGTCCCCTCAGCTCCTGACACTGGAGAGATAAGACTGGGAGGCAGCAGAAACACACCTGCCTGAGTCAGGCCCCTGGCACCAGCATTGACAGGGTGTTGTAGGCCCGTTGCTGGCTTGCAGCCTGCTCACCTCCTTCTCACCTGGTGTGGAGCCTCCATGGGGTGGAAGATGCTGCCTGAACAAGTGGGGGAAGATACAAAGGGGAAAGGATATGGAGGGCGGGGAACAGGATCAGAGACACCTTATCAGTGGTCCTGGTAAGAGTACTTTGGTCAGCAGCATCCAGATCAGGGCTGTGGTCTGGGTGCTCTCTTGCCTCTGGCAACCCCAGATCCTCCACATCAGAGAGTAAAGATTGGCAAGATGTGCAGAGCTTCACTTTGCTCAGGGGTGCTCCCAGACGCTCTCAGCTCTGTGCTGATCAGGGCAGTGCTTTCTTCAGGAAGTTTAGGAGAACGTGGTTTATTAGGGCCACCCGTTCCTCAGGGGCAGGCAAGCACAGAGGCACAGCCTGCGATCAAATAGGCTGGCACAGAGGCCCTCACTAAAGAGCTCTGCTGCCTTTGCAGGAGGAGCTGTCTGTGCTGCTAACTGACATCCACCAGTGCAAGAGGAACCTGGATGAACAATTCAGCAGGCTCATCAACAACAAAATACGCATTGCAGTGAGTGCTACGCGCCAAGGGAGCCCGCTTCCCAGAGTCATTTCTTTGCCACATAGCTGCTGGGACAACCCCTGCTGCTGGGTTTCCTTGCCTCTCCTCCTCCACTTCTCTCCTCCTCCTTTCCCTTCTCTGGGATAGCAGACATGGCTTGTCCTCCACCGTTTTCCCTGGGATTGCTGTTCTCCATGAAAGTGAGGGACTAAACATGGTCCATTTTTTGGGAGGGGTGATGTAGCCCTCTCTGGTGGCACAGCCCTGTTTTCAGAAGTGGTGATGTAGCTTTCTCTGGTGGCACTCAGCCCCACAGCAGGAGCACTGGTCAGAGCTGGTTTGACCTAATGTCCTTGGAGGTGGTGAGATAACAGGTAAAAAACACCCTGCTAAGAACTGGTTTCCCAGCCTGGGCAATGCTGATAGTTTCACATTGAGTTCATGCCTGGTTTAGCTGCATGGTGGCTTTCCATGCTGTAGGCTTCTCCTAGGGACCTCCTGGCATCCCTTCTCAGGCTAAAGCTTCCCAGCAGGGCCCATCAGAAGGCCTGAACCCAAATGAAGCTGTAGCTTCACTTTCTCCCCCTTGGTCCAGGACACAGATTGTTCCCCGGGAGCAGAGGAATCCAAGAGGTCTGTTGAGCAGCAGGGCTCTGATGAAGCTGGTTAGGACATCAGGAAATCAAAACTCGGGGTAGGAGAGGTGTGAGCCAGGGGTACTGTGGTGATGCACCTCTGAGGACACCAGGATGAAGGCATCATCTGGCTTTCTGTGAGGGGCTGCTCTTTATTTGGAAAGAGAGTGGAGGACAGGTTACTGGAACAAGTAGACTTTGCTGGTGAAATTTCTGAAACTAAAAAGTGGATGAAGGCAATGGATCAAATTGGTCCTGCGCAACCACTTGCTGTCTCCCTGCAGAATGAGGCAGATGTCTTCAAGTGTGTGACCCGTAAGGAGTTCCAGGAGCTGCACAGGTACATTGATGAGGAGAAGGCCACCTTCTTGGAGAGTGTTGAAGGGAAGGCAACCCAGCTCATCACCTCCATTGAGTCACAGGTCAAGCAGACGTCAGATGCTCTGCAGAGGCTGAAGGAGATGGAGAGCTCACTGGAGACGCTCAACAATGAAAGCCAGCTTGATTTCATCCGGGTGAGTGTGCTCATCAGGGGCCACCTGGCAAAGGTGGTGAGGGCCAGCCAGGCTCTCCAGCCTGCAACCCACTGCTCGTAGCCCTGGGTGCTTCCTTGGGCAGCAGGTATGACCATCCAGTGTAGTTAGGCAACCAAAAGAAGAGAGAGGCAGGTGCCCTCTGTCCAACCAGGGTCTTCCTCAGGTGGGAGAGACCTGCCCTTCAGCATACACCTCCACCAAGGGTGCTGCCCTCAGTTCTCCCACAAGGGGAGACCACTGGCCTCTCCGGCCCATGCAATAAGTGTGTGAAGCTGTGACCAGGCAGAGGAGCTGCTGTTCTGGAAGTCTCCCAGCACCAACTCTCTCTTTCTCTTGTGTTTTCCAGAAATACAGCTCCTCCCAGTTCAGGTGAGTGATGGGACCCAGGAGCAAACAGCACCAATGGGGAGAGCAATGCCTTGGCACTGGGTCTGAAGGGCCCAGGCCTGTGGTCACCCCGGCACTGCTGGGGCAGCCTGGCACGGATGTACTGCTCTGCTCACTTCTGTGGGCATCGCTGTTGTGGTAGAGTGTCAGAGCTATGGCTGGAGCCGCACGTGCAGCCCCAGAAGAAGGCAAGAGCAGCTGGGGAGACACCAGTGTCACCATCATAAACAGCAGCCAGGTGAGAAAAGGTGGCACGCCATCCCCGTCACCTGTGTCAAAGCTGCCCATGTCTTTCTAGGTCAGAGCTTCCCAGCCTGCAGCTGGGTGATGGCATCTTCAGCCCTGTTTCCTTCAAGCCATGTTTCCACCAAGATGACATCAAGATGACTGTGTGGAAGCGCCTGCACCGCCGGGTTCTGCCAGGTACTGATCTGCCCAACTGGCATCACCCCAGACATCCTGGCTTGCTGGCACGTGCTGCTGAGACAGGCTGCTCAGCTGGCATCACGCTGCCCCCAGCCTCTGTCTTGCTCTCTGGATGTGGTTGTGACCCCTCACTTCCAGGAGAGCTCCTAGAGCAAGGACTGGCTCAGCATGTCATGTTGGTAACAGCCTGCTCTGGCAAAATGCTTGCAGCTGCTTAAAGTTCAGCAGGGCCAGCTTGTCTGGCTGTCCCTGGCCCTCACAACTGAGCTGGGATCACCCAGGGCCAGTCCGTCTGCCTGCTAGTGTGTCTGGAGTCTGAGTGCTTTCTTTTTAGCTCCAGAGATGTTGAAACTGGACCCGGTGACTGCACATCCCCTCCTGGAACTCTTCAAGGGTGACACAGTGGTGCAGTGTGGACTCTACCAGCGCCGGGACAGCAACCCCAAGCGTTTTGACTCCAGCAGCTGCATCCTCACCAGCAAGGGCTTCTCCTGTGGTCAGCACTACTGGGAGGTGATCGTGGGCACCAGGAACCACTGGCGTGTTGGCATCATCAAGGGAACAGTCAGCCGCAAAGGGAAGCTCAGCAAGTCTCCTGAGCATGGTGTGTGGCTCATTGGCCTAAAGGAAGGGAAAGTCTACGAGGCCTTCAGCACCCCGCGGGCCACCCTGCCACTAGCTGCCCGGCCTCAGCGCATTGGCATCTATCTGCACTATGAGAAGGGAGAGCTGACCTTCTACAATGCCGACAGCCTTGATGAGCTCAGCTCCATCTACACCTTCCAGGCAGAGTTCCAGGGCCAGCTCTACCCTATCGTGGACCTGTGCTGGCCAGAGCGAGGGCCCTACTCCCTGCCCATCATCCTGCCCACACCTGCCATGAGCCAGCACCCCCATGTGCCATACAAACATCCTGCCCCAGAGGAACCCACCAAACTGTAGTCTGTCCAGCAGGATGAACCTCTGGCCATGGAAGACTATGGCTTGCATTATTTCCTGGAGTGTCACCTCAGCTATGGGATGGACATGGAAACAGGTTCTTTGGCCCTTTATGAGAAGGAATATGTCACTAAGCAAAGCTGCCTGCTGTGACACTTTTGGTGGGGAGGGTGTTCAGGCCTAGTGCCTGCCTTTGGTCCTGTCCCCATGGCTAATTCCTGCCACCTGTCTCTGCCCAAACACCAATGGACTGCTCTGGACCCACACTGGTAGTTGGTCCCCCTCATGCAGAGCATGATACAAAGGCAGCAATGCTCTGCCCTGATCACCATGTCCCACCTGAACAGACCAAGACAGGCACTAGGGAAATCTGTGACACATTCAAAGAGTCTTCTGTTGACTGCATTTCTGCCAGCTATTGATTAGTGACTGCTCTGGCCAAGGGAAATGGCCTGCAGCTATAATACAGGGACTAAGTGACACATTTTTGTGCACACTCCTTTCTCTGGCAGGGAAGCAAAGATCTGTAGGCAAAGAGGGCCTACAGCAGACAAAAGTAATTTTGTGGACAGGGTTGTTTGATGTGGAACCTCTTCTACTAGAGAACAAGATTCAGCAGCCCAGGAAGGGTCCTTCCAGTCTCCTCTAAGAACAAAATGGCAGTCCCGATCTGTGAATGCCCGTCCTGAACCTAACATGCAGTACATCTGGCTGCAAAGATCTCCCTATAGAAATGAATGCCTGACTAAAAAAAGCAAGCTGTAAGCATCCAGGGAGGGTCTTTGTTGGCCTGCCCTTCTGAATAATTGGACTTTGCATTAGGCGAGCTGATTGCTGGCTAACACTGTCACTGTGTCTGAGGAAGCAGAACTGCAGTCAGACCTGAACAGGCCATTGCAGTGATCTGCAGAGGTTCATAAGGCTGCTGGGAGAGGAAAATGGGTGTCTTAAAAGCAGCAGCCAGAGAGCTGTTCGCTAGCCAGTGAGTAGTTGATAGGGCAGAAACAGGGCCGAGATGTATTAGCTGAGGGGCTGCAGGACCGTGATGGCAGTAAGCCAGCCTAGCTAGGCAGATCATCTCTTCCAGCTTCTCAGGGATGTTAGCTGGTGCTGAAATCAGGCTGTCTCACACCCAGCCTGGTTTGGGGTGCCACACTGCACCTGGCAGGGCTATGGGCAGCAGCACTGGCTATGTGGAGGTGCTCACCGGGGGTGAGGAGGTGCTGGCCTGAGGGGTCAGGTGGTGTGAAAAGAGCAGGGCCAGGCACCCCGAAGTCCCAGGTGAGTCACGACCCAACAGGCTCTGCCTGCTACCCCTACAGACAGCCTGGGAGCAGCACTCCCAACAGTCTTGCCTCCCTTCAACTAGGCCCACAGGGCATCTTTATTCTGGGGAATTACAAGGAATGTTAGGCAAAATATCTGACATGGAGCATGCATTTTATTACCAATTACTATGGATTTAAATGTTGCTGCCTTAGTTCTGAAATTCAAGCAGTTCCAGTTCCTAAATCACAGTAACCCATTAAAGCTCTAGCTCAACAGACATTACAGAATGTTTTCTTCTCCGTTACCACGTCAGTCTGGCTGGATCCTCATATATTGACAAATGGTCGTGCATCTTTCAAGGTCAGATCTGCAGCATAGCATCTTAGGAACAGAACTGCTTCCTATTTTTACCAACCTTGAGAAGTTCTCATCATATCTACTCCTCCAAAAGACATGTGTTACAATCTGATTTCAAAACCAAACTACTTCACCTTGAGCAGCAAGACCCCTCCCCTTCTCAGCATACAGACACCACTGAAAAACATGCAAGTCAGAGGCAGTTTCTCAGAAAAATACAAAGTAGCATTTTTGATTTGTTTTTTATGTCACCGTATCTCTGATGTAAAAGTGTGTGCCACTTACCATAGTCTTCTGCTTGCCTTGATTGTCAGAGCTTATGACTATTAAAAAGTCAAGTGTGGCTATTTTTCTCTAAATATTATTACTCTTCTATGTACAATGCACAAAAATATAGCACAGCATTGAAACTGCAACTGTGCTGAATGTATGAGCCTATATCAAACTGCAGTTGTGTCTAAATGCTGGGTTTGGCTGGGTCCCAGCAGCAGCAGAGGAACATGGCAAGGGCTCACCCGCAGAGCTGGTCAGCTCTGGCATGTTGGGACCTGGGCCAGGTCTCTGAGGAAGAGCTCAGAGATCTCTGGAAGATCTCAAATTTCCCTTAAGCGAGTCCCCAACAGAGCCGAAAGAGGCTTCACAAACCACGAGAGCAAGTGCCCACCAGGCAGAGAAGCTGGGAGTGCAGCAATCCAAGGCACTGAGCTACCCACGGCACTCTGCCACCCGTTTAACCCAAACAACCGATTCCCCAGGAACTGCAAAGCACAGCCCCAGGCCCCTGTGGAAAAGAGAAACATTTATCAGATCCCTGCCCTATACCCCCGAAGACAGCCAAGAGCCAGAAGGTCCAAGGCTTCTGATCCCACTGTGCAACTCCGAGATGGGTCACAAAAATCGCCTCTGTTTGCTTCTTTCCGACGGGGCCCAAGAAGCAGCCCGGGGAGAGAGAAAGCAGCCAAACCCCGCGCGCGGCCGGGGTCCTCCGCGCCCGGCCCCAGGCAAAGGGCGGGCAGGGACGGCCCGGCCCGCTCGCTCCCAACACCAAGGGCCCCGGGCCGCCACAGCCACGGCCCCGCGGCCTCCGGGCCGGCCGGAGCCGGCACTGCCGGGGCCCGCGAGAACTGCCGGGCTATGCGGCGCCCCGCTCCGACCGGGACCCCCCTCCCCCGGCCCCCCTTCCCCGGTGCCTCCGCGCCTTCCGGCCCCCGCCGGTCACAGCGCCCTCTGGCGGCCAGGACGGGCCGCATCCCCCGGCGAACGGCCACCTCCCTCCGCGGGCCGGGCCGGCGCTGCCGTAAATCGCGACGGCGGCAGGTCGCGCTGCGCTGGGGCACGCGGCCGGGTAGTACGGGAGCCGCGAGGGGTTATGGCGCTCTACAGCGCTGCGGCCGCCGTGCTGGCCGGGCTGGAGCGCGGCGATGGCGGGCTCAAGACCCTCGTGTACAACAGCCGCTTCCCGGTGCGGGGGGGACTGCGGTCAGGACCGGGCCGAGCCGGGCGGGGGGGAGGGAGGAACGACCTGCGGCGGGGGGGACCCGGGGGAGCCCCGGGGGGGGGGGGCGAGGCCGAGGCGGGGAGACTCGGGAGGGAGTCCCGGGGGGTCCCGGGAGGGGCCGGGACGGGGGTCCCAGGGGGGACCGGGGATCCCGGGGGGGACTGGGGGGTTCCGGGGGGGGGGGGCCGGGGCGGGGGGTTCCGGGAGGTGCCCGGGGCGGGGGATCCCGGGGGGGACCGGTGGGTCCCGGGGGGAGAGCCGGGGCGGGGAGTCCCGGGGCGGTTGAGGCGGGGGGACCTAGCGGCTCCCCGGTGCGCGGCGCCGCTGATGGCCCCCCCGCAGCACGTGAGGCAGCTGTACGCGCTGGTGTCCGAGACCCTGCGGTACTCGCCGGTGCTGGACGCGCTGCTGGCGGGCGCCGCGCTGCTGCAGGCCGAGAAGAAGCTGCCCCCGCACCTGGCTAAGGTAAGGGCGGCCCCACGCCCCCACTGAAGCGGTGAAGCCCCCTCTGGGCCATCCGCCGCCGAGCCCTGCTCGCTGCCCTGCCCTCACTGCACGCTGCCTGCAGGTGCTGGTCTATGACCTGCTCTTTGGCAAGGGCCTCAAGTGTGGGGGCCGCTGGAAGGCACTGGCCCGGCGGCACCGGGCCCGCCTGCAGGCTGAGCTGGCCCGGCTCAAGGTGCAGCGGAAGGTGAGCCACAACGAGGATCTCCTGGCCCCGGCAGAGGGAGCGAGCCCAGGAGGTGAGCTTACTTTTGGTGCCACAGGAGCTGCGGGCTTGTCCTGGCTTCATGAGCCAGGGAGGTGAGGGTTCGGGTTGTCTTGGCACAGCAGAGGGTTGTCCCTCTGGACCACCCAGAGTGCTCCCATACAGTGTGCAGACTGCAACTGGGATCTTGTGCGTGCGTCTGACCTGACTGTGGTCTCCCCAGCCCCCCAGCTACCACGCTACGTCCGAGTGAACACCCTGAAGACTTGTGTGGATGATGTGATTGATTTCTTCAAGCGCCAGGGCTATTCCTACTTGGGCAAGGCAGCGAGGTAAATGTATCTCTGTGCTGTCCTGGGGCCCCTTCATGGGGATATCAGTGAGAGATAAGGGCTTGGGAAGAGATCCTGTAAGTTGAAGGGTTGTTGATCTTGGTGCTTGTGGTGGCTGATTTGGGATCTCCACCATGACACTCTTCATTCTTACTTTCCACCTTTCCGTGTGTTGCTTGGTGCCAAAGTGGAGTGGGGGCATGGGAAGAAGGGGGGTTCTCCACCTGGGCTCTGAAGAGTTCTAGTGTTGGGAATGCAGAGGCAGGACTGTGTGCTGATCCTTTATGTGGCTTATGGGCAGTGTGGAGGAACTGAGCTCCCTCTCAGGGAAGAAATTCCTGTTGGATCTTCATCTCCCAGAGCTGCTGGTCTTCCCTCCACAGACAGACTTCCATAACAACCAGCTCTATACTTCTGGGCACATAATACTGCAGGACAAGGTGAGTGAGCTGGGGAGCAAGAGGCTGCAGTTGCAGGGGTGGGAAAATAGCTGAAATGAGTGTAGGGTGGGCCTTCCCCTACATGCTAGGGACTGGGCTTGGGCCTGGTTTGCTACAGGATTTGAAGAACTGAATTTTGAATGCAGAAATTTTCAGTGCAGCCTGCAGGTGCAGAGTTCCCCTGTAGCTCTGGTTCTGTAGCCTGTAGGTACTGGACAAACACGCAGAACTGCACTAAAAACTTCCCTCTGCTGGGAGGTTTGTGGGGCTGTGAGCTGGGCAGTGCTGCTCTCATCACACTGAGAGTGGTTCCCAGCAGCGGGGCAGCAGTAATGGTGGGTGTTGTGTAGACTTGGTGCTATGTAGCTGTGCTCACCTGTCACCCTACAGTGTGGGGCATCACCTGAGGAGGGGACCTGGGGGTTGGGTGGTACAAGAGGCACTTGTGGCTCTGCGCGTTTGATGGCTGTGAACCCTCTTGCAGGCCAGCTGCCTCCCTGCCTTCCTCCTGAGTCCAGCCACTGGCTCCCACGTGATTGATGCTTGTGCTGCCCCCGGGAACAAGACCAGCCACATGGCTGCCATCCTGAAGAACAAGGGGTGAGCGGAGGCTGTGTGTACTGGAGGGGAAGGAGTGCAGGTTGCCCCAAGCCTGCAGGAGACAGGCTAGCATGAAGGGAAGGCAGCAGGGCTGAAGCAAAGCTGCAGCCTGTAGTCTCATGCTGCTAACTCAGGCTTGACACCTGCTTCTCTTCAGGTGGGTGGGGGACTTTGATAGTTGTGGGGGTGGAATGACCATTAGAAAGGCTTGAGAGAACAGGAAATCGCTTAGATTCACTTCCCAGCCACTAACACAGATCTCTGCTGGAGACCAGCCCCGCTAGCCCACATATGTGGGAGCTCTGCCTCCCTGCAGACAGAGGATGTTTGGGGCAGCCTGGTATGGTGAGCAGGGTTCCTGGGGCTGGGCAGGATATTCATCCCTCTCTTGGGGCCTGGGCTCTATGTTCAGGCAGATCTTTGCCTTTGATCTGGACACCAAGCGCCTGGCCACCATGAACACCATGTTGATGCGGGCTGGGGTCACCAGCTTTGAGCTGGCCCAGCAGGACTTCCTGACAGTTGATCCCAGGGACTCCAAGTACAGCAAAGTGACCTATATCCTCCTAGACCCATCATGCAGTGGCTCAGGTAATGTGCAGGGAGGGCTTAGGCCATCTCAGCTGCTACAAGGCAGCAGGCTTGAGCCAGGTTCTTGGCACCTGGCCTTGGGGGTGACTGCTGGTCTCCCTGCAGGGATGGTGAACCGGGTGCCAACAGAGGAGGCCACCCCCAGTGCAGAGCGGCTGCAGGCGCTAGCTGGATTCCAGCGCAAGATCCTGAGCCATGCTCTGAGCTTCCCGGCTGTCCGGCGCCTGGCCTACTCCACCTGCTCGGTGCACCAGGAGGAAAATGAGGATGTTGTACATGCTGTGCTCCAGGAGCAGGGCTCAGCCTTCAGGTTTGCCTGCTTCAGGGAGGAGATGGGGAGGGACATGCTGCAGCAGGGTAGTGCCACAGGATGCCACAGGGTTGCTGCTGTGGCATATCTGAAGGCAATGGGAGCGTGCTTGTTCTTGTGCTGTGCTGTGGGAAATATGGCTGTGTGCTGCTGATGGCAGAATTGGTGCAGAACTCCAGGTTTGGCTCAGCACTGTCCCGGTCTGTCCCACACTCCAGGCTGGTGAATGTGTTGCCTTCTTGGCCTTGCCGAGGACTTGCTACCTTCCCTGGGGCTGAATGCTGCCTCCGAGCCTCTCCTGCAGACACGCTCACCAATGGTTTCTTTGTGGCTGTGCTGGAGCGGTGCGGGGAAGAGGCTGCTGTCCCCAGGTAAGAGGGCCTGGGAGACTCTAGCAGGGGGATGGTAACTGGGCTCTGGGCTGCCTGGATGTCTGTATGGTGCCTGCACCTTGGTGTTTTGGGGGGTTTGAGGGGCACCTAGAAGGGTGCGAGGAGGAGGGGAGTCAAACCACACTCGAGCACAGAAAGAGACTGCAAGAGCCATGGTACTGGGCTGAGCAGGGCCTTGGGTGCTTAGCTCAGGCTGTTCGCTCTTGTCCACAGCTCCCTGCCCACATCAGCTGAGGAGAGCCTACAACAAGGAAGGGGCGTGCATCCAGGGACTGCTCACAAGAAGAAAAGGAAAAAGCAGCGAGTGAAAGAGTGAATTAGCTTTTTTAGGACTGCACATAGCCAAGCTCTGTTTGCTTCTGGTAGTGCAGCAGTGACTACAGCAGGAGGGTCTCTATCTCCCTTGTACTGCATGAATGAAAGGCTGGAGCTGTCTCTGTCTCTGCCCCTGGACAGTGGGGCCTCTCTGACCTGGACCTGTAAAGTAAAACTTTGTACCAGCTGCAGTCGTGGTGGACTTCTGTAAATCCATGCTCCTTGCTGGGACTGAGGGGGCTGGGGCTGCCTATCCCCTGGGTACCCTGTTGCACACAGCAGGCAAGGAAGGAGGAAACTGCTCATCCAGCCCTATGCAAGCTTGCTCTCAAAGCCAGACCTGGGCATGTTCAGGAGGTTGCTACTGTTTGATTAAGTGTTCAGCATACCCAGAATTTCTGTATCCTGCCTATCTGGATTGATTTCTCCAGCTGGACTAATGATGTTTTAAGGCTTTTTAGGGGGACAAAGTAGTCTGGCGTTTGAGAAAAGGACCTTGTAACTTCTGCAGTAGCAGTGATGAAACAAGCATTAAATTCTCTTCTGTCTTCTCTGGCAAGTGTACATGCAGTGCATTAGCTTGCCCAGATACCTCCCCCAGTATGCCTTTGGTGCCTGATATACAGGCACCCTAACAGCAGGGCAAAGGGGGGAAAATAATAGTGAAATAAGTCCTGTTCCTCCATCAGCACTAAGAGGGAGAGGAGGAACACTCAAGCCTGAGTTAGAAAGCAGCACCACCTACTGGTCCAGCAATGCAGTGCCCTGCTCAGGCACTGCAGGCAGCAGAACTAAAACACGAGGGTGAGCCAGACATGAACGCAGTCTTTTTATTTTAAATCAGTGACAGAAGAAGCAAGGAAAGAAATTGCACATTCACACACACACACACACAAAAAAAAAAAATCCTCATCAGCCACACCAGGAATGATCCAAGTCTTCAGTTTTGAGTTAAAACCCAGCCTCCCAGCACTTTCACTGTCCACATACTGCAACCCAGTCACGCAGGTCACTCCCAGCAGGTACCCAAAGGTGTCTGTGCAGGGGAGGGAGGCAGGGGGGAAAATAGCTCCTTTAGTGACACAGCCTTGGCCCCTGGGAAGCTTTGGTGTTTCTGAGCCATGGAAAAGGGTGGGAGGGCTCAGGACTCGTGCACCAGCTGATGCAGGGGGACTGTGAAACAAGACTTGGGTCTTTCTAAAGCCTCCCTAGGAGAGCATCACCCCTAGCTTACACAAGCAGCAGCCCAAGGACTGTGGCAGCATCAACATCCAGCCTGGCCCTGCTTCCTACAGCAGGCCCCTTTGCAGCGCTGAGCCCCAGCAGCTGGCTCTGCTCTGATGAGCTTGCACCCTGTGAGGGTGCCTGACAGGCACAGGGAGCAGTGCTCCCAGCAGCTAGCAGGGTGCTCTTCACCGTCCACCATCCCCTCTGCCTCCCAGCACTGTGCCTGGAGCTGCCCCAAGTTTCAGGAGGCTGAGACAAGACACCCCTCTCCTCCGCCAGCATGTGTGAGGCAAGGCCCTTCAGAGGGTGCAAGCAACACTGCCCCACCAGCCAGGCACCAGCTTGCTTCCTTGCCCTAGGGAGCCTCTCTGTCCTTTCTTGCGGGGGAGCCAGGGATGACCTGCAGAGGCCAGAAGAGGAGGCAGCAGTGGATGGGGAGCCAGCTGGTCTCCTGCCACAGCAAGCTGCCCTCAGGAGAGGGAGCAAATGCCACAAATTAGCCCTCACGTATGATAATCCCATTATTAGCCAGATCCTCAGCCTCCAAGGACACATCCACCCAAGCTGACTCCCTCAGCAAAGGTCTGCCATGCTCATAGGGGAACAGCAGCCCTGCAACAGACCACCAGATTCCCCTCAGCCATTTTGGTACAGGAAGGCTAGGAAAACCCATGCCAGTGCCAGGCAGCTGTGAGCCATTGGAGGGAAGGTGCCGGTTTGCATGCCCTCTGCCCCCATGCTAAAAGGGGCTGCCTCCCCCCCTGCACCACACACAGCCTGTTCACCCTGCCTGTCTTCCCTGTGCCTGCTGGGAAAGGCATGTTTTTCCTGGTAGATGAGAAAAACCACACTTGCCACTGTAACGTGCAAGAGCTCCTGCTCCTCATCCTCAGGGGAATTTAAAAAAGAAAAAAAAAAAAAAAGAAAAAAAAAAGTTTAGTCACATCCACATACATCACATTTTAAAATAAGGACATTTTGTTACAGCCTGGGAGGAGAATATGGTCACAGAGCACACACCTGGGGTGCTCCAGCCCTGGCCAGCCCATGGGACATAGCTGCCTTTCCCCAGTGCAGCTATTCCCCTCTGGTGTGGGTAGACAGAGGTGAGGGCCTAGGCCCATATGCCAACTCCTCACCAGACTGCAACTGCACAGCTAAACTCTACCACCAGCGCTGCAGGGTCTGGCAACCTCACTGAACCAAGCTTGAAGGAATTCAAAGGCAATTTAGCTTAAATATAAAAATAAATTTTTATTTTGTTAAAAAAATGTTTAAATATTTGTTTTTTTTCTTTTTTTAATTTAGACTTCGGCAGACACACACACTCACACGGCTCGGAGAGTAAAAAACCCGGCAGCAAAGCACTCCTGGAAGTGGTGGGGAGACTGTGGGGCAGGGGTGCCGGTCCCTCTCCCCGGGGCAGAGAGAAGGGGAGGCCACGCTGGGGCTGTGGCCAGCTCTTGGTTCCTGGGGGAACCTGAACCCGGCAATCTCTTCTCACAGGAGTTCCCAGATACAGAAACAGTCCCACTTCTGGTTGGGTGGGAACAGGGGCTTTGGACACAGCACCGTAGCTCTTACGAGCCGGTAAAAACAAAAGGATGGGGATGAGCTAAAAGTGAAAACCAAAGGGGGAATCAGGGGTAAACCCATCCTCTCTGGACTCCTCCTGGCTCTAGAGGACCACAAGGTGGCTAACGGGCACTAGCTCCTGGCCCAGCTTAGGACAGAGAAGAGCAGGAAGGGAGAACAAGTAGAGGAGAGACTGCCAGGGCCCGTCCCCTCCACCCCGGCTGCCTTTCTTTCAGTCACAACGACAAAGGGACAGAACTCACCCAGCAATAGTAGCCACGCAGTGATGCTACTGTCAACACCCAATTAGCCAGGGCGCACCCCCCATGAGGGAACAGGCGCCCCAAAAAAACTCCAAACAGCAAATCCGGCATAACCAACATGCCGCCACGCACACGGTTCAATTCTTCCTCCAAACTCGATTCAATGAGTGCATCAACAGGAGCACAAACAAAGCAAAACTGACAATGCTTTACACAGAGCAGATCAGGGTCAGCCCAAAGCCTCACAGATGGCAGAGAGCAGCAATGGCCAGGGCTCCTTCGCTGGAAGGAGCCTGGCCCTGCAGGGGGGAGGACACTTCTCGGAGCTCTGAGCATGGCTCATCCCCACAGCGCTCCTCCAGCTGAGGTCTGACACTATGGCACAGTCATCATCCCATGCGTGCGAGACCTCAGCTGAAGGTTTGATGGGAGATACAAGTTATGACAATGGGGTCTTTATCCAGCTGCAGAAGCCGGATCAGTCACCTATGGCACCAAAACACTTATGCCCACCCTCGTGGGGGCCCCACTGCCATTAATCCAGGCTAGTGTTCTGCAAAGATGGCAACTGCCAGCTTGGAGCAGAATCCTCTAGAGGAAGAGTGTTCACCAGGTCAGCAGATTACACAGCAGGGAAAGATTTCTGGACCTGGTGAAGACCGCACCACTCAGTAGCACTGGGGCAGTTAGAGAACTGCGCCCAGCAGGGTTGGGCAGCAGAGCTGCAGAGAGACAGCAGCATGCCAGGAGAGCAGATCTCCAGCCAGGCTCTGAGCAGCGATGTGCGGGTCAGCTGGCACCCTGCAGCTCTACTGACTGCCATGTTGTGGGGCAGGGGGCTCAATGTCAGGGGGGCTGGGGGAGAAGGGCACAGGCACAGCTAGAAGAAGCAATGGGGAAAATTTACATATTATGAAACATGGCAAAATAAAATGAGGGAGGAAACGCTGTAGATATGTACAGAGGTTCATTCAGCCTTGGCTGTGGAACTGTTCAAGTACGAAGGGTTTGGTTTATCCTGTCCCACCCCAGTCACTGCTACCCAGCAGAGTCTCCTGCTGGCACAGGAGATGGGGGCCTGACCCCCCCCCCGCCATCGCTGGTCCTGCCATGGGGACTGCTTTAGACTGGAGCCCCTTGCGTGCGTGCTGGCGCAGGGGCTCTTCGCAGCAGGCCAGCAGCTGGGGCCTAACAATTCAAGAGGTTACTTTTTGCGGGTGTGCTGTCTCCGCGCCTGCAGCCGCTGGCGAGCCCCGGTCTTGGATCCTGCCCCGATGGAAAACGCAGGGGTCGAGGGACCTGGAAGCAGAAAGGTTGCATAGGTCTCTCCAGCCTCACCCACAGCTGTGTTAACACAGAGGCAGTGTTATCCCCCCTCCCAGAGGGAACAGAGGTTTTTGCCTCCCCCAAGTCCTGAAGGTACCACCCGAGCAAGCGACAGGGGACAGCATCAACCCCAGCTCCCAGAACACAGCCTGTCACAGGTCCTGCCACCATTCCCCCACCAAGGGGGCAACACAGTCCCTCGGCCCCACAGGGCCAGAGAGGAACTCTTACCGAAGGAAGCACCAACTCCCCCAAAGCCTGAGGCAGGAGTGCTGGGTGTCCCAAAGGAAAGGCTACTGCTTCCGCTCCCCACTGCTCCTGGGACAGGTGTGCTTTGCCCAAAGGTGGGAGCAGGAGTGCCTGGAAAACAACATGCCACTGTGAGTGTGGATTAGCAAAGGAGACAGGAGAGCCTGGATTTTGGGAGCAGGCACTTCCTGCAAACAGCAGGATCTCTCTCCGTGGACTGAAGGAATATAGTCCCTCAGGACCAACCTATTCACCTCTGAGAGTCCCTTTTAATGTGAGAAGCTGCTCTCTTACTTTCTCATCTTAATCCCTTGGCCCCCCTCTCAAGAGGGTGGCTCAGGAGGATTCGCAGGCTGGGGAAGCACAAAGGCCTGTGTCTTTCTAGACCAAAGAGTTTCTCAGCATGTGGGTTGCAACTCTGCAGGAAGTGAGATGATTCAGAGAGGGTTCAAAGTGGTTGGGAAAACCTCAGGGAATGAGCAAGAAAGGATTGCAATCACTGGCTGGAAGTGTTTCTACTCTCCAAGAAACTCCAGATTGCTTTTAAATGCTGGCAAGACCTTGGCTTTTGCAGGGCTGTGAAGGATCTGGCTGGGTTCAGCACTCATGCTGAGCTAGAGAGCTGCCATGTTTAGAGGGGCCAAAGAACAGCAGCCTAAAGGATTAAGGACTGAGAACTGGGGACCTGAATAGATAGTGAGGCAAGGCCCCGCACAGCACAAACATCAGCCCATCTAGGGCTCCTGAGCCCAGGGAAGTTCAACAAGGGCCATGAGGAAAGCAGCTACCTACAACCAGCCCTGCCCTCCACCCTGCCAAGAGGCCTGACCGCTGTGGCTCACCTCCGAACACAGGTTTGTTGTCAGGAGTGCTGGGCACAGTGAAGGCAAACGGTGTGCTCTGATTCTGCGCACCCAGCGTGCTCTGCGTCAGGGAAGAACCGAATGGCGTTGCCACAGTGGCTGCTCCACTCTGCCCAGCCCCAAAGTTGAATGATACGGCGGGGGAGCTGCTGCTCAGTGCAGGTGTGCCAATCCCAAAGGCACTGGCAGAGGGACCTGGCTGGGCAGACGCCCCAAAGGTGAAAGGAGAGGGGGTGGTGCCAAAGACAGCAGTGCCAGTGCTGCTGTTTGTGGTCTGGGTGCTGGAACCGAAGCTGGCTGTGGTGGAGGTGGCAGTCCCGAAAGAGAAGACAGATGTGGTAGTTCCAAATGCTGCCTGGGTGCTGCTGGTGCCAAAGGAGCCCTGGGTGCTGGTTGTGCCAAATGCCGGCTGAGCATTACTACCAAATGCTGGCTGAGCGGTGGACTGGGCTGTGGGGGCTCCAAAAGTGAAAGAGGGCCCAAAGCTGACTGCACCCGCAGAGGGTTTGCTGGCGGGTGGTTGGCTCTCCACAGCACCAGTGCTGAAAGCTGACTGATCTGCTGTGCCAGGATACGGTGGCGGTGGCTTCGCGCTTGTGCTGAAAGAACTGCCAAAAGCTGTAACAGAGGAGCCAAATGTCAACGCTGACTGACCTGTGGTTGCTGGGGTAGATGTCAGGGCAGTGCCTCCAAAAATGCTAAAGCCCACAGCAGTGGTGGGAGCAGTCGAGTTTGAAGGTGCTTGGCCAAAGGCAGAGCCTCCTGGGACACTGGTGGTGGCAGGGACTGTGGCTGGAGCTGGCTTTCCAAACTGGAACACAGGCCCTGAGGCCACAAAACTGCCTTCTGTGCTGGGAGCCGAGCTGGCTGGGCCTCCAAACAAGAATGGCTGGGATGTACTGGTGGAAGTGGCAGTGGTAACAGTCAGGCTGGCAGTAGGGCCAGTGGAGGCAGGAGGGTTGAGTCCAAAGCTGAAGACAGGTTTAGTGGTGGCATCCGTGGAAGAACTCAGTGTGGTAGCAGTCGTGGCTGCAGTGGTGAAGATGACAGCAGGGAGGCCCGTGAATACTGCTGGGGCAGTTGTGGAGGTTGTTGGCAGATCTGCAGCTGAGGTTGGCTGTGATGTCGGCTTGAATGCAAAAGGAGAAGCCTTTGCTGGAGATGAAGCTGCTGTCACATTACCGAAGATAGGCTTGAACATGGTAGCGGCAGAAGACGTTGAGGAAGGCCCTGAGCTCGCAGACACAACTGCAGCAGAGACAACAGTCGTACAGGGTGCTGTGCTCTCGCTTTTCAGCGGAGTTCCAAAGATGGGTTTGAAGACAGGGGTCGTGGTGGGGACAGCAGCAGCTGCTGTTGTTGCCGGCTGGCTGGCTGGAGGGGTGTTCAGCATCCCAAAAAGGATGCTTGGCTTTGGGAAGGAGGGAGGTTTGCTGGGGGTCTGGCCCAGCTCTGTGGATGAAGAATTCGTCAGGCTGCTGGCAGGCTGTGCCCCAGAGGTAGGAGGGGCAGAAGGGGCGGTTATGCTTAATATGGGCACAGGCTTGGTGTCGGCAGAAGTCACAGGTAACGAACTCGACTCCAGTGATGTAGCTGGAGCAGGCAGCTGTGGTGCTGATGAAGATGGTGGAGACACTACTGCAGCTCCAGAAGAGTCTGGAAAGGGGTAAAGAGTTGATTTAGAGACAGGGATCATATACAGCCCTTCTGCCAAACAGCCACCCCAGTAGTGCAAAGGCTCCTGGAGCAGCACCTCCCCATAGCAGATGGACCAAGCCTTCCATGCTACTGCAGCTCACAACCAGAGCCCAGACTCAGTGCCCAGATGTGCCCCCCCCAAGGCCTGCCTGCTGTCTCCACTGCCTGCGGGGTGTTTGAACATGGAGTTTTCCAGCCTGTCTCCCACAAAGATGCTGGACAGCCCCTCTTGGGGCTGTCTCGCTCTGCCCACTCTCTTCCTCCTCACCTGCCGGCACAGGGGCAGTCTGGCTGCTCTGCATCTTCTTCAGGCTGTCCAAGAGCGAGTTGGTGCTGGCAGGTGCAGTTGTTGACACAGGCGCAGGCCCTGGGGAGGTCACCGTGAACACCAGCGGCCTGGATTGAGGGGTAGTCTCTGCAGTGGTGCTGGGGGCTGGATCTACTGGAAAGGAGCAAGAAATCAGTATCCGTAACATGCTGTAGGGGACTACCCATTAGCAGAGCTTCCCCAGTGGGTAGGAAGCTTCAGGAACATTCCACAGCTCTGGAGCTAGAAAACCTCACTCCTCACACTAACTCCCTGTGGACTCTGGGGCACTAACAGCATCCCCAGCTTCAAGGATCAGACAGGAGTTCTTAGGGAGGTTCCCCAGCTTCAAGGATCAGACAGGACTTCTTAGGGAGGTTCCCCAGCCTGTATTACACAGACTCCCCACTGCCGTGGCAGCCCCACCTCTGGGTTTCTACTCGGCTCTGTTACTTGCTGACCCCTTCATGCTCCTAGTCTGCCCAGGGGTGCAGTCCTTACCAGCCTTATCCTCCAAGACTTTGTTGAACCACTGCAACGCTGCCTTCTTCTCCGCATCCAGGTCTTCCGAGGTGATGGAATAACCCAGCTGAGGAGGCGGGGGCTGCCAAGAAAGAGCAGCAACTTAGCTCCTTTTCAGGGAAGCTGGCAGAGCCTCTCTGAACGTGTGGTGAAGGTAGGCCGTCGCAAGACCCGTGAAGCAGGTGGTTCTGCCACAGCACGCTACCGCGGAGCTCCAATCCCACCTATTATGGCCCCCGGCTTGGCGCTGAGGGCACGGCAGGCCTTCCCCAGGCCATTACCTGGTCCGGTAGCAGGCAGCACAATCACGCACAGCCCACCAGACACTGGGGCTGGGGATAGCGTCACTTCCCACTCCGCCAAGGACGGGGCCTCCTTCCTGAGGGCAGGCAGGTCAGTCTCCCCCCAGCCCTGCAGAAATTGCAGTGAGCACATTCTATCGCCAGAGGAGGGCAAAAGGGGCTGTGAGACAGCGACGTACCAGAGTGAGCTGATCTCCCCGTCGAGATGACAGCAACTGGATCTTCCGCTTGCGCTTCCCACTGCTTCCTGACACAGATGGCGAGCTCAGGGAATTCTGCTTCTTCCGCACGGGCGTCTCCACCACTACAGAGAGAGACAAGTCAGAACTGTCTCCAGGCAGAGGAGGAACTTAGCTTCTATCAATATGTTAGTCCCGTCTGAAAGGGAGAAAGGGGACTCCTCTCCAGATGACCCTAACCCAGAGGGCAACAGAAATGCTGCTGGCTTGGGACCAGCATGTTCTTAGTTGCCAGGAGACATCTCAAGTCAATCCCACCTGCGGACCTAAACTATATTCTGCTGCTTTCTCAGACTGATGACACATCCAACCATGACCCACAGCCGGTACAAGCCTGTGCTCACCTTTTTCGGCCTGAAGCTCCTTATCTGATTTCACCGGAGTGGAAGTGTTGGAGCGAAGAGCCTCCTCTTCCCTGTGCAAAGGGGAGAGAGACAGTTAGGGTCAATCCCCAAGCTTGGCCTCATTCCCAAAGGGGACAGGCCAAACACACTAAGACTCCCACCAGCATCTTTGCCTCAGCCAAACAACAGGTCTCCAGACGATGTCCTGAGCTGGTGGGCATTAACAGCATCCCCAGCTTCAAGGATCAGACAGGACTTCTTAGGGAAGTTCCCCAGCCTGTATTACAGACTCCTCACTGCCGTGGCAGCCCCATCCCTGGGTTTCTACTCGGCTCTGTTCCTTTCTGACCCCTTCATGCTCCTAGTCTGCTCAGGGGTGCAGTCCTTACCAGTCCTGTCCTCACTGCACCAGCCTGAAAGCAGCTTAAAGCGGAGGAGCTGCTCCCATCTCCAAGATCATAGCTTGGTCTGGCATTCAAGTGCACGCAACCTGTACTGCTTTGCAGGGCTGAAATCAGCTTCAGAGCAGCATTCAGGGGTTCCAGATGGGAAACACCATCTCCCACAGGTCTCTTAGACCCACCCTTTCCAGGCAAATGGTTGTGTCAGCTTTAGTTCTGACACATGCTTCTCCCCAATGGAATCAAGTCCTTCTCTGAGCTGGGAGAAAGAGGAACAAAGGCATAAGCTCCAAGGCAGGCACTAAAACGCAAATGTGCCACAGCCACCTGTGAATCACTTTTGATGAGATTGCAGTAATCAGGGCCTGCTCTCTTCCCAATTTTCAGACATTCAGGCAATCCAGACTGTGACAATGTCACAGAATAACACTGCATTTGTGGCAATCTCTGAACCCTTAAATCTATAACATGGTGTCAGAGCAGGACAGGAGATCAACAGTGCAGTTCTGTTTCTCCAATGCTACTGCCAGGATATCAAAGTAGGAAGGTGGCAGAGATACGAACCAACACCAAATCAACAGGATTCCCACACAGGTGGGTCACCCAGCAGTCACATCTTAGAAACAGGCAAGATGCTCTGACAGTCGCAATTCCCTTGGTGAGAGGGGTCTGGACACCAGGACCGCTGGGAAGATGCCCTGCTCTCCTTCAGGCTGGAGTTGAGGAGCAGCTGCTCACTAGAAGGATGGCTAGTTACCTTGCTTTCTTGAGAGGCCACTCTGGTGTCTGGGAGCGTGAGGACGCTGGGCTGGACAGCGGGGACACATTCACACCGCTTGTCTTCCACAGCTGGAAGCCAAAAGACCAGCAGTAGTTTAGGTGATGGGATGGGAGAGAGTAAACGTTCTATCCTCCTTCTTGCTTGCATGTTAAATGCCATCTCCCAGGACCTCAGCTAACAAGTCTAGTGCCTCATTCTGTCTTCATCATCACATAATTCCTCTCCACATTCAGTGGAACACAGCAGGGTCTGGACTCCCCAAAGTGAATACATCTTAGGAGCAAGCAGCCTCTAGGCCCTTAACAGGCTGGCCTGGCAGAGAGGGTGGAAAAGGGAGGACACTGCTATTCAGAGCACAGTCCAGGCAGCAAACACTAGTCCTCTTGCCTTTGCATAGCGCAGGCTGAGGCTGCCTGGCTGCCTCAGCAACCTCAGATGCCCAGGTGTGCACAGGGCTGCTCTGGCATCAGCAGGCTGCCTCCTTGCCAGCTCAGGGCAGATGGACCCCACCTCAAAGATTTTAGGACTTGCCCCAGCCAGAGAAAAACCCTTCCTTAGAGAGATCACAGAGGCAGCCTTCCTCCACACAGACAGCAGAGCTCCATGAGCCACGACTGTTCCACTGTCAGATCTGCAGCCCTGACCCAGGAGCCATTTAAGCAGTGTTTTTCTACAGCTCAGCAGCTGCTGAGGGGGCCCAGGTCAGAGTGGGAACACAGAGCTCTGATACTTGCTGACTCCAGCTGAAAAGGCAGCAGTGTAGCAAGGAGATTCTTTTTCCCCACCTGGATCTAACCACCCTAGCAGACTGGCCAAGGCTAAGGAGGGAGAAAAACAGCCTCCTTCCTCCTTCAGCATAAAACAAGCACTGCAGGAAGACATCTCAGATTGGGAACACCACAGAAGCATGCACCAAAGGACAAAGTAACACCGCTTCCTGCCACTGCTGGCCCAGCAGCCTGCCTAACGTGTGACAAGATAAAACTGACTGGCTAAGCTGCACTGGAGACTCCCCACAGTGTTTACTGCCAGGTACCTGGCAACACCGCTCTAATCTTATGAGCCCAGGGTTTGAGTTACACAGGCAATCCCAAAGGAGGACTGAACTACTCCGCACTGCGCTTGGTCACAGGCTCCAGCAGTATATTTGTAAAGCTGTTTCCTACCTGCGAGAGGCCTCGGCTAGAGCTGTAGGAGCTGGCGATGGCATTGCGAATGGAGCTGGGGATCCCACCAGCATACATATTGTTCACAGAGCTCATGGAAGAGGTGCGTGACCTCTTGTTTGAGCAGTCATCTAGGCAGTGTGAAACAAGGCCCCTCTTCAGAGAACCAGGCCTGGAGAAGGTTATAAAAAAATTTTATGAGCTCCCCACCATTCTGCCCACAGGTCCTGTAAAATCAGGGCAGGTTGAGATAAGCAGCTCTGCTCTTTCTTACAGCACAGGGCTTAGAAAGAGACCTCATAGCAGCACAGCCCTAATGCCCACTGGCCTGTGCTCAGAGCGCACAGCTCTAATGGTGGGTGACAGACAAAAGGCAAGGCCACAGCCTCTCCTGCTCTCCCCAGAACCTGGGCTCCACAAGCAAAAACTCAGCATCTTTTCCAGAGCCCACAGAAACTTACGGATTCACCTCCCAGCTAACAGCAGTCCCTTTGGGCCTGATGGGCACTTACTTGGGTATGAGAGAGGCAGGGGCACCATTGGCTACCAGTGGTTCAAATGCTGACTGCCCACTTCCACTGCTGTCATGGCGCCTGCGGGGGAGAGGAGAAAAGTCTTTGATGGCCAGGAGACAGCAGAGAGCAGGGGCTGCCCTCCCAGGCTGGGAGAGGAACCCTTCCAGGCAGGCCCAGCACCCGGAAAGCACAAACCTTGCTTTTCTCCTGCCACCCAATACTTGGGGCAGAAGTTTTCCCATCCACATACTGCCGCCTTTCCAGGGTTCAGATTTTCTCTCTGCCTAGTCCTGGCCTCAACTCATTCTCATCCCTAGCCGCTTCCTCCCAAGCACCAGCAGCTCCATTGACTGCCTGCTGGGCAGAGTAGTATTCATTTAATGAAATCTTTGCCCAAATCCATCATTCTAAGCCAAAAACATTTCAGATTAAATTAGCAGTTCATTTCTGGAATGAACCTGAGCTCTGAAACCTAGATTTCCTACCTCTTCCTAGCCAGTGCCATGGATAGTTTGAGCTAGAAATTAGATCCACCTTCCCACAAGTAAATTTCCAGTTCAGTGAATAAATGAAGTCTGAATGTCTTGAGAATAAATCCCACAGCAGAGGTAAGATCAGCCCTGTCACTTAGTCCAAGTGCTTTCCCTGAAGGTCTGAGCATGCTGACCCAATTGCACAGGTGGCGCAATGCTCTCCAGCTGACACAGGTACCTTTCTATCCTCAAAGGTCACTGGATTTTTTGCCTCTGAGCATTTTTCATGCTCTCCAGATGATTAACACCTTTAAAATTTGCTTTTGTGGCAGACCTGGATATTGGCACCTTAAAATAAAATAATAAAAAAGATGATGATAATAATAATAAAAAGAGAGACAGCAGATTCTGCCAGCACACCCATCCTGCGTCATCCTAGACAGACTCAGCTCTCCTCATGTTCAGATTCACCAACCTGAGGCAAGGGTTCAAAGGTAGAGGGAAAAATCAGTTGATGGAACAGAAAACTGCATGACCTGCTGCAACTCCCACTGCCAGTCTGCTCCTGCAGCAGCAGGAAAAGCAGCTGGGAGCTCCCTGGAAACTGCCAGTCATCCCCCTCTGCTCTCAGAACGACCTCTAATAGCAGGCCCCAGTGCAGCACACAGGATAACATGCTTGGGCAGTGCCTTCATCAGCCCAAACTGCTCTTCTCCAATCCTTCAGTTTACCTACCAGAGCCCAGAGAGGCAGCCCCCAGTGTATAAGGGTCAGAGGGAGGCACAAGGCAAATGGCCTACATGTACACGAATGGAAAGGCCAAAAAACAGAAGAGAATAACAAAACAGCAGAACTATGCCTGGGCAGTTACAAAAGGCTCCAGCAGACCCTAGCATCCCTGATTTATACCCTGTACTTCCCAGAGCCCTGGCAAAGACACTGCACCCTCATTTCTTGGAGCTCAGAGCTGGAAATCATTGACCTTGATTAATGAAAGCAAAAGATAGTCTTTCTTGTTTTCCATTTTGTTTTTACCTCCTTTTGCTAGTTACTGCGCATAAAGGAGCACCCAGGGATCTTTTAAAGTGTGATGCTTCCATCCTGAATTTCAGACTTTGGGATCCCATTTCTCCTTGAAGACTGAAGCTGATTGAAGGATCAAGATGATAAGCCTATGGCAGATACCAGGATCCAGGATTACCTGCCAAGTTTCTCTGGTCTGCTAACTCCTGAGATGACAGAAGCCTTTTCTGAAACACAGGAATCCCTCCAGTGAAGCCCTGACAGGCCTCCTCAGTCCACATTCCAGGCCTCTCACCATATCCAACAACACAAGAGAACACACTTGACACACAAGCTTGCCCAGACAGAAACTTAAACCACATACTTTGATCTCAAGGACAAGAAGAGTCTTGGAAGAATTTCTGACAAAATAAGGAGGGCAGGGTGATCAGGTGTGCTTCCTCTTTGCAGTTCACTTTCTGCAGCGCTTGTCCACACCAGACTCCTTGTCACATAGGATTAGCACGCTCTGGGATACGTCACATTTGTCACCACTGAAGCACCAGCCCCATTTACAACTTTCCCAATACACAGGCAGTGGCCTGCACTGCCAGTTTTTTTTTTTTTTACCTTCTCTTGCTCTCCTGATCATTCCCAAAAGTCTGGTCCTCCTCCTCCTCCACAGTCCTTTTCCTACTCTCTTTGATGGCATTCAGCACAGTCTCTTTTGCACATGGGTCCAGGCTGCTGTTGGATGTAAAGGCCATTGGCGAGATCAGCTGCTCCAGGCTGTGAAGGAAAGCAAGGAGTTAGAAAAAGCAAGACTCCCTCTGGTTACAGAGGCCCCAGGGACCAAGCCCCCTCCTGCCTGGTGCACCAGCTGCCCCTATGCCCAGTTGAAAGGAGGAAAAGGATCTCCAAGGCAGCCTCTTCGGTAGCTTGTGACCGCGCAATCCTTTCCATAGCAACAAAGCAATGCTTGAGATGGGGATTAAGAGGTCATTAAAAGGCCAGGAGCTACACACACTCTCCCCTGGCAGAGCGCTTCAAGTGATCAAAGAGGAGAACCACTGGGACCAGGGCCGGGTAACCGGTTTTCCCCAGGCAGATTAATCTCATCACTGCTGGCAGCCAGGGGAAGTTTTTATAGTGCCTTTACAAGTGTGAAGTGAGGCAGAGGCGATGCCCAGCTGCACGCAACCCTCCCAGACAAACGCGGGCCGCAGGGGCCTGCGTGCAAAGCGCGTGCCTGGGAAGTGGGCTCCTTCCTCCTTCCCGGCGACCTGAAACGCGGGCGCCGCCGGGAGACCCCACAGCCATACTCACGCGGGGGAGCGGGCCAGACTGGCGGCCGGCCGGGCGATCTTCACCGTCACGGGGCTGCGCACCATGCCGGAGTTGCGCGCCGACAGCACGCTCTTCCTCGGACAGCCGTCCCAGCAGACGGTGGGCAGGGCGCCCAGCGAGGCGTACCGGGCCTGCTGGATGGGGTAGCGACGGCGCGGGGCCTGCGCCAGGCGACTCGGGGCAGCCAGTGGGCTCCTGAAGAGACAGCAGGGGTCAGCGGGGCCGGGGGGCACGGGCCCCCCCACAGCCCTCCGGGCACTCCGGCCCAGGCCGCTTCCCCGCCCGCTAACGGCGGCGCGGGGCGGCGCAGGCCCCGGCCGCGGCCCGCCCGCTGCCCACACGTGGCCACGCGGCTCCGCTTACCCGAGGGGGAGGCGGCGCGGCGGGGCCCGCGCAGGCCGGCTCGAGGCGGCGGCCGGGCCCCCGTTGGCGGCGGAGGCTTTGCCGGGCGGCCGCGGCGCGGTCGGACCGGGCCGCAGGGCGCACCAGGCCCCCGCCGCGCCCAGCGCCGCCGCGCCCACCAGCGCGCCCCGCAGCACCAGGCAGGCCAGCGCCAGCACGGCCAGCGCCGCCGCCAGAGCCGCCGCGCCCCGCCGCCCCCACGGTCCCGGGCCCGGGCCCCGCCGCGGCCCCGGACCGGGCCCCGGCCCGCCCCCCGCCATCGCCGCCGCGCCGAGCCGAGCCGCCCGCCAGCCGCGGCCGCCCGGCATGCACTGCGCGCGGGGCGGGGCGGGCCGCGGGGCGGGGCCAACGGACGGCGGCCGGGCCGCGGGGCGGGGCCGGCGGCGCGGAGCCTCCGCCCCAGCCCGGCCCGGTCCCGTGTCCCCGCCCCGCTGCTCCCGGGCGGCCCCCGGCCCCGGCCCGTGTCCCCGGGCCCGCCCCGCGGCTCCCTGCGCCAGCCCCGCCCCGCGCCACCCCGCGTCCCTTCCTGTCTCCTATGTCCCCGCGTTCCACGTCCTGTGTCCCCTCCTCCGCCCCGACCGTGCCCCCCCATCTTGATGCCTGTGTCCCCGGCCCGTCCTGGCCCCTGTGCCCCCGGCCTGCCCCTTGTGTGTCCCACATCCTCGTGCCTGTGCTCTTCTGTCCCCATCCCACCTCAGTGTCCCCTACCCATCCCAGTCCCTGTCTCCCCGAGCTGACCCCTGCGCCTCACCCCTCCTAATCCCCGTGTCCCTGTCCTAAACCCTGTGTCCGTGTCTCCATCCTGACCCTTGTGTCTCCCCCATCCTGCTCCCTGTGTCCTCCTGTCCCCTTCCCTGTGTCCCCATCCTGACATCTGTTTCTCTCCCATCCCATCCCTGTGTCCCCATCCCCATTCCAACCCATGTCCCCGTTGCCCTCCCAGCCCTGGATGACCCCATCCAAACCCCTATGTCCCCATCCCCATTCTGACCCCTATGTCCCTCCTGTTCCAACCTCTCTCTCACCTGGCCCAGCCCCCAGTGTCCGTGTCCCCCCCATCCTGACCCCATCCCTGGCCATGTGTGACCCCACGTCGTGGGTGGCCAGGCCTGAGCTATGCTGCAGGCACCCATGGGGCACCTGGCCCCAAGCTGTGGGCTCCACGATCTGCTTTGCCTGACCCTGTCTTAACGTGGCACAGGGCGCCACAAGGTGCAGGCGTAACTCCTCTCAAGCCAGCCTGTATTCCTCTGCCCTTGGCCATGCTGCCTTTCACATCGTGTCCTGGCCCCAGCATGCCCTGGCCACAGAGGCGGCTTGTGAGGCTGGGCACCTGTCCCCATCTGGGACCTGGGTGCTGAGCCTGCCTGCGCCCGAGGGCTCGGGCCGGGAGGCTCTGTGTTCCTGGTTGGGCAGCAATCATGGGGCAGGTGCCTGGCGCAGGTGGCACTGCCAGGGTGCCTGTGCCACCACTGCCAGCCTCCTCTGTGGGTCAGGGCAGGGGGACAAGTCCTGAGGACTTGAAAACGCTGCTCTGGCTGGCAGCACCGTGGGGTGCTTTGGGAATAGTGGGGTCTGGGGAAGCTGTGCAGCACCACCAGGTTCTGCCATCTTCTGGAGCCCTGCTTTGTGCTCTGCAGAGCTGGCAGAGACAGGCCACAGCTGTGGGGGACATGGCATGTCTGTGGAGCACAGGCTGTGGCAGTGGGGATGGATCACGGCTATGGGTGATGAGTCATGGCTGTGGGAGATAGGTCGTGGCTATGGGGGATGGTGGCTGCAGTGATTGGAGAAGGGCCATGTATTTGATGGACAGATCATGGCGGTAGCAGTGGGGACAGGCCATGGTCGTGGGGGACAGGTTGTTGCGGTGGGGGACAGACCATGGCTATTGGGGATGGACCACAGTGGTGTGGAACAGGCCATGGCTATGGGGGACAGACCACAGCTGTAGCAACAGGCCATAGCTATGGGGGTCAGACCATGGTGCTGGGGACAGGCTATGGCTGTGAGGACACACCATGGTGATGGGGACAGGCCATGGCCGTGGGGCACACCATGGCAGTGGAGGATAGGCCATGGTTGTGGGGACAGGCCATGGCTGTAGGGATGGGCTGTGGTGGTGTGGATAGGCCATGGTGGTGGGGGACAGGCTGAGGTTACAGAGCCAGGCCAAACCATAAAGAACAGATTGTGGCTGTAGGGCACAAGCCATGGCGGAGGGGTGCCAGCAACCTGTGGGGAATATTGTGGCAGTGGGCCCGTGGGGCAGCGGCAAAGGCTCACAGTGGCACTGGGGTGATGGCCACAGGCTCTGCCCAGCCCCACTGTGGGGGGCCCCAGGGCCCTGGCACATCCCCACTCTCAACCCTTTGGGCTGGACTCGCTTTCGCTCCAAAAGTGCTAGTGATTCCTGGACACAATGTCAGCCTTGCTTTCATCACACCTCTCAGCCCCTCTGCTCCCTGCTGGTGCCATACTCGGCCTGTCATGCAGTGCCCTGGGTCTCTGCGTGGCACTGTCTGCTTGCTGTGGCTTGGGGACCACCATGACATGCAGCAGGGTCCATTGAGCAGTGCTGGACCCTGTTCTCCCCTCAAGCTCCTGCACAGGGTTGATTTCCAAGGGTTTTTTGCAGCCCAAAAGTGCCCTCAGGGCCCTGGCAGGTCTGAGAGAGCCTCAGTGCTGCTAGAGATCTTGGGAGCATACAAGGAGTGTGAAGTCCTCTTGCAGCATCAAACCTAGCAAGAAAGTTTCCTCTAAGCAGATACTCCATTTATAGTCATCGCGAGCCAGAGCCATAGGCGAGTATGGGAGCAGGACGGAGCTCCCATGCTATGACTGCTCTGGATTGACCCAACATCACAGCCCAGAGGAGGAATGGAGCTGGCTCTGCATGGGAGCCCATGACCCTGCAGCTCCCAACAAGTCCATCAGCAACCCACTGGGAAATGACTGGAGGGCTGGAGGGGATGGACAAAGTCAAGGCTATTCCTTGGGATCTGAGCAGAGAAAAGGTCCTGTCTCTCTCCAAGCCCCTTCCAAGGAAGGTTGGTGTCACCTTCTTCCTAGGGACTGCAGACATGCTGGGGGGGGGGGTCACTTGCACAAGATGCCCCACACACTGGGGACAGAGCCAGGTGGAAGGGGCCAGCTCTTTCACTGGGGACACGGGGTTGTCACCACCAGAATGCTACCCAGGTCACACTGGTAACGTCTTCCAGAGTTACTTTCTTTGGGCTGAGTATACACGACATTAGTGCAGACACCAGCGCCAAGGCCAGCACAACCACAGAGTGCCTTGTGCCTGCACCAGAGCCCTTGGGGACATGGGGGACCCCCACCAGCTAACAACCATTAGCACCACCAGAGAATGAGTTGGCTTATGCGCTCCAAGTGGCAGCACAGCTTCCAACCTCCAAATAACCTCCAAAGCTAGCACAGCTGGGCTGAAGTCTTTATTTAAAAATTGAAAACACACAACATATTATACAATGAAAAAGACCTGCATTGGAAACCAGCCGTGCCCATTACCCTCCGCGAGCCAGACGCCGGCTACGAGCTGTCTGGTGCTGCGGGAACTGCTCGTGTTGAGGTTCCTTCACCTCAACATTTGGGAAAGTTACAAAAAGAAAGACAAGGAAAAGTCAGTTCAATTTGAGAGCGGTATCGCATTTCACCGAGATTCGGCTGAATCCCTCCATCCCTCCTCCAGCCACCCCGGGGGCCCAGCCCAGCTTGGACACAGCCTGGAAACCTGAGGTAGTTGGGGGTTACCTGCAGAGGTGAGACCCCAGAAACAGGCAGGCAGGGTTTTCAGGACCACCCAAGTCTCCTTGTGTCCTGCAGCAATGGGATTGTTCATATTGCTTTTGGAGATGCCGGGAGGCCAGAGTTGCCTTAGCTCTGGTCCTGTGTTGGCTCCGGGGGGCCGGCGTGCCGGGATGCGGAGCCCGTGCAGGTCAGGGCTCAGGTAAGTGGCATATGCGGTACGGCTACGCTGGGACTTGGGGGCAGTGAAAGCCCAGGGTAGGAAGCCCTGCGTTGCTTCAAGAGGTGGCGAAGGATCCGCGGGCATGGTGGAGGTTCAGGGCAGGCAGTTTGGCAGTAGCTGCTGCAGAGGGATCCAGGGCTGGCCATGGGATGCGGGGGGCACCGGGTCCTTACACATGGCTTGTCAGACAGTCATGGCAGCCCCAGGGCACCATGGTGTCATTTCCCAAGGGGTGGTGAGTGTGCTGGCCCAGAGGGGACATGCTGGGATGCCTGGGCAGGGGGAGACAGGTGGATCCCACCGGTACGAGTGCCAGCCAGCAAAGAGGGCTGGCCCAGCTGGCAGACGTCACCGGAAAGGACGGCACTTCTGAGTGATAGCAGTCTCCACCTTGAGCCTGGCATTCCCAGGTGACTGGTGCTGAGACTACCCAGTCCCCTCCAGAAAGCCCATTCAGTCCTTGGACAGGCCGTGCCAACTACCGCCACCACTTCCTAAAGGGATAAGGGCCAAATCCTGCACGCCCAGCACCCACTCAGGATCTGGTCCTGCTGTCTTGACCCCCAGAACCAGGAGCTTTCTAAAGCTGGCTCAGGGAGCGTGCAGGCAGCGATGCCATTGAGCTGGGACTGGAGAGCCTCAGCTGCATGAAGGGAGCTGGATGTGCTCTCCGGCTCGGCTGCAGGCACGTCCCAGCCAAAGAGCCTTGGTGCTGGCAGGATGGGGGCAGGCGAGCAGAGGTTGGCTGCCTGGGACAATAACATTGCTGCATATTGCTGCGCACCAGTCTGACACCACTGTCCCCACAGCGGGGGCTCTGCAGGGCAAAGGCAACCCTGCAGCAAGATGAGCCAGGGGCCAGGAGGGGTGGGAGCTGGCAGACAACCCCCAGCCCTCAGCATCCCCTGCTCCAAGGCACAAAGGTTCCCCAGCCTGGGCTGTACATCCAGCACCTGCCCTGATGGCTGCCCCTGGGGTGCTGGGGAACGTGAGCACTGCTGCACCTCCATGCACCCAAGGTGGTGGTGAGGACGCGGGGGGACCCCGACCCCTCTGTGCTGCTGCCCCATAGCCACTCCATGCCTCTGGGAGCTGCTGGCCTGCAGCTAACACTTGCGCAGTGGCTCCAGCAGTAGGTAGCTTGGGAGCAGATGTTGCCCAAGCGCAAGCCAAGCACCTTGTAGAGTGGTTTATTGCTGGCATTAACACAGTGATCTGTTAGGGCAAGACAGCACAGGGCAACGCTGCTCAAGGACCCCCAGGCCACATGCTCTGGGCCAGCCGGCCCAGCTCTTCCGCTCCAAGCATTGCTTCTGGGAGGGCACTTTTGGGACAAGGGGCCAGGAGCTCATCACAGCCTTTCTCCTGCTGCTGACCCAAGTCCCTCCTCATTGCTGACTGTTCCCAGCATGGCCAGTGCCTCCCGGCACTCGGAGCCATGGGCTGGGCCAGCTGACATGGACTTGTCCCCGCCACCCACTGGGCCTGCAAGCTCTGCAGACAGTGGGCTCATAGGAGGCAGTAGTTCCTACTGGCTGGGGCTTAGCATCCCAGGCTGCTGGAGATCATCTGCCACGTGTGAATGAGCTCCTGACCCCACAGTCACACAGGATTCTGGCTCTTAACAGCAGCCAAAGGCACTCGTAGTGCCCCCACCGGCAGGATCACACACCACACCAACTCTGCTGCTCCCAGCAGCTGAGTGGGAGGGGAGGCTGTGTAGGGCCGGAGGAGCACGCCTAGCACCAAGCCCAGAGATGGCCCAGCAGCACCAGGAGAGCCGATTCCTGACCTTGCTCCATCCCCATGCCGCTGGGCCCATGGCCCTTTGCACCACGGCAGGCTCCTGGCGGGGTATTCGCGCTGAGCCAGTTAACGCGTTAAGGCTGGAGAAGCGGCAAGAGGCGAAGGAAACCCTAATGCTCTCAATCAGCCGGACCTGGGCCAAACAGTTCAGAGAATCTGTGCAAAAACAAAACTAAAGGGTTAGAGACCACCCCAGAGACCCCCAAGCAGCTCTAATAAATACACGTGCAGTTTGCAGCTGGCGTGAGGCAGGGTGGCTGGGGACCCCTTGCTCCTGGTCCCGGGGCCTCCCCCAGCGGCAACATGGCTCTCGGTCCTCCGGCGCTGGAGGTGGCTCTTGGGGAACGCAGAGGACATGTGCTTCGGGGTGGATTTTGCACCAGTTTACTGTGAATCTTCTGAAAGGGCTGCTCCAAGCTGGGTCCCAGTCAACCAAAGGGGCGTCTGCGGATGGCTGCTTCTGGCACAGGGAGCTAGTCTGCAGCTGGAGAGAGGAGAGACAGTGAGTGGGTGCAGAGCAACACACCCCATCAAGGATCCCTTTGCCTCCCCCCAGGGCTTCGCGGTATGGCTCAAGGGCAGCAGAGCACCGGTAGCGCACAAGCGCGTGGGAATCAGCTGTCAGCAGAGCCCTGGGGCTGAGCCGCAGCACGTACAGGAGGACCCAGAGGAGCAGTGAGGCTCCTAAGAGAGGCGGCGGTGGGAATGGATGTGGGCCAGGTTCTTAATAGCTGTCCACAGGCTCCTGCACATGCCAGACTCCCCACAGGGTTTTGGCCATGTCTGCTGACTATTCCCAAGCTCCTAGAGCTCTGCTTGTGAGACCCGTGCCTGCTAAGAGCCTGCCTGCAGTTCCTGCACAGGTCTTGGCAGAGGCACCAGTGCATGACCATGTGGCCAGGGTTCCCTGCCTGCCTTGCTCCTTCCCTGAGTGGCTTCCCAGAAGGAGCAGGATGGATGGGAGAAAGCAGATACAGTCGGAATGGCTGCTGCCTGGCCCCCATGGCCGTTGGTGCAGTTGGTGCCAACCTGTTCGGACTGCCATCCAGTGCATACCAGGCTACGGGCTTCCTGCGGCACGCCCAACCTCCTGCCCGCAGGATGCTTACCATCCTCCTCCCAGCCCTCTGCCACTCCTGCCAGCTCGTAATGCTTCTTGCGGAGCTCCCCCAGCTTCTGCCGCTCTTTCTGCAGCTGGTTTTCCAGCTCCAACACACGCACCTGAAAGACAAAGCGCACTCTGTTACCGCCCTACTGCATCCCAGGGCACTGGCCACTGCTGGTGACACAGCTGGCTCGGCCACCCATGTGCTCCATGAATTTCTGCTGCAACTCGGCCCTCCAAAACTAGCTGTGCCTGTGCACAGAGATGTGCCAAGCTGAGCACGTTCTTCTTACACCTGCAGCCTTCCTGATATTAAACCCAAAGTTTCCCCCAATGCACATCCAATTAATGCTCTAATGGCACGTGGTCCTGGAGAGGGGACAGAGCACAAATGTGTGTAAGGCCGAGTACCGTCTGTGAAGGGAGGGGAGGGCTGACTCGGAAATTCTTAGGGATCCTGCAAGGAAGGGACAAGAAAGGAGCTGTCAGGGCTGCCTGATGCTAAATGGAGGCAGGTGCTGTGGGGCAGCATGACAGGGAAGGTGCAGAGGGAGGCCAGAACTGAGCTGGCCTATTGCACTGCGAGGGGAACAGAAGCTCCAATGGGGAACGCTCAGGGGACACTTGGGGAACAACCGCACATAGCTTCCGGGCAAGCCCAGGCCCCTGCTAGGCTTCTGCCTTCACGCCCTGTGCTTTCCGGACAAGATAGCAGTACCCTGGGAGCCAGGCATGCTCCATGCCCATGCGCTCCACATGGCCAGCAGATGAGCAGCACAGCGCACGGTGCCCCCACACGCTGCATTTGGGGAAAGAGATCCCCAGTGAGCATGCAGAGCTCCCCTTCCTCGGGAACGGGTGGCAATGTCAGCCCACAGCCCTCGTGTTACCTCTCCCCGCCACAGTCTGCCTGGGGACTCTCTCAATAGCCCAAACATGCCAGAAACAGCAGGAGGTGGGTATCCAAAAGCACAGAGAAACGTCCTACCTGAGAGTCCATTTCTTGACGCTTGATCTGGGTTAGTGTCATGCTGGAGAAGTCCATACTGTCTGCAGAGAAAGAAGACACACCCTCCCCATGAGGCTTGGTCCTCAGCTTGGCGTCCCCTCCCTGGCTCCACCAGCTCCCAGGCACTGGACAGAGTTCATGGCCAGTGGGAACACGGGCAGAGAGTGGCAGCCACAGGCAGAAACCACCACGCACGTGGAGACGGCCAGCTGAACACAGCACAAAGAGCAGGGATCTCTGCACAGGTCCGTGCTCTGGGAGAGGGCTTGCGGGCCCTGTGCTTACCTTTCTCCTCAATTTGTGACTTCCCTGACTTGGTGGAGGCCACCACACCGGCTGTGGCCTGGTTGACACCCCGAGAGGCTTGCTGGAGCTTGGACAGGTTGGCACTGTCTTTGTCTGCTTTCACCTGCCAGGGAAGAGAGAAGCGATGTGCTTGCTCTCCAGGAGGTACACCATGCAAGGGAGAGGACCTGCCAAACCAGCTTGCTGCTCTGCTGTGCCTTCACACCGCCCTGGCCAGCCCTGCTGGGAGCCACCAGAGCAGCATGTGTGTTCCTCCAAGCAAAGCTGGCAGATGGGGGGATGCCCTGCTCCTGCCCGCTTGAGGCTGGAGCTGCTGCATCTTCAGAGCCAAGACACGGGCAGCACCGCACCTGCATGAGCTTGCAGGGCTGGGGACCAGCCTCCGCTGCAGCACTGGGCTCAGTTGCATCTCTGCAAGGAAGCGGTCATGGAGCTGGTGGTGCTCGAGGGAGCAGCCAAGCTATGCAAACAGTCACCCCCAGTCCTGGGCAGTGGAGGGGGGAACGATCTGGGTGCATTTGCATTGGGCACCATGCAGGGCTCCTACCTTGGAGGCTGCCACCAGTTGCGCGGTGCTGGCTGCGATCTCGTGGGAACACACCATGAGCTCCTCGAATTTCCCTTTCCCTTGTACCACCAGGTCAGCAGCATCGCTACAGGAGGTCAGAGAGAGAGGCTGGGGCCTCCTTCAAGCAGGTCGCGTCCAGCCCTGGATGCACATGCTCCCTGCCATTGCCAGGGGCTGCTCGTCTCTCACCCTTCCTCTCTCTGCTGAGCCCTCCCCTTGGGGACAGCAGGACCCTGACACCCTCCACCAGTCATGGTGGCACTTACACCATGACAGTTGCTCCCCAACCCACGGCCTTGGACGCAGAGATGAGACCCTCTGTCCAGCGGGAATTCTTGGCGTAAAACTCCTTGGGGGATGCTGCGCCCTGTGGATTGGCAGAGGAGAAAGACATGTGTTCGCATGCTGGAGAAAGGGGGACTGACACGTGCCCCCACCCCAGACGTGCTAGCTGAGGCAATAGGGCCTGGGTGCCCGGGGTGCCCCCAAACCTCTGCTCTTAGGGAAATGGAGCAATTCAGGAGGTAGTTTAGGATGTATGTGGCAAGCTGGGTAGACACCCAAACCCTGGATGTCACAGGCTCCCCTGAACAGCATGAGGGGCTGTAGGAAGGGTGCTCAAACCCTTCAGGGCATGCAACAGAGGTCAGCAAGCTCAGCAACATGCCAGGTGCTGCCAGACAGGGGAAGACCTTGAGGCCTGGGACTGGAGATCCTGGTAGTCAGTGTTAATCCTGAGAGCTGTTCTGGCTGGTAGCCTGGGTCTCTGCCTTCCTGTAACAGGGGCCAGAGCTCGGAGCAGCATGGCCACAGGAGGCCCATGGCTCAAAAGGGGATGCCAGGCTGGGCAGGCACCCAGGAGGTCAGGGCTGAGGTCCCTGGTGGTTGGGGTCTCGGCATAGGGTTCGCCTCCCTGCCCACAGGGCGCTGGGCCTGCTCACCCGTCCGCTCTCCACGATCTCTCTCTGGAGGTCCTTGGATGACAGAACCAGCAGTTGGATGGCCTGCATGAGACCTGTGCAGGACCCCAGGATCCTGCGAGACAAAATTCATTGAGCCACAGGGAGCCACAGGGAGCCACACATGTTCAAAATCCCACAGTGGTCACAGGGCAGGGAGGCAAGCAAGAAGACCCCAACACCTTGGGGTAAACGCTTTCCCGGCCAACACCAAGGGCAGTAGGCCCAGTTCTGTGGGAGAGCAGGCCTGACTGACTTGGCTCCCAGGGTCACTTCTCCATCCCCCAAATCCTTCCTCCTCCTCTCTTAGTGCCTGGATATAAACCAGTGTCTTAAACTATGACCTCCAGGGCCCTGGCCAGCACTCACCTCTCGTTCACTTCCAGTTTGACACCAGTGTCACCGGCCCGGGCTTTGCTCAGCATCTCCTGATACGGGGGAAAAACCCACAGTGAGCTGCACGTGCGCTGCCAAGGGGCTCCCTTCCATGCCCATCACTGCCAACAGCACCATTTGGAGAGGCAGTGTGTCCCAGCTGGATGCCGGCCCACTGCCAGCCCAGCTCTGGCTCCTGCTTTGCTAGCAGGTAGGAGGTGTTGCTCGGACCATGGGGGTTTTCAGAGATTTTGGGCTTTCATCTGGCTGCAGTACCCACAGCCTCGGGAACAGCCAGTGCGGGCTCGGGGCTCGCAGCAACCCTGCAGGGCAGCCCCGGCAGGGCCAGCTCACCTCAATCCTGGCAGCCGCAGTTTCTACAGCTGCCGAAGTAGCTGCCATCTCCTTGTCTACCAGATCGCCCAGCTCCTCCTGCTTGACATCCAGCCCTTTGGGTCGCAGCGCCTGGGGCCAGGACACAAGGGAGCGTCTGAAGGCGGCAGAGCACCAGCACAACCCCTTCCACTGGTGCCCACCAGCCCCGGGGGACAGGGCACATGAGACAGGCTGCCGTCCCCGATGTCCTGATCCTCCTTTCCCCAGCCCATCCCGTTCGGGAGCCTGCCAAGGCCTCCGGCGCCCACCCAGGGGTGAAGGCCCATGCAGCATGAGGCCTGGCTCCACGCACCCACCTCCCCGATGGCGCTGATGTGGCTGAGGCAGTTCCTCACTGGTGTGCAGTCAGCGCCCTCCAGGGTGCCCGGTTCTTTCAGGGCGCTGAGGTAGCTGATGGCCTCGCTCCCACACTGCTTGCAGGCCTCCAGCAGACCTGGCCAGACCACAGGGGAGGCTGAGGAAGCCATGCGTGGGGCAAGAGCACCCAGCACCCTGCCCTCCCCGGCCCCACAGCACTCACGGTCAGCAGGCTCCATGGGGGCCATGTGGGAGGTAGCGCTTCCTTGCAAGATGGTGTCGCTGATGAGGTGGGCAAAGAGGGCCACGCAGGGCAGCAGGCTGCTCATGTCTGCGGGCAGGAGAGAGGGCACATGGCTCAGTTAAAGCAGGCACTTGCGGGCCAGGCGGTGTGCCCTGAGCTGGAACGATGATGGGGCGAGCCCGTTCGGCACTACTCAGCTTCTTTTGCACATGCCAGGAAGCCCCAGGGCCTTGCACCCTGCTGTGTGCTGGAGCTGTCCCTTCCACCCATCCGAGCCCCTTGCCTGAGCCTGGGGCTGCCTGGCTCTCACCTGTGCGATTGGAAAGGTATTTGCGGTGTGCATCCTGAAGCCTCTCTATGCAGTCAGAGGCTGCCAGCGTCCTGGACAGGAGGTAATCTGCAGACACACAAGAGACGGGACTCCAAGACTTTGTGCATCCCTGTGCACAGCAGAGCCCTGTTGCATGGCCAGGCTGTCCTGCCTGCACTGTGGCTGCCTGCAGCTGGGGGTGCTGCCGGCTACGAGGCACAGGGCACCATTGGATGTTGGAGGAAAACAGGACTTACCTGCTGAGCTCGTGCAGCTGATGTGAGCAGGGTCTTCAAGGCGGCTGAGGGAGTCCTGCACCATCTGCTCTGCCTCCCGCACGGTGCCCTGCAGCAGGGCAAACTGCTCCTTGCTGAGGCTCTGCTGGAGGGCCTGCTCCACGTTCTCCTGTAGAGCCAACGTGGGGATCAGTGCCCTTGCTGCCCCAGCTGGTTAGCGCAATCCCCTGATGCCCCACTGTTGCCTCCAGCTCTTATTGATGGCCAAAGACCTGCAGTGGGTCTCAGCATGGAGGAAGGCTCTGCATTGCTCTGCTACAACCCAAGTGGCCAGCTGAGCAGAACTCAAATAGCCATGTGCCGGGGAGTGCAGCTCCTTGTGTGGCTCCTCTGAGCATGGTCGGAGCAGCCCTTGGGCTCCAGCACGCTGCTGGGATGCCAAGCAATGCCAGGATGCCCCAGTGCTGGTGCTAGCCAGCATGCCATGTCGGGGTACCTTGTCTTTCAGCTGGGTCTGCAGCATCTCCAACACCTTTTTGCTGCTCTCCTTCTCGCTGCTGAGTGTGTCCCGCAGCTGCTGAAGCTCAGCCCGCAGGGCTGCCATCTCCTCACCATGCTGCTCCGCCGCTTGGCTCAGGCTGTCCCTCTCCTGCTCCAGGCCTGCTATCCTGGTGCTCTGCTCCACGCCCAGCTGGATGGGCACAAAACAGGTATCAGAGCTCTGCTGACGGCATGACAGGGAAGAGACAAACCCTTGCATTTGGGGAATTGCTCATGGCTTGTTCCAGGCCAAGACCCAGTCCGCCCCTACCATCCCTGCTTGGTGTGTCACAGCCCTACATCCACTGTGTCCAGGCAGCAACCTTGCAGGACATGATGGCCTTGCGTGGGACCAGCCGAGGCTCCCTGGAGTTGTCATTTTGCTTTTATCGGCTGATGACTGTCGTCACCCTGATATGTGAGTGAAGCTGGTGTGGATGAAAGGTGCTGGCTGCCAGCTCTGGAGCTGGCTCTGTCCTGAGCGTGTCTTGCTGCAGCCTGCCTGTCTGCCCCCGGGGAAGGAGAGCTCCTGCCAGTTCCTGATGCACCAACCTCTATAATGAGCCTGGAAAAAGCCCTGCAGTCCTACACAGTGAAGGACCACATCTTCATGGGCTTGACAGACCTTCTGGCATGGCATAAAGAGACTTGTAACACGAGGCACACACTGCCTGCTAGTTTTACAGCGGGGCAGAGCCATCCTATCTGACTCCTACCACCACTGGGGATTTCATTCAGTGATTCCTGCCTTCCCTGAATGAGAGCAAATCTTTCGGCTTTTCCATCAGGAAGGGCAGTTTTACAGCACAGACATGGTGGTGACAGGCACCTGCTTTCTGCCTAGCTGCTGGGTCTGGGGCAGGCTGTGGAGAGGCAGGCAGCTCCCTGGACTGCCTGCACTGAACTAGAGTCCTGCTAGCTCTGAAGGGTTCCCAGGTTCCATCCTTGCTGCCCTTGGCAGGCCCTGCCCCTCCAGCTAGGTGATTTGCTACTGCTAGGGAGTACTGATTCCAGGGAGTACTGCTTCATGCTCTCTCACATCCACGAGTGTTAAACCCCGTGGTGCTGATCGCTAAAACCATGTGGATCTGGAAACAGTGAAGAAAGCAAGTGGGTTATCAAGCTGATGGCATCTTGATGGGTAACGCTTTGTTTTATCTGACTACTGCAATGGCCACCCTTTGTCTGGGTTTTCTGGGCAGGGCTGAATAAATATCCCGAGGCCCACCGGTGAGGAACCAGAGGAACCGGCCCATGCTAAGGTGATCAGAACAGGGCTGCAGTGCCAGGGTGGCTGCGGAGGCAGTGAGGCCACGGGAGGATGACAGGCCCAGCATGGGGTGGCAGCAGCACCAGTGTGGCCCAAGGGGCCGAGAGGAAGCGCTCTCACCTGCGTGCTGGACTCCAGCGTGCCCTGAAGGGCTTGCAGCTCCTGCTTGCTGGCTGTCAGCTCCCGCTTTAATGTTTCCAAGACTTCTGTTTGCTCCTGAGACTGCAGGCAGAACAAAGTGGTCCCAAGTCCGCACCCCACAGGGGTGCTGGCCCCGGCTCCTAGTCGAGTGCCCTCCCAAGCACTCCTGCCCCTTACCCTGCAGTTCCCCAGCCCTCTGCCCTCCTCCCTTGCACCCATCTGAGCACGGGGCCTCAGCCCTGTCCCCACTGCATGCCCCTGTCCTGGCACCGCTTGGGACCTCTCCACTCTGCTCTGGGCCCTGACTCACCTTCCTCTGGGCCTGCTCGCTCACCCGCTGGAAGGAGTCCTCCAACTCCTTCTTCTCCCGCTCCACGTCGCCTTGGGCCTGTCTTGCCACTGTCATCTGCTTGGTGACCTCTGCGTTCTGAGGACAGAGCGTTCGAGAGCTCAATGGCTGCCCAACCTGACCTCCTGTCCTCCCTTGGCCAGTGCCAGCCTCCCACCCCGGCCCCAGCTCACTTTTGGGGCAAAACCCAGGTGCTCCCACCCAGGCAGAGCAATCAGGAAAGCTCTAGAGAGCATTTGTGCAGGGCATCACCTTGCGGCGGCTGACGGGAGATGGCCAAAGGCCACCAGGCCAGGCCAGGAGCCTACCTTCCGCAGCAGGTCGGCGTGGTTCTGCACCAGCTCGCTGTACTTCTCCTTCAGCTTGGTGTATCGCTGCTCATTCGCCTGCGCCTTCCCTGCCACATACACACGTGTGCACAGCAAGGTGAGCACCCAGCAGCATCCCGGCAGCAGATCCCCTGCCCCAGCATCCCCGTCTCTGTGGACCTGCTGGGCCAGACCCCTCTCCTCACTTTCGATCTCCGTCAGGCTCCTCTGTGCTTTCTCGGTGTCCTCCCGCTGCTTCTTCAGCTCCTCCAGCTCCGCACGCAGGAACTCACTCTCGTCCAGGGCCTGCTGCTTGAGATGCCGCTGCTCGGCCAGCTCGGCCTCCAGCTCGCTGATGCGCCCGCGCAGCTGCAGGGCTCGCCGCTCGCTCTGCGGGGACAGCAAGCTGGGCATGTGCCGGCAGCTCCTGGCGGCTGTCTGTTTAGTGTGTGCCCTGCTGGCAGCACCCTGGGGCACTTGGCAGGGACTTGGGGACAGCCCCGAACACACCAGCCGGAGCATCAGCTGCGGCAGGTTAAACTGGGTCTGGGAGTGAGTTTCATTCCCCCGGCAGAGGTGCAGCCTGGGTGCTTCAGCCCTGTCAGGGCTGTCTGCCGTGGCCAGTGGGGCCCCTTGCCCGTGGGCGCTGGGGAACCGTGACCCAGCACACCTACAGACTCCTTGTACCTACAGAGATTGCTCCCCAGGACCCAGAACCGGGGGAGCAGCAGGCAGGATAGACCCACAGACATGGTCAAGGCCTGGGACCAGCAGCTCACAGAGGCACAGCACCCCCTTGAGCAGCCAGCGGCTGAGGGTCCAGTGCCCCACGCTGGGCCCGTTCACAACGCAAGCTTCCAGACCTCATCCTGCCCTGGGATCGCTGGGGCCCGTTCACCTCCAGTGCTGCTGAGAGCAATGCCCCAGCCATGTAAACACAAACAGGATGGTTATAAACCCACCTCAGCCTTGAAGTTTTCCAGTTCCTCCTTCAGGGCACCAATCTCCCTGTAAAGCTGTTCAATTAACCGGTCCCTGGGAAGGAGAGAGACACCAAATGCCTCCTCCGTGCTCCCGACCACCAGCACGGAGGTGTAGAGATTAGGAGAGAATAACACTGCAGTGTTGCCACATCCACTGGGCACAGCTGAGCCAATCCCTGTGTGCCTGTTCCCCAGAGAAGACTGTGGCTTGGGGACAAGCACTGAAGACTATCGGGATCCTTCAATTTCTTTGCATACAAAAATTGCCAGCTTATCTTAGAAAGGGGACGGGGATGTGACAAAGGTACATGAATAATGCAGAGCCCTGACAGAAAACCAGATGCTTCAGCTCCTCTTCTGCATAACAGAAGAGCAAGAGAGACGTATGGAGATCCTGGGATTGGTCTGGATCTGGCCACAGGGTCTCTAAGATGGCCTGATGGCGCCTGCCAGCATGGTGGACAGGTGGCCTTGGGAGAGGAGATCTCTCCTTTGCCATGAGGGCTGGGAGCATGCAGCAGCCACCCCACAGCAGACTTGCGTGCATCTGCTCCTGCTGCGCAACACAGAGCTCCAGATCTGCTCCAGGCCATTTCTACCACTCACGGTATCGCAGAGCTGCAGGCTTGGGCTCATGGCTCAAAGGTGCTCTCCGGAGTGGACTCCGGATAAACTGCCCCCTGGGAGGGAGACCCAGGCCTCAGCATGCAGGAACAGCACCCGAGCGTGAAGCCCTGCAGGGAGAGGAGAAGCCGCGGAGGCTCCGCAGGGAGAACTCACTTGTCATCCTTGTTCATCCCGTTCTGACTGTTGAAGTTGAAAGGATCGTTGCTGAAAGAACTGCCAAAGATGTCATCAAACTTATTGTCAAACAGACTCTGGGGGGAGAGAAATGCAGAGCCAGTGAGTCAACCCAAACCTGCTTGAGACACCCCAAGGAGGAATGCATGGAGCCCCAGGTCCCCCAGCTTTCCTGGCTGTAGCACAAGCCCCCAGCGGGGTGGTGGAGGCAGGAGGGTGCTGAGCCCTACAGAGCCAATCCGTGGGCAATGCCTGGACCTGCCTGCTATGCGTTGCTATGTTATGTCTGTCAGCAGGGCTGTTGACTCCTTGTGTCACCTGGACACCTGGGGCAGCTGCTACAGGACTGAATTTTCCTGTTGCCCTGTGCTGCGCAGCCTCACTTATGGGTGTCCAATACAGAAAATCAGACCCCGGTGTTTAACATGAGGCATCTATGGTCTGCTCCCAACTAACTCCTGGGGAGGGAGATCCCCAATGCCATTTCACTGCACACCGGTTTCCCTCCCGAAATGCTGAACAGCCAGGGAGAGCCATTGTGAGGATCGCCTCTCCCAGCCTCAGTGACATCCAGCCCGGGGCCCTTGGGAAGGAGGTCTAGCACAAGCCTGTAGAGCTTCAGGGCAATTTTGGGAAGCAAAACGTATATAGCCAGTCATCACTGGAGGGCACCAAACTGTTAAGAGAAGCACCATGGCATCACTTCAGCCTCCCCAGACTATGCAGTGCTCCCAGCAGCCCTGTGGGCACCCACCCCCTGGGAACACACAGTGCCAACACGGCCCTCTGCGTGGAGGTTCCTTAATGCCTCTCAGCCCCACAGGCTCCAGGCCTTCACCGCTTTCTGCTTTCTAAGATCCAACCAAATCACAGCTTGGAGAGACAACCCTGGACGCAGTCTGGCTGTGGAACCCATGGGCGGATGAGACCCTTTTCACAGCAAGAGAGGCAGATCGCAGCTAGGAGAGCCCGGAGGAGGCTCCTGGTGGCTCACCTGTGACGCCGTGTCCATCTCCACTAGATCAGTGATGGGCTCGCTGTCTGGGGAAGATGCCTCAGCAGGGATGACCACCACGGGGCTGATGTGCTCCGACAGTGCCGAGGCTCGCAGGAAATTGGGAGGGTTCTGGCAAGGGAGGAGAGTGTGGCTACGCAGTGCTGAGACCTGCCCCTCCACAGGACTTCAGACACAACTGGCCTAAATCCAGCCCTACTGCCATCCCCAGCAGCCCCAGAGCTGGCTAGGAACATGCCCTAGCAAGGCTGTGGTTCAGTGAGGTGGGAGCTGCACTCCGTTCTGGCTGCTGTGCCTGCAACATGCACCAGAAACACAGTTCGTGTCCCCTCTGCCGACATATTGCAGGCCCAGCCCTCCGCTCTGCAGATGCCTGGTTAGGGCTGGGCTCAGCGCTGAGGCGTTGTGTTTCCAGAACAAAATAGGTCTTAAATCTGCTACAACCAGGGTGTGAGGGGCTGTCCCTGCTGTGGCCAGCTCTGCAGGCAGCTTTGGCTCCAGGAGGCAGAGCTTGAGGTAGACGTGGAGTGGCATCACGCCGCAGGCTCATCGTAGGAGCTGAGCATGACGTTTACAGTTTGGAAAGTCATTTTGCTCCTTGCACCTCCCAGTTCTGCTGCCCCGAGAAGGGATCCTGGACCAAAGCCCCGGGCAGGGACAGCAGCAGCCAGAGGAGCATCTCCTTCCCAAAGGGTCAGACCCAGGAAGGCCTTTGGGGATGAACCTCAGGCCACGCTCTGCTCTTGGCTGTTCTCAGGAGCTGGATAAACTCCCTTAGGAAGCAAGCATGCAGCTTGGCCACTGGGCGTGCAACCCAGATATGCAGAAAGCAGCTGAAAGAAGCTCCCTCACTTGCAGGAGTGGCGCACCAGCCCCGGCAAGCTGTGGCTGCAGACACCAGCCCCGATCCGTCCAGCTCCAACTGCGAGGCTGTGCAAACTGTGCGCTTCTGTTAACCTCTGCAAACTGGAGGCCCTTATAGCACATCTGGGCTCTGATCAGCTCTGGCCACAGAGCTGCACAGTGAGTCCCGAGTCTCCTCCAGCCCTTGGAAGGGGAGCACACCTTTGCGCCCCTGCTGCAAATCCTGGCCATGGGAATGGCGAGTGTTCCCCATGCCCCGGGCAGACCCAGATCTGTGGCTCTCACCTCTGGAAGCTGTGGGATCTGAATCAGCCGCTTGAAGTATTGCAGGTTACTGGAGCGATAGAACAGGTCCTTCAGCCTGAAAGAAGAAGGGCAGAGGTTGGTAAGGAAGGCTCTCCACATGCTGTGCCCCACTTTCTCACGTATACCCACATGGGCAGCTCCTCCGCATGCCTCCTCCAACCTCTCGCCTGGCTCCAGAGCAGCATCACTGAGTTGCTGCTCTGTGCTGGAGGGGACAGTGGTGTGTGCTGCCATCAAACCCACAGCAAGATCTGCGAAGGCCCCCCAGATCCCAGCCTCCCACCTCTTGCTCCGTATAAGAAGCAAATACTGGCAAATATTGAACCCCACAGGCCTTCTCCCATAAACCCCGAAGGGACGGACCAGAAAAGCAGAGAGAAGGACCCAAAACTGAGAACCACAGGAGAATGGCTGCACTTGGTCAGACCAGAGGTCCAGCCCCCTCTCTGTCCTGTCCCTGAAGTGGCCAAAATTGCATGCTTGAGGGGACAGCAGAAAAAAACACTGCTCCCATTATACTCCCAGCAATCAGTGGGTCTGGGTTTCCAGCCTGGGAGCTACATCTACAGCACCACATTTAATTCTCTGCATGGGCATCTCTCCCATGAGTAGGTCTACCTGCTTTCTCGAGCTACTTCCAATATTGGCATCAAGAGCATCCTGTGCCAAAAAGTACTCTCCACTGTTTATTTTAAGCCTGCTGTCTGATCATTTCCTTTGGCACCTTGGCTTTTGCGAAATGAGAAAAGCAAAGCGTTGTTCCCTCTCCCTTTTCCACTTGGTTTGTGATTCTCCACACCTTTACCATAACCCTCAAAGGTCTCCTTTCTCAAATGAAGAAATCTGTGTCCATTCAACTTCTCCTTGGGCCCTCTGCCCACACCTTGCTCTTCTCTTGGCTGCTCCTGCTCTTGTAACACCCCCTGGGCTGGGGACCACAGCCACTGCGGTGCAGCAGCACCCCCTGGCTCTCCGTTCCCTTCCCGGCCATCCCTGACATTCGACTTGCTGTGCCAGTGCCACCGAGCTGTTGTTTTCTGAGTGCTGTCCACATCCGATACAACATCCCTGTCCTGGGTGGCCAGAGCTTATGCAGCGCCTAGATGAGTGCTGACATTGTTGCTAGTATTTTTCCCGGGGGGGCACTGATTTCAGTGTTTGACCTTGAATTGAGCTGCCCTATCACTGCACGGTTACTTGGCACTGTGATGTCCTCCCACTGTTCTCTGTGGTCACTTTTCGTTTCGACTGCCCTAAATAATTGTGTATCAGAGGCTGTGAGGTTTCACTATTCACTCTCTTTTTCTCTCATTTAGAAAAACACTGAACAACACCGGTTCCGGCACAGTCACCTGGGGATTCCCTGAGAAACTCAGGGAATCATTTGTCTTTTAAGTCCAGCACTTTGTCTCCTGTCTTTTGAGCAGTAACTAATCAAGAAAGAGCTGCCCTCACATGCCAGAGCAGCTTAATTTCTTTTGGAGCTTTTGGAAACAGACTTTTTCACTGTATCATCTGTATCACTCTGCATGTGCCTGCAGATTCCCCCCAGGACTCTAATAAACCCTGACTCAACTTCACCATATAGCAATGCTCACCCCATCCCATTCTATCATTTTATTAAAATCGTCCTCGTTTCACCATGGTGCCAAGCCCCAGGTCAGCCCCACCAGTGCCTTCTTCCCCCTCCCTCTCTCACCAGAGCCCTTTTTAAAGAACAGCATGATTTCAAATATTTTGCAGTCCTCTGGCATGAAGATACCCAGGCAATTTTCCAGCAACATGTTACAGCCACTCTCTCACGTGTGAGTTTCTGGATAACTGGATGAATGCGACTTGGTTCTGCCTATCTGTTCCTACCCCTTTTATCTGTTTCTTTTAAAATCTCTGCTATTGATACTTAAATCTGGGATAGTTCCTCAGACATGCAGACCCTGGCTCCAGATCAGGGGCCGCTGCTGCTGTGAGTGCCTTTAGTTTTTCTGTTCCCAATTTGTCTCCCACAAGCGCTCCCCTTGAACTGCTGTGACTCACCAGCCTCTGGTTTATGTGAAAAACTATTGCTCACACTGTGCTTGAAGCAAGTGCTCCTCAGGATCTCATTTCGTGTTGCCTTATTACAGTTTTAGATTTTTCATGCCAGGCTGGTCTCTGTGCTCCTCGTTTGGGCATGCCATGCATGCTCTGAAGGATGGTGTTTCACTCCTCAAAGCCACCCCTGCTTTGCTGCCTAACCACGCAGCTTCCCCAACACACAGCCTCTTTTCTAATGTCTTTTCACAGACAACACACTGAGCATTGCTGCCCACTGCTGCATGTTATACAGTCTCCATGACACCTGCAAGTTCTATCCTTTTAACAAGCTTCCTCAGTTTTGTACAATTTGCCTTTTTTGAAATTAAACACTGCTCAGGGAAATCTCTTCCCTTCTCCCTTCTTCACACCCACAAAGGCAATGGCCTTGACTACACTATGGGGCACACGCAGTCTCTCCAGTAACAGCATTTCCAACTGTGTCCTGTCGCTGCTCAAAGGACAACTACTCTGGAAAAAAGCAGGATTCAGGTCTTTCCTCTGCACTTCTGCCTTCCTCAAAAGCCCAGTTGGGTTTCTGCCCTGTGAACAGGTCACCCCAGCACTCCTTCAAACGCACCACAGTTGCATCCTTCTCCCAGCAGAGCAGTGGGAGCCAGGCCCTTTGCGAGCAGAAAATGATGCGAAAGGGTAGCTCCCAAAGATGTGACAGCCTGCTGCGCCCAACACCCTATCCGCACCGACTGCACGCTGTCCTGGGGTGTCACCAGGCCTCCCTGGCAGCCACCTGCTGTGCTCAGCTTCAAAGACCCTGTTAAACACACATTTTCTTTATGCAGCAAAGCTTCTGTGCTAAATGGATCAAACACTTCCAGCAAAGTTGGGAAGGGCAGGACTGGGTCCTCGGCAATGCCTGAGAGCCTTTCATCTCAGCATGCCAGCTGCACTTTGCAGTTAAAACTGCAATTAAATGGTTGAGGATTTCAAATCATCAGCTAGCATTTTATATCAAATGCCATTAGTGGCTGAATGCCTCTTTAGAATTAATAACGCAGTTATCTAGTAATTCAATAGCAGAGGATTAGTGAAACAGAGTGGGCGTCCTGGAGAAACCAGCCCTGCTCCAGGAGAGCCATTTCTGAGCAGAGGCAGAGAAGTCAGACTGGGCTGACTTCTCAGCCCCAAGCCAAAATTCTGCATTTCATCCGCCTCCATTGCTTGGCTGCTGAGCACAATTATAAAGGGTCCTGGTGGCCCACTTGGCCTGCAATCGGTACCGAACAGAGCTCTGGGTGGGTGCATGGTACTCCTTCTGAACTGAACTCTGTATGCAAAGTATCACCTACAAATGAACCACGGGTGAGAGACTTGTCCATCCAGGCACTTACTTTCTGAACTGTTCCAGGAAGCGGTCCCTGTGGCCCTGCAGTGTATCAGCTGGGAGACCTGGAAGATGAAGCAAATGTAAACCTCACCTCCCTAGGAACATGCATGGCCACATCACTTCCGCATGGCCATACAGGACGGGTGCTTCCCAGGGATGGTCAGCCTTCTCCTGGGGTTTGAACGCTCCAGGCTCAGCCTCTCGCTGCAGGATGGGCTAAAGTGCGGGATCACATCCCCTGAGATGTCCACAGGGCCCTGGAGAGGATGTTTTTCTGGGGCAGTGGGGGATCAGGGGCTGAGAAAGGTTGCAAGATGGCATTCAGCTGCTGTCTCTACAAGGTGCTGGGGAGATGCAGCTTTCTCAGCCCACGCAATGCACTGTTGTTAGTCCAGCCTCTCTAAAGCCAGCGACTGCAAGGCTGCATTTGTGACTCAGGACTAAAAGGGGAACGTGAAGAAACCTAAGGACTCAGACTGCTGGGCAGTACCAACAGCTGGATTCTCCCACAGGCTTGAGGCTGTGCTCAGACACGACAGAGATGTGCTCCCAAGACACATGTAGAGGTCCAGCCCAGCCAGACCTCCTGCCTGTGATGGCAAGCCTTTGGCTCATGCTACCAAGTGCTGGGAGCCCCAAGACTGCAGAGAAAGGGTGGTTTGTTGGGAGAAGAGCAGCACAGCACAGCATCCACCTTCATGGAAAGCTGTGCCAGGAACTCTCGGCCTGATGCAAATCGCCTGTGGTCCAGCCCAGCAATTAGGGGTAGATGACGATCCTGAGAGGTGGCAGCCCTGGAAATACTTACAGGAGTGGAGTTTGAAGAGGAGCTTGACAGTGTAGTCATAGAGGTGGCTGCAGTCCAATATCACCTGGATCAGCGGGGCCAGGCGGCACTGGCCTGCAGCAGTGACCGACACAGAGCGTGACATGTCCAGGGAGTTGAATACTACCGGAAGAAAAGTAAAGATGGTGCTTAGGCCCTGTTCCAGGGGACTCATGGAAACCGTTACCCTCAGCATGGAAGGTCACAGGGTATTACGTGATTTCTGTGCGGCAGTTCACATCAGCAGGCATGGGCCTGAGTGTGTCTGTGACATTCCCTTTCCATCTGCAGCGCCTGGAGGACAGCAGGCTTCGTTCTTGGCCTGCAGACACCCCTCAGCAAGTCTCAGCACCCGCCACCAGCCACAGCTCTGCTATGGAAACTTGTGCTGGGGAGACTCCATCTGCCACATGATGTGGGCAGACCGTTGAAGCCAGAATTTGCTTGATCCAAGGGAGACAACCAGCTCCAAGCTAATGGTCTAAATTTTAGATTTGGGGGACAGCAACAGCCCTCTAAGGCTGGTCCATCTCCTCCCAGACCAGATGTCTGAAGCAGGTCAGCTGTATTAGGCCAACATGACCTGGAACAAGAGACCTGCTGGCTCTTGGGGCTGGGACCCAGCCCTCTGCCATCCAGCTGTTTGCTCCCTATTTGTCACTTGCAAGCTCAGCAGGAGAGCAAATTCCCAACTGTGTTTCCCAGGGCACCCATGCAAGTATGGGAACACTTTTGCTTAGCGCTGTGGGCCAGCCATCAAGGGCTCAGTGCACATCACAGGCATGGAGAGGGGAGGAACCGGGAGCAACACAGCAGTGGTGGGCTGCACATGCACTGTGCTCCCCCTTTCAGTCTCTCTAGGCCCTGCATCCCTGCCGGCATACCCATCTCATTCCTTCCAGAGGCATTTTCTCCAGCCAGGGCTCAGCCCTGAGGAAGCTGTGCTGGCAGAAAGCACCTTGGAGGGCTCTCCATTTGCACTGCGGACTAATGGACTGCCAGCTGCTTTGCATCAACCACTTGTGCCCCTCGCAAGGCCTTGGCCCCGGCCCTTGCTGTAGCTCTGTGTCTCCCCACACCAGCAGCAAATATTTTCTGAGTCCTGCCGGGTTTTCAGGCCTAAAGAGCCTGGTCCTGAGACCCCACTAGGTTCCTGGGGCAGAACTCCATGTCTCCCAAGCAGCACGCAGCCCCTCAGCTTGGTGCTCTGCCTGCCACCACCGTTTCAGGGCCCTGTGCTTCAGGTGGGAGGAAAAGGATGAAAACCCACCTCAAATAACACCGGAATTTTGATGGTTCTGCCAGCACCCAGCTGAAACCCTGAAGGACAGCACTGCTCTGATACAAATACTGGGCAAACAGGCCAGAGCGGCAGGGAGCTTGGGCCACGCTCCAGCCCTTGGGTGACTGCAAACTGCCCATTTTTGGCAGATGATGTCAGGAGCAAGAGAATCAGCACCCCTCACTACTGACCCTGGGCCAGAAGGGAGCAAATGATGCCCCTCTGCAGTGCAAGGCAGGGAGGTAACGCTGAGCCACAGCTCCCTCCTTTCCCCGCTGTCAGGGCTGCACTGTACGGCCGCCCTGCAGTCATGCCCAGCTATTTCCAGGCAGCACAGCCGTTCAGGTCTCCCTGCTGGGCACCCAGAGATGTGTGCACAGAAAGCCAGATGCAGCCAGAGACTCCAGCAACACCCAGAAGCAAAGGACACTGTCTTGTGTCCGTGATCCTCTGCAGCAAGTAGAGAATGTGGAGACTGTGCTGACACACGAGCCTCCCCTGTAACTGTCGGCAGGTTGCAGGGCTCCTACCGCACCCCTTGGCCATTTGAGGCATGTTTCACACGTCACAGTTAAGTTTGGGGTGTTGTAAAGGGTAGGCCGAGGTATTCTTCCTAAGCAAGTGAGTCTCCATGTGACCTGAAGCATTTGTACAAGGCACTAACAAAGCTGTTCCCAAAGAGTTTATCAAGGTATGGGCACACAGACTGCTTCAAGGGGGCTTCCTGGGAGACCGGCAGGAGCTGGAGGCTACAAGAGCAAGACACAGAGCCCCACATCCTCTAGTTTCCATGTTACATCTGCTCATGTGGACTGAAACAGAGATCAGCCATACCTAGAGGAACAAGTGCAGGAAGCGCAACACAGGCTCTGCAAATGGCATCGCAGCCTGGGCTCCCTTGTCTTCCCAAAGGCTGGCACGAGGGAACCCCACAGGAGCTCACGGCTCCTGCCCTGTGAAAGAAACCTCTGAAGGAGTTTCCTGCCCTGAACCAGCTGCATGGGGTGGAAGCCCATGGCAGTCTAGCAAAGCTATTGGGGAAGACGGCAGCTTCATCCCTCTCTATCCAGCAACTCCCTCCCTGGAAGCGCAGCAGCGATAGCTCCTGAAAGTATTCCTAGGACCAGGGCTGCATGGCACGGACCAGCCCTTCAGCACCGGCCCCGCTGAGCAAGCTCACGCACTGCTGTCCTGCTTCTCCTGTGAACCCTGAGATGAAGGCACTGTTCCAGCTCCACTAGAACACATCCCTGTACTACAAGCCAGCCAAATTCACTCTTGCCTCAGATAAAAGCATACAGGAACCTTCATGTCATGACACATTTCCACTTCTGCTTCAAGGCTATCACATGCCTCTGCTATATTGTAGTGCCAGCACTCAAGGCCTTGTAAATCCAACAAATGAAGGATTGCCTTGATATTGCTTTAATTTGTCCAAAACACAATCCTGCTACTACATACAGAAGTGCATTACAACTCATGGCTCCCTAGTCCCGAGAGTTGAGACTCGCTTGTGTTCACCATTCTGCTTGACTGTAGCCTCTATGCGCACAAGGAAGAGAGCAGTTGGTACCCCCACCTCTCTCTGAAACTGCTGTAAAATATCCGGGGGAGCTGATGTCCTCCGTTAATAAAAAACAGATCCTGTCACAAGCCCAGATGAAACCCAAGAAGAAATCCAGCCCAGGGAGAGCACTGAAGTGAGAGTTCATGAAGACCGGGAAGTGAAACTGGAGGAGTGTGGGGAGGAAGAGTAGAGCTGTACGGTGCAGCCGGCTCCACGCAGGCTTCCCAGCAATGCTGGAGGGCTGCTGGGGGGAGGCATGAGCCAGGCACAATTCTCTAACATGAAATAATTTTGGCTAATAATAACTCTGGTGAAGTGCACGAAAAACAGATGAGCTCAGACGCCCTCAGACAACTCCCTTCCTGGAGCCTGAGACTCAGCATCACGCACACATCAACACCCCCATGAGCTTCAATTGGGAACAGTGGAGGTGGCTCAGCCTCCTCTGGCGCTGCACCCACGGCCACAGCAGGGTCTCACCCCGCAACTCCACAGCTCACAGCAACCCCAGGTCATGAAAACAAGAGGGTGTCTTACCTGTCTGGAAGAGGTTCAGCTCGCACTCCAGATAGTCAAACATCTCCACTGTCAGTTGGAAACTAGGAAGGAGGAACAAAAACATTAGAGAGCATCCCCATGGCACCGCACAAGCCTCATCTTCTGGCAGGTGTCACCCTAGAGGGACTCGCAAGTGATTCAGCGTAGGAGCCCACACTGCCATGGCACCCCTTGGGAAGGATGCAGACAGCGGTTGTGCTCGTTGGGACGCTTCCCAGAGCACCTGTAATGTGCTCACCTCAAGGCTTTGCCTGCTCCTATTGCCCATGGTAGAAAGTGGGGGAGAGGGTCCAATGCGGGCCCCTGTCCCTGGTTCAGACAGGCCGCTGGCAAGGGCATGCAACGCCTTTCCACCAGCGCTACCTGACATCTAGATTCCTCCCCTCGCCTCCTAGCCCTGGCGTCCCTGCCTGGGAATGCCTCATTTCTCCTGCCCCGGACTCACAAATTATTGACGTCGTTCTCTCCAGCCTCATCAAGCTGTCGGTCGGACATCTGGAGGTTGCCAGGGAACCTGGGATTCTGCACAAGGAAATGGGAGGACGAGTCAGGGAAAGGGCTTTTGAGGACTTCCCAGTCTGGTCACAGCTCTGCAGCTGCTGAGGCAGTGCTGCTGCCAGGCTGTGAGGGCCAGAGCTGCCGTTCTGGCCCATGGCCATGGGTGCAAGAGATAGCGATGGCTCTTCAAATGCCCCAAGGAAGTCCCCTTGGGCTGAGAAGTACTGCACATTGGCCTCCTCAGCTGGGGGAACATTGGAGTGGTGGCTGTCTCTCTAACCAGCCCTTAAAAGGTTTTGGTGGCAGGCTAAAATCTCATGGCCCATAACCGGGTCTTCTCCTTCTGCCTTGTCAAAGCAAGCCTGCAGGCTTCCTTAAAGAGCTGTGCCACGAAGGGAACAAAACTGTATCCCTGCAAATTCTAGGCTGCTGATGAAGCAAGCAGCAGTGAAGGGCAGAGAGACCCCAGCTCTATCCCACACTATGTCCACAGGCCAGCAGCCTGCCAGCTCACCATAACACGCTCCTGTGCAGGCAGTGTCATCCATCAAAGCCCAGTTCCTCACCATGAGGAAAAGCAACGCTCTGCAAAGACCCCTTTCTCCAGAGCAGGGGTTGAAGAGATGGGAAGTGGCTGGCATCTGCTGCTACAGGGAAAAAGCCCAAGGCCTTTGGTGAAACAGGACTGGAGCCTCCATGATTTGCAGACCCCCTATTCTGTCTAGCAAGAGCCAATCTCCCTGGGTTTAGAAACCTGCTGAATAGGAAGAAGACGGGGCCACCAGCTCTTTCAAGGCACTGTTGAGCAGTTGGTAGAAAAGGAGATGCCTCTTTGGGCCCACACCGTGCAGAAACAGGGATGAGGGTGTCTGTTGGCTATGCTGTTCCTGGCCAGCGCACGCGGCCAGCAGGAAGAGCCGGCAGAAGGAGCCAGTATCTCTGCTCTGGAAGGTGAAGCTTCTTCATGCTGCTTCCCTCATCAGACTATCCTGGCCAGAGAGTTTTAAAGGAGGTTTAAAGGCTTTCTGAAGCGAGGCCCATGTTACAGGACACGGACCTGGCTTCAGAAAGTGCCTTTGAAGGAAGAAGTGTTTGTACTCAATCATCAGGCGTCCTGGAAGGGAACAGAAAGGCCACACAGGGACAGCTATTGCTCAGGCACTGGGGACCACAGGTGCAGGGTGCCAGAGGGGCAGCCCTGGCCTGCAGCCCCTCTTGCAGCTCCCAAGCAGTGCAGCAGGCTGTCCTGGCAGGGCACAGGGCTCCAGAGCCCCTGCTTAGCTGCTGCCAAAGCCCTTGGCTACCCAAGCCTTGTTTTGCACAGGGTTTGTGTTTGAGCAGAGCTCGAAAGAAAGAAAACCCTGCAGGTACCAAATCTGCTGCTGCCAATTATTTTAAGGATTAGGGCACTTAAACCCATGCAGGGCAGTGTTTGAGTGAAGGTCCACAATGATTTTTCATTCTGTTCTTGGAGGCATGCCTTTATTTTTAATGCCCCAAGCCTAAGAAAGTGTCTGCCTAAATAATAAACTCCATTGATGGGAGCGCTGCTTCCCAGAATGCACAACAGGACACATCACGTTGCTTTCTATAAATACGCTCCCCATCACCTTTGGCAAACATCACTAACCAAGTGGCGATCAGGCAAGCTGGCTTCGAGCTATGACAGCAGACCTGTAGCTGGCCAAATCTCTGACCACATCCTCTCCAAAACGCAGCCCAAACAAGGGACCTGAACAGCAGTTCTGGTCTGCAGAGTCAAAACAAGTTCCTAACACAAGCAGAGAGATGGGTGGGGGGGGGGGGAAATAAAAAGTCTGGGCTGTTCTCTGGCCCCAAGTGCCCAGAAGCTCCTTTGGTCCAAGAGCCCAAAGGCCAGAGAGAAAAAATGGATTTCGAAGTGACAGACATTGATAATTTCATTACCAGGCCACAAGCTGGGAACATGACTGGGTGGGACAGGATGGGTCATCATGCTGCTGCGCTGACTCGACCCAGCACAAGGCGCTACCCCTCTCCCAAGCCCTTGCACACCCTCCCCATGTCTGACAACCTTCAATGAGCACAAGTCCTTTTCTGAAGGTTGAATTAAGGGCAATGTATTTCTGAAAAGGATTTTCAGAAAGCTGCTGCAAGTACAACCAACAGATGCTATTTTCCTAAAAGAAACTCTACAAGTCACACGTGGCGGGAGATCCTTGTGAGCCTGCTATGCCTGCGACGCAGTGCGGGGGAAAGCTGCTGCTCCAGTGACGGGACCTGCCTGCTCCCTTGGGGATGCAGCATTTTGCTCTGCTCCCCGCCGCCAAGTGACGAAGATGCTGGGACGGGGGCAGGTAATGTGGAGGCAGAGGCTCTGGGATCACGAAGGCAAAGACAGCCGTGGGCTGAGCAGGCTTGTTTTGTGCTACCTTGTCTTGATTTCTGGTTCATCTCGGAGCACAGGCTGTGCTGACTCAAATAATCCTCATTTGCTTGTATGCCAGTCGGAGCCAGCGCAGGGTCTTCCTGCTCATCCATTTTTGTGCATGAACGGGGATACCCTACCAGGCTAAATCCTCAGCTTCCCTGCCTGCATTCAAGGTGCGATGGAGGAGCTGGGCTCCACAGCAGGGTTTTTCAGGGGATTTACCCTTCAGCACTAGCTGCTGCCCTGCCGGGTCCACAGCCGCATGCACTGCCTCCTGTCCAGCCCTGTCGAATGGGCTGGCTTCAGCCCTTGCAGCTGGGCAGGAGATGCCTGAGCAGGCAACAGGGGGCTGAGGCTGTGCAGGTTCATGGCCGTATCTCAGCCTTCCCCTCCTTATAGTCCAACACATACTCTCTTCCGCCTCTGCCTATCAGGAAGGATATTTGGACTCCAGCAGAGTGGGGGAGACATGCACCCCAAAGCCCAGGGTCTTCTACTGTGAACACCTTCTTTGTAGTCTCCCCACTTCCAGAGCAAAGAAGATGAACCTAAGTGCCTCCAAGGAGCCAACATGTCCAAATATGTCATGAAGACAGCTGTCCCCAGGGCTTTGCTCCTTGGGCCACTTTTGATGCAGGGGAAGGACAGAGACACTGGCAGTTTGTGTCATCATTTCATGGTGGCAGCACGAGGCCCATGATACAGGAAAGGACACACTGGGGTAAGAGTGAGAATTACACTGCTCAGATTGCTCTGCCAGCCACTATCCTGCTCTGCAGCATTTTTGCTGCTTTCTGGCTCTGAATACCCAAAATGTAACCTCTTGTGGTAGCCCCTGAGCTGGGCTCAGCTGGGCTTTAAGAGCAGGGCTAAGTCCTGGACCCCACTCACAGCAGCCCCATCACTCATTACTTGGTGTGGCAGCGGCTCAGTGAGGTCTGTCTCTTGGGTCTGGTGCCCAAAAAGCAAGTCTCCTCCTGTTCACTGTCCTGCACCACTGCAAGAAAATAACCGTCCTCAGCCACTGCTCATCCCATGTTTAAGGCCCTGTGATGGTCTCCTTGTGAGCTTGTTGCCATGCTTTCAGGCATGAAGAAGTCATGAAGAGGCAGCGCCAAGCTGCAGGCACTCTCTCTACTGGGTCGCACCCTCGGTGTCGTGGCTGGGGGCCTCCAAGAGAATGCAGCGGGGCTCAGCACTCATGGCTGTGGTTTGACCATCCCATGTGTGGCAGGTGTCCCGCTGCACCCAGTTACAGAGCCCTGGGCAAAACCAACAACCCCACAACACATGCCCAACGGCTGGTTCGCCCAGCAGCCACAAGCACGCTTCATCCTCCCACTTGGGCTGGTGAGGGGCTGTTAATCCCAGCCATAGAGGGCTGGGTGGGCTGGGCTGGGGTCCTGTGGGGATGGGGACAGGACAGGATGGGATGGAGGACACTCACTTTTGTGTGGAACTCCATCTTTGTTCTCAGCAGTTTGAGGTAGATGCTGCACAGCTGTCCATAGCCCTCGCTCAGGTGACCCTGGGGACACAAGAAAGCTGTTCAGATCTGGGGCAGGCTGCGCCTTCAAAGAAACCTTCTCCCCACTGCTGTGGGCAGTAGCAACTGAAATTTGCCTGTCTGGACTCCTACAGAGTGTGACTGCCTGTCCATGCCTCTCCTCCCTCCGCTGGCCCATTCCTCCCAGGACACAGACTGTCTGAACTTTGGCTGCTGTCTGGGCCACCACTATCTGCCATCTTCCCAAGTCTCTTATCTTCCTAAAACACACAGCAAATGCTCATTGGCACCATGCTGCCTGCCACATACACAGAGCAAGAACCGCCTTGTCCTTCATGCCATGTGCGTGAGCCAGGTATCATGGCATGCAGGTTATGTCTACCAAGAGCACATCAGCTGTGGGCTGGCGTACATCTTGGCAGCAAATATTCCGACAGCTTTATACATGGCCTGGAGAAGGGGAGAATCATGGTGGGATGATTTGGTCATGACTTTCTGGTCATGGTCTCTTCTATTTCAGTTTCAACACTGCTTTTGACTATCAGAGCAGAGAGAATCGCCCATCACTGTGATGCACCTGGGATGCTTTAAGCATGATATGCAAGATGCCTGACTGAACTAAAGCAAAGGCATCAGGCAACTCACAGATGCCCAGGAGGGCCCTTCATCTGAGTTCAGGAACCGTAGCGGGATCCTTGTCCTCATGCAGGGCTGTGCCTGGCTCTGTCAGGGACTCTGCAGGGACCAAGGGGCACAAAGCTCCCAGTGGCACACAGGAGATGAGAGAGATGCATTTGCCTCGCTTCTTCGAAGGCTTTGTAATTAGCAATTCTTCCAGCTTAAACCATTTCTGCCAGAGCTGCCCAGCATCCCACAACTCTGCATGCAGACTCCTACAGAGACTCACCTTGAGGACACCAGGGCCCCTGCAACTCTGGGGTTTTACAAGGTTTTGCCATAAAATAGGAAGAACAAATCTGATCTTGAAGGATGAGATGGATACTGAACACTACCTGCAAATCCAGCACAGTGAGTTCAGAGTACCCACCAGACACATGCTGAGGTAGTATGAGCCACAGCTCTCCCATTTTGCTCTGATGCTGGGAATACATCTACTGCACATGGATTAAGAGTCAAGCTTCTGCCAGCATTTCTCATTGAAGTCTGGGTGCACTCCTGACAGTTGCACTGAAAGAAGAGCTTAAGGCCCAGTAGACAGTGCTAGGGTCAGTAGGAAAAGAAACAGGCTTTGGGGCAGCTGAAGGTCTGATGTCCAGGGTTTTCAAGTACTATGGAATTCTCACGATGGAAAAATGACATTCTGGGGGTCAGCAAACTCTATGGGAAATGGCTTTCTGTGTTAACTCCCTGCAGTGAAAGGTTTGTCTTAAGCTCCTGTCCTGTCCTCATAACTTCACACCAGCTCTGGAAGCTCAATCCACACTTCTGCGGGAGAGGTCCTGCTGCCAAGGCTTTCCTACAGGCTGCCTGTGGCCCGCTAGAGAGGATGAATGCTAGCAGGGTGCACACAGGCCCCTTCATGGACAGTGCAGTCCTGCTCATGACACCTTTCCATGGCTCCTCAAGCTCCTCATAGACATGTCCCATCTACTCCTCCTTCCCTGCTGTGGTTACCAGCACCTGCTTGTCACAGCCCCTCTAGCTCAGCTCAAGCCGCCTCTCTACACTTTGTGGTGATCCTTGCTTCTCTTTCAGCCAGGCTTGTGCCTTTTCCCTCCTCCTTTCCAGAGACATCCTCTCCTCCCATGATACACAAGTCACATCCTTCCCCTCCACCCAGTCCTACAACTCTTCGGCTCCTGGCCCATCTCTTCGCAGTCTGCCTTGCCATGACTTTTCCTGCTCTCCTGTTCCTCTGCTACCCCATTTAATCTACTGTAGTTGGAAAGAGGTCATTTGCATTACTATGAGTATTTCTTGCTATAAATACTCTCTCTCATTCACCCCTCTTCGCAGCAAGGCGAAGCAAACCAAACAGACCTGACATTTCTAGGCTAAGCCACTCTCTGGAGGTGCTGAGCCAGTGATCTCAGCTGGAACAAGCCCAGAGAGATTTTAAGCTTCCTGATATCCACCCAGTGCTCAGTGTTTCAGGGCCTGGCTCCTCTTGGGCAAGAAGATAATCAAGCCAATAATGCAGAGTCAGCTTCAATTTGCAACAGCCTCTCTGCGCTACTGGCGTATCCTCCTCAGGGCAAGATGGTCTCGGGGTAGCTGTGGGGCAGGGGAGCAGCTGACGGAGGCATCCTGCTGCCTGCCCAGCTCCAGCCGTGGGCACAGAGCCTGGCAGGGTGCTGCCAAGGGCCCACCAGCCCGGCCCTGGTGTCCTGCAGCCATTTCCCTATTGGGGCTGGTAGGACTGGCCACTTACCCACATCCTGCTCATGTCACTCAGCTCATTCTTGTACCTCACAGAGTCTTTCAGGACCTGGAAAAGGAATCAAGAATAAAATATCAGCAAGCGAGGGCAGCGCACATAGCCAGCCATGCTCCTGCTAGCTCCAGGCACTGGGGGCAAAGTGGACATTACTTTGAGCTAACAAATAGGCTAAGAAATGGGACTCCTGGAGGTGTTCCAAACTCTGCAGAAAGCTTGCTCTCTCACTACAGGCAAGCCCCAGCCCCAGAATGCCTCAGTCTCTCCATCCCTACCCAGGGATGGAGAATCCTTTCTGATCTCTCTCATATGCATACTGTTTCCCCAAGCAGAGCAGTTTCCTCTGGCACCATCACTGTGGATACACTCTCTGCATTGGGGAGCTATGCTGCATGACCTAGCTCAGGGTATTTCTTGGAGGAAAACCCTTGAAAAGTTTTTCTTACTTTTAAAGGGCTTGAGGTTCTCCAGGTAAAATGGAGGAGGTGAAGAACAACAGGAATCAAAGTGCATGTAGGTAATGGAGCAAAGGGGACATGGGGGAAGAGGGCTGGGGGCAACCAGACATAAGCATAGAGCTGCCAGAGGCAGCGGTGCCAGAGCGCTGCTCAACACAAGCTGGCTAGGAGACACGTCAGGGAACAGGGACACTTGGATGCAGCGCTGCTCTGCCTTGCCTTGCTTTGCAGTGCCAACCCCAGTATCCAAAATTCAGGAAACGGGTCATGAGTTTGAAGGGTAATGATGAAATGAGGCCTTTTCATGAACCTTTGGGGGCACAGGGCAGCACTTACGTTTGAATGGCCATCTCGGAGGAGTTTGTGGAAGACATGGCAGAACTTCCAGCAGAGCACAGCGTTGCCGGAGAGTGGAAGCCGGTTCACGACCGACCAGAAGGTCTGTGCCCCCTTCTCGTGGTGCGTGCCCAGGATGCATGGTGAAAGGCTGGTCAAGGAAACACTCCCTTCCTGACTCTCCAGGCCCGAGGTGATCTCCCCAAAACAACAGGCCAGGCTGGCTGCTTCCTAACCACCCCTCCTCAACACCCCGACAGCAGACAGGCAGCTCTCCCACATAAAACAAGGGGTCTTGCAAAGCATCTGTGCCCATCACCAGGGATTCAAGAGGAAAAGGCTCCTCCCCAGGGAGAGAGGATGGGTTCAGCCTGGTGTCAAGCCCCTGCAGTGCTGGGCAGTCAAGCTGCAGTGCTGAGCCCAGGTCCCGTCCAGCAGCAGGGAGCTTGGAGAGTGCAGGAACGCTCTGTCCTTTCCCAGCAAGTACCAGGAGAGCCAAGGAGAGCTGGGCCATCACAGGGAGCTGAGAGGTTGCCAAGCCACAGCCACCAGCCTGGGCACACACTGTCCCCAAGGGTGGCAGACGCTACCCCTCTCCTCCAGCTCCGCACCACTTCCCTGGGAGCACCATCTGCACTCTCCAGGCCAGGCCGCACTGGCACTTCTTGGCTGCCTTGCATAAGTGCTAGAGGCCCAGATTTTAGGGACAGCAAACAATCAAAAGCACCTTTGAGATTTAAGTGCCTTAGGCCCAGGCTAGACAGTCTGCTGACGGACATCAGTCCCTCTGGCTCTCCCATCACTGCTCCCATGGGATGGCAACACTGCGGTGCGAGTGGCGGGAGCGCAAGGCTAGGTGCAGACCCACCAAAAAAGCAAAGGCTGCAGCAAGAAGCAATGAAAGGAGCATGCACTGCTCAGCAGTGCCATGCCGGGAAAGCCCCAGCCATCGAACAGAGACCCTCTTGGGGTGCTGCACAGGCTCACCCGAGCACCCTGGGGACTGGCTTGTCCGGTAGCAGTGCTCTGCAGCTTGGCCCAGCCGGACAGCGTCGGCTGCGCCTGCACCTCTCCCCACGCACTGCCTCGCCTTGGCCCCTTTTCCGGGCGGCTCCAGCCAGCTCCCACGCTCGCCTGTCCTGCAGCCAACTTTCAGAAGGATATTTCTGGCGTGTTTCTCCTTGACAGCCACTTCCTGTGTATTAATAGCCTTATTGATGCTGACAGTCTGAAAAACAGAAGCGGGGAGGGGGGTGAGATGGGAAGGGCTTGGGCTCCCAGTCCCCCTGTCTGCATGGACATGGTTCCCTGGCTCTGCCGGCACCTGTCGGTGGCTGGGTCCCATCCAGGTCCCTGGCCCTCCAAGCCGCCACCGTCCCATGCCAGCTGGACTCTGCTCATTCCCGGATGCCTTTCTGGGATGTGCCTGGCATCTGGCAGGTTCAGCTGCTGCCAGGATTCATTTACTCAGCATAATAATGATGCAATTAAAGCACTGACCACAAAGGACTCTCTCCTGCCTGCGAGGTGGTGGGACAGGCAGAGGGAAGGCAGACCCCTCTCCTGACCCTGGATCATGGTCAGCAGCCAGCAGCCCCTGCTCTGCCTTCTATGGCAGGCTGCATGGAGAGGGAGTTTCTGGGGGGACAGGGAACCCTGCACGGGGATGGCAAAGTCCACCATGCAGAGTGGGGAAGGAACTGGGCTGGACGTGCTGTTTGGCAGCAAAGAATAGGTCCCTGCTTAGCTGGTATCAACTGGTAGGCACTGGACAGAGAAATCAGAGCAGCTTTGCAAATCTGCTTTTACAAATACTGATGCTCCAGCCCCATCCATCCCACAGCCCTGTGGCTGGAAGCAGTAGGATGGTTTCGCCACGTAGCCGGTGGAGGAGGAGGGCAGAACATGGAGCTACCAGACAGTACTCAACGTGGCATGGGGGAGATGGACCTGCTGACACAGGGGGACAAGGCTGTCCCTCCCAAGGCGCAGGTGGCACTCTGTCTCAGATCCTCCAGGTACCCCTCTTTTCTGCTGCAGCCTCCCCCGCATCCAGCTCCGATTCATGAGTCTCTCTGTCAAGATCCAGCTATGCTCCTGTTCATGCCTTCTCCCAAACTCACCGCTTAAGAGGCACATCTGCACCCAGCTCATTTGAATGTGGTCCCCAGCACAAGAGGTCCCCACAGCGAGGAACACCCTGGCAGCCCTGGTCCTGCTCAGACATGACACAAGCCTTCCTCTGGGGCAGGTGGATGCAAGAGCGAGGGCTATGGGCAGCCTCTCCCCAGTGCAAATGCACCCACAAAACCCTCAAGTTGCCCTTTTTCACTCTGCCAGAAAAGGCATGTTTTGCAATGCAAATGTTGTGGACCTTGCGAAGCCCACATCGAGAAGCGTGTGTGAACGCAGAGCAAGAGAAGCCACTGCACTTGGCTTCTGCTGACAGAGAAGCAGTTGCAGTAGTTAGAAGTGTTTTCCTTGCAGGATTTTGAGTGTTTTTTTTTGACTCTATCCCATTTCTGCACCTCCCTTCTCAAGTGCATGACAGGGCTGGGAGGTGCACCAGAAGCTGGAAGATGCGTTAGCTGTTCCAGCCGCCCAGTCTGCACGAGAGTGAATTTACTCCTAGCCCCAGGGCCCTGCAATACTGCTAGTGGTCAACTGTTGCGTTTAGGAAGCCGTTCTGTTTGAGCACTGCAATGTTGGCACGGAGACCCCCCCTCCAAGCTTGTTCTCTCCCTACTCACAGCAACTTCTACCACTAGTTTGACACTTGTGATAATGTTGCCCTGCTAGGATCCGCACTGCACTGATGAAAGAGAGAGGCTGGCTCAGCATAATCAGAAGCAATTAATTATTGATGCAAGCCAATGAAAGCAGTGGGATTAATTCCTATGCCTTATTCATTGACAGTCCTCCCTGCATCTCAGCAGCTCCCTTAATCTCCAAGACGGCCCTGCTACAGCTTCATCCCAACAGATGGTGGAGAGGAGGGCAGAAACCTCCAAGCAGGACTGACTCCTCTCCGTTGTGCAGGAATGAGGAGAGCACATAAGGCACCAGCTGCACACTCCGCACGTATAGCTGAGCACAGAAGGGCGCAGATTCCCCCAGCAAACACAGTGCTGAGCACTACCCACGTCCCAGCTTCCTGGAAAGTCCCTCTGCCCCCAAAGGACTTGCCATCTGGAGTGTGGAAAACATATTAAAGGCTGAGACAGCTTCTGTTCTAACCCACAACTACCAGTTACAACACTGAGAGGAAATCGAGCATCCACTCTTTACGCTAAAGGAGATTTCTATGTCTAGTTTCTCAATGTCCCAGGACAGACTGGCCCTGCTTTGTGAGACAGGAAACACTGCTGCTTGCTCCAGCAGTGGACAACAGCACCAGGTGCTTCAGAGCACAGCTAATCCTTTTAGCCATTTCATTGTTTCTTTAACCAACATCCATATGGCATGGGCTCTGTTGGGAAGGACACCTGTGACGGTCTCCAGCTGCGCTGAGCTGCACACCATGCTCACTGTTGCCCACCTTGCAGCTGGGAGGCCCATTCTCCTTATCAAGGAGATGCAGGTTCCTCACCAGTAAGATGCAGGGGGCTCGTCTGAGGGTTACAGGGAATCAGGGAAAGATGCAGGATTGCCTGCTGGAAGGCAGGAGCATCCTGGTCCAGGCAAAATGAAATGAGGTCTGGACACAGACCAGACCCTGCGACTTAGCCCAGCCTTAAGGAGAGTTGGAAGAAACCCTGCAGGGGCCAGCAGTGGAGAAACTCAATCACAGCAGACGTCCCCTCCCAACCTGCTGGGTGGAGGTCAGCAGATTCTTTATGCAGGAAGGTTAAGAGTGGGAGCCACCTCTCCAGCTCTGCCCTTCCGGTGTGTGCAACTGATTGTTATTTATGTCAAAAAAAAAAAAAAAAAAAAAAACAACCACCATTCAGCATTATGCTCATTTTCCTCTTACAAAACCCAAAGAACAACAAAATCCTCAGAAAGAAGGAGTCTCTGTGGCAGCAGCTGCAGCCTGGAACATGATGCCCACAGCCCAGAGCCCTACATCCCAATAGCAGCAGGTGGTGCCTGGTGAGGAGCAGGCTGTAAGTTTAGCTTGTCCTTGTCCTAAACTCAGGTTTACAAACATGAAGGTGCACTTAGACGGGACAGCCAGGATGGTCCCTCTGGCACTGGAAGGAGCAATCTCGCTCCCTCCAGTTCTCAGCCCTGTCTCTCTCTCGGGAGCTGCTCTGAGCCCCAGGACAGCCATGCATTTCTCACAAGGTTAGTTTTCTGCCAGCTCAGCTGGCTGGATCAGCTCACCCTGGAGTCAGAGGAGCTCCTGGAGCAGGAACACAGGGCTGGAGTGAGAGGAAGGACTAGGACCTCCCCAAACTATCAGACCAGTTCAGCCCATCCCATCCAATTTCATCCTCAAATCTCAGTGTGAGCTAACTGCCATATGCTTCCTTTACTAAACACGTCAAGCATTTAACCACAACTCTAGATACCTAAAAGCTTATCTGGGGATACCTAGATAAAAACCTGGCTTTATTTGCTGTGCACCGCTGTGTGGATTTCCCTCAGAGGTGATTGCAGCTGCAGGGAGAACAGTAAAAAGCAAGTTTCAATGCAAAAATGAACAGGCAGACTGCATGATGGGAGGGGCGCAAGACGAGAGCTACTGCATTAAAAAAGTGGTCTGGCAGGTTTTTGACTTACTTTTCCCCCAAGTAACCTCAAACAGAGCTGAGAGAAAAGGCAGAGAAGTTTTGGACCAAAGGTGGTAAGCTAACTGAAAACACGGATCCCGCGAGTGAAGTCTCAAAGCTTATTAGAGGCTAGGCGCCAGCACTGTTCTTGCTAAGGCATCAGCTTCAGCAAGCACGTTTTTGCTATCCCCATCCTTTAAACATTTGGCTCCCTGAATCCTGCTGTCCGACTCCCTGGAGGGAATTATGCCTGGGGGCTGCTGGGAGAAGCAGAAGTCCTTGCTTTATGCGGTCTCTAACAAAGAGGGATTAGAGAGGGCCCGCTGCAGAGCCAGCAGCGAGTTCAGCAGCAATTCCTGGAGAGCACGCTGCTGCCTCAAAGGGCTCCGGGGGACCAAGGCTGCCGGCACAGCTGAGCGAAACAGTGTCACTTTGAACTCCTTTTGCTCGGCGCAGCTGCACCCGGTGAATGCAGCCTCTGCGGCGAGTGAAAGCCCCCAGGGCACAGGGAACCTCATTTTCTCCCCTCCAGGGGAGCGCAAGAGCCACGCTCTTTCCCGGAAGGTTAGGAAAGGATATGTATGGGACTGCGCATTCCTCGGGCCAAGGGCTTCCTGACGCTGCGAGGGGCTGGGACCTTTCAGCGCACGGCTGAAAGAGCAGCATTGTCAAGCGCTTCCTGCTGCGGCGGCTCTCTCCGAGGCTGGTTCCGGAGAGGCAATTATCGACGGCAGCACACAGGAAGGCGAGCTTTATCCCGCCGCCCCTCCCGCATCCCCCCGAAACAGAGTCGCCACCAGGCTGCCCGGCAGCCAAGGCAAACGCTGAATGCATTTCCAGAGAGAGGCAGGGCGCGGGAAGCGCCCCACGGAGGGAGTCCCGCGGTGGCGGCACATCCCAGGCGGCCGCAGCTGGGGAGCGCGGCCCCGGCTGGGTACCGCTGCCTGGGCGGCCTCACGCGGCACCGCGGCCAGCAGGAATGCCCTTTGGAAAAGCTGGAAATTAAGTTCCAAGTTGAAAATGTCATTTCCTACTGAACATTCCTGGTGAATCGAGGACAATTTTTTTCTTTCCAAATTGGTCCTCTAAGAGATTAGCAAAACCGGGCTGCCAGCACAAGCCTGTTATCTGATCCAAGGAGACACCCTTTGCTTCCCAGCCTGCAGAGGAAGCGGAGGTTCATGCTACTTCCAGATTTTCCAAGCAATCCTCCCAGAGGAGGAAAACATGGTGGCGGAAAGGTAGCTGGGATAAGCAACCTTCGACGCGATTTCCCAAAGTGCCACGCAAAGACAACGCTGCCCCGCAGCTCTGACCGCTGAGCGCACACGGAGCGGCGCGGTGCCAGCACCAACCAGCACCAGCAGCATCACAGCCTGATCCACACGATGCCCTTCATCACACCAAGGGCCTCGTGCACCTCTTTCCTCGTGCCTTGCTTTCAGTCCGAAGCAAACACCAGGCTAGAGCAGCGCAGGGAAAGGAAAGGCGCTCAGTCTGCAGGAAAAGGCGGATCCAACATTTATTTCCTTGGAGGGGCCAAAAGAGCAGCAGTACTGCTGCCGGCTCCGCTTGCACGTACGCGGGCTCATTGCAGGAGCCCTGGCTTTGCCCCCACCTGCATTCAAACATGGTGTTTGCTCTTCCCTGCTGCTTCAGGCCCGTTCGGCACAGCAGCCAAACCCATGCCAAACACGGCCCGCTGGACGCTGTCAGCATCCGTCTCTGCCCAGAGCGCCCCTCCACCGAGGGCACCGCAGGCTGCACGTGGCAGGGGAGTTGGCACTCACCCGTGAATCACCTCCTTCCCGGCAGATGTGGGCTCGGCAGGGGAGCTGCGGGGGGGGGGGGGGGGGGGGGGACCCGTGACCCCCCTTCGCCACCCTGCGGAGAGCTGGCGCCCTTTTGGCAGCGCAGGGCAAAGCCTCCGTGCCCGCCACGCTTGCCGGTGCCCAGTGGGGAGCACAGGGCGGCAGCGAGGGCCGAGCGACGGAGGCTGGAGTGTCACCTCCAAGGGAAGAGAGGGTCCGGGAGGGGTGACAGTGTTAAGCTCCACTCCCTGAGTTTTGGCTGGAAAACTAGGTCAAGAAGGCTGAGTCGCCTCACAAGACATTTTGGGCTGCCTTAAAAGAAAACGTAGACCTCTCTTATCCCGCTGGATAGGCACGGAGAGGCGTTTTTATCCTGACTGACGGGCGCCGGTTCCCAACGCTCACCAGCCACTACGGCTGAGGATATTTTAATTGCAAGCTTCTACACTGCAGAGACTATTTCTGACCCGCGAGGCCATGAACGCATCCCCCGTGACGCCCGTGGCTCGTCTCTGGTTTCGCCACGCCGACAGAGCGATGCTGGCCCCCCCGGCCCTGAAGCCACGCTAGGCAGCGAGCGCTCACACAGCTCCTGGCCCGGCCTCGGCTGACCCCCCGTGCTCCATGGCTGCCCCTGCGCCCCCCACCCAGCGAACGCAACCTCCCGCTTCCTCTTTTTGAGCAATGCCACAAAGCCAGTAATGCTGAAAGGGAAGAGAGAGGAGAGGCCGTCTGAGCCCCTGTGACTCAGGCAGGCCCCGTTTGGGCAACGAGCGTCATAGTCGAGTCACCCATTACCACACAAGGTCAGTGCGATGGGGGCAGATCTAAAAAAACAACCCCAGCACTTGGAGCAGGGATATGAATAAGTCAAGCTCAGTGCTGTAACACATCCCTCGACTGCTCTATGCCTTCGCGTGCCTGAAGCTGAAAGAGCAGCCCTGATAATGCCACAAAGCTCATTTCAAGCAGGGTAAAGAAAAACCAATGCAACAAACAGAGGAATCAGGTCCCCCAAGTTGAAAGGCTCTTTGTGAGAGTAGCAAAGAGTCAGGTAAACCAGATCGGAAACTATCCAAACTAAAACCTTTGCCCTGAAGCAACAGGACCTGCCCAGCTCAGGGACATGTCCAGCTCATGCCTGCTCAATGTGCCCACAGAGACTATTTCCCTCCTTCACAGCGCTTGGGGGATGCCCAGAAGTCCATGCAGGGTCTTTTGCTGTGGATGGGTATGACATCCCAGCTCTGCCCGAGGTGTACTTAGTTCCCATGGGAATCATGCTGGCTCCCAGGACAGGAAACTGGAGGATGATGAACATTTCTGGGCCTCGGACTGCCCCGGATTATGCGGCACACTGGTGCAAGACCCCTCAGAGCTCTGATGGCTCCTCTCCAACAGATTCAACACAGCATCCGCAGGCAACCTCCTCCCTCAAGGAATTTAGATGTCTGCACTGCAGAGGGGAAACACCAAAACGGCAGCTTCACACTCCAGCACGAACTCTGCTGACCTATGGGCTTACTGGAGGCCGCAGCCTACAAGGTGCCGAGATGCTTCAACACCCCCAGAGGGAATGAAAGGTAACCAGGACCATATACAAAGTGTACATGCAGCATCCCCTGCGGGAACACAGCGGGACAGACCCTCCTCTCCGCACAAGCCATGCCAGCCGCCCTGAGGCCACAGCAGGAGAGCGGAGACGCCTGCGGGGCTGGGAGAGGGCTGGAAGCAGCCCCGCTTTCGCTGCTCTGCGGGAGAAGAGCCACACAAAAGGTAAAATCCCCCTCAGTGAATGGCTCTGACCACGGGTGGCAGGGCAAGCAGCGGTCCCATGCAGGTGTTTGTGCCCACCGCAGGAAGCACGTGGAACAAAGCCCTCATCAGCCAAAATATCTCCCCAAGAGCACAACAGCCACAGGGACACACGCAAAAAAATGCATGCAGGATCGCAGAGACAGAATTACAGGTGGCTTTCCGAGCGCAGCAAAACAGATCTCTCCCTCTCTCTCTCACATGCAGATACACACATTCGCAGCCCCCTTCCAGATCTCCCCAAATTACAATTCTTTGAATCGCAAGTCTGCCATTACGCAGAGAATAGTTTAGCTCGGCACAGTAGCTGCACGGAGCCTTCTTGCATCTCCTTTCATTTCCGAAAGGAAATGAGTGTTGATTAAAGAATCTAGCGCTATTGCAAATTATTTGGAGAAATTGAGTAAGTTGCAGCGCAAATCCTCTTAGTAATGTTCCTCATTTCTCCTTAATTCCTTTCTATAAATGGATAGTTGAGACTGAGCATACCTCCGGAAAAGTATTCTCAACCCAGCCCTACAGCAGACCACAGATACAGGGGCTCTGGGGGAAGTGGTAAGTGGTAAGTAAGATCTGACCATGGCAGAGCTCCCAGTAAAAAACTGTGGAATTAATCAAAATGTAAATCCCAGCCCAGCAAAGCTTCACTCTGGCCCCAGGGCAACAGGTTGAGGGGGTGATGAGGATATGGGAAATCCTCCCTCCTGGGTGGCACAAGGCAGCAGGGATGCAGGAGAGTTTCTCAAAGGTGCAAATCACACCTTTTCAAAGGGTACCCACGGCTCTTTTTAAACATGACTTGCCAAGAGCAGCAAAAAGCAAAACGCCGACTCTCCAAGTTCAGAAGAGGTTTTCCCTCTGTGAAGTACTGAAGCAAACCACGCGGGATGACGCCTGCAGTGCTTAATAACACACTCAGGCCTGGAGAGCCCTTAGGGGCCGCGGCGAAGCCCGGGGAGGCGGAGGCGGCTTGGCCCCGGTTCCCCCTTCGCAGGAATGCCTGAGGAAGCGCTGGCCCAGCCCGTGCCTGCTCAGCGGCACAGCCCGCATGACCTTATACAGTAGCACCACGAAAAGAGAACCACCCTGGTTTTGCGCATAACGCCCGCAGAAGGGAAATGAAGAAAGAAAGGCTTTGCTGCCAGAGCAAACCGCAAAGAGGCAGGTGGCATACATACACACACACACACACACACACACATATATATATATACACACGTATATATATACACATACACACACACATATATATATATAAAAAATAAGGGGATGCCTAGCACAAATTGCATAACTCACAGTCTTCCAACTCAGTCCTAAATGTTCCCTTAGAATAGGGAGACATAAAAAGTGCTTCCCCATCATTTAACCCGGGCGATCTGGCTGCATCAGGGGTTTCCACTACTGGATCCATGAACTTAGAAATAAAGTGCTCCTCTCCCTCCCAGCTACAAGCTGTCAGTGCTGGAGCCACTCCAGGGATGAAACACCTTGACCACCTTCATAAGAGGGCTATCACTCTTCTAGCCTCCTGCCCCAGTCAGCCTAGAAATAATGCCAGTAATTGCACATGTCTCAGCATTTGCCCTCACTTGGGCCATAAGACAAACTTATTTTTCTCAAAGCAATGATTGCCTCAGTCTTTAGACACCTGGGTACCTTGCTGCATCAGCCAGGCTTTGCTCACAACTGTGCTAGCTAGAGATTACTTCTCAGTGAAAACATCCCTTTGGGAGAGCAAAAGTCAGCTTTTGCAGGAACCCGCTCCCTGCATGGCTGTCGTAGTCCAACACGAGCCCTGCCCCAACCGAAGCCTCGGGACAACCGCAGGGCACACAGCTTACAGAAAAAAAGGTAGCACAGAGAGGAGAGGCAGACCGGAGAGCTGAATGAGAAGTCCAGATGAGCAAGATGGAACAGGTTGCCCAGAGAGGTTGTGGAGACTCCTTCCTTGGAGACATTAAAAAGCCGTCTGGACACAGTCCTGGGCAACGTGCTCTAGGTGACCCTGCTTGAGCAGGAGGGGGTTGGACTAGATGATCTCCAGAGGTCCCTTCCAACCTCAACCATTCTGTGAAGATATGCCAACACCGTGCCTGCCCCAGCCAGAAGTGCTGCCTACTGCAGCAGCCAACTCGGAGGCTGGCAAGAGAAGGAGAACCAAGGACATCTCTCTGCAGGGCAATGGAGACAATCCTGAATCCTGAGGGATGCCAGGCCTCTGGGGCAGCTTTTGGGACCTGAGCTACCCACATGAACTCTCCCAGACAGCTGGGGGTCTGCAGTGTCCCCTGCTGCCTCAGAGACAGTGTTGCCACCAGTCAGGTGGCACAGATGATACCCCAAATCATTGAACTCTCCTGGGAGATAGCAAGGGAGGGGAGGATAGAAAGAATGGCTAACCAGCATCACCAGATGCAAATCTTTATCCTCCCACATTGACACAACTAAAGACAGCAGGAGAAAACCCTAGCACACTGCCAAGAGAGACAGCCAGCATAATTTCATGATGTATTTCCTGTCTTTAAACTTTGCTGGAAACCAAAGAGACCGCACAGTCAGGTTCTTCTTGGCATAGACACAACTGGCAAAGGTGACAAAAAGCACTGTAACGCCTACAGGCTTCAGATCTGATCTCATGAGGCTTGGGAAGATGGCACCTTCAGATTAACATCACGCTTAACCTACCTATTGTCACCATGTGGTTTACTGCAAAAGGCAATGCAAGATATAAGTGTTATAGAACAGTTCTTGCAATACACGTGCTTCAAGGAGAAAAACCTGGCCCAAGAGAGTGAGGGGTGATGTTCAAACGTCTGCATCTAGGACAGGACACTGGAAGGGAGACACACTAGGACCACAGCTGTTGTCAGCATCCCCATAAGATCTGTGGCTTTTGCCTCATGTGCGTAGTACCATTCTCTGCAGTACAAAAATCAAAATAATTTGAAGGATACACACTTCTTGGAGTGTATATGAACCAGAGAGCATAGGAGACTATCCCACTGGCTCCTAGCTGTTCCTCAGTGTAGCAGAGTCCAGTCACAGTGGAATCAAACTGGAGGAAGCAATCTACAGGATAGTGCATTTATGAACTGTGTGTATAAGGGATTAACTCACCATCCTTCCTGGGAAGTGGCCTTTGCAGATCCTCAAGCTCAAGAAATGGGCTGAACAGAATCATGAACGCTAAGGCAGGAAAAGATGGCGATATTTGATCACTCCCTCTATCTTTGAAATGATCAAAGAGAAGGAATGAAGCAAAACACCAAATGGACTTGTGATGGGTCTCAGAGACTTGAGAAGTCTTATTTGTGGATGGTGGAGATCTGGCAGATGCCAGCAAGAGAGAGCCAGACTGCAGACCGCTGACTGTTAAGAAGTGATTTGAAGCATTTGGTATAATGACACTGGAAACAAGAGCCTGCTAAGTTGAATGCATCACTTCATACAATTGTGGTATCAAAACCCAAATAGGCCATTAGATTTCTCAAATGCCATAAACAATTTATACAGATTAATCACTTGGACAGAATCCAAGCTCTAGACAGACATCTTTCATCCAGCTTAAGGAATATGAACTCTTTCAATACACAGGAAAGCTTTGGAAAAAAGGACAGAAGCAAAATTGATTTAGGGGTTACGGCTAGCAAAAAAACTGAGGCTACAGAATAACCCATCCTCATTAATGACTGTCTGGGGAGTTTACGCCATAAAGGCTGGGATCCATTTGAAATCTCCAGCTGCAATAACAGTCAGAAGAAAAGTCAGCTGAGTCTGCAAAAGAACTCGGGAAATATTTCAGCCATCTCAACAGCTCTGAAGGGCCAGGACAGGCCCCGACACAAATTGGTGCCACAGATTCTGCTGCCCTGCACACCAGCAGAGGTATAAACTGATGGAGAAATACCCCAGACCCATTCCTTCCTGGATGCTAGGAGATGAGACAGCACTTTGGGAAGAAGAAATGCTATTATAACCGGGAGATATACTCTGAGGTTGGCCAGAAGTCACCTCGCTCTCTCAGACGTGACAGCCTAGCACAGAGTCAGGTCTCAGAGGCGAGGCTGTGTCCCTGGCTCACACGCTGCAGACAACAGAGCTCCCCATCAAAACCATCCATCACTGTTCGCACAGCACAGTGTCTCCTCCTCTGAGTTGCTTGAGCAGGCTGTGATTTCGACCTGCACCAACTGCAGACCCCAGAACAACCAGTTGAATCGAAAGACAGCTTGCAAACCACATGGCAGCAAGCCTCCTATACATGCCAAAACAAGGCAGGGAGGCAACAACGGCGATTCCCAAGGGGCACCAGCAGGCATCCTCCCAGGCAGGGCATCCTCCGAAGCGGCTGCACTCCTCCAGCAGCTGTTCCCCCAGACAAGCACTCGTTACTCTTAATGCTTAATTGTCAATATGGGCATGACATCACTGGCAGCCAATCAATCGCACTGGTACCCCATGTTGCCGAGCCCATTCCCCCATGGCCAGAAGCCTTTTCCGCTAGCTGTCCTATTAGTCAGGCTTTTGATTTTAAGTGGGGATTTTATGCGCTGAGAATCTTCCCCTGGCAGTGATTTGTATCTGTGGAGGGAGAATCACTGGCACTGTCTACCGTGGTCTTCCAAATATACCTGATACTTTAACAATGGCCTCAGCTGGAGTCTTCTGCTCCAACGAATGCAAATGTTTGGGCATTTTTTGCAATGGGAGGAAATAAAGGCTTTGAGACTTGACACTAACACTGTCCCCCACTTGAGGATGCAGGGAGCAGAAACAGGACCGTGCAAACTCAGTGTGCAAGGAGTTCAGCTCCAGACAAGCATTTCAGGGATAAATTGCCATCACAGGACAAAACTTGATTGAGAAATTTTACCCCTTGTGAAACTTTTCATCTGGGAGGAAACCTGCCCTTTCAATGGCAAGACCCAGTCAGCAAATATAGCTCCTGGTATACAGCTGCCTCAAATGTCTTCCACGTGAAAGGTAGTACAACTGCTTCAGCATGATGTGACAGCACCCTGCACTTCAACTTTGCCATGACCTATTTAGATTTCAGACAAATAGCTGCAGATTTCTCCCTCAGAACGAATACCTGCTGTGCTTATTACATTAGTGGGATGCTCTTGAGGTAAGTGCATCCTTCGCCTGGATCCAAAGAGGGTAATGTGCGCTGGGATAGTCCCAGGGGTGCAAACCCTGACAGGTACTCTGGTACTCTAACAGCCAGGCTGCAAACATAGCAACAGGAGTTTTCGTGGAAATCCTTCCTTGCAACTGCTCCTGCAAAGCAGCAGATCTTCTGAACAGAACAAGCAGTCCCTTGCTGCTGTAGGCAGATGTGAGAAAATTAAGCGAGCATTCATATTCCATACACTGGGTTATTAAAGTACCAGCAACATCCAGCCAAATGGCTGCAAGCCGACACAGAGCCAACGGCCTCTGCACTCAGCAAGGAGCAAGCTGGCTGACTACCGGAGCCAGGTCTGGTGTCTAGAAACATCCAGGGCCAGTACAGTTATTCCTCAGAGATGTTTGGATCCTGCAAATGAGCTGAAAACAGCCAGGACTGTATGGACTCCATGCCGGACCTGGGTGACTTTCCTCATTCCCTAAGTCAGTTCTGCCAAAGCACCTACACTCCAGTCCACACTACCTCTCACTGTTCGCATCCTGGAGACCACAAAAACCCAAATCTCTCTTCCAAGGCAACCAGCACAGGAGATGAACGTGCCACCAGGAATGGATGTTCAAAAGCCCCTTTCCACCCCAAGCCCATTTTCATCCCCTTTGCCCAAGTGCAGGGCTGGCCCCACAGAGCTCAGCTCTGCCGGTGTACTTGGAGACCTTGCCCAAACATGCAGAAAAAACTCACAGCAGCACAATACACAGCCACAAGTCCTCAGGGTACAGCCTGAACCCAGTGGAGTAGAAAGCCAGGGGAAAAAAACAAGTTAAAGTACATGGACGAGAGCAAATCCTGACACAGGTACCTAGCTCACAGCAGGCACAGGTGCACCAGCTCAAACACAAGGACATTTCCAGGTGAGGACAAATCACCAAATAACACTGAATGACCCAAAGCATGTTTTGTACTGCAACACATCAAAAAAAAAAAAAAAAATCCCCAAACCCTCAGTTTCTTCCAGCTTTCACAGCAGAAGAACCCCAAATCTTGGAGTCTTCCAAACAAAGGAAACTCACAGAGATCCCGATGCAAATGAGCTTTACTTGACGAAAGGCCCTATCTAACGCACAGTTCTGGAAAGCCATGCCTGGAAGGCAGGCTAAATGCCCGTAACTCAAACTCCCCGGCCGGCAGAGCAGCCGTCCCCCGGCCGCGCTCGCAGCGCCCGGCCGCAGCCCGGGCTCCCGGCGCAGGGCGCGGCCGCCGCCGGCCCCAGCGAGCCGCGGCCCCGGGGCAGGGGGGCGCCGCGGCCCCGGCGCCGCCGGGGGATGCTGCTGCGGCGCTCCGGCCCGGCGCCGCCGCCGCGCACTTACCATCTTGCCCACCTCCATGGCCGCGGCCGCCGCTCCGAGCCGCGCCGAGCCGAGCCGCCGGCCGGCAGAGCCCGCAGCGCGGCGAGCAGACGGAGCCGCTCCGAGGCGCGGCGCGTTAACGCGGCGCGGCGGCTCCCATGGCGGCGGCCCCGCGAGGCAGCGTGCGCCGCTGGGCTGGAAGCGCCGGGGCCGGCGGAGCCCCGAGCGGCGGGGCCAGGCCGGCGGCTGCGGGCGCCTGGCGAGGCAGAAGCGAGCTGGAAGGTTCTGCTGCAAGCAAAGGCGGGGTGAAGGGGGAGACAGCGCGCGCAGACGCGCGCACCCCCCGCGCACCCAGGCGCGCCCCCACGGGGGGCGGCACAGCCCCTCCAGCGAGGCAGGCAGCAACGAGCCGGCCGCCGGGGCGCAGCGGGCCGAGCCGCGAGATGAGGAGGAGGAGGAGGAGGAGGAGGAGGAGGAGGAGGAGGAGGATGGGACGGCCGGAGCCTGGCTGCCGCTGCTGTGCTTTGAATAACAAAAGAGCTGCTCCAGCCGAGCGGCGCTCCGGCCCCGCAGCTGCGGGGAGCGCGCGAGCGCGGCGGCGGCGCGCGCGGGCGCGGGGCGAGGGGGGGCGGCGGCGCGCGCGGCCCCGCGGCGCCCGGCGCGGCGGCTCCCCCAGCCCCGGCGCCCCGGCAAGTGTCTTCGGAGCAGCAACAAGTGCTCGGGGAGGCAGGAGAAAAGGCCCGGCGGCACCTGGCTCGGCCCCATCTCCTGCACCGATTCGCTGCTCCCCGGGCGCTGGAGGGCAACGTCCACCTGATGGTTTTGCCGGCGGCTTGCACACAGCCTCCTTTGGATACGGGTCCGCTCGGTTGCAACCAAAAAGCACTTAGACTGGCACAGTGAACGAGTCTACCTTCAGGTTGCAGGCACAACGCACTGACCAGCCGCCTAGCCCTTCCCCAGCGCTCAAACCAGGGAATAAATACCTCCTCCCACCAGCCATGGGACAGGCAGACAGGAGGGAATGCAATAGCAGATAAGTATCTTAGTTTGGCCCAGCTACCACCAATGTTTTTCGGATGCAAGGCACAACACAGAGCCAAATGAGTCTGTTATTCTTCAAATGCCCTAAAAACAGACCCAAAGTAGGTGGGAGTAAAAGCATCCCAACAATCAAATGCAGCTTACCCTCTGCAGAAGGCAGAAGAGAAACTTCAGAGCCCTAAGAAAAAAATGCTCTTGTGGTGCTAGCCTGGACTAACATAATAATTCCCCTGGATTATTACAGTCTAGTCTCAGCTCAGCCACTTACTAAGCGATGGTCTGTAAATTACCCTTCTTAATAAGATAACAGGATCCCATGCCCCACACACACTGCGGGGACCCAAGGGGAACAGCATGCAAATATGCATCTCTTCCTTAAAAGCACAGCGGGCCTGGGAGAGATGGCCAGTATTCCCAAATGCCGCAGCGCACACATGGTGTAAGCCCGGGAAGAGCACGCGCACTGGGCGCAGGCGATGTGTGCGCTGCCGCAGACACTGCTCATCAAAGATCCAGCTCTGCTCTGTCCACGCTTCCTGACCCCGCCGGGATACCTCCTTTTGCAACCAGCGGACAGCTAACTGAGCTCTGTGAGGGTCTCTTCTGCAAAAAGCAAGTTTTGGCGAGAACTCCATGGGAGAATTGCACAGTCTGTATGGCTTACTTAACTCAGGTGGGTTGCACTAACAGTGTTACACAAAAGGCCGTCATTTTTCTTCAGCTTTTGCTGGACCTCCCATCCAGTCCCGTCCAGTACAGTCTGATTGCAAACAGAGCTAAATTTTTACACCTTAGCCACAATGCATCTTTCTGCTATGCAAACATTGTCCTCAACCTGCAGACAGCTTTAGTCTTGAAAAAAGCATCTAGCTGAGCAATTTCTAGCCAGGAAGAGGCCTACCTATTATGCCCCATAAGTAAATCTCGGTAACTTTTATCTACTCTATAGCTGAAGACTGAATGGCATCCTTTGCCATTTGATTCAGTCACAAATGCTGTGACCCATCTGGCTGCTTTGCTGTACTATGTGCACAGTCCTATTTTAAAGCAAATACTCTTCTGAAAATTGATGTCATCAGAAATCTGCTGGGAACTAGTCCAAGCTCATGCAGAGGAAGTCCTAAAGATATCCACAAACCTGCAAGGTGATCACAACCTTTAGGGACAATCTCAGCCCACTGCTTACCACTGCAGCATGTTTTACAAAGTAATAACTGGCACCTGTTGGCTGGAGTAAACTCTCAGGATACAGGAAAGCTGCTCCATAGGTGGGAACACTATGGCTCCTTTCCTCTAAAAGCTTCTGGCATGAAAGATGTGAGGCCTGGTCCTCCCTGCTCAGCCCTGCAGTGTGTAACACAGGATCCCCCCCCCTCCCCTCCACCCTCCAGTGTTCCTCCTTGGCTAATGGGACTGTGCATCTTGCCTAAAACGCTAGAAAGAATTAATTCAATATCAGCTGGGTTTAGTATTGCTCCAAACTGGATGCCACAAACACTGCTTGACTTTCTGTCCCAGGTCCCATCACGTAGCACACTCTCCTCCTGGGAATGCAGCCCATGCTTTCCAGAGCACCCTGCCTGCAGCTTTTGCAGCTGGGAAGCTCCAAGAGGCCACAGCTCTGCAATTAGCACTTCCTTGCAAGGTTTTAATGCCTCATTTGCATGCACAGAGACCTTAAGGCATGTATGCAAAGAGCACGCCCTGCAAGGCACACCTGAAAACAAAGAGAATGTGTGCAAATAATTTGGAACAAAACCCAATCCCCCACCACCCCAGGACACATGTAGGATGGATGTGAATTTTCCTACTGTGTAACCTATATAAGAAATATGTACCTTTAAAAATAAGTTACAGGATCCACTCTTTAGTCTTACTTACTGGCAATGCCCTGTAATACCATCAAAACCCTTGTACACGTCCCCTTCTGTGTGCATCCACAGAGGATACAAGCTGTTCCCCCCACACTGCAGACTCCCCGTGTTTTATCTCCCGCTGATGACCTTACACGCAGGCTTTGTGCTCCAGAGATCCCTCTTTAATCCCACAGTGCCCTCCAACAGGGCAGTTATCATAAAGCATTTCATAACAAATTAAGTCAGCTTGTTAACATTAACCCTTCTTTTTCAAAATAAAGGTTTCCCACAAGTTCCCTCCTGAGCCAAACAGCTCATCTGTCCTTACAGTCAGTACAGAGAGAAGAAGGAAGATATGGATCCAGGAGCAGGATGCCCCCAGCAGGCGCCAGGCATCCCCCTGCAGTGCCTGGGCACAGCAGTGGCCACTCCGCGCTGCTGCCAGCCCGGAGCTAAAATCTGGAGCCCAGCATGCACCTGGCTGAGCATCTGCCAAGCTTCTGCTCCATCAGCAATGCAAGGCATCAGATCTGAGGAGGAGACAGTCCTGGACAGAGATTTTACCCCTCCGCAAGTGCTCTGAAGGCAAAGCACTTCCCAGGCACCTCCTTGTGCTGTGCAGGTCTGGAGCGCAGCAAAGGGTCCTTCAGACTGTGCTAGCTGGTGGAATGGGAGGAAGGAAAACCGCATTTCTGGAGGCTGATTCCAGTGACGGATGCAAAGGGACGCACTGAGAGTGGGAAATTGCACCCAGAGGGAGGGGATAAAGTCTGTCCTCATGGGTGGACTTCCCTCTAATGTGCTTGAGATAAAACCCAAAGCCTGACTGAAGGCTCTTTGCTTTGGATCCTACAAGATTATTGCCATTGTAGAAGTTCTAGTTCCCAAGACTATTTAGGGAGACCAGCTGAATTTGATCCTTGCCTCCCTCTTGTTTCCAGGAACTCAAAGAACTGAGCACCTATCGGTCATGAAATCTCTTCCCAGATCATACCAACAACACAGCGCTACCACAAAGCCAATGGCAAGGTAAAGAGCCAGAGTCTGAAGGCCCTGAAAAGCTGGTCAAAAGCCAGGACATTCAAGTGTTGGGCTTGTGCACCCTGGCCACAGCTGTTGTGCGTTTCCCCTCATCTGAACCACTGGGTGATAACAAAGAAAAGAGACTGTGAAGGCTATTAGAAAACACTCAAAGGAAAGAGCTGGAGAGATTAAAGTCCATACAACTTCACAGCAAGGAGGGGTCTTAGAAAGCTCTTAGGCTAAAGGGCAAAAATAAGAGCCAAGGAAGCTACAGAAAAGTCTAAATTCAAAGGCAATTTAGGAAGGGTCCCCAGAACAAAGAGAAAACCAAGTTTCTCAAAGATAAACAAAGCTCCACTCCCAAAGCAAAAAAATTAAATCGAGAGCAAGAGCAGGAGGGCAGTGTGCATGACCAAGCAAGGGGCTCAGAAGGAACCAGAAGATCAATGAGAACCGCAAGGACAAATTAGACTGAAGAATACATCATGAAACACTGTACCTCTCGCCCGGGGAAGCAGGCGCATGGCCAGCACTGGACTGTCCTGGGGGAAATGGGAGGATGAGCACCAGAGAGAGCTCAGGATCCCTCTGCACTGGGCACTCTCCCTTTTTATGGTGCCTTTTTCTAAAATTCACACCTCCCACCAGAGCAGCCAAGAGGAGCAAATACAAAGGAGGAGCAAGGAACCCAAGAGGCCAAACCGTGCGGAGAGCCAACCTGCCACTGAGCGCACAGAGGGCTGCATTTCAGGCCTTTTCCCCTGCTGACCTGAAGAAAATAAAGAAAATATGTCTGCAAAATGTTTAGAAAGCCCTGTGCATGTGATGCTCTAACACTGCATTTTCACCAGCTGGTTAAGCTGTTGTAAACCATCACTACTGCTGGCAAAAGTAGAACCACTTCCCCACCTGTCTTTCCCCTTGGGCTGGGGCAGGCGCTCGCGCAACCATCTGAGGTAACATTTTGGAGAACTAACCCAAGGCAAAACTAATTTTTTTCTTTTTTGCTGGGCCAGGCTAAACCCAAAGGAGTTCCCCGATGCGGTTCGCCACACAGCCGCAAAGAAGCATTTGCGCTCGCACAGCGGGGGCATGGGGGGAGCAAGCGGCCAGCAGCATGGGGCACCACCTCGTCCTGGGTCAGAGCCTGCTGCTGCCTCCCCCCAGCGCTCACAGCCCTACAGCTTGCTGTAGCAGAGGATGGTTATTCTCAGGGTCTCCCATAAAGGCGCTGAAGTGCTGAGGCACAAATCTGCTGCTTTTTTTTGCAGTTTTAGCAGCATCAGCCAGGCTTTCAGCATAGGTTCCTTGAAGCACTATGCATACAAAGCAATTTTATACTTAACTCGCTAGCCTGAGGCACCACACAGATCCACCTAAGGCTGTGCAAGGATAAGTGAACTTGCTCTAAATCTCTGGCAGTTTGCACACCCATGTGCATGCACACACACATGCACATGCGTGCGCACACACAGCCCTGGGTGACAGCAGGGGGACGTCGGGGCAAAGCTTTACCAGCAGAAGCAAGCGCGTAACCTTGCAGCCGTTCACTGTGCCTCTCCCCCTCCTCCATTAGTGCCCAGGTACAGATAAATTGATGAGCCTGCTACGGCCTCGGAGAGCAGCACTTATGCTTTTAGCAGCCTCTGCGCTTAGCTCCATTAGGCTCAATCCCGCTGCTGGCAACCCAGCCAGGGCCACTGCAGCAGAAGGCGGGGTGTGGGTTATATATAGAGTGCCCCAGTTATCCTCCACATTGCAGGTGTACATGCAAGCCAACACACTTTATTCCAAGGCTATTGAAACCTTCCTTTCCAGAACAGCCTCCCTTTCCAGCAATTTAGGAAGTGCTTCAGTAGGACCAGCCCTAAAAATCCTCGCCATCTCCCTTTCAGGGCTGACATATTCTAGTTAGGACCCAGCAAATGGTCTTGCAAACGAACACAGTTGCAGGTGGGAAGGGGAGCACTGGATGGGCACCAGAGAGAAACGACCTGGAGGTGATGCTTTGACCAATGAAAAATGTCTGGGCATCAAAGGTGGAGAAGGCAAAAGGGACTGGCTTCAGCGTGCCTTTGCCAGGCTGGAGAGGCAGGGAACCCTGCCTCCCCCAACCTGGTCCATGCCACTGCTCTGGGAGCTGTCACATGCCCTTGGTGGGGACAGGCAGGCAAGTTGTGACCTTCCACCACAGTGAATAAGGAAAGCAAAGACATCACTGCTTCCCCAGAGAAATTTGGGGGGACCCATCCCTCCAGATGCTGCCTTGGCTCCCACACTGCGAGGCAGCTCCAGGCTGCCGGGAACAGCCACCAGCCTCTCCTCCCTCCCAGCAGCCCCAACCAGCTGCTGTCTTCTCCGCACATCTGCTCTCCCTCCAGCTGAAGTGGTCTCCCTGGTCCTCCTGCCGTACGGTGCTTCGTAATTCCCACTCCCGTCACTGTAGGGATGGGGCAACACACTTGGGTTTCCAAAAGCCACGTACAAGAGATGTGACAACAAACGCGCAAGCACAAGGGCTCTGTCATGGCAGCAGACCCCCCCTTCTCCACCTTCCCCAGTGAGCCAGGGGAAAGTGGAGAACCCCTCCCTTGGCTGTGTTTAACCCCCTCTTGTGCTGGGCTGCAAATCCCTCTGTTGAGCTCAGAGATCCTTTACAATATCATGGAAAAATCCTCAGCCCTGCCATTTTCCGGATGCAGCCCAGCTATTATCCTGCAAACTGCTCAAATGATATGTGTGGTTCAGACCAGGATGGATGAGGGGGCCAATTCCCACCAAAATAAAGGGAACTAGGTATAAAGGTCTTGGCAAATGTGACCTTTTGTCATTGCAGCCAGTTTGACAAGGTTAGTCAAGTGATGATCTAGAAGTCACTTTATTTAATTGGCTTTACATTTCTTGCTTTTTTTTTCTGAGTGAATCTCCATCTAAGCTCATGCTCCAAGATAAGATGAAGTGGAAAGCCATGTCCACTTTGCTACAGGAACCATTTATGTCTTTCTAAAAGTTCTCCTGTCTCTCTTCTTTCCCACTGTTCATTTTCCCAGGTCTAAAAATACCCTGAAGCCTTTTAAAACCCTCTTCCCTTGCAGCCTCCTCCCTCCTTGATGACTAATAATATCTGTTGCTCCCTCTTGATCTTTCTATATTTCTCAAGTCTTCCTGGAGAGAAGAGAACAAAAATGGAGTAGTGCTTTCAAAACGAGAACATCCCATGGATTCATGGTGCATCCATTGCAGTATTTTCCATGTGATTCTTCATCCCTTTTGAATCTGGATGAAATCCCTCCTCTGTCCCTGCCATCAGCATGAGGGGGATCTGCCCTTGCCCAAAGCTCACTCATATTCACCTGGGCTTACATGGGCTTGAAGCCGTATTTACACTTCAGGTTGCTTCTGTGTGCAAGGACAGCAAATGTCATAGCCTCATTGTGAGTAGTCACTTAAATTATTTTTCCTCAGGGGATGCAATTACTTCCAGATGCATCAGAGTGTGTGAGTCGTTTAAACCAATCTTCCCAAAGCATCTCTCTTTGCTCAGGATTAGGACAAAATTTCAACTCCTGCTGTCCTGGACTGATCTGCAGGCCCTGAGATCCTACCCCACAAGATACTGGCATGATAACCTGCTACAGCACCTTTCAGAGACTGGGAATCCAGGATCCAGAAATGGTTTTTCAGAGCTCTTAAAATTACTGGAAAAAGATGAAATGGTGTTTTCTGAAGTGTGTGACAAGGCCTGACTTGGACTCCCAGATGACAAACACCAACTCGCCCTGTCCAAAGCTGTCAGTGGGAGACCCCTCTGGAAATAGGTGCTGTGCAGAGCTCGGCCCAGCCTTTCCAGAGCAGCCATGACCGTCACGGGGGACGTGGTAGAGCACCACCACTCCCAGCTGCTTCGTGGAAACGCTTCCTGGCATGACTGCCCTCCTCATTCCCGCTGGGTCGTATCAGGAGCTGTGTGCAGCCCTGAGGCACGTAACTGCTGTAAATCCACAAGTTGGATGTCGCATGAAGTCCTCTCCCTGAAAACCCTGCGTGCTCCAGAACGATATATAAAGTAGAACAGCAGGTTCAGTGGACAACTACTGAGTATATATAACACCATTTGCTTTGTATTTTCCAGGCTTCAGCTATTTTAAGCATATCTCCTGAGTCAAAGGGGTGGCAGTCACTCGCTCTGCATTTACAGTAGTGTGGGTTGGGGAGGATGTACCATCAAAGTATTTATTATGCTAGATTTAATTCCCAGTCCATGGAGCCTGGTGGTCACCTCTGGCTGTGCAAAAAGCATTGGCTGAACTTGGTATTTCAGGAGAAGGAAGTGAAAAGCCAGCCACCTGGGTATATTTGTAATATTGTGATTTAGAGGAAAAACTCAACTAATGTTGAGTGTTTGGTGTTTGTGGCAATTTTTTTTTTTAAACTGATTTGGGAGATTAGATCATCTTAACACAGAGGAACTTCAAATATTAATATTGGACACAAATTCTTCCACCCTTTCAAATCCTCCAGTAAGAGACACTTGTCCTGCAGACAAGCACTCAGCAGACTGCCTACACGCATAAATTCAACTGCTCATAAACTTACTGGGTGAGCACTTATTCTCCTGTATGGGATCCTTGCATGGGGTAGATGTGGGAACAGAGCATTTCAAGGGATCTGCTGGAGGTCAGCAGGCATCTCTTCTCCGAACGATGGGCTTGCACCGCAGTACAACCATTTCAGGCTCATCTCACACTGAGGTGCTACTCTGATCTTCAGGCTTCCTGAAGTGATCCAGCAATGAACATGCTTCGTGAAACCCTACACCTATTAAGATTGGCAATATAAAAAAATATTCATGAAATCTTTACAATCCTGGTGGATCGGCTGCTTTCCAAAAACAAATCTGCACTAGATGTGGTGAAGCACTTTGGGTGCCACAACATTTCTGAAAATCTCACTGGACTACTAGTATCCAAATACCATTGCAAATCTTGATTTAGGAAAATATCCTATTCAGAGCAGAACTTAGGAATAAGCTCAAAACAATTCTAAAATCTTTTTAATGTTACCATTGCAGTGCATGTGAAACAGAGGGGGAAAAAAGAAGTCAGTTTTAAGTGGGCACAGGTCTAGGTCTAGCTGGCTGCACGGACACTTGTGCGTGCACAGGACGGGCAGCACGGGGCAGGACCAGGCAGCGCAGCCTCCCGCTAAATGGGGTTATTTCGGCAGTGGTGGTGGCATGTGTGCTCTGAAGAAAGGTCCCGAGCCCCAGCCTGCGTGGACAGCTGCGGCTGTGCAAGGGCCAGCTGGGCCCCGCAACAGTAGTGGTGTTTCCCCTCCAGCTCTACGCTGCTCTCAAGGTGCTCCTAACCTTGCTGTTCAGACTAGCAAGGTTTGTTGGTGAAAGTCGAGGAATGTGGCCCTTCCAGATCTCCCAAAGCAGAAGATAAATCAAGCGCTCTGGGTTTGCAAAAACCTGAGAATACTCAGGTGACTGATGGGCAAAAGCAAAGCAGCAAGGAGCTTCTACCCCTCCGCTCTCAGCCCTTGAGAGCAGTAACTGCTCCAGGCTTGGGCACCCCCTCCCAACACCGTGCAGAACGGGCAGGGAGCCCAACCACATTATTACTGCAGCCTTACAGGAAGCTGCCTTGTTGGGCTGTCAATATACAGATTTTTTTTCTTTTTTTAAAATAAGTAATACAGCCACACTTTGTGCTACAATTATTGATCCTTTGTTATTTTTAGCTCCTTGTTCAATCTATACCCGCTCTTATTACAGCTACCGCACGAGCTTCATGTAAAATCACTCAGGCGGCAGCTGCAAATGGGGCCAATTCAAGGTTAGCAGGAACTCTTGGCAGCAACTCTGCAAAGGCACCTGTATTAAAAATGCAAGTAGGAAGGAGATAGGAAAAATAAACATCATCCTTCCCACTTGTTCCCCCAACAGTCCTGCTATGGTTGCAAGGAGACAGGCAGATCTTCCCCTCCAAATCTGCAGGCTCAGAGCAAAAGAGACTCCTGCTCCCCACCTGGGGCAAAGCAGTGAGTTGCAAGGAGCAGCGCCCAAATGACTGGCCCGGTCCCACTGACTCCAAAACAAACCAGGAGCACGCTGTTTTGCAGAAACACAATCTGAAATGCTTTGGATGCACGTAGCTATATGAGAGAAAGTGGGTGCCTACTTAGAGGAAAGCACACAACTTGGCAGATAACCAGTGCTGGTCACCGTCACCCAACCCCAAAGACAAGAAAATGGACACCAGTTTCCAAGCCGCTGCAACATCCTACCCGTTCAGAGCTACCTCACGGGCAGTTTTTTCTTCCTTTCCAGTTGCACCCCGTGCTAACATCTGAAATCATCTCAGCCTGACGTTACTTTTATGCTGCCCCTACAGCTTTCACTTAGAGCCCTCCCAGCTCTGCCAGGCTTGAGTTATGAAGCGATATAAAAGATAAATGGGGAAGGTAACAATTTAAGTGCTTGAGCCAAAAGCAGGGCATTCAGTAGCAACAATAACAAATGGGTGTAACTGAATTATGGCAGAGGGATATAAAACTGCACACTTTACCTCAGCTAATGTGTACGTGACCACTTGCTTATGACTTGCAGATGTCTCCTGGGTTCCCTGTGTCCCCATCCATACGTGTAGGTAACCTGGAATCCCTTCTCAGCTCTAGCAGAGGCTCACACTCTTCCTTTCTACAAATACAGCCTGTTCTGCACAATACACTGGTTTAGTTATTTGCTTCCTTCTTGTAAGCATAAGGCTGACACTATCAAGACAAGCAAAACACCCTGAGAGGGACATACGTGTTAGCAAAGTTCAAAAATATGCCAGCACAACATCAGCACTGTGCTCATCACTCTAATTTTTGCTGCCCTCATCAGGCAGCTCTGCAAATCTGGCAGCACCGCAGTGCTATGGCCCTTCTTTGCTGCACCATGCATTATTTCTGAGGCTGACATCAGTTGAGTGACTCCTCGACCACCCGCTTCCTTACAAACCCCAGAGGTTTACTTGGATAAATGCTCATATCCAGAAATCAATGGCTCCTACTTCGTCCTCGCTTCTCCACTTTGCAATCCCTCCATAATTGGATCATTGCCATAAATTATTCAGGAAACAGTCGATAAAACATGGCTCCTATAAATTTCCTTTTAAAGTCCTTAAATTCTGCCTCAGATGCACCTGCTTCATTTACAGGGAGAGGAAGGTGACTTGCCGAAGACTTCATGTGAAGTAAGCCTGGTGACTGAAGAGTGCGCGAGGCTGGAGATGGAGGAATGCCAAAAAGGAGTAGCTTTAATATGCATTCAGGGAGCAGCTCAGGTGTCCCTCACCGTCACAGACAAGAGTTATAGATTATAAATGGCAGGTTCTTGATCCCTTGCAAACTAATAGCTGTTCTTCACACGTCCCGTGGCAAAGGCTGGGTTACTTCCACGAACCTGCCAAGGTGCCTCCGCGCAGCAAACAGACTGAGGATGTGAAGACCCTGGGAAAGCTCCCTAATCTGAGCAGTCACTGGCTGCTGCATGGCTCTGCCACCGTCCCTCACTCACGTGAGCTGGCAGCTCTGCATTGCCTTTGGCCTCTGGTGCACTCTCTGCTTTCTCTATTGTTCCTTCCCAGGCACCTTGGAGCCCTGCGGCTGGGGGCCATCGGGATCAGCACCAGCCCCCTGACTCCCCTGCAGCGTAACCCCCTCCTCTTTGAGCACACGCTGCTCTCAAGCAAGGGCCAAACACAGGAACCATCCTCATCCCAACAAAATCCAATCTGGGCATTCATCTCTCTGCATCACTTTCCTCACAGCTTTTATGCAAAAATATTCATGGGTCTAGACCTCAGCTCCAGGCTGAGCCATCCCTCTCCACCTCACGAACCTCCCTCATAGGTGACCTTCAAATTGGCCCATCAGAGGAATCATTTTGATTATCTACTTCTTTCTGCTGGTCCCTTCAGTTAAGACTTGAAGACCAGGTTGCAACCCTTGCTTTGGGCACAGTGCTTCAGCTGAACACACAATCACAACCTGAAAGACCTTCTGCTCTAGGCACAGCACAGGAATTTCTCCCACCATCTCCTGAGCATTATTTCAATACAGAACCAAAAAAACAGGAGAGAAGGTGGCTGAGTTGATGCTCACAACAGATTTCCAGTCTGGCAGACACACACAGCTCCCAGCACCTACAAGAATCCATGTAAATGTTAACAGATTTGTCACATCTGCATAACAACTGAGTAACAAATAGACTCATCTGAAATGTAACCACCTGATGCAACTGGTCTGATTGGGAAAAGCTGCAGGGACTGTTTTCACTGCTGCTCGAGAAGGTGCTCCACCCAACAGTGGAGAGCCAAGGGCCGAAGGCTGCATGGCTCAGACGCTGTGCCAGGCAATGCCTACAATTTGGAAAGCAGTGCTAGAGGAACAGGGAGGACTTCAGACACTAGGCTTGTTTCTAACTAATGGACAAAGGCAAAAGTATTTATAGGAAATAGGCAACATATTTACAGCCCCAGGAAAGTTTCCTGTTCTAAGAATATTCATATTTAACTGGACTAGATGGCTCAGATCAGATAGACCTACTTTGCATAGCATGGAGTTAAGGTGAGAGAGAAAAAGGAGAAACCAAACCTCTAGATAGGACAGCGTGTCAGTGTGAAGTGCTATGACTCTGCACACTGGAATCCAGTACTTATCACGAAAGGGGTATAAAAAAGCAGCTCATTTCCCGCAGTTTCAGAGGAACCCGTGCAATGCCAATAGCGGCACTTCCAGCCAGAATGAAGTGCTGGTAACGCTTCTGGCAGACCTGGGGATTGCTCAGAGAGAGACTGCCGGATCCACTTTGCTATTTCAAAACTGTTCCACAATCCAGAGCATCTAAACCAATATGAGCAGCAGGATTCACTGCCTGCATCAACATGCAGGGCCCTTGGTTTCACTAACAGACCTGATCACAGTGTTTAAAGATTGCTCATAACAACATTGCCTCCTTCTCTGAGTTTGCTCCGTAAAGTTTTTCCACTTTCTTTGGTATACCAGGCCATTTTTCAGCTCTTACACTCACTAATTCAGCCACGGAGACCTCTTTCCGTTTCTGTATCTCCAAGAAAGCTGCTTCCCAGCAGTGCAGCTTCTGATCTCTGAAGATCTAGAAGACATCTTCAAGCCTCTGGACTGTGGATGGCTAGAGGAAGACATTGCAGATTGGATACAGAAAAAAAGAGCATAGATTAATGGTCTGGGAACAAAAAAAAGAGTCAGATCTTGGCTCTGTCTTCAGCTCAGCCACCAAACAGCTGTGTGCATGGGGATATTTTAATCTTTGTGCTTCAGCCTCTCCACCTCCAAAAGAGACATGAAGACTCACCTCCCTCATTAGAGGCTGCAAAAGCCAACTGAAGGTTTGGAAAATGCTGGGCAATCATCAGCTAGAAGGTGAGGCAGAAATGCAGCTAGAGCAAAGTGCTCTAACTCTCCGGAAGGAAAAATCTGAGCGGGAAGAAAGATTAAACTACTCAGCCAGTGAGAGCCAATGTGATCAATATGCCTATTTCAGTTCAAAGGGAAAATGGCAAACAAATCTAATTGATTTCAAAATGCTAGTTAAAAATAGCTTTCAGTGCTTTCCCACTACCCGAGTACCTAACATTCTGCTATTCTTCCAACTGTGGTTTTCTTTTGGTATGACACTCTCTTTTTTCCCTTGTTGCTGTGTGAAAAAAACACAATTACAATTAGTTATCCCAGCTGATTAAGAGTGGGTCTGCCTATGCAGAAGGAGGGGTCAAATGCACAGCACAAGCAATTAGAAAATAGTCCTCTCGTTGCCTTTTGTGAATGGAAGAATCGGCAGGTATTAAGAGACAGAAAAGTGCCTTGAGGATGTCCCAGCGTGGGAAGAGATGGCTCAGAGTGGGTGATCTGGGTAGCCAGGAGTGCTTTACGTCCTGCAAGTCCACTCTTTAAAAATCACTAACACTCCCAGGAGAGCCCCGGAGGCTCAGAGCAATCTGGAAATGTGGTGAAGGATTGAACATGACCGCTCTTTTCCACTCTGTGAGTGGTGCCGTTTTGCTTTTTAATATCCATTCCTGCTTAAACAAAAACAGGAATTACGTGCATACTGTAAATAAATAGTTACTGGGAAATAACATCCGGTGTCTGTACCCACTCTTTTCTCTCTCAGCAAGGAAATAACTCACCGCCAGAGTCCAAATCTCTTCTGTTGGGAAGAAGTGGCATTAATAATTAATAAATACTATTTGGTGCTTGCATAGAACCTAAGCCCAAAGGCCACAGAGGTCTGTAGCGCACTTCACTGGGACCGAGCTCTGTCACACTGTGCAGCAGGATGGGTATCCTGTGATGCCCCGGGATTTCAGAAACCAGGCTCCCACTTTGCAGAGAGGTTAAGTAATTAGTGCATGGCACAGCAGGAGGCTCCACTGAATTGGGACCCAGCTCTGTGTCTCCCCTGCAGTCCTCAAACCCCAGGCCCAGAGTCCTCTCCTTGCACTCCTCTAAGGCTACCAAGCTTTTTGGATGTGTGCTATGTGCTGCTGCCAGTTGTAACCAAAGAGCCCGGCAGCGTGTGATGCATAATTCATACAGCTCAGCTAACAGTGCAGCAACATCAAGGTGGCCTCATCCTCCTTCCCAAGGCCATCCAGAGCTTCCCAGCGTACAGTGGTCTGAGCACATGGCATTGCTTCTCCAAACCCCTCTGCTGCCAGACCTCACGATCCAACACTTCGAAAGAGCTGCTAGTTGGAAACGGCAGCTGGAGGGGTTGGGGGGAATGAACGTTTTGGAGAAGCCAACAGCTCATAAGAAATTCAGCTCCACAGTTCGGCAAAGGGACGCTCTGCGTGCTAAGAGAGCAGCTAGAGAAATGAAACGCATCTTCAGAAGAGAGCTGCCTCGAAGCTAATGCATTGATCCTCCCCTCATGGGGGACCCAGAGACAACACTGGCCTGATCGGCCTTGCTCCGTTATGGCGAGCACCCTGTGCTCTCCCCAAATTGTTTCCCAGGCTTTATATTCAAGGCACTCTCATCCTTTTTAACATAATTTTTCCTTTCAATAATACACTTAAGCTATGCAGGCTTCTCTCCTGATGCCCATTCTCCATGCAAAGGAGCAGAGACTCTCCAGGGGACAGAGGAAGAAAAAGGAATATATTCTGGCAGATACATAATTGCAGAAAAAAACAGCTTAAGGGACAACAGTCCCACTCTGGTGCGTAAGTGCAAGCGTTCCTTGTGCTCTTTTAAAAGTACCACTGGGCCATGCTCTTCACGTTCGATACCCCCTCTCCTCTCTTGCTGCCACGTTTCAGGAGACGCTCAGCTCAGGTGAAGCTGAACGTATGGAGGTGAGTGACTTTCCAGAGCAGAGCTGTAGTCTGTCCGGCTGTAAACAGAATTATTTGGCATCATGTGTGTTCACTGGACAGGATGTGCTTGTTTGTTTACTAAAAGTCAGAAAAGCACATCAGAGGCATGTTGGTGCCAGAGAAGGGATCGCCACAGAGGATCCAGGGTGGAGTATGAGGTAATTTGAGCAAACAACTGAGGTGGAAAAATCCCAACATATAAAGGAAACTTTGTTTCACATGTTTTATTGCTTATGGACTGGGGAATCACAGGCTCGATTCTGTGCAAAAGGCTACAAAGTCCCTTCCTGAGATCTAAATATTAGTTTTACTCATTTTTCTTTTTCTAAAGTAAATAAACATTGCTGGCCTGGAACTTGTACTAGCGATCCATTTTATTTACCCAGCCCGGGAACAAAGGGATACACTGTAACGCTCCTACCAGCTCCCAGGCCGCTGCTGGAGAGGAGCAGAAAATGAAAACCCTGCTCCGGGCGTGGAAAACACGTCTGTGCCATCCAGCAGGATGTGGAAAATGGATTAGAGGCACTTAGACTTCACGCAGACAAAGATCGAGAAGCAGCTCCAGCCGGGAGCCTCTCCAGCAGCCGCAAGGGCGACGATCCAGTGGCGGGAGCTATCGGCAGCCCAAGGCTCTCCCGCTGGGCAGCCCGACGCTGGCGGGGAGAAGGTCACAGCAGCAAGCCTCAGGAGGAGGTTTGGGGGCTTGCACCCTCCACCCCGCTCCTTGGCTCTGTGACGCAGGAATAGCAACCTCGGCAGATCCAGCCCGGCGGCAGGACAGCAGCAGATGGAGTTTGGGAGGAAGCAGTGCTTCTCCCCAGGGTACAGGAGGTGGGGACAGCCCACCTTGGTTGTAGCCCTGCTGGGGCACAGTGGCACTACCCTAACCCCGTCCACGACCACCAGGCAGGGTCGCTCAAGGGCTCTGCATACACTGGAGATGCATCTGCCCTGCCCTGCCACGGGACATAGAGAGAGTTAAGGGGGACGCAGAGGGAACAAGAGTCTCTCCATGCAGGATATCAGACAGTCTAATCCAAGAGAGAAATCTCAGCTTTCAAAAGCAAATCATGGCATCTTCAGTATGCATGATACTATTGCATACTGCTGACAACCTCCTATGCATCCGACACAGGTCATGTGCCCCTGTCAGAGGAGCACAATACACAGGACACCAAAAAGATTAGGTATCAGTTCAGGGAGACAGAAAATATGCTTCTGGCTATGTATCAACAGCTGACCTCGAAATGAAATGTAAGCAAGCACCTCTTTCCAAAACTGTCAATCATCCTATATTGCGATACAGCTCTAGCAGTAGCAAACAAGCCACTTTCAGAGCCTTGATTTTGCTCTCCTAACTGACATGCCCATTTGGGCATTTGTCCTCTTCCGCATTTCTCTGAGCTAAAGCCCTGGAGATGGCAATAAGAGGTGCAGCCAGTGCAGTGAAGCCCTGCAATTCTCAAAAGGACTTGAAACCAAACAAGTAAATTTTTTTTAAGCAGTTCGGCAGCAAGTTGTCAAATGCTTGGAGGCCACAATGCAGAGCCAGCCCAGCACATGGAAGTCCCTGCCGTGGGGCTGCAGCGAGGCCCTACCACGTTGGGCATCCTTATGCCAAGAACATGCTCCGCCAAAAGGTGACATGGCTGATCAGCATGACTTGGTGACAAGAGGTCCAGTGAAAGCCAGTGGATGTCAGCCAGCCTCGCAGCCACAGAAGCAGCAGTGATCAGACTTTTCCAGTTAAGGCTACATGGTTAGCTGTAAGAGCTGCAGGCACAAAGATTGTGGGAAAACAGACCTGAGTGCTTCCATGGAGAAAAATTGCCTGCTGCCTGTTCCTACTGTGTTCAGGGAACCAGGATGTTATGTACAGTTTTGGATAAATAAACAAGATTGCGCTCAAAATCGGCTGGTTCATATAATCAGCAACAACCCTGAAAAGCCCTGAACACAGACAAGCTACTGGGGCCAAAGGGCCAACAGTCCCCTGCACCATCCCCAAGTGCTCCCTGGCGAGGGACAGAAAGACAGAAAACCTCCTGTATATACAGCTGAGAATTTGCAGAACTCTTCTACCTACTCTACTATATTGATGCTGCTGTCTTAGACAAATTTCTCCCAATTGCACAATTTTTTTTTAAAACCATTTGCAGGTTTTAATTTCTTATGGGTGTGAGTTACATATTTTAGAGTTAATGTGATGGAGACATTTGGTGTTGGATCTCCCAGGCATAGCTACCTTAAGTTTAACCTTCAAATGTGCTGATAGTTTGCAGTTCCAGAAACTCTGCGGTCAGTCCACAGTAGTTAGGCGTAAGATGCTGAGCACCAGTCTTTAATACCTAGCTGAACTGGAAAAGATGGAAATTCCTAGGATAAAAACAATAAGCTATAGCCATTCCTATACATGCCGCTCACAGGAGACTGGATATTTCATCAAGCAATAAACACATTGCTTGTCTTGATCATCTAGGGAGAAACACTCATTTGGAGGTACAAAGATCAGATATCCAGAATTCACTTACTATCACTAGAAACAAACTTGGCAACTTCATCCCTTCCAAATATCAGATAGTAGCTGTTAATTTTTAACATTTCTGCAATGTGGAAAAATCACTTTTTTGGTCTGCCGATGTAAAGAGCAGCTGGATAAATAGAGAATAATTGTTCCTGTAGCTAGCAATCCCAGCAGAAAGGGAAGAAGGCGGACTAAAATCATAAAATAAAGGCGATGTAATGTACAGTCTGGCTAATTGCCATCTTCATGTGATGGCTAATTAAAAGAAAGAATTGGTTCAGATTTGGCCTGAGATGCATTTTCCTGGCAAAGAAAAAGAGAAATCAGTTGGGGTGCCACTGTAGGCATCTTTAACAAAACCACAGCAACAGAAGTGGAGCAGACCTATACGACCCACTGCTGCTGGGTGAGGCAGCTAGCCCAACTCGGAGCACTCGTCCAGCACACTCGGCTCACAAGCACTCAACAGATCTCTCAGGCATCCACTTCACAGCAGGGTCCTAGGAGGACCCATGCCCATGATACCTACTTCCCACCCTGTTCCCAGGATGCAGCCATGGCATGCACAGACACAGTATTTAAGTATAATGGACTTAACTGCAAAGTCTATATAGGATATACATAATTATACATCTCTTCTGTGAGACAGAAGAACAGGCCCTCCTGGGACACCCTATGCCCCAGGGGTCTGAGACGCCGCAAACAGGCGAGAAATGTGCATCAAACGCTTTGGGCAGAGAAAGGGAATGGGGCAGGAATGCCCTGAGTGAACACTTCTTCCCTGGCTTTGCAAAGTTAGCTCTGAAATTTCATTTAGCCAAAACCCCATGCACCTGACCACAGTCAGAAATCATTTTGAGAGTATGAAAACCGCAGATTTTGACAAACAAATTCTTCTCTCCTTTTTACTCTGGTTTATTCATGAATGCTGCATAGAAGAAGTTTCACTTCCAAGCCCAGTGAGCAGGAACTGAAATCACTTGCCATTTTGTTTGAACTCCTAGTTCTCCAACTTGGCAGCTTGTAGCAAATATCTGTCCCTCCTCCCCAAGACGTTATCACAATCTATGCAGCTTCAGTCAACAACGATGCCACATACACAGAGCTCTTCTGCTAAATTAGCCAGCACTAAAATATAAAATACCACCACCTGCATGGTTGAGTTAGGTTCAGAGCCATAGGCATCCTAGGGCAAATGGAAGCATCTCATCTCTTCTGAGAGCAAACAGCTGCACTGACATTTTTGATGTTTCCTTTGTGACCAAGGAGATCTGAAATGTCAGGCTCTTCAAAAGGAAGAACTTAGGTTTCAGCAAATTCTTAGATTCTGGAGGTTACTGAAAATAAAGGCATGGATGAGAGAATTCACGCTCTTAGAAAGCCAGACATAGCTCCAGGGAAAGGACACACAGCAGAAGCATTTACTGCTGGAGCTCAGCCAGTCACAGAGGACTCTCTCACGAAGACTCCCCAAACCCCACGTTAGACAACCCCATCTCTTGCTGGGTGACTGAAGTCAGAATGAAGTAGGGAAGAAATCTCCTAACACCTGACAGAAGGCGTAAGCCCACAGTCAGTTTGAGTATACTAGGAATAAAATAAAGAAGTAAGAAGATACAGTCCAACTGGAATACAAGACGTTTTTCCTAGCTTGGCATTTGTAGTCTTTTCAAACTTGGACATCTTGGTTAAAAAAATAAAATTGGAATGCATAAGCAAAGACTATCCCTATTTCTAGCTGCGACTCCTCCCCTGTGTATTTGGCCTCCCAGATGACTCAGTAATGCAAGGCACTTCTTTTTGAGCTATAAAAAGAGCCCAAGTGGTACTGCAATAACTGGGAACACAAACAAGAGGAGAGCGCACACTAAGACCAGGCAGTGCGAGCTCTGCTGGGGCTGAAGGGGAGGTGTATCCACAAGTCAAGGCCAAGAATATCTCACCAGAAATCCCAGGGTAAATGAATCCAGGAACAGGTCTTATTTAACCCAGGTCCTCAGCTAACATCACCTTTTTAAGTGCGCATGAGGAGGGAGAGCTGAGGGGCACATCCCTCAGACTGCTGAGTGCCAAATCTTTTGGGTTTCACCTAGGAGCACCAGTAGCTCTGCTACCTCAACAGTCAACTGCGATGAACTGCATAACAGCACTGCTCAGAGCGATACCTGCTCACTTGGCGCTGAATGAATCCCAAAGGGGTCACAAAAACACAGATCAGAGCAAGGCAAGGTCAGAGTGCCATGTGAAGAGGCTGCAAAGCTGGAGAGAAGATCTAACAAAAAAGCTGCTCTGGTGACTGACGCCAGGACAAAGAGCCCACAGTGCTTCCCACACAGTGTGCCTCCTGCAGAAAGATTAGACAAGCCTCCCTAATAACTACAGGATGAATCCCACCTTCCCATCCTCTGCCTCATCCCCAAGCCATTAGCATTACCTTTGTCTTATCCAGATTAAGCTCCTGCCAGTTTGCACTCATTATACCCCAGCCTTGGCTGGGCACTTGCAAAGCTGAGCACTGTCTGAGCTGGAGCTGATGACGGTGAGACAAGAGCCTTGGATCCTCACAAGATTGTCTGTGTGGTCTTCCAGGTTATTCCACTGCCCCTCACGTCCCTCCTGTATGATGAATGGCAAAAGTCTGGCTTTATGATATACTGCATGTAACACCCTGAGGAGCAGCCGAGCTGTTACCCCAAACCTACGTCTCAGTTCCCAGAGCAATGACAGCGTGTTTGGGAAGCATGCACAGCCCAGTGCATACTCAATATGCTGCCAGCATCCAGGGTTGACATTACCATTCGCAAACCCAGAGTACGAAGCCTCCCTCTGGGACCTCATGGAAGGAATGAGGCCACACCAAAAGGCAACACTTCACTTCCCAGTGTGGGTGAGTCAACATAAAGCTATGGCCAGCTATGTGAATCAAAAATGGGGCCTCTTTCCTTGAAGAGAGGCCTTACTGACCTAGCCTGTGTCAGCCCTTTGCCACCTGCATGCTGGGGACAACCCGAGGGGAGTTGTGGAGTTGTCACTGCTCCACAACAGAGCCACATCCTTGCCAGCCTTACTTAGGTAAGGACAGGCAGACACCGAGCAGTAACTGAAAAAGCTGTGAGCATCCAGAAGCTGATTTCTGAAGGGGTTAAAAACCTCATCTGGCACCAGATCCCCTGCTTTCCAGCTGGATATTACTAGCCATGCAAGTTACAGATAACAGAATTACACCAGAAATGTCGGAAAACTCAGAAATATGTACCTTTGCCCTTTCCAGGCAAGTATTTACCTCCACAAAAGCAGTCAAATCTTTCTAACTCTGTAGGAACGTTTCATTCCCATTTGTGAAGTAAACAGAAAATTTCTTGCTGGGAAAACATGGGATCTCTACCACGTAAATGAACTAGGAGTGACCCTACCAGGAGAAATTTTCCCAGGCAACAGAAAAGAAGTTAAAGACTTCCTTTCCCTCCACTTCAGCATTATCTTAAAACCTCAAAAAATCTTTGTTTTACTAGGAGCTGGAGTATGTTGTGGTCAATTTTGAAGACTGTACTGGTGGATTGAATGGCTACAAGAAAGAAATGGCTAAAGACAATATGCCTAGCATACATATAAATTATGGCCCAGGATGAAAAGGGTAACCATGATGTCCATGGACCAACAAGGGTATGGGCCAGCACTAGCAAGGCCTAGTGACAAGGTCACTGGGATTTAGAAGTAATTATCAGTGTTTCAGCATGGCATTATTTGTTTTTTAATTTATTGGATTGCAGGGATTGCATTTAGTCCAAACTTGGACCAACAACAAACCTCACTGGTGACACAGCAGGAAACCAAGGGCCATATCTCACTTTTTGAAGAGTATGCAAATTGCTCTTCAACTATTTCCTACAGTGGTTTACCACAGAGGTGCTAGCTATGAACCAACAAACCTCCTTCCCGAACTCAGTAGCTGAGATGTCAGATGAAGGTGGAGTGCTGCTTAGTGGGACCTCTAATCTCAGGACCTATATCACCGGGAAAGAGCAGTGGATATTGGGTTGGTGAGGAAGACAATATGGTAAGCAAAAGCTTTTTTACACCACAGTATTTAATTTCAATGCTCTCACCACATCACGTCTTTTCTGGACTGTCAGGAGGGAGAATGACAATTCCTGGTGTCAAGTAGCGGCTTGTCCCTAATGTCCTGTTCTAAGCACCTTGCAGCATTATTCAGGCTTATGAAACCCCATATTCTTGTTCACTTTCATGAGAACACAATGACTGGAAAACACTATTTTCCAGCCAGCATCTGCTAATTAAAATAAAAAGCAGTGCCATACACTCTCTAGAGAGCGCTAAGCTGCTTGCATAGAAAAAAAGAAACAAATGTTAACAATAAATAGAAAGTCTCTAGCCTGGCCCTGATGAGAGAAGCCTGCTTTCCCAACGGGTCCCTTTGTTTGCTGCAACTTGCCTCTTTTCTGTATGGTAAATATTTAATGTGCCATCTTCTGCTGCAGAGGACTCAATGGCTGCCAATACCAGGTGCTGGAAAAAGAGAGCTCTTTGCCGCCTGTCCTGCAGCCCCGGCTCTGAGGGGCTGCTGCACCCATACTACAGAGCAACCACCTGCAGAGCAGGAGCCCGGCAGTGAAAGCTGTACTTCGAGAGAGACACCAAAGAAGAGAAAACTAGAAACCAATAGCCTTTTATGAGGCGTTTGCTACAGACGGACAGATAACCACACACAGTCTGGCCAGTCCATTAAGAGCACAGACTGATGCAGTTAAATTTGGTTTTATTGTAATCACATAAAGCTGGCTGCCAATCAGATGATGTAAAAATAGAACATAAAATTAAGGAACTCCTAGAATAAAGTAACCACAACTTCTGTAATCAGATCTTCAAGCAGAAACCATGCTTAATAGATTTTTGTTAGTTTGCTCAAAAACAAGGAAACAAAGAGTCTTTTTCACTTCAAGACTCAAAGAAGGCCTGACCTGACAATTTGAGTCAAATTGACAATCAGAATTTCATGACCAAGTCATGAAAAAAGGCTGGTAATCTCACTAACAGAGCGAAATGATTTCTCAGTAACTGCTGAGAAAAAAGCGTTGCTTCTCTAGCCACCATGCTGGTGATATTTGCTTTGAGCAGGACCAGAGAATGCAGTGCATTAGTCCAAATGCTTAGCCAACATGTCTGGCAGAAGGCAAGACACGAAAGGGTTCAGCAAAAGTGTGCCATGTGCCATGGGAAGGCACAGGCTCCAAGATCCAGTTAGAGAAAAGGCCCATCTCCAAACTGCGGCAGGGACTGAGACTATTTAGAATCACATCTTTGCTGGACCTGAAGATGCTTCTGGAACATGGGGCCTGGGATGTAGTCACCTCCACCAGATATGCTATGAAAGGACAGCTAGGAGCACACACTATGCCTGCACCCTGAGCAAACAGTAAGGCTGAGCCCATCCTCGTGGTTCTACATCTACCATGACTGCAGACAATTTACACAAAGCCTCTCCATGGGCGTCAGACTTGTAAAGCTGCAGAAATGTGTAAGACAAGCCATCAAAGAAAGGAATGAAATCCTGTGGTTACAAATGGAAGCTACAAACGTTAAGACATATCAAATGTCTGTGTACGACTTTCAGCCAGTCACTTCACTTTTTGCTTTTAGACTGGAGATATACACCTTCCACCATGAATAGCCCAACGCAGACTTTACAGACGTGGTGAACAGCAGACAATGTACAATTGGTCCAGCAGTAGCCTGGGACTCACACATTCAGGCTGAAATACCCAGCTGTGCCACCAATTTCTTCTATCACCTTTGGAACAATCTGTTCCAGGAAACTTTTTTATTTGGTAACTGAGCAAAATAAAACATATAAGCTAGTCACAGAGATTATAACCAGTAACCAGCTTTTCTTCCACCCCTTGAGGTGCCCCGTGACTGCTGAGCTCCTGACTCCATGGCAGGAGCAAAGGAGGTTTCTGGACTGCCTCAGTGCTTGAGTGACCTCTGAGGAAACCAGAGAGAGGGATCTGAATCCCTGTAGGACAGAGGGGTTTTAAGTTAATTCTCTACAGCCTGGGTAAGCACTCAGGCTGCTGTACCATGGATGGGGTGGTGGTCTTGCAACCTGTGAGCCTGTCTGATGGAGCATCTCTGCCAGAGACACGGGAACCTGTGCGCCGAGCCACAGGGCATCTGGAGACTGCTGTTGTTCAGAACGTTAAGGGTAGGAGCTTTTAGGCATCGAAGATTAGATAGTGCCGAAAAGAAGATGTTGTGAGTCGCTCTTTGATGTGACAGCACACGTCTCAGACTGAGGGAGCAGCAGCAGCTGGTCTGTATCCTGCCCTAAGGTTCTTTGGACTCACCTGCATTGGCAGTGCCTGAGGCTGCCCTCAAAGCCAGTTTTCTTGCCTACATTGACAAAAGCACCTGCAGGCACAGGCCTAGGCAGTCTTGAAGGGCACTGCTTGACCTACAGGTCTCAGCACATCCAGCAGGCCATCTGCAAGGTCCCACACATGCAGACGGAGGCAGGGATGCAACCGGCTTACTCCCAAAGCTGCCCGAGAGCTGCTGTGCATCTGCTGGGCAACGGCTTTGCATGGCAGCCCCCTCCCAGCATGGGACAACCCGCAAACCCGTCTCAGAGGCCTGGAAGGAGCCTAGGCCCATCGAAAATTGCAAGACGCTCTAAAACGGTTCAAGGGGCACAAGAATACACGGTAGGACTCAAGTCTTCACCAGCCCTCCCAGTGGCACTAGCTGTGTACTGATGCTTTTTTTGGGGTGGGAACAAAACTATCAACATTCTTTATTTGAAAAATGAAACCTTCAAAAAAAAAAAGATTTTTTTGAAGACGAACTGTTAGATTTACATAAGATAAGCTTGCAAAGATGTGGCAACATCTGACTGCACTGGTTCTGACCATTGCTCCCTTGTTTTTGCTTTATTCAAGTCACAGATATGTTCAGTTTTCCTGCTAAGAAATACGCGTGTTCAAGAAACTAAATTTGTTGAGCTTGGTATCTGAATAAAGGATGGAACAGCAGTTTATCACAGGTTGGCTTCCTCTTTGAAGTATTTAAAGCCAGATGTTTACAAAGGTTACAGAGAACCCAAACCCAGCATTTTTTCTCTTGTTTACTTTTAAACACGTTACTTCCTGAGCCAATTAACAGCTCTCAGCCAGATATAACAGCCAAAGAAATACAAAAACAGAGGCGAATGATGGAATGAACAAAGGCAGGATACAAACTACAGTCCATCTGCCAGGGCTCGAGGGTCTTTTAGGTCCCAGCACTTGGTTGTCTGCCTGCCAGATAGCAACAAAGTGGGTGATGCAAGGCCCTTGCTTCAGCTTAAACCTGCGTGCCTACATGTGATGACATGCTGGAAACTGCAAATAAACCCTTCTGCCTCCTGAACTGCTAAGGGTTAAAGATTTTCTCAATGTTCAGCCAAAGTGTGCCCTCCTGCAGCTTAAGCCCCTTAACGTTGGTCTGTCCCAGGCAACTAATGAGAATAACTAATCCCCATCACCTTTCCACTCATCAGAGACCTCTGCCATCTCTTCCAACTCCCAGCATCAGTTCTCCCTTTCCTCGGGTCTCTTTTTCCCTCCTCTAAACTTCCTTCTTCTAAAAGAGAGCGCGAGGCCTGTGGCTGTGTGTGCAGCTCGCCCCAGCTGAACAGCTCCGCACAACCGCCTCCCTCGTGCTGCAGCATCCCGAGTATTTGCTTGTGCTGTGGCTGTGGCTTGGCAGAGCGTGTCGCTGCAGGGAGTAACACCCTCCCCTCCATGCTCCCACTGTCGAGCATGCTGATATCTTTCCTCAAAGCACCCGTGAACCCAACCAGCACGTTTTTCAGCCCACATATACCTGTAGCGTTGCATGAGAGACGGAGCCTCCTGGGGACGCCACCCCTTCCCAACCTTTAACTGCTCCTTGCTGGCTCCCTCCACTGATTGCCTCCTCTGTTAGAGCAGTTTCATCCAAATCCTCAGTCTTTTTGTCCCCCAGCAATGTAACCCCTGTTTTTTTTCAGCCTGTAAGAATTAAATCCTCCAACTGTGTTCAGCTGGCTGCCTGCTGCCTTTCCTTTTGCTTTCAAAGCATCCCACAGCCCCCCACAACGTCTATTCAACAGTGTGCGCTGAATATAATGGGAGGAGACACAGATCCCCATCTCCAGGCTCAGAAGCATCAAATGCAGCTAACCTGAATCCTAGCAGACCTTCCCGCACCAGGCAGTTGTTTCTGACTGATGTTGCCCCAGCTTCAATGAGAGGCTAAAACCCTCGGCTCGACTGGCAGCTGAGCGAGGGGCTTGATATCATTCGGGCACTGGCACGTGGGGGAGGCGACAGGCGATGCTGGGTACAACCGAAAGCAAATGTGGCACAAGTAACCTCTTTGTTACAGGCGGATGGGGAAGTCGCTTCCTTCCCTTTTTAAAGCCTACCTGTCCTTTCCCCTCTGCAGCCCGGACTCTCTCTGAGCCGGCACGCAGCCAGGCTTCGGCAGCTACGTGCCCCCTGCTCCTCCATGTCTGTGCCTGCTTTCGCCTCTCGGAGACAGCGGTTCCCTCTTCCACCGCCAGCAGCAATGCCCTGCAGCCTGGAAGACTGCACTGACAGGGTTAGCTGTTGCTTCAAATGGGGAATTTGGGGAAAATAATCCATTTGGGTGGCAAAGCTGAAACCCCATTAAAACAAGAGGATAAGCAAGGCGAGAGTTTTAAATGGAACTAAAGAACCCCCAGAAATAATTCCTATTTTCATTAAAGCAGTGAAATTCTCATTGGAAAATCTTTTCCTAACCTCAGAACCCACTTGAATTCAGGCAACTGTGGTTCATACCTTTTATACTGCTCTGTGTTTTAGAGAAATCTGAGACCTCCCGAGACCATCAGAGCAGTGCATGCTGAGCTACGGGCCAAAGGCTTTTAATGGCAGTAACCTCCCTCAGCTTCGTACTTCCTGACGTTTCTGTAGAGCCCTTGATGTTATTTGGGCCAAGACCCCCTCTTGTTATTAGATGACTTGAAATGCCCTTGGCTCAAAAAGAGGATGTCCCCATCCAGAGCAACACTAACCCAGCAAGAAGCTGGATGCACTGAGTCCTTCAGCTCCTGCCAGACCGATTTATTCTCCTGAGACAGGGGCCACTTTCAGAGTCTATGATTGCATAAAAAACTCGCTGCGATTTCTGCATATATTAAAATGAAATCCCACTGCCCGAGATTACATTAAAGAGAAAAGCGGACCACATACTGCTAATCTGGTAAAAGATAAACTATTTTCAGCCACCTAAATGAAGCCATGGGGATGGAAATAAGTTTCTAACAGGGGCTCACTGAAAAGAGATGAGATGACTCATTTATTCATTCCTGAAGCCATATTCAATCTCAAGCACCTCTAATTCCTATTAAAATAAAGGACATTGAAAGCATTCGGGATAACTCAGGACAAAGCACAAGAGTTCATTTTACTAGAGATGAAAGACTAGTGAATTAATCCACTGTATCACCTACTCCCCTAGGATGGGCTCAGCTGGCTTAATCTGTCACTTTCCACAGACAGGAGCTATTTTTTCCTGTTCTTGCTAGTGTCAATATGTTTCTTTAAATATCTTTTCAGAGAGGGTGTATATATATAGTAACACTCTGGTACTTTTAAAAGGAGCCTCATTTCCTGTGTAAGAGCTGAAGCTCTTGGCAAAACTGCCTGGTGGCTGCAGCATCTGAACCACAAGAATTGTTTTTTTAAAATGAAGATGTTAGTAGAAAAATGTTTTTTCCTCTGCGACTGTGAGTCGTACAGAACTTGGTCCAATATAAAACTGAATTGAATTAATTAAATACCATCAGTTGGGCTGCAAAGGCGACCAAAGACAGCACACCAACAGCCCATGCTGCTCCATGCTGGGGATCAGGCTGTGCAATGATCTGTTTTCAAGCCACATTTGACTATAGTGCAATACACTGGAAACAGTGCACTGCACTGGAAAAACACTGGGGGGGAAAAAATAGCTTAATCCATTTGACATCATTTTGTATCTAACTGGCTTTCTCTTTCTTCTGTACAGTGTCCCCAGACCTGTTGTTTGGGAGTGCTCCTCCAATGGCAGGATAGGAAAGAAAATAGTTTTCCAAACTCTAGAAAATGAGCCTTTATATTGTGAGATGGTGGCACAACGGTCAAGGATGCAGGGGACCTGAAATGACTTTTGAGTGAGGTTTGGAATTGGCTCCTTTTCAATGTGATGCATCTCAACTAGAAAGTACCAAGTGAACTTCCTCTGAATGCAGCTCAGCCCTTGCACAGTGCAAAAACTAGACCCAAAGAGCACACTCCCAGCAAAGCATATTTGTCACTGTGGCCAGTATTTGCTCACTCCTCCTCACACTCGGTGCTTGCGACACATACAGCAATACTCTGAGTGGGTAAAGGAAGAGAAAATAGCCCTTAGGAACTAAAGCACAGTATTGCCACCTCACCCAGCTCTTCCGCCTTCCACCATCGCCCAGCCGCCAAACGCTGAGGACTGCGCACGCCCTGGGAAGAGGCAAAACGCAGGAGTGGGTGTATCTGCTAGGGAAACAGAAGCTGTCACAGTCCCACGCCACTTCAAGGCTGACAGCACTGCTGGGGAGGGAGAGAACCTAAAATTAAATGGGCCCTTTTGTACTGAGCACCCTTTGGCAGGGATCGGGGACCTTTCTGTTCTTGTGAGCTATCGCAGCAGTAGGTTAACACTCAATTTACTTTCTGTAACAGAAAGGCGAAAGCTGACACAGGGCAACGATCTGTTTTTAGCACACCGAGGTCACGTAGAAGAAGGAACAGATTTGGGAGCAGTTTAAAAGGCCAAGGAGCTGCAGGAAGACAGCAGAGGCAGGCCAAAGGGGATGTGTGGGAGGGCAGCAAAGGGCAGTGGGAAGCAACAACTTATCTACAAGAGGAGCAAAAGTCAGTACAGAGATTTCAGGAATGGAGGACTGGGAGCCTCTTGGGTCACATGCAGGAAGAATAAAGAGGATTCACACACAATCTGTGTGCACAGGGCTGTTCCTCAATGCACAGCCAACATCCTGTGCTTACCCGCCCTCTCTCTCTTACATGTCCAACCACGCTGACAGCAAATGAAGGTATCACTGGGTATCACTGGTCACCTAGCACTGTTGGCATGCGTGGCACTGCTTTCTGCGTTAGCTGGCCCAGTCCCTCTGAACTGACAGCACTATTTGCAGGGGTAGATACTTTACAACCCAGATAAATACTTGCTTTGGAGATAAACACTTGCATTCACACTGCAGGTTCAAGTCATCACCATCTCGCATCTTGTTCAGTGATTCACATGAATATCTAAGGAATGCAACAAGTGTAAGCTGCAGGGTTTTACACCCCATCTGGACCATGTAAATGACCTCTAATATTATGAGCAATGATGAAGGCAGCTCAGTGATCATCTTCAGCTGCATAAATGTCTTTCCAGACTAATTTCTTAGTCATAAATTGTTATTATGTTATAAATTGTCCTAAGGACCCACTGCGCTGCACATTGCACAGCTGTGTAAGAGAAAGTGGTTGAAGTGAACAATTCAAGTAATCCATCTTCCTGTTTGGTATTCAGTACCTTTCTTGGAAAAAAACTTGCAGTCAAAGAACACCATTTCCATACAGGTCCTGCAGGGGAGTAGGGCTGCCCCAGCATGCTACCCCATATAACCTGCAGGGAGGCAGGTCCTGCAAGGGCAAATTCTGCATGTAGTACCTGACCCTGGCCAGCTCAATACTACCTGTTTCCGCTACCTGCTCAAGCCTCAAAGCAGCAATGGGAATCATGACTGTGACACTAACCCTGTCCTGGACCTAGTTGCAACCCAGAAGGAAAGCTCTAAAGAACAAGAGGAGCATTACTGAAATGCAGGAAGCCACTTCTCACTGCTGGGCTTGCCTGCATTAGACAGTTTTACTATTGCACTTGACCCAAAAATACCTGAAACAAGTCACTACATTTATTCTGCTTTGGAAAGGGACTGAACACCCATTCCCATGCAGCAGTCCCTGCACATTTTCTGGAAACTGTGGATACAGGGCGCTGCATGACACCTCGCATGGCTGTGACACACGAGAGCACTTCCAGCAGTCTCCTTTTTATCTCAGTCCATTCTCCACCCAGCTCAGAGCAGTTATGCTCTGCAAGACAAATCAAACCGTTTCACTCTGCCTGTTGCACAGTGCTAACTTTTTACTCCTAGTAGAATTAGGAGTAGTTTTAGAATTACTTTTAGGTAAGGAAGGAGAGTTTCCCACATGTTTTTCTAAAGTGCAAATTGCAGCCCTCCTCTTTTCAGGGTTTCTAGATGCAAGTGCCTGTGCAGCTCCTGGGTTCAAGTGCTGGTGCTTGGGGACACACATCACTCACATTGGGTGGCTTGGCACTATTCGACACTGTCTCTCCAAGAGTTTGCAAATCTGATCTGCACTGATGTCAAACAGGAGTTGGCCTTGCTGGCCACATCCTTGCCAGGAATTAAGGGAAATTTCCCACAGCAGTCTCAAGCAGCAGTGAAGAAGAAACACTAGTATAGTCTGATGGCTGGCATTTTATCACTGCCTTCCAATTGCCTTCCTGTAGGCTGATACTACAGCGTGTACATGCTGGGTTTTGTTAGTATTCCTGCCAGTGTGACAGCAGTGCTGGGAGATGCTCCTTGAATTCTCAACATAGCCAGGATGGTGCTGCTCAAGGGCGCCTGTGATGGCAGCAAGCAGAGCTGCACATTTCCAAAAGACCTTGCAGGCAAGATGTCGAGCCACCGGAAACAACAGCAAAATGCCATCCACCATACGGTGCTCTCCAGGGAGCACAGAGGATTGAGTTGACGCTGGGTGACAGCAGCATGCTGGCATTTCAACAGCCTGGGCAGAGTCATCCTTCGGAAAGGATCATTTGCAATGCTGGCTCCGTACATCACAGCCAAAGCAAAGTGCACTTGGAAACTGCCTGGGCAAGTGAAGTGGTGCCTCCCTTGCATTGCTTCTCCCATCCATCTCCTGGAGAGTAATTGATGTCATAACAGCAGAAGTACAGGGAGTTTTCTGTGATCCTTCAACATGTTGTTGTGTGTCTTGGTATTTAGCACCATCTGTGTGCATCCTCCATACCCCACAAAAATCCTTCTTCCATTCTGACTCCATTTTTACCCTTAAGTTCTTGGCTCATCTAACTGCTAAACATCTCGCCTCTGCCAAACTAACAAATGGAGTTAGTACAGAATGAAATTCACTTCTCCACCCTGTCACGTCACCACAACGTCCACTGAGGACAACTGCAGTGAGAAGAAGGTGAGGGAAATCCAAGCAGGGAAGACTCCATTGCAATAGCTAACCTAAATACAGAGGTCTAGGCCTTCAGCTTCAAACCTTCCATACAGACCTCTAACACACAGCTTTTCATTCAGAACAGTTTGTTAGTGTAGCACGTTCCTCAAGAGATAAAGTAGAATTTGCAGGTGATACAAATGTCAGACTCAGAAGCTATATGAAAAACAAACATTTCTCTCAACAGATGGCAGAATTTTGACTTTTTGTTAAAGCTTTTATTTCCTCCTTATACATTTTTGCGCTGTGCACAGACTTATTTCACTGAAGTTGCTGCAACAAGCAGTGGTGGATCACAACAAGTGAAAGGCCAGCAAAAGCATGGTAGATATTGCAACACTGCTCACCTTCATCTGCACTCTCTACAGACAAGTCAGGACCCTCAGCAGCACAACATAAAAGATAACGCCATTTCAGCACGTTCACCACACTTGCATCACCAAGAAACCTGAGACACTTTTCTAATCAAGGGGGAAGAAAGGAAGCCAGAGAAATTTATTCCAATTTGTCACCAAACCAACGGACAGACTTTGTCAGGGGCTCACTCCTTTACAGCCAGAATGCCTGTGCACGTGACAACAACCACCAAAGCTTCCTGGGGAATTCTCATTTCTCATGGGCTGATACAAGGCCCATTTGGACATGTCTTCTGCACGTGGAGGCTCCTTTCGTCAAAATACTCTTCCTCACCAATGCTTACTGTCATGAGACAGGCAGGTTTGGAGGTGAGGAGGGAATGAGCCTGTGCATACGGAAACACAGGGAAAATCCTCATTTTAGAAATCCTTTAACAGATGAAACTTTTGTTAAAAAAATCACTTTCAAATAAAGAAGCATTAGTTTGTATATATATATTAAAAAAAGGGCTAAAGAAGAAGTTAAAAATTGTGGATATCCGATATGTGAAAGATCAGAGGGGGGCCTGGCAAGTTCCCTAAACTAGAGGGAATTAGGCAAAAAATGAAGGAGTAAAAGACAGGAAATTGCACAGAGCTGACTACACTGAAGCTGAAGAAATAAAAGACCTGAAGAGACTGAGTTAGCATTTCAGGAGAGACAGGCAGTGCTGGCATAGCACCTCCTAGAAATACATGCTGTGTCACTTGTCTGCAAATTATACAAGGAAAATTAAATTTAGACAGTATGGATGTTCCAAGCTTTGCAAAGACTGCGGTGCTGCTGGCATTCAGTCCAGTCCCTGAGTGCTGTGCTGTGTACACTGCTCCACGCAGCCAAACTGTTAGCCCTCTCCTAATTATCACCTTCTGGGTGGGAAGCAGAGGCTCTCGAGGGAACACACTGCGTCTTTGAAGTAGAGATCCCATTAGCCCATGCAGCATGGGGTCATTTACTGACAAATGGGCCTTGCTGTTCCTTGTTAGTTGCAGGAAGATTGTTCAAATCTAAAATAAAGAGGCTTTTGCCATTTCCTTATCCTGTCGAAGAGCTGTCAGCGCTTAACAAGGCAGACAATTGCACGCACTCCCTTCAGAGTTCAAAGCTAGTCCTAGTTCCACCTTTAGTGCTATAAATAATTAATTTTCTGGGTAATTTAAGCAAGGAACATGAGAAGACTCCCTATGCATAATCTCACGTTCAACCTTACATCCTTATGTTTCTCCTTCTGTAAAAAACTCAGTGCTGATCCTTGCTCTTTACCACCTAGCCATTAAGCCACATGCCATCCCCACTCAGCAGTGCTATGGCCTTGTGTGGGATGCCAGCTTTATCCGCCTCTTTTCCAGGTCATGTAGCCTCCCCTGTTCTGCTCTCAGAGCACTCTAATCCTCTTCCTGAACCATCGCTACTCCTTTCCTGCCTTAGTTTTACTTCCTCTTCCCCTTGAGGGGCCAGATTCTTTGCTTCCTCACACCTCCCACAGTCACTTACAGCAGTGAATGTAGAGTGGGAGTAAAATGTTAGTAGATCAGAATGGCACCAACTTGCATTTACTTTCCATGACTTCACAAAGTGCAGAACAGAGGCAAGCCGTCCCCAGCCTCACTTCCCATTCTTGTTACGTTTGTGTATACATTCCCTTCAAGCGTCTCCCCCAACTGCTTCCAAGCACGCCCTTTCACTGAAACTGTCCGCTTTTCCCCCAAAGCACCCGCGTGACCCTTCCCACCTCCTGCCCACAGCCCCCATGTCCCACGGGCATTCCCAGGGAAAGGAGCGCGCTCCGCTTGGTGCTGCGTTCGGAGGATTATCTTGCTCCCAACTTCAAAGCCACAAGCTCTGCAAGGCAGAGGCTTCGTTATTTATGTAACTCTGTAATTGCATATGGTAAAATACAAAAGGTTCCAAAGCAAATAACAATGTGCTGGGGCACTGGCACGGCTCGTACGCGGTTGACCGGCAAGCCCAGCCAACACTAGCCCTTCTGTGTAAGACAAAGTGCACATTCTGCACACGCACGCCCCCAGGAAGAACCAGAGAAAAGTGCTTTTTACGTTAGCGTATTGTACAAATCTAAACATCTAAATAAGAACATTATGGAAGCAACAGGCGCACGAATCCTTCAGCCTTGAGTCTCCTAATGAGTTCTGGAAACTGCAGGCTACTGAACCAAATACTCCCAGCAAATGGGCAGATAGGATCTGAGCCACCCTATGACAGGAAACGTAGGTGAAATACAGAAAGGCCCTTGATCTGCATCAACCCTACATATACACTCTGGAAGCTGATGGTGAGAAAATTGTGTCTTCTTTAAACACATGATCTGCCTCTTCCTAAGAGCCACACGAAGGTACGGGGGCTGTCCCTGCAGCCTGCACCCTTTCTGCACCAATACGATGGTTTGGGCAGGTGCCTGCGAGCACCACGGGAAGTTTCTCCAAAGTAACACCCAGCACAGTTGCTAAATCAGCTCGCCATGGAGCCACATCGTGTTATCTCCAGCCTAAACAACGAAGAGGCTCTTGCAGCATGGCAGGTGTTTGTGAAGAACACAATCCAAGCCACCGAGCATGCAAGACCGAGGCAGCACCAAGTGTGGGCATGACTCTCAGCCCCACGGGCCAAGCCTGTGCCATCCCCAGGCTTGGAGGCTGAACTTGCGGGCACACAGGTGGAGCTCATGTGTTTCGCTCCCTTGGTGGCCAAGAAGATGGCCAGCATCAGACACCTGGGGCGCAGGGCCAGTCCCCCTGGCCTTCCGTGGAGCATTCCCAGCTGGAAAAGCCCGTGCGCCCGGAGAGGCACTGGGCCAAAGAATCCACTGCTGTGCCGAGAGCGTCCTGTTGTCAGCGCGCCCCTCCGCCCCCACCCGCTCTCCCTCTGAGCTCCTTCACCCCGGCCTCCCTTTGGGCCCCGCAGTGGCTGCTGCTCAGTAAGGCACAACTGCTGCTGACCGCATCCTTGCCCGCTTCCCCACCTCCCTCTGCACAGGCGGAACGGCAGGCACAGGGGGCCAGGCGCGGTGAGGGCTGCGCAGGCAGGAGGTGCTGGACACCCACAGGAGAAGGCCATCTCCTGACGAGCACTGCAGCCCCACCACCTGCCCCCACACAGTCCAGCGCCCCCTGGGTCAGGCCGGCCCCGCCCACTTCAAACAGCTCCGCCCACCAGCCCCACCCAATCGAGGCAGGCCCGCCCACCTGGACCAGCTCCAACCACTGGGGCCCGCCCATCTGCGCAAGCCCCGCCCACCCGGGGGCCTCACCTCCCTGGGTCAGCATCGCCCCGCAGAGGGAGTCCCGCCCGCCACCGCCCCGCGCGGTACCTGGGCGCGCTCGAAGCTCTCGCGCTCCGCCTCCAGGCCGCCGCCGCCGCCCGCCCGCCGGCTTAGCACCTTGGGCAGCGGGTTGGACACCTGCTTCATGGAGCTGCTCACGCGGTCCATAGCCCCACCGCGCCCGCCGCCCGCTCCGGCTCCGCCGTGCCGCGCCCTCGCAACCGCTCCGCTCGGCGCCGCTGCTGGCCGGACTCCGCGCCATTGGCCCGCCCACCTGCCACTCACGCGCGGGGCACCCCCCACCCGCACCACCTCCTCCCATGCGGCTCCGCCCTCCGCTCCGCCCCCCGCTATCATTGGCCGCTCCCAATGCCACTCGGCTAGAGCTCCCGGGAGGACCGGCCCGAGCTCGCGCAGGCTGCCGGCTCACGGGATCGCCGGAAAGCTCACTGGTTCGAGCGGATGCCACTCAACACCATCTCCCGCCCCTCCGCGTGAGTCGCGCCCTCCATCCCGCATCTTGACACCTCCCAGTTTAGAGTGCCCACTTCAGGCCCCGCCCCTCCCCGCCTTCCCCGCTCTGATTGGGCACCGCGCCTGCCGCTCACACCTCGCTGCCACTCCCGGGGCTTCGCCCGTGCGCTGGCGCGCGTGGCGCCCTCTGGCGGGGTCGGGCGGTGCCGCCACTGCGGGCCCAGGGGACCGCGAGGGGGTTGGCGGGGGCCTGGGCAGCCCTTGACTGGGGGAGGCTCCCCGGGCGCGGGGGGGCCAGGGCTGAAGGGCTCCGAGCTGCGGCGGGAGCTGGCATGCTGCCGGGGGGCCGGGAAGGCCTGGTGGGACCGCTGCGGGCAAGCAGCTGGCAGCCCCAGCAGCAGCCGGCCTGCTGCGCTCCAGCCCTGCCCCAGGCTCTGCCCTGACACCAGGCAGCACAGTTCCCTCACACATCCTTGGGCAGGCCTGCCCTGGCAGGGGACAGTGTGCTCTCCCTGTCACAAAGTATAAACTGACCATGTAAGCGCAGGGAGGCATGCAGCGCTGCCTGCACCGAGCCACCATTCCAGCTCCTCCAGGGAGGGGTGGTTTACAGGGAGCCCAAGGAGTGCATGTCTGCAGGGCAACATCTTCCACCCCCTCATGTTACCTGTGCTGGGGTGAACTGCACTCCCTGTCTCCTGCTGAGTAGCATTTGTCAGACTTTGCTTAAGATCTAGGTTGGATTCATGGCTTCAAAGTCCTGCTTGGGACCAGGGAGGAAATGGTGGGGGAAGCATGCCTGGGGTGGTCCTCTTGCAGGTCAGCCTTTGCCTTTGCAGGTCAGTGTCAGCGTGGACAGGGAGACCAGCAGCATGCAGGAAAGCTGCATGGGTCTTTGTCAAGGGGAGATAGGTGCTGTTTTTTTCATCCAAGCTGTGGGCAGGGAGCTCTGGAGAGGTGTGCACTTGGGAAGAAGGCAGCCGTGGGCACAGTTGACTGAGCAGAACAAGGAGAATAGACAGGTCATTTCTCTGGTAGCAGTGGCAGATGGGCAAAAGATTGTTGCTCTAGTCCAAAAAACAAGGAAAGATAAAAAGGAGAAGTTTTTTACTTCTCCTGAACAGTTGAGAGATTGATGACTGAAATGCTCTTTAGGATAACATGATCCAGGTTCTTCTCTCTCATCCATTCACTCAGCTGAGACTTGTATTGTGGCCTGATCTTTGCCTTCTCTCAGCCCAGCAAATTGCTAGATTACCTGACTATGGCCAGCTCCTCTGATTTTGACCAGGAATCCCCTTCCACAACAGAGAAGCCTTTCCCACTAGGACCTTTGTCAGAACTTGCACATATCTGCAAAATCTCTTAATTCTGACAAATCAGCATTTTTGCAAAGACACTGAAAACCCTCTCAGGCTGCTCCTTGGTTAATCCCTGATGATGGCAAAGGGCAACAAAGGGGGCTGTGCTGGGGCTGTGCCAGCTGGGTTCCTGGAATATTAAAGCAGGTCATACAAAATCAGCATCTTTGTGTGGGGAGTAGCTGTGCAAAACCATCCTGTCCACCACCGCCAAAAGTGACTGGGATACTCTGACAACAATATTTGGGATGTGAAGTGTCATGAGCTCTTGTGTAAGCAGTTCTTCCCTGCATGATTCACTTCTGTGCCTTTTTTTCAGCTGAAACACTTGCCAAATAAGCACCCTTCTGTAGCTGGCCAGTGGGACCTGTGAACGGGCTTTTTGTATGATATATCTGACACTGGTTTGTGCTCCTGCCTTGGCTATCAAATTACCAGCAGATGGGAAATGGCCTATACTGTGCAGCAAGGCCATCTCCTCCCACACCAGCTTGTCTCGACTCTCTGTCTGCCTTTTCTCTAATGTACTTTCTGGAAACCTACCTCCTTCCTTGGGGCTGGTCCCAGAGGAGGTTTAATGAGTTTAATTTAGTCGCTGTTGCAGCAAGGTGATTAATAATTGAAGAAATGAAGTCATTGCCAAATAGAGATGAAGTAAAGAAAGAACAGAGGAGGGCACTTGACAAAGGAACGCAAAGTCCTTCCAATATATTTGTTTCCCACCCCTCAGCATGCCTAAAAGAATCCAGCTCTAGCATGACCCCTCCGGCATGCAAGCCTGGATCCTGGAGAGCTGGGTTCTAATTGACCCTCAGGTGAGAACCCATGAGGCTGTGACCTGGCTTAGCTGCTCCCTCTTACTGAGGAGCAGAGTCACATCCATCCTCACCTGAGCCTGTGCAGGGCAGAGGAAGGTGACTGGATGTGTGCTCCAACATGCTGCTCCTACTGGCTGCTCCTGTCTTCTCCAAGGCAGGGGCTGCTACGGGATGGAGCTGGGATCCAGCCCATGACAGTCGGACCACCCCAGGCTGGCTCAATCAACCCAGTGGCTCTGCTGGATTGTGCTTTTGGGCTTTGGTCCAAGCTCATCTCTGCAGGGATTTGGTGGGCTCCTTTCTGGTGGGGAGTAGGTGCAGACTGTGAGATGCTCTGGGAGAGCACAGGGCACAGGGCTGTTCCTGAGTGGGGTCTGTTCCTCTGCGTCAAGTGATTTGGGGAGATGGAAAGGAATAGGACAGGAGGTCTTGATGGGTGGCTTGGGCTGTGGGGCATGGTGACCCTCCTTTCTTTCAGTAGCTACCTGAGATATCTGCACCTGAGTGTCTTCCAGAGGACAAAGACCCTGGGGCTGGTGTCTGCTGGGGCATGGAAAGGACTGTGGGTCCCCTCTCTTCTTGCCTCTAGGGCAGCCTAGTGCTCAGCAGCACATGATACCCAGCAAGTGCTGGCTCAGGCTGGGGAAATGGGACCAGAGCTGGCCCTTTCCCCAGCTGCAGGGCTCCTTAGAGCAACCGTTCCTCGCTGCTCACAGACACCAAAGCTCCTGCCCATAACAGCCCTAATGGGGGGCTGCTCCCTTTCCCCTGGGACATTGCTTCTCATCTTGATCCCAACCAAAGTTGACCCAAAGGATCCATAAGCAAAGGGGAGTATGAATCGGCAGGAGCAGGGCCAGAAGGGACTGCTGAGGCCTGCTGGTCTTGACAGGCTCTGTTCCCAAGAAGTGGGAGCTAGAGAATCCCTTTTTAACCTTCCCTCTCCAAACAGAGCTGGGAGAGTCCCAGGGTGCTGTTGTGACACTCCTCACTCTCTCATGGCCTGGAGAAGACTCAGGGAGAGCACAGATCCCCCTTGTTTCAGCAAGAAAAAAGAGGCACAGAGAGAGCCACAGTCCTTCCTCTGTTATCCGTCTGGCTGTGCCAGAGCAGACAGGCACAGAGCTCTGTGCAAAGATTCTTCTCTCTTTTCCCCCTGGACATGAACTCCCAAACCCTGCCTCCAAGCTTCAGTCTCCATCTTAGACACCCCAAGACACAATGTTCTGAGCCCACCAGGGTAGGTGAGCCATCCCTGGAGGGCACATCTCCTGGAAAGCCACACTGGGGGAGGTCAGTGGCCATTTGCCAAGCCTTCCCCAAATACAATCAAACAACCACAGATATAACTGTGACCTGCTGACAGGGCTATTTGCTGACACCCAGACACAAAAGTGTCTGATGAACCAAAATGCCCACATGAAGCAGGGGCAGGACAGGGTCTCAGGTGAAGGATGGTGGCCCAGGCCCAGTGTGAGGATTCATGGGAGAGCAGAGCACACGTTGTATCACCTGGGGCAATGTAGTGCACCAGGAGGAGCCTGCACATGCATGGGTTTTGATCTTTTGATCCCATTTTTCTAATGCTTTGGGCAAAACAGCTGCTGCTGCCGAATCCTTGCCTGCTAGTGCTGGTCAAAGAACCTTTGCAAAAATCAGCCCTACCTGGCCTGCTGTGTGGGATGGTGAGCAGCAAAAGGAAGGGCCAGTCCTTGTGCAGGAATGCCAGATCCCACCTGGGAGAGCAGCTGAGGCAAGGTGGCCACTTGAAAGGGGGCAGGAAGATGGTCTTGGAAAGGACCATTTATCTACAGAGCATGAGGGTTCCATGTGGCCCTATCTGCTCTGTCCTGAGTGATATTGCTCAGATATTTCAAGGAGGCCTTTGTGGGATGAAAATCCAAAACATCATCAGGTGCTTTCTCTGCAGTAAAGTCTCAGCATCTGTCTCTGTTTGTCAAGAAGAAAGCTCAGCATGGTTATCAGTTGGGCCCAGGGGAGAGCACCTAACAAAACTGGGAGCTTAGGCTATGACGCTGCTGGGGTGGCTGCCTGGGTCAGAAACTTGCTCTGGAGCAGAGCCTGGTAGTGGGAAGTGTTTGCCATCTGCTGGAGAGCTCCACCACTACACAGGCAGCAGGTCCATCAGGAACATAGCACGGAGCTGAATACACAACAGTGAGGGTCACCACTTCACACATGCTGCTTGTGCAAGGAGGAGGGGGGAAAGACTGACCGCTCCCAAGGTGGGACATGGCAAGCTTGATTTGCTTCTGTGTTATGAGACAGCCTTCAACTGCCAGTATGTGATCACTGAGAAAAGGTGTTCTGTGTTTGAGTCAGGGTGTGCAGTGTTGGCAGTAAGACCCCTGTGCTTGTTGCAGAAGACCAGGAGTAGTTAACAAGGTGGGGGCTAGAAGAAGGCCTGGATTGTACATCTGGAGACTCAGAGTCTACCTCTGTCTTCCTTTATGGTACAGAGATAATCCAGCTTTCTCCAGTGCTCATGTAGAGTGTTCTCTGTATTTTCTGGATGCCTGAAATCCTACAGTCTGATCTGCAGGAGTCACAAGTACCTCCAGCTGCAGTGAAGGCAATGGCAGGGAGACTTTGCAAATACAAAGTGTCATGTAGTGCTAGGGAAATACCAGGTCCCGGGTGTCTCAAAGCTGGCACCCAAAATGAGCAAACAGTTTTTCTCTTTGTTTCCCTGAACCTTAGCTGCCATAGGTAAAACAGCCACACACTGCTATAGGTGCTGGACAGACCCTGCTTAGCTCCAAGCAGGTTGGTGCTCACTGCTGAGGGCATCTTCAGGGAGTCCAGAATACATACGCATGGCTGTAACTTCACAAAGGCAGCCAGTGTCTGTCCTTGAAAGTATTGCCAAATTTCTGTGAGAGCCACCTCCTGCCACAGCAGCCAGCCACCTCCCACTCTTCAGTCTCTTGGTCCAAAACTGAGGCTTTTCTAGGAGCCCCAGAATTTATCTTGGGTAATAGCACAAACTGCAACAATATATTTCTCCCTTGATGTGTGCTTAGAAACTACTGGTGTCTTTCTGCTGATACTTACCAACATTTTTCATCTGGAGGTGTACCTTGGTGTATATACTTCAACCCAAGCATTTCAGTGCAATTTCCCAAACTCAGCTACAGACCTTTCAGTCCTGTGAAACAGACTGCTCTGGGGAGTCAAACATGAACAGCCTCAGAGGATGCAGACCAAGGGTCTGTCTAGCCTAGTATTAAAGTCTCCAGGTGTGGCCACAAGCAGATCCCTTGAAGGGAAAGGCAAGTATTTGTGTTGCCTCCCTTGAGTGCACTCCTCGGCTCCAACTATTCTCAGTTTATGAGTCTCTCCAGCTATTCTCAGCTTATGAGTTTTCCTGAGCTTATTGCTTTAAAATCCATGTCCAGTCTCAGACAAATGGAGAGTTCCTCGTGATCACCATGGCCCTCGGTGAGGAGTTCCCCAGGTCTATTACTCCTTGTATGAAGAGTCACTTTCTTCTGTTCATTCTGAACCTGGCTCCTGGCTCCTGCCAGCTTCATTTGGTGGTCCCTAGTTCTTGTACTAGCAGAGACAGTGAATAGTCGATGTTTGTCTCTCCAGGCCACTCATAATTTTGCAGACTTTGATCATATCCCCCCAGCAAGGTTCCCTTTCCCACACTGGTAAGTCTCTATCCCTCTTGAAAATACCTCTCCTGATAAATCTGAGATCTTGCTTGTCTTTCTTGAAGCTGCGCCACCCTCTGATCACTCACTACTGCCAGTCATTCTTTTTCTGTTTCCACCTGATTTGTTCCCAATTTAAACCACAGTTTTCCATTTTAGTGATCTTGCAGCTCCGAGGGGCATTGCTTCTTTTCCTGTGATAATGTGACCCCAGATGTGACTTCAAAACTGACAATAGGTGTAGTGGAGCAGGCTGCCTTCAGGGTAAGAAGAGACTTCCCCCTGTATCCAAAATCTGTTCTGATAATGTGTCCAAAGAGACGATGTGTGGTTTCTATCGAAGCTGAAACACACCATAAGGCAGAGGTTTTACAGATTCCATAAATAGCTACAATTTAGGATGTATGATATGGAGGAGGCTTTAGAAATCAAAATATTTAGAGATTTACATTATTTGTCTTGGCAAGAAGGAGCAGCCAAAACTGAAATACAAAATCTCCCTTCAAGGAAGGAATGAAGTTGATGAATAGTGAAACAAGGGAATAACAGAGATGTCAAAACCACCAAGAATTACTTTTGCAATGAGCAGAAGTGGGAAACATAGCCAATATATCTGAAGGGAGAGAGAATTCATTGAAAATCTCTAGGCACATATATATTCCTGATTGAAAATGTTGATTTTTAAAATGAATCTTGACATTTCTATCAAAACTGTGTTTGAACATTGCAAGAACATTCAGAACATTCAGCTAAAAGCAGTTCCAAGCTAGGCTGTGCTGGTACTTTAGCTGCATCAGCAAGGACATCTCCAGCTCATTCCCCAGCCTGTTCTCCTCCTCTCAGTTTTATTTTAGTCCCTGTGTGGAGATGTGTAACAGAATTGTTAAGATCAGTCTGAATGGAGAATGAGTGCGTATGTTTGGGTGTGAAAGCATTGAAAAAATGGCAGAAGTAGGGCTACGAGAGTGGCAGGTGTTGGTGGCACCTCAGTTAGCAAGCTGTCAAGATCTTGGCACATCACAGTTATCTTGCCTCATCTGTCCATGTGGTTCCCCGGTCTGCTGCTTGGTCACACCTGTCTCCATGGACATTTCCAGCACCCCCAGAATTAATCTGCTGTCTGTTGTCTCAGGCAGTGGCATTGGTCTTGGTCTGTTATCTTGGTCATGTCAAATGTTGCGTCTGTTGTCTCAGGTAGCTGTGTCCATCAGTCATGTGTGGCAGGGCCCATGGGGAGACGGGATACAAGGGGTATTCCTGAGGCCCAGGCAGCTCCCACTCATGTGCCCTGCTCCCTGCCTGGGAGACCTGTTTTGCCCCTGCCTTCCACAGCATCCCTGTGCAGCAACCTCTGAAAAAGGGTGTTGGTAGCTCCTGGTGGTGGGGGAAGCATGGGAACAGGGTGAGGGGAGTCATTCATGGCTAGGCTGGAGGTGCAGAATGACTGAACTGAGCCATTCAGCTGGGATGGAGGGGAGCTGCCAGACATCCTGGGAGTGAAGCACAGGTGGACACATGTGTTGCAGGAGATGCTTGCGTTGGAGGCAGTGAGGGTGCAGCAGTACCGTGGGTTTGGGGGTGTGGGTGGTTTGGGGGTGTGGTTCAGCACATGCCTTCCTTCCAGGCCAGCCCTGCTGCTGTCGGTGCTGACGGCCCATGCTGGGATGCTGCCGTGGCCTGCCTGGCTCCCTTCCTAGCAGTTCCTGGGGACAGCCAAGCTCCAGAAGCTCCTTGTTAGATTAAGCTACGTACTGTGGGTAAGATGATGGCCGTTGATGGTATGGTGCCAACCGTAGTCTGCTCAAGGCATCGACCAGCAGCAGGCTGACATCTCCCTAACCCCACTCTGTGCAGTGTGGGGTGAGCAGATCCAGCCCAGGAGCTGGGACCCAATGTGCCTGGAGAAGGGAGACTTCCTCCTAGCATCTAAATGGGCTCCAGTCAGAGACTCATGAGCACAGGACAAGGGAGGTTATAGAGCAAACAGGATCCCAGCTGAATCCTGAGGTCCTAGGCTATTCAGAGCAGGGTACCACAAGTCTCTCTCTGCCATACATGGGTAAGATCTCCAGCCTGGGCTCAGACTGTACCAGCACAGGGCTCTTGCCTGGCCTAATCCCTAGACGTGATCTGAGATGGCAACAATCCCATCAATGGGGAAACAGAGATGCAGAGCAAATACCTGTCCCTCTAATGCTCTCTTGTGATTGGCAGTGCTTTACCTTTCCCTTCCTCCATTCTCCTGAGGTTTCATCCACAAACCTTTGCCTGGAAGTAGGCAAAGCCCTTCTGTATAGATGTAACATTTCCAACAGGAATTTCTCTGCCAGCGCAGCGACACCATTGCTCTCCCAAACAGTATGAGCTAAGCCAACATGCTGGGACAATGACAGGGCAAAGTCAAGGGGGTGTTGATTCTACATTGCTAGAACCAAATAGTCAGGCAGGCCAAACTTTACAGTACCAGTGTGGTTATGAGCTTCTAAAACTCTTAGTAAATGCTAACGGCTGAGCCTCATGTCCATTGTTAACACTGCTATTTCAGCTGGCACTTGCATTTGGGAAACTGCAATGCAGCAACAGAACAGATCTCCCAAAGACTCACTGCAAGTGACGGGCAAAGAAAGGAGAGGAGCCCAGACCTAGGCAGGCACTGTGCTCTGCCCACTGCTCTGCATGTGTATATACTGATGGCATTTTGGGATCCCTTGGAGAAAGCCCTCTTCTCTCTGGGGCAGTGCTGCAATTGGGGCAGTGCATGGCTGCGGGGTGCTTTGCTGACCCACTACAGCGGGCAGCCAGGGAGGGCTGCTTGGTTCATGGACTGTCCCTGGTGCAGCTGTGGTGAAGGAAGTGGATTGCCCCCATTTTTTCTGTGATGCAGAAGGCATTCTAGGAAATAATTGTGTGTGGCACACATGCTCATTCTCCATTCATGGCCATCATGTGACTTCTAGGCAAAAGGTCCAGCTATTAATATCCTGAAACATTGCTTTCAACTTTTCTGTGGAGCCCTTTTGGTCATAGGAAAGGAAAAAGCCATGGGTCATGTCCTGTTCTCTTTATCATTTCATAGTATTTTATCATTATCTAGTACTTGCAGCATCAGGGCATTATTGCATATTGAGGTTCTGGGCACTTCCCTCTGCCACTTACTGTGTAAGGCTTGCACCCTTGACACAGCACTTTTTCCATTGTGTCATTCTTGTCTTTTAGAAACATTTCCGGCATGTTTTCAGCTTTTTCTGCTGTCTCCCTCTATAAAAAAAAGGCAGAACCCAGAAATCCAGTGTGAGGCACAGCAAGGGGCCCTTTGCAGCAGTCCCTGCTCTAGACCAACTCCTACAGTTTACCTCCACCCAGCAGGAGTATGAAGTCCTTCACAGCTGCCCTTGCTGTTCTTTCTGTGGCTGCCTTCTGCTACCAGGTCTCATCTTCACCGGGTGAGTCCAAGCTCTCCTCTTGGAGGGGCTCTCTTCTCTTTCTCGCTGCCCTGTAAGGTCTAGTAATGCTTGGCACCTCTTCCTTCTGAGCGTCTGCCACAGCAAAGAAGAGGCATGTCTTGCCACTCTGGCTTCCTGGGGGAAGGATGACTGTGGTGGGAGACTGTAGTGGGAGCAGCGTCTCCTCCAGCAGGACCCATCTGGTCCTGTGACCCTGCTTCTCCCTGGTGGCACTTCCCCCAGTCTGGTTATATCGGAAAATGTCTCTTCTCTTCCAGCTGCTGTCAACTTTTCTGGTCCCTGTTGCACCCAATACAGCACCAAAGCAATTCCCCTGAACCGCGTGATAATGTACGAGCGCACAGGCAGCCACTGCTTCCAGCCAGCCGTGATGTAAGTAGATCTCCTGCTCAAATCCTGGGTGCCCCTGCCCTGCAGTAGTGTGGCAGCCCCAGGGAACCCTGCAGCATACCCCATCCTGCCAACAGATATTGGTGTGTTAGGCTCACCCTTGTTAAGAGAATGGTCTGGAAACATCTCAGAGGAAAGTTGCACGTCTCAGAAAGCCAGTTGGTGGTCCTCCCTATTAGATTTGGGCCAAAAGATTTTCTGCTGGTCATCCCTCCCAGACAGTGGGTCACAGGCAGGATGGTGTCCCAGCTGGAGAAGTCATGTTGGGGATGAAGATGGCTCTCTCCCCCAAGTGCCAGAGAGAACAGGAGGCTGGTAATGACATTCAGCCAGTCCCCCTGTATTTCCCTGGGGCTGTTCTGCAGCTGTAGAGGTGTCTGGTTCAGTGGGATTCACTGGCAGCAAGGAGCATGCAGGTGCTCAGCACTGCGGTTTGCTGTAAACTTCCCACCCACAATGGTCATCCTTTGAGAATGGGCTCCTCTTCTCTCCTGCTCCTTTAATGGGATTTTCTTCTGCAGATTTACCACAGTCAAAGGTTCGATGCTTTGTGGCAACCCAGAAGATAAATGGGTCCAGGATATCATGAATCACCAAAAGGACGAGGCAGGCAGTGGAAGGACAACACTGTAGTCACTGCAAACATCACCTCCACCAGAGAACCTTCTATCATGAGCTCCTCCTAAATATGTCCATGTTTTCTTATTGCCTGTGAATTTTGATAGACTGCCAATGTGTAGCTCTCTATTTAAAGTGTGTGCAAAGGCATTTTAATTTATTTGTCATTTTCAGTCAGACTTTTATTTCTAATTTGTACTGATTGCGTTTAAGTTAATTTTGTGTAATAAAAAAGATCAAAATAGCAGCTTCTCCCTCTGGGTCTCAAAATGCTTTACCAAGGCCATAGCAGGCCAGTGTGCCAGTTTGCAGGTCTGAGCATCAGAGTCCAGCTCTCTGTCCTGTTCATTTCCTCCATTCTGCAAACAATTCTGCACATGCTTTAAGGACCCATGTGGCACAGGGACCTGTGGCCTCCCATGCCCCTGCTGAAGGTGTGCCTGGCAGTTAGCTCCTAGGTGGCTCCAGGCAAGTTGACTGGGCTAGAGAACCCAGGCAGCTCTGGCTGGAGACAGAGGTCTTGTTTTTTGGCTTTCTGTTCTGCAGTCCATTAGCAGTCTGGCTGTTCAGGTCTTTCTCTGAACTGTGGTGGCCATATCTGTATGTTAAAGTTTGACATTTGGGAGCCTCTGACCTGGGAGACCTGACCTCTGACCTTGGACTTCACCCAAGTGCAGCGAGAGCAAGGCCAGAGCTGGTGATGCTGGGGCGGTTGGTGCCTCTCAGCCCCCAGCTCCCTCTCCAATACTCCCCCATCCTCTTGCAGCCTGGGCTCTCCTTCCTTTGAGATCCCCACAGATCCTCCACTTTGGTTTGTGCCAGGAGGGTTCAGCTGGAGCTGGCCCAGGGGCCAGCATGCGAGGGCAATCCTGGGGAGCATTTCAGATGGCATAAATTAATTCCTTGTCCTGGTCCACAGTCACTCCTGAAGCAACACAGCAGGCAGCTAGGGATCACAGCTCTGCCTCTGCCACATCTTGCCCAGGACAACACTAGATGGGGCTGCAAGGGCAGACTTGGAGGAGAGGCTGCTCTGTGGAGCTATTTCCACCTCCAAACTCAGATCTAGGCCTTCTCTCATACCCAGGGCACCCACAGGGACCGGTACCAGCCCCACAGCTGCCTGTCGGACCTCCTGCCCTGGCTCCCTGGGGCAGTGATGGGTGCTGCCATTGCTCAGTGAGGCCCATGGGTGCGTGGTTTGATCCCCAAGTGTAGCTCCCCCAAAGCCCATCTGGACCCATTACACCTTTTGAAAGGCACTTTGGCTGTTTCAGGCTGAGCTAAGCCTGCACTATTTCTAGCCAAGGCAGGGAAAGGGTGGTAGGGTGAAAAGCAGGGCTCAGGGCAGGTGACTCACTGATCCCAGTCATGATACCCGTCTCTGTCCTTTTCTGGCAGAGATCCTGGCCAGCTGCTTTTGCCTCCTTCCCCTTCTGGACAGCCCTTGTGAGGGTATCTTACAGCCTGCAAACCTGCGTGAGTTGTGGCTTTTGGTGTGCCCCGAATTAGCACTTTACATTTAAATATCTCATAAGCTCTTTCATAAGATGGACAGGTAACACTGGGAATAATTTAAAGAGTGACTGGACAGCGTGGTTAGACTCAGGGGTCATTGAGCTCAGACAGGACATTGAAGCAAACTGTGAAAAAAAAACAGAGGAGAAATGTCTGGGCTCTCGTTGCTAGTTAAAATGCAGTGGAGTTACTGAGGGCCACTCTGCTTGGTCACCTTGCAGTAGTCTTTGCTGGATCAGTCCCCCCACTGCAAATTTGGTCAGAGGGAGCAAGGGATGGCCATGTCTAATTTGACTTTCCAGGTGCCTGGGGTTATCTACGGGCCCTGATTATTTCTGACGCTTCCTAATTCGTCCTGGTTTTCCTCCCGCAGGGTTTTTGTTTTGCCTTGATCTGCCTGGGCTAAGAAGAAAGCGCTCGCCTTTAAGGCTGGCTGCGGGTGTCCCTCGTGCACGCCACGCTCCTCCCAGAGCCAGCGCGGAGCCTTCCAAGCTGGGGCACCGAGTGCGGACGCTGCTCTTATGTAAGCTCGCGGCGAGGCCGATTTCTCCGCCGGTGCCTCTCAGGAAGCAGTGGTGCCGGTGGCCAGCAGGAGTGCCCAAGGCACTGGCTTTCTAGGGACACTACCATAGCCCCGCCTGCCCCGCCAGCAGGCTCTTCCGGCACTCTGGGAAAAGAAAACTGCCGTGGGGCTCCCTTGCCGCTGCTGCCATGGCCCTGGCCAGCCCCCTGGAGCGGCTGCACGAGGAAGCCATTTGCTCCATCTGCCTGGAGTACATGAACGAACCGGTGAGCGTCGACTGTGGGCACAACTTCTGCCGCGGCTGCATCGCCAAACACTGCCAGGAGAAGGGTCTCTGGGCTGATGGACCATTCTCCTGCCCGCAGTGCCGGGCCGCGTGCCATCGCAGCAACTTCCGCCCCAACCGACAGCTGGCCAACATTGTGGAGAGCATCCGGCAACTGGGGCTGCAGGCTGGCCCGGGGTCGGGGGCCCTGCTCTGCACCATGCATGATGAGCGGCTCAAGCTCTTCTGCGAGGAGGACGAGGAGGCCATCTGCGTGGTGTGCAGGGAATCCCTGCACCACCGCCCTCACACCGTCTACCCCATCGAGGAGGCCGCTCAGGTCTACAAGGTAGGGGAGGCCCAGCTGCACGAGGACACTGTCCACAGATGAAAAGGCCGCCAGGCCTTGCATCTGCCTTGGCCTCTGTGTGGGGCTGGCCCCATGGCAGCAGCACCCCCAGCACCCCTGGCACCCCAGGATGCTGTGCTGTGCTTGGGGAGCTTGACTTTGGGGGACCAGGTGGCTTGTACCCAGCAGGTCATGAGGTACATGGTCCTGGGGTTGGCAGCCACCCCTCTCCACCGTCTCCAAATAGCTGTCCACCATCCTGGTGGCACTGCCAGGAAAGCGGGGCACCTCGGGCAGGGGAGTGGATGGTGGCTGCCCCACATTCTGGCAGTGCAGGGAGGTCAGTGCCAGCTCGCACGGTTTGCTCTCCAAACCCAAATAGCGCGGAAACTCTGAGAAAACCAGAGCAGCGCAGGGAGGGTTAAAGCTGCGAGAGGAATGAAGAGCATAGCTGCTGGCTTCGGGTGCCAGGGCTGGCACACAGGGGAGGCATTGCCTGGCAGGACAGTAACTCTCCCCTTGCTGCCTTCAGGCACTGGCAGCTGCAGGCCGGAGGATGAACGGCGGCACACGCTGGCCGCTGCTGGGGTGAGCTGACCCTGTTTATTGCCTTTCCAGGTCAAACTCCAGAAATCCCTGGAGTATCTTTCCAAGGAAGTGGAAGAAGTGAAGAAATGTGAGTCAGCAGAAAGGATGAAAACCCAGGAGTGCAAGGCAGGTGCCTGCTTTAATTTTTAAGGAATCAGCTTAGAAAACATCAGTAACTTTAGAAACTACTGAGTGTTCTGGGACAAGGCTGTTGAATTTGTCACATGTTTTGTATAGTCCTCGGGTGGGACATGTCCCCATGTCTTGCTTTCACTTGGAAGACCCACATCCACAGGGGACCCTGGCCACAGAGATGGGCTCAGTGACAGTGCAATAACACCTCCTCTATGAAGCAAACCACTCAGCTTGCGCTTGGTGCAAAGTGCTGTGTTTCCTTGGTATTCTGGCTTGCAGCAGTCCTCACGTCTATGCGCAACAAGTAGGTGCAACAAGCTCATACCAGCAGGCAACTCTGGCGTCCAATGTTGGCCCTGGGGCTGTAACTGCAGCTTGTGGAAACCAGGATCAGTAAATGTGTGTGGCTCTAAAAAAATTAAATAGCCCAGAAAGACTTTGGAAGGAGCAGCATGCCAGCTCCAATGAAATCATGGGGTCAAGCATGCTTGCTAAACAAATAGACATTGGATATTTTTTATTTGCCTTGGTTTTACAGTATGTGTTTGCATTAAAAGCCAGGCATGAACCATATGATGAGCTCTGCTCCACAACTGTAGGAACTAGAAGTGTTTTCATTCAAAAAAGAAAAGTTGAATTAGCAGGCCTCTGTCTGACTACCACTCTGTTCCAGGAGATAAGATGCCAGTAAAACAGCTGCCTTTCAAGCTAAAAACCAGTTCCTTCAGGATAGAAACTGGAAAGTAAAAGTAACTGCAGAAAAGGAAACGAAACTACTGGACTGAGTTATGCAGCGCTGAACTAGAAGTGATGACTAATCAGGGAGCATTGGCAGGAAAAACAGGTTTCTCCAGCTTTCCCTATTTATTTGCTCAGCTCCCCTGCCTGGCCATGGCTGTCACGGACTGCTGCCCTCCCTGGCCAGGCCAACCCCAGGCCTAGCAAGCCAGAGTGATGGGTGCTTGAAGTGCTGGTGGAGGGATGGGTGCTTGAAGTGCTGGTGCTACCAGCTGTCCCAGGCGGCAGGATGAGACTGGAGGAGAGGGAGGTTGTGAAACAGCAGTGTCATTCTCAACTCTGCCTGCCCCGCCTGAGTCAGGGCTAGGCAATCGCCTTGTAGGGTCACGGCTCAGCTGCTTTCAGGCTTCCTGAGGCTGATTATGCTGTTTTAGTAAAAAGGAAAAAATGTCCCATGTGTGTGATGGGGAGGAAGTGGCTCACGGTCCTAGCTTATCAAGCATACATGAGTCAGCTCCAAGAAATCATGTGCTTGGACAGAAAAATGCAGTTAATAAATAAATAAATACAGTTCAGTTTCCTTTCATTTGCCTTCTGGGTTTTGAGGCTTTATGGTCCCAATTAACCACAGCAGATTTTCTGGAGAATGCCAGCTCCTGTTCTTCAGGTTTTGAGCCAAGTACAAAGCTTTAGGGCCCAGGAAAAAACCCTAAAGTAGAGCCAGACCATGCCTGTTGTCTCCTTGCCCCCAGACCCTAGTGAGAGCTCCTAGCACCCCAGGGAGGCCTCCCTGGCTCCTTTCTCCTTCCCTCAGTCCCTCCCCAGCCCCAGGGCTTCTCACACCTCTTTCCCACTGCACTGTGAGTGCTGCTGGACATGTAGTGCACATTAGCCTGGGCCTCGCTTGTAGGTGAATTGTACACCTTCTAATAAAAACCTACCCCCTAAGCCTAATGGCATCTCCTTGCAGTCCATCATCCCACCCAGATGATCACTCTGTGCTGCACTGAGACATCTCTAGACATCTAGGGTCCAGCTGACCAGAGCTGCCCTGGGCAAGGTCCTACTGCTGGTAAATTAAGGATGTCAAATCAGATACTAGGTGAAAGCCCACCACTTAGTTTTTGGCTGATATTTTAAATAAACACCCTGATCCAGAAGTGAGGTGATTTCCCATGGCCTGACCACTGGGTGTAGTTTTGGGCTTCATGTTAGCTGCCTGGCTAACATTGCCTCTCCTTCCCCCATGTACCTTTCCTTTCACAAGGAGGCAGTGAAGAAAAAGAGGGAAAGGATTGTGAGTGAGTTTGGGAAACTGCATCGGTTGCTGGCTGATGAAGAGAAGCTGCTGCTTCAGAAGCTGGAGGAGGAAGAAAAGCGGATTCTGCTGATGATCAGTGAAAACCTCGCCCGGCTGGTGGAGCAAAAGTCCTCTCTGGACGAGCTGATCCTGGAGATAAAGGAGAAGTTCCAGCAGCCAGCTGATGGGCTGCTCAAGGTCAGGCTGGGCTGCCAGCCCTCTCTTCCCTGGGCACTGGGAGAGGGGCCAGCTTCTGGTGTGGGGCTGCCAGGGACCAGGCTGTGACACGGAGAAGAGGGAAGGTGGGCAGCCCACAACAGGGGAAGGCCTGGGGAGCTTTAACTGCACTGACCATGCTCCTGGGGGCTGGAGGCAATGCATTAAACCAGCTCTGCCCACCAGGGCAGGGGGGGCCCTGTCTGCTCCAGGCATGTCTGGGTTGCCAAAGCACCCTGGGATGGAGCTGTGCTCAGGAAAGCAGTGGCTGTGATGGTGAAAGGCTCTCTCCTCCCTTCCATGTACATACAAACTCTTGATTTCCTTCCTCTTTCCCCTGGAGAGGGAACAGGTCCAGACCATCAGTGATACCTGAGGTATCACTCCTGCATCCCAAAGCAGCCTCTGAATCCCACTAACTTAGCCCCTTCAGCCCTGAGGTCTTTTCTATCCAGACCTGATTTCTGTCCTGTGCTAAGGGGAATCTGCTCTGCAAGGCTGCCCGTGAAGGCTCACAGGGCATCATGAGCCCTGGGGACTGCCAGCCCTTATGTCTAGTCTGACAGGTCCCCAGGTGAATAATGGTGTGAGAACGGCCCATTGCTCTGTTCCTTTCCCTGCCTCAGTTTGGGGCAGAGCGCAACCTGGCGGTACATGATGGGAGCTGGATGGTGGGGGACATCCTTGGGGAGATGTCCCCCCGGCATGATTTAAGGCTTACCTTTCCTGTTTTGCTGAAAGAGAGGCAGCATACACTGAGATGTGGCCAGTCCTCAGAGGTGGAGGGGATGTGTGACCTACAATGCAGTGTAGACACAGCTGCCGCTGTGGACCTCGGCAGTGCTCAGGAGAGCCTGCAAAGTGTCCTGTGGAGCAGGGCAGGCTGGCACTGAGCAGGCACAACCAGGACAGCTGGTCAGAGCTTGCTTGGGTCTGTTGCCCACTCCACAGGGCAGACATGCACTGGGGCCCATGACAGTTGAGGAGCAAGGCCAGGACTGAAGGACTGTGCAGATCGAGGTGGGTGGCTGGGGGCCAGACTGGCTGATAGGCACGAGGCTCTGGAATGACATTCCAAGAATGTTTTTTCTCTTCTTTTAGGACATGAAAAGCATCCTGAACAGGTAGGTGCCAGTGCTCATTCCTCCTACTGTCCTCACTGCCTCCAGGCTCTAAGCGTGGTGTTTGCATCTGTGTTTGCTCTGTGCCAGGCCAACCTCTGTGCTCCCTGCACAGCCCCTGCCCAGCTTCAAGCTAGGTCCTCCCTAGTGGTGAGACCCAGTGACCAGGGACAGATAGAGGAGGGATCTGAAACCAGTGCAGGCTGGCAGGAGAGACTCAATGCCTGTCTTTTTCCAGGATCCCCAGAACCAAGGTGTTGCCTGGCCCTGCAGGATGTGAGAAGGGCTCCTAAGGGACATGCTGCTGGGGTGGCCTTACTCCTTCCTTTCCACAGGGTGTTCCTGCCCCGGACTGGCACTGCAGCTCACCTGGGACCCCTTTCTTGTATGTAATTTAGATCCAGAGTGTAGATCTCATCCGACTTGCTGCTAGGCAAGCAGTTAGTCCAGGTGCTCTGCCATGGCTGAAGAGGTCACAGCAGGAAATGTGGTGACCCCGGGGAGCTGGTGTGGCAGCTGGGAGTTGCCAAGGGCTGTAGATTGCTGGCTAAATCCCTCTCTAACTCAGAAAAGGCAGAGAGAAACCGATGCTGTGGATGGCTTGATGCAGCCAGATCTGCTGGAGACCAGATTCAACCTGCTCTCCTGTGCTATATGAGCAGCCCTATGCCAGTGTGCAGTCAGGGCTGGGGCTCTTGAAACAGTGTCTGTGCAGCCAACAGAAAGGCATTAAAAAGCCCCCTGAGATGCAGCAGGAGACTGGCTGTGTTGTGGGCACTGGGTATGGCTGAGACTCTGTGCTGGCCCGTGGGCAATATGCTCTTTTCAGGTGTGAAGGCATGAAATTCCAGGCCCCTAAAGCTGTTTCCATGACCCTGACAGAAGATTACAGCATCCCAGAGCGCTGCCTGGGCATGAGGGACATGCTGAAGAAATTCAAAGGTAAGGCAGCTGCTTTTGTGCCAGGTCCTGGCACATTTGAACCCTGGCCCTCCTGCTGTACACTGTGGCGCAGGGAGAGGTGTTTGTGCACTCAGTGCAGACACAGCTCTGCTCTTGGCCTTGACCACTACCAACGCCAGCAGATGGACTCATATGAATGTTTCTGACAAGTGAGCTGTGCTGTGGTGATGAATATTCAGGCAGGAAAAGGCCTTTGGCAAACTTTGCTCAGTCAGGAGGGGGATCCCAGACTTCAGTCTTTGGCTCTGTCTATGCTAGACAGTTTAACAAAGGTCATATTTACACAAGTAAAGTTGCATCATTGTAATGTTACTCTGCAAATCAGCCTGGTGAAGCAAGGGCTGGTTCCAGCACTGTTGGTACTTTTGGGCATGGAGGGTTTTGGTTTAATGTGAACCAATTCCAAATTGGCTGTGGTAAGAGAGTCCATCCAGTCTGGAACTTGTCTTTAAATAAAATGATTTCAGATCATACATCTTTTTAGCTCAGATGGTGCAGCTTTCTCATTAGCACAAGTGCTAACTGCAGGTTTTTTCAACGAGTTTTGTTCAGTTGGTCCCAGTTTGCCTACAGATAAGTTCAGACTGGTTTCAGGGTGGGGAGACTTTCCTCATTCTGGTCTTGGATGGTTTGTGAGGTGGCCCTGAAGCTTAGGAGGGCATCTAGCAGTCTCAGGTTCCATGTTGCCCACAAACTCTTCTTTCCTTGTGTAGGCTGCTTCTAAAGCTGTGTCAGGAGGGCTGCTGAGATGCCCTGATTTTATTCCTGCTCTGCAGTTGGATGCCAAATTTTTTGATGTGGTTTACAGTAAAAATGATTTTGTGAATTATGTTTCCCCAGGACTAGGTGCTGTACAAAACCATGCATACATGCAATTAAATGTAGTAGCCAGCAGTAGCTGGAGCTGGAAAAGTTCAACATCTCTGTAGCAGACTCATCCATTCATGTCATTGTCTGCATGTGAATTCACCCGTAAAATCCTGTGTATCCTTCATCCCTTCTCCTCATTCCAGTGGATGTGACTCTGGACCCTGACACAGCGCACCCTGAACTCACTCTGTCTGAAGACCGGAAAAGTGTGAAGCGTGGAGGCAAGAAGCTGATTCTGTCCCTCTTTGACAACCCCAAGAGGTTTAACACCACGCCGCTGGTGCTGGGGGTTCAGGCCTTCTTCTACGGCCGGCACTACTGGGAAGTGCAGGTGGGAGATAAGCCAGAGTGGGGCCTGGGGCTGTGCAGGGATTCAGCCAGCCGGAAAGGCACTGTTTTCTTCTCCCCTAGCAATGGCTACTGGGTGCTGCGGTTGCAGAACAGTGGCAACTATGAAGCCCTCACTTCCCCCATTTCCCCTCTGAACCTGAGTGTGAGACCCCGGCGCATTGGAATCTTCCTGGACTATGAGGCAGGAGAAATCTCATTTTATAATGTGACTGACCGCTCCCACATCTACACCTTCACTGACAAGTTCTCTGGCAATCTCCGGCCTCTTTTCTTCCCAGGTGCCTTGATGGGGGGCAAAAATGCAGAGCCCTTGGTGATCTCCTGGGTCAGGGACACACAAGGGATTGGGTGCATCATCCTGTAATGTGTGGTTAAAAGGCTGCCCTGGCCTCAAAACAGGGCAGCCAGAGACCAGTGGGCCTGACCAGCTCCTCTCCTGAGCAGGAGGTTGGCAGCAAGGCAGCACTGGGGAAATAGGTGTGTGTTTGGGGTGAGCAGCATGACAAGGTCCCTTTGTGCTCCTGGATGCCGGCGATGACCCACAAAGCATAATACTGCTGAGAAACTAACAGTGACCATGTCCTTTCACATGATACGTTCACCCTTTGCCAGGCCCATGCCAGGAAGGGCATTACATGGCAGGGATGTGCCACAACCTGCTGTTTCCCTGATGGGGACAGGAGGAGCCTGCTGAACACCATTGCCCTGCTGGTCACCTTGCAGGCTTTGGGCGAAGAGTGTGTGCACAGCCTTCATTGTAGTACTGATTTTCGTGTGAACTGTACTGAAAGAAGGCAATAAAGAATTGATTTGGGAAGACCTGTGTGGTTAGGAATACATTTTCATGGTGCACCAAACCCTGCTGCTTAACCCTGGGGGCCTGGCTAAAACCTGGGATCTGAGAGAGCAGTGCTGAATTTTGGAGAAGGAAGTGAAGGTCCTGTGCTGCTATATTTGCATCACCTGCCTGCTGCGAAGCATGTCCAGCCCAACTGTTTGATATATTAGCCTGGCCTAGAGGCTGCTTAGTGCTTCTGTGGTTCTGGGAAGTCAGAATTAAGTCTGGGGCCACATATTGTCACTTGAGCACTGGCCTCCCCATTATTAGTGACTATGATCCCATCCTTTACTGCACACATTTCCTGAGAATGTAAGGATGTGACTGGAGGGTTGGATCCTCCTCAGGAGTACCTGGCCTTCCAAGAGGCCCATGCTTGCACTGTGTCCTGGAATACATGAAGCTGAGGACAGCCACTTCTGAATGGGTCAGAGTGTGGTGTGCATGGGTGCTGCTGGGCACAGGCCCTCTCCTGCCCCAGCAGGGTGCTCTAGGCATCCCAGTGTGGAATCAGTGGGACACTACAGTGAGCTGATACCTGCAGGCATTGGGGTCAGAGATTCGGTAGCTGCAGCTGTTTGTATGGTGGGCTGTGCTTTAGCCTTGTGGTGCTGGGGCCTAGGGTGAAGGCAAGAGGATGTCTCTATGTATGGTGGATGTAGCAGTGCATGCCAGTCCCTGGGTTGCTCACCCTGATCCCCTGGCAGGGAAATCACCTCCAGGTTTAGTAGCTCCAAGCCCCCTGCCTCCTCTCACAAGCTGAAACTGAAAGGCAGCCCTGATGGTGTGAAATTTCCAACCATGGCAAGTGGTGCATTACTCAAACTGGGATGGGGGCATGTTGGGGGTTTCAAGACTAAAGGGAAAGAAAAATCATTCTGCCTCCCCTGATGTCTCCAAAGGTCACCCATGCTACTTGGTCCCTCCTGTCCCTTGGGATATCCCTTCTACTCAAGGCTCTACTGATGCTCTAGATGGGAGCTTCTGCCTGAATCAGGCTATGGTTGGGTTTTCCCAGCAAAAGCTCTCAGGCTCTTAGGTCAGATGTTGCATCAGCTGGTTGTGTTCACTTAAACCCAAATGCCTGCAGTTCGTGGTTCCAGGAGGCAGGAAACTGCCACAGAGCCAGACAGAGAGGAGATGGTGGCTAGTGGTCATACACTGTTAGCTGGAGTGGCTGGAGGCTGTGTCCTGAGCTGAGCAGAGCACCCTGCCAGGCAGACACACTCCAATAGCGTGTAGATTTCCCTCCACAGTGAAGACAAAAATAATGAAGCTTCTTAATTCAACGACTGGTTCAATTTGAATCAAATGAGATGTGACCATGATAAAGAATGGTCTCAAGTACTCAGCACGGTTTCCCTGGGGATGTCATGGGCAGTACTTTAGTACTCCTAGTGGGAAATGATGCTGCAGTCAAGGAAGCAGTTCCTTTCAACTAATTTTTGTTGCATTTGGTGAGTCCCATCTGCCTCCCTTTGGCTGCAGGCTCTTTCTTTTGGAGGCTGCCCAGCAGAGGGGAAAGCCTGGCTAGGAGAGCCTGGTCTCAGCTCTGACATGTCACAGGAGGGAGATGGGCAATGGGTCCCAGTGGGCTCCACATCTTTTCTGACCTTCACAGTGGTCTTACAAAGAGAGTTTGTGGATCCTGAGAAAATAGGAATGAATTTGAACTTTGAGAGCTTGATAGAAGTCTGGAAGCATAGGCAGTAGTGTAGGGAGTGGTGAAGACAGCCAGGGAAACTGCTTAAGCAGGGTGACCACTGGGAAGGGACCAGGCTGAGTGTCATTGCATCATGGTGGAAGGAGGTGGTAAGATGGAAACTATCCAGAAAATAAGAATAAACTGACTGTGGAAAGGTGACAAGTGAGCAGCACTATTACAGTGCAAGAGGGACAAAGAGCTTTTTCAGAAGAGTCAGGAGGGGAAGTGCAACAGTTTAGAGATCTTGCAGATTGACACTGGTGCAACCGGTGGAACAAATGAGTAGCTGAACAGAAAGGATATGGACTCACCCCACAGCAGCACCCAAAGTGTTCCTAGAAATCATGACTCTGTCTTCCCTAGGAAGGAGGGTAAAGGTCCAAGGAATGAGATGATAGCTGTGAAAATGCTATAAAATTTTCTGTCTGATGAACTTGCAACATTACCTGCAAGTAAGACTTAAAACTGCTCTGACCAAACACCCATCTGTCCTCAAGTGCCCAGATTCGCTGGCTTGGGGCAGTTAGAGAAAAGCGAAGAGCACTAGGACCAGACTTATAGAGCTCCCTGATGACTTAATGCTGAAGCTGTTCCTAAAACTACTTGCAAGCTGGTTTTCAGTTTAAGCCACGTGGGAGGGCTACATGCCACAGCACGGAGGCCAAGGGTCTGGACTCATCACTTTGGTGTTCCAGTGGTGACCGTTCTCACTCTCACCAGCTCAGACCTTAAGCAAGCTGGTTACCCTCTTATGTGGAGGTAAGGCTATTTATTATCAAAGTGATTGACCTGTATGTGCCAGGCTAATTATGTTCTTACAGCTTCCCCTGGACTGATCTCAGCAACACTTGCCCAAAGCATGCTGTGATTTTCCAATGCAGGAGAATGGGCATATACACATGCCCATATATTTTGCGAGAACTTCTTGGGCTGAGCCAGTCTTTTGCTCTTGCAGGTCCCAGGGTTGTTCTCCTGTTTGAGGTATCCAGTTTCACTGAAGGCATTAGTCCCTCAGGATAGCACATCTGGCAAAAAGGTCGTGGTTTGCAGTCAGGTTATGAGGGAGCTGTTTTCTATGCAATCTGTGGACTAGCCATAGTTTTAGGCTTTGACTTCTGTAGCAGTTTGATCACCCAAAGGCACTGGCAGTGTCCTCTGTTAAGATTATTGGCAGCAAAGCTTCCAGATCTGCAGTTTTAGAAATGTGTTTTCTCAGCAAATATTAACATCCTTCTTTCACTGCTAATATACTGGAAAATACTTCATTATCTTTGAGGGATGTCTGCTTCTTTCTAAGAATGGATTGGAAATGTTCTTTCATATCTAAAATGCCACTTCTGCTTTCTGTTAGCCATTATTGGAAAAGCAATAACCAGATACCTTTCCTTGAATTTTCTCCGTTTTCTCCATATACTAAATAATTCTGTGTCTTCCTCAGCCCTGGAAGTCTTGGATATGTCCCTACCTTAGGAAAACACTGCCTTTGTGTGCAACTTGAAAAACCATCCACATTGCTTCTCTGGAACTGAAAAGTCATGAGCTAATTTCATCTGTAGTGTCTTAAAAGTTACAGTAAGAATGCCCAGAAAATACCTGCAGAGTTTTTATTCTTTTCCTTACAATATCTCAGCTTGCTGGGATCAGCCAACATACTCCAAACTTTTTTCTAACTATGAGAGCTATGGTATTCCTTGTTTTCCTCTTCTCTTTCCTTTTCCTGTGAAGAGTCTCCTGCAGCCCCTTGATTCCAGGAGATGTGACTTCAAGCAAAATGCCAAGTATCACAAGACATGTGATCACTAGACACAGCTTTTCTGAGCAGACAGACATTTTACCTTCTGGGTTTCTAATTCTTGTTCTAAAATGTGGAGGTGTAAAAGTTGTGCTATCTGTTCTACAGCAACTGCTATCCATAGCTCCCTTTTCATATCTCCATTGGCACAGACCAGCTCCTCCTCCTGTGCAATGCCAGACTTGGATCTCCAACTCCACTGGATGTCACTGTACCTTAAAATGCCTATAGACACAGTAGGATAATATAAACAAAAAATTTATAAATATTTACCTGTATATTGTAATAATGATTTTATTCTTATATTATAATAATAATGATTTTATTTTTGTTCACATTTAGGCAAACACAGGGTTTTCATTAAAAATATTTACTTTAAACGATATATCAGATTTTCCATCGAATAATATGGCTCGATATTACTAGAAAAAAGTGATATTCTGTTACATTCTGAATGGTGTTAAAAAACCTTCTCTGCATCAAAACACAAAAGGCACAGACTCAAAACCTGACCTATTGCACAAAATATTTAGTAAATACTGAAGTCTGGTTTCAGGATGAGTCCCCTATTTAGGAGGTTACAAATTTCGAAACATTTGAGACTGTTGGTCTTGTCTCAGTCTGTCTGAATCCAGGAAAATTTGTTGCACTTACAAACTACCTTCTTGTTGGATCAGAGCCTCCTCTTCTTCTTAACCTGCTGTGCCCCAGCTTTGTTAGTATGCTCTGGTTCTTGCATTCACCTGCCCTTTTTCCTGGGGGTGCTCCCTGATGCCTTCATGAGGCTGTTTCTGGGAGGGAAGAGCTTCATGATTAGCCCCCAAAACCCATGCATGGAGCACTGGAATATCCTGGTCCAGCAGGCCCAGGGCTGATGCAGGTTGTGGCTCCTCCAAGCTCTCCAGCCAGAGAGACACACAGCATGTGGGTCTTGCTTCGCTCAGCCTCTGGTGGCAAGGTCAGCCTTGAATAACTGAATCAACCCATGGCAAATATATCCCCTGCTCTAGGTGGACAGTAATCTCCTTGGGCAGATTTACGCTAGTGAAGATGTGGGTGCCACACACATGACTCCATCCTTGTCTGTGTGCTACAGTCTCAGCTTCTTGCATTCCTCTTCCACCTTTGCAAAAGGCTGTGAAGCTGTGAAGGTCACCAGGAAGGCTTCTTCCACAAGCACACCACTGCTTTCAGGCCTTGGAGGCTGCTGCCAGCTTGCTGAAAGCTGCTGGCTGCCTTTACCTCATTAGTGTAGGCTTCGTTCACACCTCTGCACCTGGGGGTGGGGATTATGGGAGTGCTGTACTCCTAGCACCCACTGCAAGGCTCCTCTGAGCTGTACTGAGTAAGCAGTTGTAAGGTCAAGAGAGACACGAGCAATTCAGGTCTCTTGCTCTTCAGGACACTCTGCAGGCTCCCAAAACAGTGGTGAAGAGTCAGTTGTGGTGCCCAGTGGAGGGGTCTGCTGTATGTGGGTTGAATATACCCATGTCTTTAATGTTGTTAGCACATAGACAAATGTGCTGTTTGCACATGAACCTCTTGCAAATAACAGGCTCAATCAGTGCATGGGCTGGAAAGTGCTCACCATCTGGCTTTGCCTGGTGTGTCCTTTGGTGAGAAACTCCATGGCTGTGGTACTGCTCCCAGTGCCGTGGAGCTGGATGGGGCTTGCACCTGAGAGGGACTGTGGAAGCTTGAACCCTTTTGGGCTGACCCCATCGCAAGTTTCCCTGCTCCTGGACAGGAACTCAGCCCTTATGTCTCCTGCTCCTGCTGTTCCCCGCAGTGACAGTGTCTGCGGGCACTGCATGTTTGCTGATTACAGCCCTCTCACTGCACCTGAGCAGAGCTCAAGGTGAAGCTACTGGGCTCCAGCACATGGGGATATGGGGCCAGCTGGTACATCCCAAATGGCTCAGCTGTCTGCTGGGAGTCCAGCATATTGGGAAGCCCACAGCATGACAAGCTGCCTCCTGGAGCTGGCCCTGGGGCATGTGGCCAAGCCCCAGTCCTTGGCAGTCAGGGTTGTCACTGAGGCCATCTCCCCTCACATACAGGTGGTAACTCCATGTCACCAAAGGCAGTTGCAGAGATACCTTTGTGGTGATGTCCATCCAATCTGCCCAGATGTGCGGCTCCATCCCTCCATCCGTGGAGAGAGGCAGCTCTGCAGGGAAGGGTCCTCTGACCCTGCTTGTTAGCACAGCTCAAGGTTTGAAATCCCCTCTCCTCCACGTATGCTATTTTAAGCTGGGTGAAGTCAGTGCTGTAGCAAGATGACTGATGGGGTTCATGCTGCCTCATGGGCTGAGAAGGTGGAGGCTGCTGTTCCTGAAGTGACAAGCCTCCCAACGTAATGTATATGCTCTTTCCTTCCTCAGAGGTACCCACATCCCTTACAGCCCCACCTAGCGCTCCTCTCCCCACTTGGCTCCCACTCAGTCTGCCTTCTCTCTCCTCATCTTCCACTCCCACCACAAGCCCCCTTCCTGCCTTGCTCCCCCATTGCTCATTGATGTTCATGCCTGTCCTTACAAATTCAATGCTTAAATGTCATGGGGTGGGAGGTCAGCTGAGTGCAGGTGGGTCTCTGATCTTAGCCCATCACCTTGGCCTCCCATATAAGTACCAGAGGTCTAGGCAGTAAAGCAGAAGAACCAAAGCGCTCGTTGTTCATTCAACAGTGTTTGCCCAGAGTAGATAGAGGAATTGCACCTAAACACCATTGGTGGCATGGGCTCGGTCTCCATCGACTCCAGTGGGAGAGAGGCCCAGGGCTCTGGTGGAGACATCTCCTCACAGGGACATGCCCTTTCCTAGCAGGTGAATGCAGCCGACGAGGGGTATGGGGTTGTGCTGTTCACTGCCTTCAGTTTTGTCCGGAGATAGGCAGGTTTCCACAGGCAAAGGGAAAACCAGCTTTTCTCAGACACATCTGCTAAGCCCCATTAGTCCCAGCTAAATGAAAGCTTAAAAACTGTTTTAAAAATCTGGTAGTGAAATATATTTTTTTGGTTCTTAGTTCTGGGAATAGCTGATCCATTTTAGCTGCAGTTTTCACAAAACTCAGCCTGAGACAGCAAGCATGTAGAATTTCAGCCCCTACAGGTAACATTTTAATTGATTACAATAGGACTAACATTGGGATATATCTAGTTGCCAATAGTCATAATGAATAGTGATTAAATACCTTATAAAAAGAGGGACCTAAACTACCTGGATGTAATCTCTGACCTCCTCACACCTCATTCGTTCCAGATTTTTTTTCTCTGATTCAGTATAACAGCAGGCTCAAATGGGAAAAGTTTGCAGTGTTTTTGCCAGCTTAGAAAATGGAATAAGAACATGTTACCATCACTATAATTTCATCTATTTTCATCACAAATAATTGTAATAGAGGCAAAGATGGAAATTTTTTACAAAAATATTTATTTCTCAAAATATGAATTAAATATTACATCAAAAATACAATTAATTAAATACAAAAAATATAAACAGAACAAGAGGCTTCACTTAAAAAAATATATCTATTAAATATTCTTCATATTTGGCTGGAGTAGAGTTATTTGACCTGCTCTCTCCCCTATAAAATATTAAATATTTAAACAGCAAAATATTAAAATCATGTTTTGAACATTTTCAGTTTCTTAACTAGCTTTAAATGATTTTGAAGCACTTCTGACTGAATCCTTTGCTGGCAATAGCTTGCTTGTCCCGGCAGCAGTGGGGACCGAGCGTGGCACAGCCTTCGCAGTCTGTCCCCTTGCTTCAGTTCAGTTCTAGATCGCTCACATACTCCTGGACCCATTTGCTCTCGGGGTTGGCACAGACTTCACGGCCTTTCCTTGTGATAAACCTGTGGAGTGCAAAAAAAGTTTACTATGGGTGATCGCTGTGGGGAGGAAAGCCATGCCCCAAACCTGGCGTCCCACAAGGATCAATGGGATTCGGGGCATGGGGCCCCATCTCTGCATTTCGTCCAGGCAGCCACCAGCTAGCCTGCAAAGCCCTGGCCATGGGGCAGGACTGATGTGAGCCCCAGTGCGTGCTGCATCCATGGAGCATCACCTCATACCTCTTGGGCCAAATTCCTCCTATCCGCCTGGGCTGCTTTTCAGTCCCTTTCTCCCTCCCCAGCCCTTTGTTCCCCACTGGGATCTCAGACGGCTATTGACAGCAAGTCTTTCCCTCTCCAGCTCTGCAAACATGAGGGAATATCGTTGGCCCAAAGGGAGAGCCCACCACCCTGCTGTGACTGCTGAGGAGGGCACTTACACAACGGCTGACTTGGAGCACAAGCTGTGGGTGTCATAGTAGTCCACCACGAAGCTGCGGGGCAGCTGCCGGGAGATGTAGGTGAAACAGCAGGAGGTTGGTGTGTCAGCGCCAACTGCAAAGTACAAAGACAGTCATGAGCAGCAGCAAGGGCCAAGGGGCTGGGGCAGGAAGCTGGGACCTTACTCCTTGCAAGTGTGGGAAACAGAAAGGATGTGGAAGAATAGAAAAGGCAATGTCTTTTTTTTTCCTCCTTTGATTCTTTCTCCTATTTTCACCCTGAGCTGTGGTTTCCCATGGCAGGAGATCCCCCATGGCCAAGACCCTGGAGCACCTGCTAGAGTGTGATCTGACATGGGAAAGGACTTAAGGGTAGATGGGCTGTCAGAAAGGACCCGTTCCCAGCTGTGGCATCTCCCCTTTCCATAGTGCAACCGTTCAGAGAGATGGAGAAGAACCCAGACTTACTTGGAGCACTGGCGGTCTGGTAGCAGAAGACTGCGATGAGAACAGCAAGGGCAGCCACAGAGATCTTCATGTTGGCTGTGAAGCAGTGGCAAGAGCAGAAGCAGGCCGGTAGAGCTTGCAAGCCTCTTTTCTGTCTGATGCTGAGACATTCTGCAGCCCTCCAATTTATGGGGTGAGGAGAGCCGGGCAGTGGCTTGCGTAGGTGCAGTGGAATTTCCCCCAGAGAACAGGACTGCTCTCATGGTGCAATCTTGTGATGGAGTGAAGCAGCAACACCAGCCCCGGAAGCATAAAGCTCTCCCCTTGATTCAATGCTTCCCCACTGACACAGGATATGAGACAATCACAGTATCTATTTCTGCTTCTTTCATAGATGTCCCTTAGTAAGAAGTTCCCCTGTGGAGGTTCCTGTGTTTGTCAACAAGCCCATATTACCCAACCCACAAAAAGCAACTTGGAGGCAAGAGTGTATCCTTCCAAGTGCAGAGCTGTGCAAACAGTCTGAATAGCATAGCATGGATGAGGCTGGCTTAGGGAAAAAGAGGTTGAGGTCTCTTCTACCCAGAACTGTTTCCCTCTGACATCTGCACAGCTCATGCTGCCTGGTTAACACAAGACAAGACAGGAGCCATCACCAGTGGGCTCCATGACATGTATGTGCTTCACATAGCATGAGAGGACTCAGTGCATGTCTTGCAACATGTGCTGGGCATGAGATCAGGGACCTAGAAGCTGAAGCACTTCTGTTCCCTCCTCAGCTTAAGTGAAGGGAGAGCCAAAATGGGGAGTTAGCTCCTGGACATGCTTACCTCACTCCAGGTCCTATAAGGGGTCCCTAAATGACCAATTTAGATTAGATGATTAACTTTCAATGTCTACTAATAAATGAGATAAAGTCTATCATTGCTGGGCATGGAGAAGGAGAGAGCTAAAAGGTGGGGGGGCATTGCAATAGATTGTGACCCTGAAGATGAGGCAGAAGGGGTCCAGGAGCAGACTGAGGAAGAATAGGCCAGTTCTGAGGAACAGGAGCAGGTTAATTGAACTGAGGAGCAGGGAGATGTCACAAGCAGAAGCTGGGATGGCAGGGAAGAAAAGAGTATCCAGTCTCAACAGAAGAGAAAAAAACATAATGACTATGAATAAGGAGGAATAACAGCGTTGCACAGGTGAAGGCAAGAACTCGGAGCTTTATGAGAACTAGGCAGGTGCTGTCACTGGGGACAGCTCACTGGGAGAAAATTGCCAGTCTATGCATGGACTGCCATGGAGGTCTATCAGATGCCTCTCCATTGCCTGAAGAGGAAACTGAAGTCATGGAAAGAACAAAAGTGATGAGGCAGATTGAGGATGGGTGCTCTGGGGAAGACTGGAAACTGTCCAGCCGTAACAAGTTGTTCCTAGAAAGACAGCTCTTCTCAACTGAGTGGTTCACCAGTTGGTCCACTGGCTATCTGTGACTGAGACTGTCATGATGGATAGATACTTTCAGATCAGGAAAAGAGGGATGCATGCTGGGTGTAGTCTCTGCACAAGAGCAAGAAAGATAACAGAGGCAAGAACATCATCAGGAAAAAGGAAACCAGAGTGGAGAAGGTAAGAACAAAGTTAGATGTGAGTGACAGGTCAGGTAGAAAATACTGCTAAGGCTTGTCTTTCTTAGGTAGGGAGTTGAATTTCATCAGGAAAAACCAAAGTGTTTTTACACTCAAGCAAAGAAGCTGAACACCAAATGGAGGAACCAGGGTGCCTTGCACAAGCCATAAGACATGGAGATGGAGATAGGGTGGGGAACATACACCTTACCATATGCTGGGACATATAGAACTTAAGCAAATGAGCAACAGGAACACAGGTAAAGGTGTCAAGGTAGTACTAAACACACAGTGGGAATTGTGTATAGAGTAGAATCAATGCACCTCAGCATCCCATTGGGATAATCTAACAAAAGAGCTCCTGAGGCAGCTGAGAATATTTGACAGCCCTCAGGTCAGAGGGGAAGCAGAGACCGATATCTTGAATGAGAGAGAAATAATGCCAGGAGCTGTGTCAGCACCAGAACCCACCCCAGCCCCGGTACTGACTGGAGAACAAATGCCACTAATGGTGGGAGGCACTAATGATGGCTGTGACAGCTTATCAGCTTTCTTCAGACATTGCCTGAGCTAGTAAGAAATGCTGCCGTTAGGCTTGGTTTGATGAGGACACTACTGAAGAGCTGTTCTTAGCTTGCTTGGACCATAGATCACTTTGGTCCAAGTGATCACAGGACAACTGCAAGAAAATTAAATGGAAGACAGACAAAAACAGCTTATAATTTGCTATTTTGGGAATACCTGGGGAGAACACCAAAACCAGGGTGTATCAGCCAGCACATTCACAAGAGGAGAAAGGCTGTGAGAATGGCCCCAAGGGGAGCTGAGTTAGATTTGCCCAAAACACAGAGACAGTTGTCACCACTGGTGCTCAAGACAGAGTGCCTCAGGTGGGATGAGGTGTGGATGATGTCAGGGGAAGGGGAGCCTGCCTCAGGGAAAAGGACTTGGCTTGGTCAAGCCAGTAATGAAGTCTGTGAGAGGGTAAGGCTTTGTCTATAAATACACTGAGAAGTAGCAGGAGGAAAAGAAGGGCCATGAAAGCTACTCTTGGCACAAGAACAAATTGGTTTAAGCCTTCTGTGAGGGAATTTAGGCTGGGAATCAGCAGGTTTGTAACTGGCAGAGCAGGGAAGTTCTGGGACAGGGAGTAACACAATAGAAAACCAGGTTTAATGATTGTGTTTGGCTAAAGAGGTCATGCCTTGATGTCCTGGGGTCCTTTCCAGACCTGTGTCCTTGGGCCCTGTTTCTGGGAAATATCTCCATTTCATCATTTTCTGCTACTCAATGTTACCTTCACAGACGCTACATGAAAGTCTGCAGAAGTAAAACAGAGCATCCCAACCGCACTGCCAGAGCTTTGCACCCTGACCACAGAGCTGGGTACTGACTCACAAGTATTTCTATAAAAGGCTTCTGGCTATTGACAAGGGGCAAGTTCTGTAAATAACCTGGTGTTTTCCAAATCTCACTCCAATGTCACATGATGTGCACAGCCCCTCTACCAGCTGTAGATTGTAGAAGGGGAGGCAGTGCAGCCATGCAGGCAGAGAGGGCAAACCCTCAGCAGTCATGGGTATGGAGGGTGATGTGGTCCCAGACTTGCACAGGAGGAAGGCAGCTTATGGGAGAGGTCCCTGAAATTGCCCACCCTCAAGATGGTCCCTTGAGACGGGGTACATGCTGGGACCCTAGGTTGTGTGCCTGTCCCTCACCCTGGCTGGGCTGCAGCACTTTTCCTGTGGGGAGGGCAGATCTAACCAATGTAGCAAATGTGGCTGTGGCCAAGCTGAGCATCACCACCTTCCTGCCAGGCCATGGCCAAGCTGGTCCCCTCTCCAGCCTTCCCTTTGCAATCCTTCTGGGATGGTGAGATGCAGAGTGGCACCCACACAGGCTCACCCATCAGTCCAGACTCCACTACTCCTTTCACTTGATGGCATGCTCATTCCTGAATAGCCTGGGAGGATGGGAGGAGAAAGCCTGCCTCCACAAGCAGAGTGCCTGGCTGCACGCCCAGTGGGGTGGGATGTGGAAACCTGACATTCAGCACTGTTAGCTGAACAACAGCTGGAGAAGAAATCTTCTTTGTGGCTGCCTCAGCTCACTTTGCTCTTCTGTCTGTTTGCTCAGGGAATATAACTTGGAGATGTATGTAAGAGAGTGATTTGCCTGTGGGCTGTTTCCTGTGATTGTAACTTCAAACGCTCAGGGGTCATGCCTTGAGATTTGCCAGCTGTGGACATCTGGTCCTGTCCTGCTCCCAAGGCACATAATGTGTGTAGGGTAGGCAGGGAAAATGCCATTTATGGTGCAGAAATGTTCTGATGAAAAATAGATATTTCATTAAAACAGAAGAATTGGTTGGAAATCTACAGTGATTTTTTAATGTTTTCGAGAAAAAAAAACACATTTTTTTCTGTTTCAGGCAGCTGAAAACTTCCATGCATTTATACCTTTGTTGGCAAATAGATGCCAAAATATTTTGGATTGTTAGGGACCTTTTTTTAATTAATTAAAAAAAACCCAAAACACCCCCTCAGTTCGGCTGAGTTATTTTAGGATGGGATTAGCCTAGTTTAGGACCTGTTTCTGTGTCTGTGTTACGGGGGTCAGGTTAGGGCTGAGACTTTGCTGCTGCTGAATGTCAAAAATAACCCCAAAGTTAGGGTGTTGGTAATCCAGAACTATATCACTGCCATAGAAGTCTGACAAATGCTTTCACCTTCCCAGATCTTTGCAGGCTTTGTACAGATGGAAAGTTACAGTCATAGCAGCAGTACCCTGAGGTGTTGCAACATGTGCCTAAAAATGTTTCCTTACCCATTCCACTGCAGTCCAGTCATAATGAAATGAGAAAGTAATTTTTTTCTGGTTCTTCCCCCTTTTAGAAAGAAAGGACTTCTCTGTGGGGGAAGGTGAGGGGAATGGGTGTCTCAAATGAAGGACACCTAACCCACGAGGTTCTCTGACGTGTGGAGATGGTCATGGAAGAGAGACCAAAGTATGTTGGAATGCTGCTCACACCTGCAGGGAAAATTAGGTTAAAGCAAAATGGTGCTGTGTTGTAAGAAGGGAGCTTTCTCACCTTGTCTCTGGCTAGTTTGAGGACTGGGTGTCTCTGTGGTGAGGCTGGAGCCTAGCCCATGGCTTGCCCTTGCCCCCACCATGGGCAGGCAGTGCTCAGAGTAGGCAGGACAGGCCCTCTGGCCAGGGCCTGGTTAAGCAGTTCAGCTGATGTTTTGCTGCCAATTTGCATCAATTTGCATGGAGGGATATGTTAGAGCTTTTCTGCTGGACCCTGAAAAACCCAGGAGAAAGTGCTAACAAAAGCAAAAATGCCCAAAATAAAATCTGGTTGGGGCAAAGATAGGGAAATTCTTGGTCTGTCTAAGGAAAGGGCAACCCTGAAAAAAATGTTGACATTGGTTGATCTAAGTTGCTATTTATAGCAGCTTTTTAATGTTGAGAAGTTGGGATCCTCTCAGAAGAGGAAGTGCTTAAAAATGTCCCGGGTTCAGAAACTGCTTCTAACACATGATCAGCTCTTTGGCTTCAATCTGCAACAGTCTCCATCCTGCCCTGCTCAGAGCTCGTGTACTGATGACTCGCCATAAGTTTGTCCAGAACACTTTTTTTTCCCTCCAAATTCTTGACATTTCTGGGGAAATATTGGAATTTTCTAGATGATGTCATGTCCCAGAGCCAGCTCCAATGGGAACCTGCAAGTGTGGCAAGGACTGGGAACCATCTGTCTGGACTGTACTGGGATTAGGGTAAGAGCACATCCATTCCTAAAGCTCTGCGTGAGTGAGTGCTGAACAATGTTGGCCACATTGCGCAAGAGAGTAGATTCATGTTTCTCTAAAATCATCTCTCACCGGTAATTCCGGGCAGTGCTGGTCATCCAGAATTATTTTACAGAATGCTGTTAGCAGCTGATAAGCAAATAGATCTCATGAAAGCTTCTACCTTCTTCTAGGAAGGGTATTTTCTGAAAAAATATTCTGTGGAAAATCACTATTTTCTGACAGTTTATGCCTCAAATTTTTTCTAGCCTTTCTTTTGGCTTGTTTTCGAAACAAAACAAACAGAAGAGGATTAAATGTTTGGTATTTCCAACCAAATTAAATTGAAATAAAAGAACACCTTTTTCCACTGCCTCTCTACCCTTGGCAGGAAAGAGAAAGAAAGAAACAGGGTAAAAAGAATTTTATAAGAGGAACTGATCGTTTTTGAGCCTTAGACAAGTGACAGTGGAGTGGGCCAGCTGCAGTACTTGGAGTATTCCTGGTGGGAGCTCGGTCGGGCTGCCAGATCTGTGTGACTGGGGCACCCCTGGCCAGGGTTCCTCTGTCATCTCACGAGTGGTGGAGAGGATGGACAAATCCAAAGTGACACGCTGCTGCCTGGTGTTTGCTCACCTCTTTCTGGATGATGAGCTGCTGCTGTTCTCCCATCAGAGGGGCTAACTGGGAGGGATGATTCCCAGGAGGGTAGCTGGGCTGATGGCTGGTTTTGCTGCAGTTTCCACCATGGGTTTTGTGGCTTTTTGATTACCAGGTGGGCTCCCAGGCTGGAAGTGGTATGGGCACCCCAAAAATGAGGATCCAGTGCTGCCTTGTTGCTGAGGCTATGTCACAGCAGGAGTGGGTCAGAAGTGAGGTCTGAGAAAATTTTTGGCCCAGCTCAGTGTGATCCATCTCCCATCACACGTTCATCCTCATCTCTCCTTCACATGCTGCCCTCTGCCATGCCTCCAATGCACCCTCTGCTCCATCTCTGGCACCACCAGGCAGTTTGAAGGACTGTGACCCCACAAATGCTGCTGAAGCAAAGTCTAGGAAAAGTCAGTCATGCTCTGTATTTGATCCCTACTCAAGCTTTACAAATGTCTGGGAAGAAAAGACACAGTGTCTCTGCTGAGGCTATAGCCTCTGCCCTGCAGGACAGTCTGTAGCCTTCAGACCTTTGGTGAGTCTACCAGACAGAGCAAGGCAGGTCAGGCTGAAAATTCAGGGCTGTGCTACAATGAAAGTTAAAACTGATTTATCAGTGAACTCACTGGGCCTTGTGTGCTCATCATAATCAAGCAAAGAGGAAAAGAAGAAAGCCACAAATTGATTGCCTTCGGTTTTGGAAATGCTCTCAAATCCCAGTTCTTTGGGCTGGGGATTTGGAAACCAGAGGCTGCTCTCCGCAAGACTTCAATGAAGATGGCTGCCTGCAGAGGGACAAGCCACCCCCTGGGGCAGTGTGTGTCCTTCAGAGCCCCGTGTGTGGGGATGGACATGGAGGCTGGCTGCGTCCTGCTGAGAGCTTTGCTGACAGGCTAAGCACCACGGCATTCCCTGCGCCCTGCACTTAGGGCCAAGACCAGAGGTCTGTGTGATGAATGCCCACGCTGTCTTGTGCTGTGAGGCCAGCATGCACTGCCCGCCCTTGGTCCTCGATGCATGCCAGGGTGCACACCAGCTCGGAGTAGCTCACAGCTAGTATTGGGTTTGCCTTTTAACTTGTGCCAGGGCCAGATAAATAGCTCTCACCACAGCTGGTGGATTTCTCTAGTGTTTGTCTCTTGGACCTCCTGAAGACCCTGTGTCAATCAGCACTGGTTTGGCCCTGCTCCTTGCAGAGGTGTCTCTGGCTATGTCAGAGTTCCCCACTATGCTGGCATGTGTAGGAAACCCCTGTGGAAGGTATGAGCCCTGCTATGTGGCAAGGGGTGAACTTGCCAGTAGCGGGAAGGGATGCGGTGGGGTTATGCAAAAAGAAGAGGCAGTGCATGAAGCTCGGATGTTTATTAGTGGCAAGTTTTATTTTGGGCTCTCCTCAGCTGTAAACCACTTCCCATGTGTAGAGGCTGTTTGTAGGTCAGGGCGCTCTGCAGTGTGTCTTTCTGAAGTGTGGGCTGCATCCTGCTCTGTGCTGGGCCCAGGGTTGAGGACTCTGCCTTTCCAGATGTGTCAGTGCCCTTCAAAAGGGCCATTGTCTGCAGCAAGGCACTGCCACCCCCAAGGCCGACACAGGCTCTGCCTGGCACCGGCATACCCTGGAGGAGAGGGAAAGGCTCAGGGAGCTTGGGCACCCGCTCACCAGCATGCCATGACCTCGCAGCCTCCTCCTGCAGCCTCCCGCATCCCTCTGCCTGAGCATCTCTCCTGTCCCACAGGGACCCTCAGAGTCCGAGGCACAGGAGGCACAGGTCTGTCCAGAAGGTTTTGGCAGTGGGAGCTGAGGGCAGCTGGGCTTCATCAGGGATTGCCTTTACAATGTGAGAACAGAAGGAGAATAGTCATGAGCCCTGGGGCACTATGCCTCTGCTCCAGGAAAAACCACAAACCCAAGCAGCCCACACTGAAGGAGCCACTTGCCACCTCAGAGCAAGCTCACATTCCCTGGAGTGACAGAGATGGGACAGTATCCCGTCACATGCTCAAAGATCCTTCTGATGCCATTACAGTGCCATGGGGTGAGCTGTATCTCCCAGGGGAACAGACAAGCCAGCACGCATGGTGGAGACTTCCCTACCAGCCTGTCTCTGCTCAGCAATGGGAGAGCCATCACCATTGCCTGTGGGCAAAGTACTCTGCATCCCCCTCCCTTTGAGGTATGCAATTTGTGACCTACAATTCTTGGCAAGGATAGGATTTTGAGGTGCTTGAAGAAGTCCAAAAGCTCAGTAACCCCTGGGCTAATCCTTTGCACCATCTATCCCAGGAGAAGACGACTCAGTCCCTGCTATTATGTCCTTCTGTATAGTCTTCCTCTTTGAATAATTTCAGTTTTCATTTGCAACCCTCCTCTGCACTCAAACAAATCTTGATCCTCAGCCTGGGTGAGGCTAAAATGATAAAAGGCAGCTCTGTTCCAGGAATAATAAGGGAAGCTTGAAAGAGATTGGTTAATAGCTGCTTAAATTGCAGAAGCTTTCTGATGGCAGAGGGCTCTAGGATTTAACAGACTGGAAAAAAACAGTGTACAGTGCCTGGAAACAGAAACTCGCCACAGATTGGGTGTTCTGAGCAGTGAGGGCAGCTTGCTTGTGGACCAGCATGGCAAAAGCATGCAGTTCCTCTGACATTTGCAGCTGCTGACTCAAAGCCAGTGTCCTCTGAAAGGGGGTCAGTGCTGCACAGGCATGGCTTTAGGAGGGAGAGATACCCACCTCCGCTGGACGTTTCTTAGGACTCCTTGGGGAATGGCATCACAGCTGAGATTTTTGGAAGTGGTAATTGTTTTGTGCTGTTGGCACAAGCAAGCTACATCAGTGGCAACAGCTCTCTTTATTAGTAAATGATTGATCCTTTCCTTCAGCTGGATATTTCAAGGGCTTCCAGATGGTGGACAGATCTATACTATTCAGGTCATTTTCCATCACATCTTCCCGTCACCCCTGGCTGCTCCACACTGCAAGCGAGACTGGAACACACAAACCACCACCCTGTGGCTTGTTCATTGCAGGCACTAGGCTGGAGAGCAGAAGCTGTGAAGTTCCCATGAGCAAAATTATCTCTGGTTTTTGTTAGCCACAATGCTGTCTTTCTGCAGCCGCAACATCTATCCGTTGGCAATGCAACAAGGAGGAGTGCAAAGCCGCAGTCTTCATTTGTCATTTCCATGTGTACATGCTAACATGAGAGTTGCAAGCTAAGGGAACAGAAAGCTCACACTTATGGTTTTTACATAATTTATTTCCATGGCAAAAAGCCATAATTTGGCTTTTTTTCTTGCAGCATTTCACATGAAAGCTGGAGCCACTTTTTGTTCTGCGATGTACCCCTGCCTGGAGCTGCTCAGACTTACTCAGGGAAAGCAGAACCCTGCTGGCCCTGCCAGGGCTTGTTGTGAATCTAGCAAAATCCAACACCTTCCCTGATATCTGTGTGAGGTCACAGCAGCTGCTGCAACTCTTTGCCTTTAGCCCTGAACAAAACATATCCTTAGCTATGCTAGTGATGCATCTGCCCAGTGCTGGGGTGAGCCTGCAGCCTGACCATAGCCTATGGCACCAGCGCCCTGAATTATGGTGCAGGATAAGACCATGCAGGGAAGTAGGAGAGCAAAAGGGATCTAAGTCCTCCTCCCTGCAGATGTAAGTGTACAGGGGAGTAAATTATTACCTATGTCAGGGGCCTCAGACATTCTTTCTAAGCAAACTGTACCTGCTCCTGCCAGAGAGGAGCTGATTCAGGACCCAGGGAAGCTAAGCAGGGGATTTGTGCCACTGGTGATGAAAATCTGGGTTCTTGATGGTGCAGGAACTTATAAAGATGGGAAAAGGAAGGTGCAGGTGCTGCCAATATGCTGGAGGGGAGCCCCTTCCCTGCCTGCGAGATACTGCCCAGAAAGCCTCACCATGGCCCAGGAGCCCACCCACAGACCTGAGCCTCCTCTCTGCAATGGAGGGGGGCACCCACTCCAGCTGTACCCCCAGGTACCCCTTGATCATGGCCCTTCCATCAGGAAGCCCTGGATTATCTGCTTTCCCTGCAGAGCTACTGCTCTGCACCACTACCTGGGCCAAGAACATGGCAGGTCCACCCTGAGCCACAGCATTACTCTTTCACTGCTGTAGCACCAGGGACCTGCAGAGACTTGAAAGAGTCCTATGCCAGACAGATGCTCCACCACTCATTTCTCACCTTTCAGCCAGAAAATCTATTTTGGGCTCAAGGAAACTTTTGGAAGGAAAGGTTCAGACTTGCAAAATATTCCAGGTGTGGGGAACTGTCTCTTCCAGGAATTCCTTGTTCCCCTGAAGGGGCTGAGGTCTGAGACAGCAGCTCCACCAACACCGTGAGGGTTAGGATCAGTGGCCCGAGGTCCAGCTGCAGGCCAGTTGCTAGTGGTGTACCCAGGGGTCAATACTGGGGCCAATACCGTTTAACCTCTTCATCAATGACCTGGATGTGGGACAGAGTGCACCCTCAGCAAGTTTGCTGATGATACAAAATTGGGAGGAGTGACTGATACACCAGATGCTTGTGCTACTATTCACAGGGACCCTGACAGGCTGGAGAAACGGGTAGAGACGAAACTCATGAAGTACAATAAAGGGAAGTGTAAAATCCTGCACCTGAGGAGGAATAGCCCCTTGCATCTGTACAGGCTGAGGACCAACCAGCTGGAAAGCAGCTTTGCAGGAAAGGACCTAGGGGTCCTGGTGGATGCCAAGTTGAACATGGGCCAGCAATGCACCCTCGTGGCAAAGAAGGCCAACAGCACCCTGGGCTGCATTAGGCAGAGCATTGCCAGCAGGTCGAGGGAGGTGCTTCTATTCAGCCCCGGTGAGGCTGCTTCTGGAGTGTTGTGTTCAGTTCCAGGCTCCCCAATACAAGAAAGACATGAATTTACTGGAGTGAGTCCAGCAAAGGGCCACAAAGAAGATGAAGGTACTGAAGCATCTCTCATATGAGGAGGGGCTGAGAGAACTGGGACTGTTTAGCTTGGAGAAGAGAAGACTGAGAGAGGATCTTATCAATGTGTATAAGTATCTGAAGAGAGGGTATAAAGAGGATGTGGTCAGATACTTAGTGGTACCCAGGGCCAGGACAGTAGGCAACAGACACAAATTGAAATACAGGAAATACTGTTTAAGCATAAGAAAAAACTTCTTTACTGTAAGGGCGACCAAATACTGGAACCGGTTGACCAGAGAGGTTGTGGAGTCCTTATTCAAAACCAGGACATGGTCCTGGGCAGCCTGCTGACCCTGCTTTGAGGAGTAGACAGGAGTAGGAGGTTGGAGTAGACAGTCTCCAGCGGTGCCTTCCAGCTTCAACAATCTGTGATTCTGGGTTAAGCCAGGCGTGGTGGGATTGGTAGAGGCACAGTGCTTCAGGTAGCACAGAGCCCACGGTCCAGCCACTGCTCAGCTCCTTGTGCTGAATTTTAGCAGACCCAGCACATAACAGCACGAGTATGTCTTGGAGCCTGCCTGTTTTCTTTTTCTTTTTTTTTTTTTTCCCAGAGTTGCATAACCTTAAGCAAACATTGTGTTTTTTATATACAGACTGACAGGGAAAATCCCTCCTGTTGTTTAGATGAATAGCTCTCTTTTATGCGGCCATGTCAGTTAGCAGAATTCGGTTTCCTTTTGATTTGATAAAATCAGAACTAAGCTGCTGAGTCAGAGGTCCACATACTTGGCTCAAATATGAACCATATCTCATTCTTTTGGCCCCTTTTTTTTTTTTTTTTTGCTACTTCACTTTTGTGACATTTTCTGACATCATTTTGGAATTTCCACTTGGGCTTCTCCCTGCTGACTCCAGGACTCCCTATTAAAAGGGAGCTGAATCCAGATGCTGCAGTCTGAGCTGCATCTGCCGGAGCTCCTGGTCCTGCTCTGACTGCCCTTGTCTGACAGGAAGATGAAGGTCTCTGTAGCTGTTTTTACTGCTCTTCTCATTGCTGCCTCTTGCTCTCAGACGTCCTCTGCCCCAGGTGAGTCCTGCCTTTCATTGGTGAAGGAAGAACTGATTTGAGCCTTCATTACCATTTCTATATTGACCTCCCCTGTCAGTTAACTGGCAATGCTTCAGCATTTGTTACACTCCACTCTGCACTGAGGTCAACTACACTTACAAACCCCAGAATCAGGAAATCATCCATCCATCCATAATCCATCCACCTGTCCAGCCGTCTGGAGCTCAGAGTCCTTATGCTTATTCCTGATTATATTTTAGGGACTTCATTCTCCTGTCCTGGGGCTGGGGGAGGTGGGAAGTGAAGGTCTGAGCAATGACTGAATGGAAGTCTCTCCCAGTACCTGCCTTCCCTGGTGATGCTGCTGCTGGCATTGGATCAAATGACCTATGACATCCCTTTCAGCCTTAATTATTCTGTAATTCCTCACTCCCTTCCCTGACAGCACTGCTCCTGGCCCACAGCTCAGCATGTGCTCACATTATCTCTCCCTGCCTCTTCCAGATGGACCCGACCTCCCAAACTGCTGCTTCTCTTATACGTCCCGCAAGCTCCCGAAGAGACTCATCTTGCATTATTACAGCACCAGCAGCAATTGCTCCCTGCCGGCCATTGTGTAAGTACCAACTCTGACTCCTGGGTGCAGACAAAAAATGCTGGTATGGGAACAGCAGCTTTGGGAAAGCTTGTGTGAGTGACTGGCTGTGGTGCCCTGGGCTTTGCAGCACGGCTGTGGTCGAGGGAGGTCTGTAGGAACAGATTAAATGACATATCACCTGCAAGCAGGGCATCAGGCAACTCAGGGGAAAAGGGATTGCACAGGGACTCCCAGGGATGTTTGTGCAGGGATTTCCTAGGATGCTTGTGCAGGGGCTCCCTGGAGTACTTGTGGAGAGATTTCCTGCAGGACTTGAGAAGGCACTGTGGGAAGAGGGGTGGAAGTGGGGAAATCTCAGCTAGTCACTAGTTATAGCATCAGCTTAGGGCACAGGGGAGAACTGCAATGCTGTGAACCAACTGACTCTCTTGGGATCCAGATCTGAGGAGAGATCTAACACCTCTCATTCATGCTCCACAGGTTTATCACAAAGAAAGGCCGCCAAGTCTGTGCCAAACCCAGTGACACCTGGGTTCTAAGTTATCTGCAAAACTTGAAGCAGAACTGAGAGAAGCAGGATGGCAACTGTAGCTACTGTCATGAATGAGTCACGTTATCCTGAGCTCCTGCAATGGGACAGGATACTGGGGGCGGAAGGAGCTGTGTGAGCCCATGCCATCTGTACGCAGCTCCAAGGCGACTGCAGGAAGGGGCCCATAAGAGACGCTGGACTGGGGTATTGCTACTTGCCCTCTGCTTGCACAGGCCAGCCTGCACCGCAGCCCTCCACCACCCTGATGCCCCCACTTGTGGCCTGGGAGGGCCAATGCACCTCTCCTATGAGATTATTTTAAATTATTTAAGAAATGATCATACTGTATAGGAAGTGTTTTCTTCTGTGGGTAATGATGTTATTTATGGGATGAAGGCAGGGAGGTTTACGGAAGGGTGGCTCAGATTCTCAGCACTGGGTGATGGGGGGCCCTGGCTCTTCATGTGTTAAATCATGATTCTGGAGAATAAACAATTTGGATAAAAACCTTTGTTTTTTTCCCTTTACGCCCCTTTATGCCCTATTCACCGGGCACAGACACAGAACCTGACACAAAGCCAGCCCACCCTATCCAGCATGTGATGATGGGAAATGGTCTGAGGCAAAACCATAAAATTTCCACACTGCAGACATATAGATATCCTCAGACACGTCACTCCCCCATGCGCACACACACAGCCCTGGCATCCTCCACAGAAGTACACATGCTCATACATATACATGGGCCTTATATATACATGGATATGCTCCCTACACACCCCCATGCACATCCCATGTGCTCATCTGCCCCTCCAAGTCTCAGCTCACTGCACTCCTGGGCTGGTCCCCTGCAAACACTATGTGTGCAACAGGGGCAGTGAAGAGACACGCTGCTGAAAGGACAAGGGGGTAAAATACGGCCACAGGTTGGGAGAACCTCTCTGATGAGTGCAAGCGGAAGGTAAGAACCGGGAAATGCTGCTGCTGTACTGGGGCTTCTCTGGGATCTGGCAGGTTCCTTGGGCACGTGAGCCGCCTGCCTGCCCTCGAGCCAAGAGTGTTGGGGGGATGGAGCAGGGCCAATTTGCTGCACAGAAACCTGCCCTTCTAACCATTTCTGCCAGCTAAGAAGCAGTAATCACCCATACGCACACCTTTGGCAACCCCACATCACCTCTTCCCTCCCACATATCTGTTCCTCTGAGATGTTGCTGCACCTGTGCCCACCGACCCTGAGGTTCAGTTGGGCCCAGTCAAGCCAGGGAGCTGCAGCAGTGCTGCCTAGTGAGAAGAGCAGGATGCCTGGCTCTTTTTCTGACCACTACAATGGGGCAGTTGTTCCTCACTTTCTCCAACAGTAAAACGAACGGAAGGGTTTGGCTGTGCTGCTGGGATGAAACAGCCATGAGCAAACTGCCTGTCTCCTGGCTGTCATTCCTGGGACACGACTTTGCATGGGAATGTGAATGGGACCAAGCAGGTAACAATTAAAACACAACACTGGGCAGATCTTGCTGTTTAGCCAGCAATTACACCAGCACTACTCTGCTTCTGCACACTGAGAAGAAATGTCCCCAGCAGCACTGTTATACAGGGGCAAAGTGACCTTGCAGCCTTCCTCTCTGCAGAGCAACCTCTCTGCTCCAGATGGTATTTCTACATCTTAATGCAAAAAGTGTTTCACTTTTTCCTGTAGCTACAGATCAGACTTGGCAAACACGAAGCTGGGAAAACACCTTGCTGTCATCCCATGACTTCTTTCTAGTCTTGTGCTTTCCCAGGCTGGAACGCCAGCCACAGGCAGAACTGGCTCCTGCCCTTGCTGGCAGGGTGGCCCGCACCGGCCCTGGATCCCAGACTTGCAGCACTCTTCAACTGGTGGCTCAGCCCTTCTCTGCCTGCTTGGGGCTCCCCCTCCCCTTTGGCCGGTTACACAAAGGACGTGCTGGTCAACACAGCCTGAAAGGGAGGGCCCAGCTCCAGGGCTGAAGCACTGCAACTGGAGGGATGGAGAGACTCACGCTGTGATTGGGTTAACTGGTGATCTCATTTAGTGTTTCTGAATCCAGAAATTCAGAATTCTGCTCCTTGAGTTTTTCTGGCACACCCTTTCCCTATCACAGTATCTTACCTTTGTTGGGTCCTTCCCTTAGCCACTTCTGCTGGCAGGGTGTGAAATCTTCAAGCAGCAGAGCATGAGCTTTCGAGGGGCAGGAAAAGGACAGCTGGGGAGACAGGGATGCATTTCACTCCCCACTCCCAGGGCAGCCCTCTTCCTGGTTCATGCTGCCACCCTTCAGCTGGAGTCAGGATCCTCCTGGCCCAGAGAACCTGCCGCTTTCTATTGCTCCCTGGCAGAGCTATGGAAGGACCCTGCCATGGCTAGGACATCCCCTGCCACTAAGGGGACTCTGCCGGGAGAAAGCAAGAGCTGGGCTTAGCTCTCTTCCACAGGTAAGGACCCCAGGTCTCTCTTCTGTCCCCAGTGACTAGCAAACAGTTGTGGGTGCAGGAGGTTAGGGGACCTTCATCACACAAGTGTCTGTGTGTGTCTGTGTGCGTGTGTGTGTGCACATATGCAGGTGCAAGTGTGTTTGGAGACCCTGAAGGCTGGGCCTTTATGGGATGAGAAGGGATGAAGAGGGATCCCATGTGCCTGATATAGACCCTTGGCACCCAGTTGCTGCCCCTGAGGCAGTGCTGGGTGCCCAGAGAAACACAGCTCCAGGGCACTCTCAGAATCCTCCGCTTCTATCACCAAAACCTGCATTGGGCCGAACTCGCCACTCGCGGAGTGGGCTCCGAGGCTAGGCTGTGCAGTGGTCTCACTTCAAGGCAGAAAGAGTTGTGCTGCACTGAGGTGCAAGCACCCTGTGTTTGCACAAAGATCAAAGATATGCAGATATCATGGTTTCAGTTGCCTCTACAAGAGCTAACACAATGTGAGCTCTGGCAGTCTTGCGGTTGGGAAAGCGTCATTATCTCTTGGTGCGCATCATTATCTCTCTGTGGTTTCTTAGATCTGCATCTTGGCCTGTCAGATATTTTGTCACAGGCGGTAGCAGTTCCTGCCTCCACCAGCAGACCGGTAACGGCAGAACAGGTTCGCTTGCACGTGCCATAACTGGACATGGTCTCTGGCTGTGATGCCAGTGGCAGGAAGGGGAGATGAATAATGGCCAGCGCACTGAACACATGGAGGAAGCAATGCAGCCCAGAAAGGTGCGTGTTGAACACCAGGAGCATGCAGTGGTGGCAAGTGGGGCTGTGTGTGGCTGCGCTGGGCTTACTATTGCCAGGCTTGTGACTGTGTGTGCGCACAGGGATGGCTGGGAACCACCATAGCATGTCCGTGTGTTTGCAGCCAGGAAGGTGGTATGCCCCTCTTGAGCGCTGCATCTGTGCAGGGCTAGCTCAGATGGATGAGGCTGTTTCTTCTGAAAAAGGACAAAAGGCGCTAACAAGACCCCACTCCCAGACAGGCGAGGCAGGTGGTGGATGCAAAAATTTATGCTCTGTGAGCACTGCTCCCTCAAAAGAGAAGCGCCAAACCCCGGGTCAACTTCGGGGGCGAGGCAGAACAGGGGTAGGTCGGGGCTCAGTATAAAATGCGGTCACAGTCTTAGTGAGGAGATGAGGCCGAGACATGGGGCCCTGCCCTGCAGCCCCCACATGGATCCAGAGCATAATAAATACATAGCTTAGCCAGAGCAATAGATGTTCTGCTACCACAAATGCAATACAGCAGTAGCACTAAATAAGCTTCCCCCTGGCCCCGAGAATGGGACGTGCCTTGGCAAATTCCAGCTGGGCTTTCATCCCTGGCAAAGGATGAGCGCCTGCAAGCGTGTTGCTGTGCTGCTCCAAAATGCTGCCATCGTGTGTTTGTGACAGCCCTGCAGTGCCAGGCACGGCTGCTCCCTGCTCTGCGTCGCCCAGTTCAGCTCCAGGTCGTTCATGAACTTTTGAACCCAGAAGTCCTCAGGGCTGGCACAGACTTCACGGCCCCTCCTCACGAAAAATCTGTCGGGGACAAAATGTCTTGTCAGGTGGGGAAGGAAAGATGAGGGCCTTGCGACTCTGCCCCCCCTGAGCCCAGCACTGCCCATATGCACTGGTAGAGCCAGCCAAATCAGAGGGGTCTCCTGCCACAGACCCGGAGCTTCCCCTGCTACCCCTGGGGCTCCCACAGCCCCGTGCCCCACCATGCAGTGGGCAGTACCCTGGGCCCAGCGCGGGACCATGTGAGCATCTCCGAGGGCTTTTCCAGCGCCCAGCAGCTCCTTTGCAGCCCCACAGGGATAGCTCCTGCCCTCGCCATCAGGAAGAGAATTTGGGAAAGCTTCAGGCTCTCGCCAACCCCCAGTGGGGTCCCACAGCCCTCAGCTGGTATAACCCTGGCCTGGCATCTCCAGCAGGAGTGCGGGGGGGTGGAGGTGAGGGGGTCTCCTGCAGCACCGCAGGTCCTCCCTGTCCATGGAGATAGCACAGGGAGGGGGGTGCTGTGAGGGGAGAGCCCTGATTCACCCAGGCATGATGAGGTCTCAGCGTGGAGACGGCAAAGCAGAGCAGGGCGAGGGCGGCCATGGGGAGCTGCACGGCACATCAGGCAAGGAGCAGCAAGCGCAGCAGGATTGCAACAGTGACTCCTGGCACCCCATTTCTGTCTGGCACTGCCTCCCAGTGCCTGCTGTGTTAGAGCAGCCGTGGGGCAGCGAGGAAAAGCCGGGGAGGTGAGCTCGTGGGTGCCTTGTGAACGGTGGCCACTGCTGGAGCCGGGTGCAAAATACCTGGAGAAACCACAGGCTCTGAGTTGGCAAGTCTGGTGCCTGTTGCAGAGAAGAGTGAGGCAGCAAAAGGTGGATATGTGCCCTGGGGTGTCCCAGGGAGCTCGTTGTCTTGGGGGCAAACGACAGTGCTGAGCATGTTGTAAAACCACTGTGCCAAGCCCAGCTCCAGCTTTAGTCCCGCTGGGGAAGTCACATGGAGCAAACATCACATGGAGTCACGGGTCATTTGAAAGCAAAAGCTTTGGGGTCCACATAAGGTCTCCTGTGGATTGAGTGGAGAGGGGCAGTGTGGAGTATGGACCGGGGGGCTGGCACATTTGTAAAATTTAATCTCCTCCACAGTCATCAGCCCCCAGGTCTGGGCTTGTCGTCATGGGGGAGAAAGAAAGTCAGCAGGGACGCACATCCTGAGATGGGCTTCCCTGCAGTGCCATGAAAGGCAGGAGCAGAGAGTGGCCATTGTGCAACGGGGCAGCCAGGCAGGAGCCCAGAATGTGGGCTGCTTGGGGCCATGCAGCTGGCACCTTCCCACTCTGTCCCTGAGGGTGTCCCAACCCCCCTGCAGCTGCTGCATGCTTGGTTTCCTTTTGTGCTGAGAAGCAGAGTTTGGTGCCACAGAGGAACTGCAGGAGCCCAAAATAGTCCCTGAGCAGGGGCTCCAAGTGCTATGTAGGGACAGAGGACATTGCTGGGTGGATGCCAAGGTAAGGCTGGCTGGGGTCAGCAGGGTTGCCACAGCCACTGCAGTGGCAAAGCCCTGGGATGCAGAGCACAGGCAGAAGGAGCTCAGTGAGCCTCAGGGCTCTTCTCCGGACAGTCCCTGGCTGGGAGCCCAGGCATCTGTGGGAAATTCCCTCAACACTGTCTGTGGTTTTGGTTTCCTTCCTGGAGCTCTTGGAGGAGCAGTGCAGCCAGCCTGGGTATGGAGGAGCCCTGCTGTCTTCTGCCCCAGTCCCAGCCTCCCCTCGCACACACCAGGCATCGCTGGGCCGTCCTCATGCCAGGCCAGGTCTCTCTGCGTGGAGCCTGCAGCAGCCCAGCCTGGGGCTCCCTGTGCCCAGTCCGCGCTGTCCCAGCTATCTGTGCTGCCCTGTGGGGACAGTGCTGGCAGGGAGCAGAGGGCCTCACTGCTCTGGAAACGCAAGGGAAAGTCACAGCCCCACGTGTCGTAAACAGAGGGCCAACACAGGTAACAGGATAGACCCTGCAGGGCTCTGCATCCATGTGCCATGTAGGTGGGGAAGGTTCCAGAGCATGGGACAGAGAGGCCATGTCTGTCACCCTAGAGGGGTGGGCCACCACAGGTGAGTGTGAGAGGTGGGTGAGGATGGGAAACTGAGGATCTCAGCACAATGACATGCAGCTAGGAGAGGATACTTGGTTGAGTTGGGAAAGCTGTCAGGAGAGATATTGCTTAATCTATGGGATACCTCAGTTGCTCTTGGTGGTCCTGTCTTCAGGCTTTCCCCAGCAGCCATTTCCTTGCCCACTACACAAATATCTGCCAGAGATGTCCTGACTGTAGATCAGCCCCTGGCTCTGCAAAAAAAAAGCCACTTACAACACCTTCTTCACATCAGCTGACAGTTGAACACTTCCTTTCCTGCAGGTTGCTTTGCTCTGTAAGCACTTTGGGAACATCTGTGCAGCAAAATAGAATGCAAGTCGGGATGGGCTCTGACAGGAGACTGCATGTGGGACACAGGGCGCAACCAAGCTTAGAGCAAGTATCCAAACCCAAGACTTAGCAAGGCGAAGTGCTTGGCCAACCAGACCTGAGCCAGAGGAGACTCCAGCTGAGAGGCAGTGGAGCTGGTGAAGAAAGAGCACAGCTCCCCAGATACCTGCTAGAAGGTGACCATCACTCAGCTGTCAGGCACTGGTGGGCTAGGCTCATCATGTGTTTTCGGAGGTGGACAGAAGTCAAGGCCAGCTCTAGAGCCTGGCTGCTCCAGCAGACCCTGGAAGATTGATCCTGCTAGACCCCATGATCCACAGGCTTTTTTTCACTGTCTGCTGCTCAGTAATGCCTGGAAGGCCCAAAGACCTTCATGGGAAAAGCAGCAAGCCTGATGCACAACTGCAGGTACTCGGGCTGGGCCTGGTATCCTGGTCCTCTCTGGCCTTTCTGAGAGACTGTGGCCATCCCCTTTCTCCCAGTGAAACTTGTGTCTGGATCCTGGGAAGGGAGGCAAGCCCCACAGGCCATCAGCCCTGAGGGCTGCATTCTCCCCCCAGCCCTTGTTCCTAACCGGATTCTGTAATTACTCCCTTCATCAACCCCTTTGGGGCAGTTCTCTCTCATCTCACTCTTGGCACTTCCTCTTGGTGGGAGGAGTGGAGATGTGGTTGCTTATTTTTAGACAACTTCATTGAAGGACCTGCTGAATTAGATGGAGATTTCACATCCTGCCATGGCCAGCACAGCCTCTCTCTGCAGTGCTTCTCTGATGGCTGATGGTTTGAACCTAACCTCATGGCTCAACATCTTTGAGTGCTGTCTCTAGCATACGTGATGTGGCCTGTGTCCAGTAGGCTCCACATCACCGAGGAAGCATTTGTTCTAACCCCATATTTATACCACCCATCACTGTGCTCTCCTGTGAAAAGCAAGGACCAGCTGGGTCAGTGCTGAGCATGGAACTGGTCTCTATGTCTGCTCTGCTCCTGAAGGAAACTCGAAGGTCTCTCTGTTTGCCCTCATTGCTCCCCTTGTTGCTGCTCTCTGCTCCCAAGCCTGCTGTGCTCCAGGTGAATTCACTTCTGCTCTTCAGGTTGTTTTCTCCTCTCCCGGAGGAAGAAGAGCTTTTAATGGTGACCTTGAATGCTTGAGAAATTGGCATGACCCTGTTCTGACTCCTTGAGCTGAGCCCACTGAGAGTGCTTGTTCTGTGCTGTTTTTACCCTCTATCGGTTAGCATGGCTGATTTTCCCTGTTGCACCTGAGAGCACCAGGAGACAGCCATGGAGAGCTTGGTCACGGGGACCAGGGAGGGGCGCCTTGCAGAAAGTTTGGCTGGAGCTTTCTTTAACAGCAGACTGCCCTTGGAGCCAGACAGGGCGGAGGTGTTTAAAACCACCCTCTATGGCACTGTTAGGGAGATTGTCTATTCCCACCTCAGATTTTAGCATCTCTTCGCTGACAGTGTAGAAACAATGCCTGCCATTCCTGCCCTGGTAGGGAGAAGGTCCCAAAGTCTTTGTGGGGGAATTGGGGCATGCTCTCGCTCTCACCGTGAGTGGGGAAGGCAGTGTTTGTGTCCACTTTGTGTCACCTCCTGGTCATATGGATTCAGTCCTGCACCCCAGCTCTCTTTCAGCTGCATCTGACACAGCTGTATGCTGTTTCACGTACACTTTGCAGAAGCTTTCCAGGAAATATGTGAAGGAATATTTCTACACTACCAGCAGGTGCCAGCAGCCAGCAGTTGTGTGAGTACTAGATCTTGCCCAGCATGCAGGAAGCCTTTGGCTTGGTCCCTCAAATTGTTCTCCTTTTCTGCACCAAGACTGGGGCTCGTTGGGGTGTTATCTGGGTATGACCCTCCCTCTGTCCTGGCAAGGAGAGACATCTCCCATTTGCAGGGAGGTGGTTGTGAAGGACCTGCCAATGCTGGTGCTGGGATGAGCCTGTGGGAGGGAGGATGGGAGGTTGTTCCTGGTAACCAGAGACGTGTAGCTGTGACATGGCTGAGAAGGTGCTCCCAAGACAAGGTGTCTGGTGCATGGTAGAGAAATGCCCAGAAGATGTTTGCCACAGAAGATCCCAGCCACATACTCCACAGTGGCCTCTTGGGTCTTCTGTCTGTGACCCTTCTTTCTGTCAGCAGGCTGCCAACAGCAGTTTGAGGCAGAGCCAGGAGTGTGACTTGGGGACCTTCCCCAGTTTCTCAGCACCCCCTCTTTGCTGGCTTCCTCCATAGGGACTAACGGCTGCAAAAAGGGGCATTTCCCAGCCCTGATGCAACCTCCGGGTGGCAGCTTTTCAGCAGTGCATTCCTTTCCCATGACAAAGGTTTCACTGTCCTTTTCCTCTTCTCAGCTTCATCACCAGGAAGAATCACCAGGTCTGTGCTGACCCAAATGCCAGCTGGGTGAAAGAATTCGTGAACTTCTTGGAGAAGTACTGAGAGGCCCATCACCGCCTGCCTCCCAGGTGCTCCAGCTTTGGATCTTTAGAGTGCCAGGAACAATATCCGTGTCATGAATGACTCACCCCAGCTTGTTGGAGCCCCAGTGGGCACCAGTGGAGACTGGTGCTGGGCCTGAGCAGCTCACTTCACCTGGCCTTACTCTGGAAAAGCAAGCTCATGCTTCAGTTTCCCCAACTGTAAGAGAGGGATAGCAATGCTTAAAAGCTTTCTGTGAAACATTCATGGAGACACTGCATGAAAGCAAAATGCTATGTGCATTTTTTGATTATTCTCATGTTCTGGCTGATTTTATTTCTACCCCTGCTTCCCTCTGTGGCTAGGCTTGGTTATGGGATCCCCCTTTTCTCCTACTGTAGCAGGCTGTATCAGAGCTGCTCTGCAGGTATGCAGAACAAAGTCTTGCACCTCTTCCCTCATGTTCATTTACCTGCTGAGCCTGTAAAGCATTTGGGTTCCCTCAGGACCTCTTCTGGGGCATCCCTCAAATACCTCAAGTGAAGGGGTGATGTACTGAGGTATTTCAGGCGTGCTGTTAATTGGTGATTTTCAGCTTTGTTCTGTAGACACTGTTTCATGCTAACATTAAGGAATAAAAGCTTCTGGTCATAATGCCTGTCTCTGTGTCCTTCACTGAGCTCTGACATGCATGGACCTCCTCCCTGGTGTACAGGCTTCCCTTTCTCTCCTGTTCCCTCCCTGGCAGGAATAGTCTGAGGAGGTGACAGAGGATGCTGCAAATGATGGATTATGATTGCACAGGGCCCTCTCATTAAACTCAGAACCTCCCCTGGGGCCTGCAGGAGAGGCTGAGCATGGGGTCGCTGGAAGGAGTAGGGCAGGTGGGGCCACAGACAGGCTGACTGGGGGGAGATGCTGCCTCTCAGCTGGGGCATCTTCCACTTCACAGCATCTTCTCTCTGCCTTGATGGGGGAGCAGCTGCTGACCCATCACCACTCTTTCTGTCTCAGACCTAGCTGCTGGGGTGCCCTTCCTCCATTGCATTGCCTCTCTCCCTCCTCTACCTCTTTCTTCTGTTCCTGGACTCCCAATTCCCTGCCTCTTATCTCTTTGTGCCTCCTTGATACCTCCACTTCCCTACCCTGCAGGGTGTACTGCACCCAACCTACAGCATGCACCTCCCCTCTCCTACAGCTTTGCTCCCTATCTTCAGGGGCAGCCACTCTGCTGACCCATCACTAAGGATGTGGGACCCTTTCCAGACCCTTTCATTGCTGGGGACGTACAACCCTTGACGCCTGGACACCATGAAGGTGGGAGGCCTGCCAGGATGCAGAGATGCAGGGGTCTGCTCTGGGGCTATCACACCAGCTCTTGGCATGGATGTGTGTACAGATATCTTGGTGCTCCGTCTGATGCCCACGCTGCCAGAGCCCAGTCTGCCCTCACCAGCAGAAAGCACTGCGAGTTCAGCATTGAGAGGTGGGGTTTGTCATGGCAGCAAAGCAAAGGGTCCTTGCTGCCCTGGCCCTGCAGCAGGGGTATCCCTTCCCTGGCTGGGGATTACCCAGGACGCTCTTGTCCTGGGCACTGAGAGCTCACCTGTGCCCTCATGCTCTGCGAAGTTTTGGCCTGTGCTCCCTGCACTGTGGTAGGCAACCACTGCTGGCACAGGGCTCCTGCCAGTGAAGAGTCCCAGGAGCAGTGGGTGAGGGCCATGCTCTCGCCTCCTGCCGGAAATGGGAACTTTGAGGCAGGTAATAAGGAACTGCAGTTGGAAAAGGTGGTCAGTAAACCTGCAGAACGAGCGTGATAGGCAAGGGGTGAACCAGAGACCACCTGAACGTCTGACATCATGACACCAGTGGGCTTGGGGAGTTTTACACATACTGTAAATCATACTGATTTGCTTGCCCCGAATTATGTGGGATCATTTGTTGCTAGCAATGAAGGGAGGCCTAAGTAATAACTCCCGGGGAACAATGACCAGCTCATTTCCTGGTGGAATATATGCCAGCTGCCATGTGCAAGACAGGACACTCCTGTTCCTGAGTTTTTGCTGCAAACAGCTCCAATAGAGACAGCCCCAGGGCATTGGAAGTGAAAGCTCCTTGCCTGGAGAGCTTGACTGGCAGGGTGATCAGAAGCCCTCAGTTTAATTCACTGCCCACAGAGACATCAGCTGGTTTTAAATGCAAACCATGACTTGATAAAGTCATTTTGTTTGGTTGGTTTTTTTTTACTTGGTGAAAAAGACCACTTATGCCTTTTTTAACCAAATTCAGGTTTCCTTCCAAACACAACTGGAGACAGATCGGGAAGAGGCAATTAACTGTTGCCCTTCTTTCTCAGTAAAACACTAACAGAGTGAAACCTGAGCTGAACATAGCTTGGGCCTGCTCTCTGGAGGAGCCAGTGCTGGGCATGGGAATGCTGGCTGACCAGCTCCTGAGTCACCTTCCTTTGAGCTAACTGCAGAGACTTTCCCATTTGCACCCACTGCCCAGTGATTCCCGAAGTGTTTCTAGTCAGGCAGCTCCCAAAGCAGCTCTCCCTTGCTCTCACACTGTGCCTGCGAAATGGGCTGAAAACCCCTGGCTGTATGACTAACCTCACCGTGAGGTGAGACCCTCTGTGGGCCGTGCAGCCTCCAACTGCCCAGGCAGTGATTCCACACACATCCCTTTGCCAATCCTGCAGCGTCTGTGGCTCCAGTGGGGCTGGTCTCATGGGCTCCTGGCCTTCACTATTGATATGACAGAGGGGGAAAGGGCTGGAGAGAGGGTCAGCTCTGTATCAGGGTGGGGGGCTGGGAAGCTGCAGTACAGATGGATTGGCTGGACCCTGGGAGGTGCTGGGGCAGTGACATCGCCTCTGTTGTGTTGCTGGGAATGTGGAGGTGATGCAGGAGGGAAGATTTTGAGGGCTAGGGAGGCTGAGGAATTTCTGGATGGAGAGCCAGGGTTCTTCCCTTGCCTTTCCCAAAATGGTTGTAGTTCGGTCCTGTCTCACCCATGCCTTCAGTAGCAGCTCCAGGGTATGCAGGTGTTGGGCTACGTAGCAGAAGGGCCCCTCCACATCCCAACCCCCACAAAGGACCACATGTTCTCTGACCTCCTCTAGGGCTGGGCAGGAGGTGAGCAACCTCTGCTAGACATGACACAGAGAGATGGTAATCTTTTTTCTCTGGCACCAGCAAGAGACAGCGTTTTGACAACAAGGCTGAACAATGTGGTTCCACTATGAACATCCAGTAAATAGCCAGCATACCAATTCCTCCATTAAGAAGACAGACCTCATTGACAGCGTCTATCATACATGGTGAAATTCAGCTAGCTGACTGGGATGTCAGTCTGGCTTTACATAACAGCATTCATATCTAGCTTTAATAGACAACTTTTCACAAATAGCTTTCAAGATAAGAGTCCCCCTCCCCTTCTAGCAGTGAAGGCATGAGGAAGGGACAGAGTTTCACCACAGGTCACACAGCAGGCTATGACAAGGCAGGTCTGCAAGGCCGGAAGGTCCCCAGCATTGCAACTGCCCATAAGGGTGGCTAAATTGCAATGGAGAAATGATGCCTTTGCAAGACAAAAGGAACTTCAAAGGCGCGAGGTGGCTTTTGGCCTTGGTGCTCAGCAGCAGCATTTCTAGGCCCAAGTGATGATTTTGCTGGACAATCTTGTAGGACTCTCAGGGGTGGACTTCTCTCAGCTCCCAGCCCTCACTGCAGCTCCAGGAAGTTCACATATTCCTTCACCCACCTGGCATCAGGATTTGCACAGACCTGCTGTTTCTTCCTGGTGATGAACCTGTGAAGAGAGGCAGGGAGGGATTACAGCCCCAGAGGGGGAAAGGCACATGCTGAAGTGGCAGCCAGGGCCTTGGATCACCTTATGGGTGCCCACTAACATGTCCAGCTATTGTGGCCAGCTCCTGAGGGGATCATCGCCCCTTTACGTTCCCATTGCCCAAACCTTTTCCCCAAGCTCCTGGGGGAATGCTAGAGTCTGCTAAAACACAGAGGGCAGGAAGAGTTCAAGGTCTCAGGAGAAACAACCCATGCTCAAACATTCTTGGCCTTGTCCAGTGTGGAGGTGAGCCTGGATGCAGTGTGGGGGTGGCTGATGTTTCTGGAGCAAGCATCTGTTGACCTCAGCACCCCTAGTATATGTCAGATGCAAATCTAGCAGATCTGGCACATTATTTGCATTGGGCTCATCGCCACAAGGAGGTCCTGCTGGCTGCTCAGAGCCTTTCTCTCCACACCTTATTCTAGCACCAGAATGGCCTCATTTCTCAGCCAAGGAGGAGTGCTTGTGTACTGCACCGGACACCCAAGCAGGCTGCCCCCTTTCCTTATCCCTGACATGGTTCCCCACACTGCCACACTCCCAACCTTGGGGGACATGGAGCAACTTTGGGGTAGAATCCAAAGGCTGTCAGAGCCTTTCACCCAGAGCCCAAGGCAGGAGACGGTACTTACACAACTGCTGGCTGTGGGCACTTGCTGCTGGTGTAGAAATAATCCTTCACATGACTCTGGGGGAGCTTCCGTAAAGCATAGCTGAAGCAGCACACAGTGGTGTCGGCACCAACTGGAAGGGATTGAGAAGGTCAGCATGAGTCTATCACTCATGGCAAGGAGATGGCACTCATGGCAAACCTGCACATGTTCCAGCCTAAAGCATGGACAACCATCCCGTGAAATTAACTGTGGAGCCCTCTTCTCTTTCCAGAAAGAGCCTGTTTCCCCAGAATGACAACAAGAAATTATAGGGAACACCAAAGCTTAATTAAGCTCATTGCTAGGGCGTCTTGCTAACCTTTGTGCAACCCTCCCCTCCTCACTTCCAATGGCAAAAATCCCCTCATTCACCCTGGGACCACTTCTAAAGCCAACCAACAAAATCAGAGGAGATCAAAGCTAAAAACTTTGATGTTTACAAGGTAAAATCTGTCATCTCCTTCCCAAGAGAAAAGGATGCTAGAAAGGAAAGCTAGTTCCAAAAAAGCAGGAAAAACTATGTACTCAAGTTTGCAACCTTTTCAGATCACCTTTTACAGCTCTGCTTCAAGATTACTGCCCATCAGAACAAAATCTACCCCTAGAAGAACAGAGAGAGAAGCAGTACTCACTTGGACCTGAAGAGGCCTGAGAAAAGAGGGCAGCAATGAGGATGATGGAGAGGGACACTGCAGAGATATTCATTATGGGCAGGGATGAGCTGCAAGAGCAGAGGCAGGACCAGAGTAGATTCCTTCTGCGTCTGATGCTAGGTGGCTGGATAGTCCTTGCTTTTTATAGGTGTGTTAGCCAGCCCGGACAGTTAGATTTCAAGGCAAGCACTTGGGTTTTCCAAAGCGTCATGGAGCTGATGTCATGGCACCTTTGCCTCAGAGACACTGAAAAAAGGAAGCAGCAGGTCTAGGAAATACCAGAATAGTCCTTGTGTGCAGTGAGGTAAGTTTGAACAAATCAGCATGCAAGTGAGGGCTATACTGACCAAGACAGGATGTGAGACAGCCCTTGTGCAGCAGGTTCACAGTTATATTCACCAGCACGACAGCAACCCTCAACAGACTCAGCAAGCCTCCCCAAAGGGCTGGCAAGGTAGGGGCCAGGAGGGTCCCAACTCAATCTCTTTTCCAAGGCCCTGGGTCTTGAGGACACAGGCACTCAGACTTTGGGACAACATGGCCCCCAACTGGCAGCAACTCTTGGATGATGAAAATGTCTTGGGGACAGAGCTACAGGAGAGCATGGCAGCCAGGGATTCCTTGCTCCCATGGTGGATCTGGGATATGCACAGGGCGGAGGCACTGGGGCAGCATAGGCAACAGACACAGTATGATCTCTGCTCCCTGAGTGCAGGGGCAGCAAGGATGGCTGGCACCCCTGGGGGGCTGTTTATAGCTGCCTCCAGGGGCGGCAGCCAGGGCCCCTTGAAACACAAAAACCTCAGTGCTTTTGCTTTCAAATTGGAGTTCATGACCACTGAATTCCTTCTAATGCACCCCAGGATCAGCCAAGAAGGAGGGCCCTTGCCTGGGAGGTCTGGCTCACTAGTCTGAAATTAGAAATACTGTCTTCTTCCGGCTGCTGATGTGGGTTTGGTGTGGGGTGGGATGCAGAAGGCTGAGCAGAGAGCTGCTGGTGATGGGAACTCCCCATGATCAGGGAATGGAGAGGGACGTGCTCTCACAGAAATGCTGAAAACCCACCTCGTGTGGCACCTGCAGTCATGGGAGGCTCTGACACATAGTTTTCAGCTACACGAGCAGGGGCATCTTGTCCCCACCAACTGCAAGGTCGACCTGGCTGGATATCTCAGGCACTGTCTGCTGCCCCCAAGACAATGAGCTCCCTGGGACACCCCAGGGCACATATCCACCTTTTGCTGCCTCACTCTTCTCTGCAACAGGCACCAGACTTGCCAACTCAGAGCCTGTGGTTTCTCCAGGTATTTTGCACCCGGCTCCAGCAGTGGCCACCGTTCACAAGGCACCCACGAGCTCACCTCCCCGGCTTTTCCTCGCTGCCCCACGGCTGCTCTAACACAGCAGGCACTGGGAGGCAGTGCCAGACAGAAATGGGGTGCCAGGAGTCACTGTTGCAATCCTGCTGCGCTTGCTGCTCCTTGCCTGATGTGCCGTGCAGCTCCCCATGGCCGCCCTCGCCCTGCTCTGCTTTGCCGTCTCCACGCTGAGACCTCATCATGCCTGGGTGAATCAGGGCTCTCCCCTCACAGCACCCCCCTCCCTGTGCTATCTCCATGGACAGGGAGGACCTGCGGTGCTGCAGGAGACCCCCTCACCTCCACCCCCCCGCACTCCTGCTGGAGATGCCAGGCCAGGGTTATACCAGCTGAGGGCTGTGGGACCCCACTGGGGGTTGGCGAGAGCCTGAAGCTTTCCCAAATTCTCTTCCTGATGGCGAGGGCAGGAGCTATCCCTGTGGGGCTGCAAAGGAGCTGCTGGGCGCTGGAAAAGCCCTCGGAGATGCTCACATGGTCCCGCGCTGGGCCCAGGGTACTGCCCACTGCATGGTGGGGCACGGGGCTGTGGGAGCCCCAGGGGTAGCAGGGGAAGCTCCGGGTCTGTGGCAGGAGACCCCTCTGATTTGGCTGGCTCTACCAGTGCATATGGGCAGTGCTGGGCTCAGGGGGGGCAGAGTCGCAAGGCCCTCATCTTTCCTTCCCCACCTGACAAGACATTTTGTCCCCGACAGATTTTTCGTGAGGAGGGGCCGTGAAGTCTGTGCCAGCCCTGAGGACTTCTGGGTTCAAAAGTTCATGAACGACCTGGAGCTGAACTGGGCGACGCAGAGCAGGGAGCAGCCGTGCCTGGCACTGCAGGGCTGTCACAAACACACGATGGCAGCATTTTGGAGCAGCACAGCAACACGCTTGCAGGCGCTCATCCTTTGCCAGGGATGAAAGCCCAGCTGGAATTTGCCAAGGCACGTCCCATTCTCGGGGCCAGGGGGAAGCTTATTTAGTGCTACTGCTGTATTGCATTTGTGGTAGCAGAACATCTATTGCTCTGGCTAAGCTATGTATTTATTATGCTCTGGATCCATGTGGGGGCTGCAGGGCAGGGCCCCATGTCTCGGCCTCATCTCCTCACTAAGACTGTGACCGCATTTTATACTGAGCCCCGACCTACCCCTGTTCTGCCTCGCCCCCGAAGTTGACCCGGGGTTTGGCGCTTCTCTTTTGAGGGAGCAGTGCTCACAGAGCATAAATTTTTGCATCCACCACCTGCCTCGCCTGTCTGGGAGTGGGGTCTTGTTAGCGCCTTTTGTCCTTTTTCAGAAGAAACAGCCTCATCCATCTGAGCTAGCCCTGCACAGATGCAGCGCTCAAGAGGGGCATACCACCTTCCTGGCTGCAAACACACGGACATGCTATGGTGGTTCCCAGCCATCCCTGTGCGCACACACAGTCACAAGCCTGGCAATAGTAAGCCCAGCGCAGCCACACACAGCCCCACTTGCCACCACTGCATGCTCCTGGTGTTCAACACGCACCTTTCTGGGCTGCATTGCTTCCTCCATGTGTTCAGTGCGCTGGCCATTATTCATCTCCCCTTCCTGCCACTGGCATCACAGCCAGAGACCATGTCCAGTTATGGCACGTGCAAGCGAACCTGTTCTGCCGTTACCGGTCTGCTGGTGGAGGCAGGAACTGCTACCGCCTGTGACAAAATATCTGACAGGCCAAGATGCAGATCTAAGAAACCACAGAGAGATAATGATGCGCACCAAGAGATAATGACGCTTTCCCAACCGCAAGACTGCCAGAGCTCACATTGTGTTAGCTCTTGTAGAGGCAACTGAAACCATGATATCTGCATATCTTTGATCTTTGTGCAAACACAGGGTGCTTGCACCTCAGTGCAGCACAACTCTTTCTGCCTTGAAGTGAGACCACTGCACAGCCTAGCCTCGGAGCCCACTCCGCGAGTGGCGAGTTCGGCCCAATGCAGGTTTTGGTGATAGAAGCGGAGGATTCTGAGAGTGCCCTGGAGCTGTGTTTCTCTGGGCACCCAGCACTGCCTCAGGGGCAGCAACTGGGTGCCAAGGGTCTATATCAGGCACATGGGATCCCTCTTCATCCCTTCTCATCCCATAAAGGCCCAGCCTTCAGGGTCTCCAAACACACTTGCACCTGCATATGTACACACACACACGCACACAGACACACACAGACACTTGTGTGATGAAGGTCCCCTAACCTCCTGCACCCACAACTGTTTGCTAGTCACTGGGGACAGAAGAGAGACCTGGGGTCCTTACCTGTGGAAGAGAGCTAAGCCCAGCTCTTGCTTTCTCCCGGCAGAGTCCCCTTAGTGGCAGGGGATGTCCTAGCCATGGCAGGGTCCTTCCATAGCTCTGCCAGGGAGCAATAGAAAGCGGCAGGTTCTCTGGGCCAGGAGGATCCTGACTCCAGCTGAAGGGTGGCAGCATGAACCAGGAAGAGGGCTGCCCTGGGAGTGGGGAGTGAAATGCATCCCTGTCTCCCCAGCTGTCCTTTTCCTGCCCCTCGAAAGCTCATGCTCTGCTGCTTGAAGATTTCACACCCTGCCAGCAGAAGTGGCTAAGGGAAGGACCCAACAAAGGTAAGATACTGTGATAGGGAAAGGGTGTGCCAGAAAAACTCAAGGAGCAGAATTCTGAATTTCTGGATTCAGAAACACTAAATGAGATCACCAGTTAACCCAATCACAGCGTGAGTCTCTCCATCCCTCCAGTTGCAGTGCTTCAGCCCTGGAGCTGGGCCCTCCCTTTCAGGCTGTGTTGACCAGCACGTCCTTTGTGTAACCGGCCAAAGGGGAGGGGGAGCCCCAAGCAGGCAGAGAAGGGCTGAGCCACCAGTTGAAGAGTGCTGCAAGTCTGGGATCCAGGGCCGGTGCGGGCCACCCTGCCAGCAAGGGCAGGAGCCAGTTCTGCCTGTGGCTGGCGTTCCAGCCTGGGAAAGCACAAGACTAGAAAGAAGTCATGGGATGACAGCAAGGTGTTTTCCCAGCTTCGTGTTTGCCAAGTCTGATCTGTAGCTACAGGAAAAAGTGAAACACTTTTTGCATTAAGATGTAGAAATACCATCTGGAGCAGAGAGGTTGCTCTGCAGAGAGGAAGGCTGCAAGGTCACTTTGCCCCTGTATAACAGTGCTGCTGGGGACATTTCTTCTCAGTGTGCAGAAGCAGAGTAGTGCTGGTGTAATTGCTGGCTAAACAGCAAGATCTGCCCAGTGTTGTGTTTTAATTGTTACCTGCTTGGTCCCATTCACATTCCCATGCAAAGTCGTGTCCCAGGAATGACAGCCAGGAGACAGGCAGTTTGCTCATGGCTGTTTCATCCCAGCAGCACAGCCAAACCCTTCCGTTCGTTTTACTGTTGGAGAAAGTGAGGAACAACTGCCCCATTGTAGTGGTCAGAAAAAGAGCCAGGCATCCTGCTCTTCTCACTAGGCAGCACTGCTGCAGCTCCCTGGCTTGACTGGGCCCAACTGAACCTCAGGGTCGGTGGGCACAGGTGCAGCAACATCTCAGAGGAACAGATATGTGGGAGGGAAGAGGTGATGTGGGGTTGCCAAAGGTGTGCGTATGGGTGATTACTGCTTCTTAGCTGGCAGAAATAGTTAGAAGGGCAGGTTTCTGTGCAGCAAATTGGCCCTGCTCCATCCCCCCAACACTCTTGGCTCGAGGGCAGGCAGGCGGCTCACGTGCCCAAGGAACCTGCCAGATCCCAGAGAAGCCCCAGTACAGCAGCAGCATTTCCCGGTTCTTACCTTCCGCTTGCACTCATCAGAGAGGTTCTCCCAACCTGTGGCCGTATTTTACCCCCTTGTCCTTTCAGCAGCGTGTCTCTTCACTGCCCCTGTTGCACACATAGTGTTTGCAGGGGACCAGCCCAGGAGTGCAGTGAGCTGAGACTTGGAGGGGCAGATGAGCACATGGGATGTGCATGGGGGTGTGTAGGGAGCATATCCATGTATATATAAGGCCCATGTATATGTATGAGCATGTGTACTTCTGTGGAGGATGCCAGGGCTGTGTGTGTGCGCATGGGGGAGTGACGTGTCTGAGGATATCTATATGTCTGCAGTGTGGAAATTTTATGGTTTTGCCTCAGACCATTTCCCATCATCACATGCTGGATAGGGTGGGCTGGCTTTGTGTCAGGTTCTGTGTCTGTGCCCGGTGAATAGGGCATAAAGGGGCGTAAAGGGAAAAAAACAAAGGTTTTTATCCAAATTGTTTATTCTCCAGAATCATGATTTAACACATGAAGAGCCAGGGCCCCCCATCACCCAGTGCTGAGAATCTGAGCCACCCTTCCGTAAACCTCCCTGCCTTCATCCCATAAATAACATCATTACCCACAGAAGAAAACACTTCCTATACAGTATGATCATTTCTTAAATAATTTAAAATAATCTCATAGGAGAGGTGCATTGGCCCTCCCAGGCCACAAGTGGGGGCATCAGGGTGGTGGAGGGCTGCGGTGCAGGCTGGCCTGTGCAAGCAGAGGGCAAGTAGCAATACCCCAGTCCAGCGTCTCTTATGGGCCCCTTCCTGCAGTCGCCTTGGAGCTGCGTACAGATGGCATGGGCTCACACAGCTCCTTCCGCCCCCAGTATCCTGTCCCATTGCAGGAGCTCAGGATAACGTGACTCATTCATGACAGTAGCTACAGTTGCCATCCTGCTTCTCTCAGTTCTGCTTCAAGTTTTGCAGATAACTTAGAACCCAGGTGTCACTGGGTTTGGCACAGACTTGGCGGCCTTTCTTTGTGATAAACCTGTGGAGCATGAATGAGAGGTGTTAGATCTCTCCTCAGATCTGGATCCCAAGAGAGTCAGTTGGTTCACAGCATTGCAGTTCTCCCCTGTGCCCTAAGCTGATGCTATAACTAGTGACTAGCTGAGATTTCCCCACTTCCACCCCTCTTCCCACAGTGCCTTCTCAAGTCCTGCAGGAAATCTCTCCACAAGTACTCCAGGGAGCCCCTGCACAAGCATCCTAGGAAATCCCTGCACAAACATCCCTGGGAGTCCCTGTGCAATCCCTTTTCCCCTGAGTTGCCTGATGCCCTGCTTGCAGGTGATATGTCATTTAATCTGTTCCTACAGACCTCCCTCGACCACAGCCGTGCTGCAAAGCCCAGGGCACCACAGCCAGTCACTCACACAAGCTTTCCCAAAGCTGCTGTTCCCATACCAGCATTTTTTGTCTGCACCCAGGAGTCAGAGTTGGTACTTACACAATGGCCGGCAGGGAGCAATTGCTGCTGGTGCTGTAATAATGCAAGATGAGTCTCTTCGGGAGCTTGCGGGACGTATAAGAGAAGCAGCAGTTTGGGAGGTCGGGTCCATCTGGAAGAGGCAGGGAGAGATAATGTGAGCACATGCTGAGCTGTGGGCCAGGAGCAGTGCTGTCAGGGAAGGGAGTGAGGAATTACAGAATAATTAAGGCTGAAAGGGATGTCATAGGTCATTTGATCCAATGCCAGCAGCAGCATCACCAGGGAAGGCAGGTACTGGGAGAGACTTCCATTCAGTCATTGCTCAGACCTTCACTTCCCACCTCCCCCAGCCCCAGGACAGGAGAATGAAGTCCCTAAAATATAATCAGGAATAAGCATAAGGACTCTGAGCTCCAGACGGCTGGACAGGTGGATGGATTATGGATGGATGGATGATTTCCTGATTCTGGGGTTTGTAAGTGTAGTTGACCTCAGTGCAGAGTGGAGTGTAACAAATGCTGAAGCATTGCCAGTTAACTGACAGGGGAGGTCAATATAGAAATGGTAATGAAGGCTCAAATCAGTTCTTCCTTCACCAATGAAAGGCAGGACTCACCTGGGGCAGAGGACGTCTGAGAGCAAGAGGCAGCAATGAGAAGAGCAGTAAAAACAGCTACAGAGACCTTCATCTTCCTGTCAGACAAGGGCAGTCAGAGCAGGACCAGGAGCTCCGGCAGATGCAGCTCAGACTGCAGCATCTGGATTCAGCTCCCTTTTAATAGGGAGTCCTGGAGTCAGCAGGGAGAAGCCCAAGTGGAAATTCCAAAATGATGTCAGAAAATGTCACAAAAGTGAAGTAGCAAAAAAAAAAAAAAAAAGGGGCCAAAAGAATGAGATATGGTTCATATTTGAGCCAAGTATGTGGACCTCTGACTCAGCAGCTTAGTTCTGATTTTATCAAATCAAAAGGAAACCGAATTCTGCTAACTGACATGGCCGCATAAAAGAGAGCTATTCATCTAAACAACAGGAGGGATTTTCCCTGTCAGTCTGTATATAAAAAACACAATGTTTGCTTAAGGTTATGCAACTCTGGGAAAAAAAAAAAAAAGAAAAAGAAAACAGGCAGGCTCCAAGACATACTCGTGCTGTTATGTGCTGGGTCTGCTAAAATTCAGCACAAGGAGCTGAGCAGTGGCTGGACCGTGGGCTCTGTGCTACCTGAAGCACTGTGCCTCTACCAATCCCACCACGCCTGGCTTAACCCAGAATCACAGATTGTTGAAGCTGGAAGGCACCGCTGGAGACTGTCTACTCCAACCTCCTACTCCTGTCTACTCCTCAAAGCAGGGTCAGCAGGCTGCCCAGGACCATGTCCTGGTTTTGAATAAGGACTCCACAACCTCTCTGGTCAACCGGTTCCAGTATTTGGTCGCCCTTACAGTAAAGAAGTTTTTTCTTATGCTTAAACAGTATTTCCTGTATTTCAATTTGTGTCTGTTGCCTACTGTCCTGGCCCTGGGTACCACTAAGTATCTGACCACATCCTCTTTATACCCTCTCTTCAGATACTTATACACATAACCTCCTGCATCCACAACTGTTTGCTAGTCACTGGGGACAGAAGAGAGACCTGGGGTCCTTACCTGTGGAAGAGAGCTAAGCCCAGCTCTTGCTTTCTCCCGGCAGAGTCCCCTTAGTGGCAGGGGATGTCCTAGCCATGGCAGGGTCCTTCCATAGCTCTGCCAGGGAGCAATAGAAAGCGGCAGGTTCTCTGGGCCAGGAGGATCCTGACTCCAGCTGAAGGGTGGCAGCATGAACCAGGAAGAGGGCTGCCCTGGGAGTGGGGAGTGAAATGCATCCCTGTCTCCCCAGCTGTCCTTTTCCTGCCCCTCAAAAGCTCACGCTCTGCTGCTTGAAGATTTCACACCCTGCCAGCAGAAGTTTCATCCTAATTTTTAAACTCAGTTTAATGGCACAGAATCACAGAATCACAGAATCGCTGAGGTTGGAAGGGACCTCTGGAGATCATCTAGTCCAACCCCCCTGCTCAAGCAGGGTCACCTAGAGCACATTGCACAAGATTGCATCCAGGCGTGTTTTGAATATCTCCAGAGAAGGAGACTCCACAACCTCTCTGGACAACCTGTTCCAGTGCTCTGTCACCCTCACAGTGAAAAAGTTTTTCCTCATGTTCAGATGGAAGCGTCTGTGTTTCAGTTTGTGCCCGTTGCCTTGCGTCCTGTCGCTCGGCACCACTGAAAAGAGTCTGGCTCCATCCTCTTGACACCCTCCCTTCAGATACTTGTACACATTGATAAGATCCCCTCTCAGCCTTCTCTTCTCTAGGCTAAACAGGCCCAGCTCTCTCAGCCTTTCCTCATAAGAGAGATGCTCCAGTCCCCTAATCATCTTGGTAGCCCTTCGCTGGACTTGCTCCAGTAGTGCCACATCCCTCTTGTATTGGGGAGCCCAGAACTGGACACAGTACTCCAGATGTGGCCTCGCCAGGGCTGAGTAGAGGGGGAGAATCACCTCCCTCGACCTGCTGGCAACACTCTTTCTGATGCACCCCAGGATACCATTGGCCTTCTTGGCCACAAGGGCACACTGCTACCTCATGCTTAACTTGGTGTCCACCAGCACTCCCAGGTCCTTCTCCGCAGAGCTGCTTTCCAGCAGGTCAACCCCCAACCTGTACTGGTGCATGGGGTTGTTCCTCCCCAGTGCAGGACCCTGCACTTGCCTTTGTTGAACTTCATGAGGTTCCTCTCTGCCCACCTCTCCAGCCTGTCCAGGTCTCTCTGAATGGCAGCACAGCCCTCTGGTGTATCGGCCACTCCTCCCAGTTTTGTATCATCAGCAAACTTGCTGAGGGTGCACTCTGTGCCTTCATCCAGGTCACTGATGAATAAGTTGAACAGTACTGGACCCAGTATTGACCCCTGGGGGACATGGCTAGCTACAGGCCTCCAACTAGACTTTGTGCCACTGATCACAACCCTCTGAACTCTGCCATTCAGCCAGTTCTCAATCCACCTCACTATCTGCTCATCTAGCCCGCACTTCCTGAGCTTGCCTACAAGGGTGTTGTGGGAGACAGTGTCAAAAGCCTTGCTGAAGTCAAGCTAGGCAACATCCACTGCTCTCCCCCTCATCTACCCAGCCAGTCATTCCATCATAGAAGGCTATCAGATTGGTTAGGCATGATTTCCCCTTGGTGAAGCCATGCTGACTACTCCTGAGCACCTTCTTTTCCTCCACATGCTTGGAGATAGCCTCCAGGATGAGCTGCTCCATTACCTTTCCAGGGATGCAGGTGAGGCTGACTGGCCTGTAGTTCCCTGGGTCTTCCTTCTTGCCCTTTTTGAAGATTGGGGTGACATTGGCTTTCTTCCAGTCTTCAGGCACCTCTCCTGTTCTCCATGACCTTTCAAAGATGATGGAGAGTGGCTTAGCAACAACATCCTCCAGCTCCCTCAGCACTTGTGGGTGCATCCCATCGGGGCCCATGGATTTGTGGGTGTCAAGTTTGCTTAAATGATCTCTAACCCACTCCTCCTCCACCAAGGGAAAGTCTTCCTTCCTCCAGACTTTCTCTCTTGTCTCCAGGATCTGGGGTTCCTGAGGGCTGGCCTGAGCAGTAAAGACTGAAGCAAAGAAGGCATTCAGTAACTCTGCCTTCTCTGCATCCTTCGTCACCATGGCACCCACCCCATTCAGCAAAGGCCCCACATTTTCCCTGGTCTTCCTCTTGCTACTGATGTATTTGAAGAAGCCCTTCTTGCTGTCCTTGACATCTCTAGCCAGATTTAATTCCAAACGGGCCTTAGCCTTCCTCGTCACATCCCTGCATACTCTGACAACGTTCCTATATTCCTCCCAAGTGGCCTGTCCCCCTTTCCACTTTCTGTATACTTCCTTCTTCTGGTTGAGTTTTGCCAGGAGCTCCTTGCTCATCCATGCAGGTCTCCTATCTCCTTTGCTTGACTTCCTACTCATAGGGATGCACCGCTCTTGAGCCTGGAGGAAGTGATGTTTGAATATTAACCAGCTCTCTTGAACGCCCCTTCCTTCTAGGGCCCTAACCCATGGGATTCCTCCAGGTAGGTCCCTGAAGAGGCCAAAGTTTGCTCTCCTGAAGTCTAGGGTTGCGATCCTACTTGGTGCCCTGCTGCCTCCTCTCAGGATCCTGAACTCCACGATCTCATGGTCACTGCAGCCAAGGCAGCCCCCGACCTTCACATCTTCCACCAGTCCTTCTTTGTTTGTTAGTACGAGGTCCAGCAGCACACCTCTCCTTGTTGGCTCCTCCACCACCTGTGTCAAGAAGTTGTCACCAATGCTCTGCAGGAACCTCCAGGACTGTTTGTGCCTAGCTGTGTTGTCTCTCCAGCAGATATCAGGGTGGTTGAAGTCCCCCACGAGAACCGGGGCCTGGGATCGTGAGGCTACTTCCAGCTGTCTGTAGAAGGCCTCATCGACTTCCTCATCCTGATCAGGTGGCCTGTAGTAAACACCCACAACAGTGTCACCCATGCTAGCCTGCCCTTTGATCCTTACCCATAAGCTCTCGACTCGCTCTTCAGCCACCCCTAGGCACAGCTCAATACATTCCAGTTGCTCTCTCACATAAAGAGCAACTCCACCGCCTCGCTTTCCTGGCCTGTCTTTCCTAAAAAGCACGTAGCCATCCATGACAGCACTCCAGTCATGCGAGCTATCCCACCATGTCTCTGTAACGGCAATGAGATCATGGCCCTGTGACCGCACATGGATCTCTGGTTCTTCCTGTTTGTTCCCCATGCTGCGTGCAATGGTGCACAGGCATTTCAGGGAGGTGATCAAGCATGCAGGTTTCCCAGGAGGGGTAAAAGAGGGTCTTCCATAGCCACATCCCATGCGCACTTCCCTGGCTGCATTTACCTGTTGGAGGCATCCTGACTTGAGCAGTCTTTTGCCAGCTACCCTGTCACTATAACTCTCCCCTTCCCCCATCTTTCCTAGTTTAAAGCCCTCCTTACCAGGTTGGCCAACCTGTTGGCAAAGACCCACGTGCCCCGCCTCGTGAGGTGGATCCCATCTCTCGCCATCAGTTGTCGATCTTCAAACAGGGTCCCATGGTCGTAGAAACCAAAACCCTGTTGCCAACACCAGTGGTGCAGCCAGTCGTTAACTTGGAAAGTCCATCTCCTCCTCCTCTCATCCATCCCCCTCACTGGCAGGATTGAGGAGAAGAGTATTTGGACTGTAATGGCATGCTGGCAGAAAACACTGGTTTGCCAACAGTTACAAAGTCATTGTCTCCAACTCTAAGTTGTTGTTTAACCACAGAGAATGTCCCCATTTCAGACATTGTGACAGCCTGGAAGCAGAAGAGGAAAGAAGGAAGAAGAATAAATATTTTGCAGATGGTAAAAATGACTGGTGTCTTGTCACAGCACATTAATGTTGCTTTGCTCCACACCACTCCTGACATACAAAGGGACAAGATGAGTCCTTTTGGTAAGCTCTGGGGAAGACCTACATAGTCTTGTAATTTTCCTCTCCTTTCTCTTCATCCTCTATACAATATTTGGAGAAGTAACAGCAGAGCAAACATCCCTCATCTAGACAAGATCTAGCGGTTTCCAGAAACTGTGATATACCTATCAGCTGTATTCTGCTCCCAAGACACGTGGCAGTGAAAACAGAGGCAAGAGGTGTTTTGGACAAGTGGATCCTGTCACCTGGCATCTGAAATGGGAAGGGATCTCTGAGTTTTGAACCTCTTCTGCCAATCTGGCAGGAGTAGATGAGAGAGTGGGAAGAAACCAGAGGCAGTGGCTTGCTTCCTGGATAAGAAGGGCCAAGCTGAGTTGATGGAAAGTAATTTCATGATGATTCATTCTAACACTTGACTTTCAGGCAGTCTTTCTACAGCTCAGCAGGAGCTGCAGGACCCCTCAGCTTTCTGGAAATAGGACTCCTTTCCTTTCAGATGCATTGTCTCAGAGGGTGACATTCTCCCCAGGGAAACTGGCAATGGATTTCCCTCAGTGAAAGGATGGGTCTGTGCTCCCCTCGGGAGTCTCCAAGGCTCAGGACATCCCCAGGTTCTTCCCTGCAGGAGCCAGGTACCCCTGTATTTGGTCCCTGCACACACAGGCTCTGCTCAGACAGCTGAGCAGTGCCAGTTCTTCCAACGAAGCAGGAGCTGAGGGTGGGCAAACCCCACTCTGAGGCAAGTGTAAACCCTCAGTGCCAGGGGCCATCTGCCAGGCCGTCTGCTCTTCTGTAGGAAATGATATTGGAGTTCTTTCATTCATCATCTACCTCCTAAGCAATGCAGACAAAGAAACCCTGCAGAAGCTGAACAGACTCAGATGACTGTAAAAGAAAACAGTGGTTTTAGACTGAAAGTATGAGTACTATCCCCTGCATGTTATTTTCCTACATCTAATTTTGGGTAGCCAATGGCAGGGATCAGAGCATGCAGGTAGAGTAATGGAGGGAATAAGAGTGCTCATGGAGGGGAAAGGAAGAAATCTGAGAATGCATAAAGGGGAATAGAGGAGAGTGCACAAAGTGGGGACTGGATAGCATCTGGAGATAAGACTGTGTACAGAGAAGAATGGAGAGGAGGAGCTGAATGTGCATGAAAGGGAACTGCGCTTGCCCCCAGCTTGGATGTACATCTGAGTGTCCAGTCTTGCAAGTGAATATGAAGGGTTCAGTTTAGCGACGTGGTTGCATTGAGGAAGATGGGTTTGAACTGGAATGGAAAAGAAAAGGGAAATCTAAACTAAGGAAAGCACCCAGGGCCCGTGTGCAAACACCAGGGGCAACAGTCAGGCAGTGGGTGATTTCTAGGTCATGATATGTCCTGGATGCACCTGATGCCATTCACAAACACCAAGCCTTCTATCATCTCATGCGTCTGAGGAAGGTTCAGGACTGTCTGTTATCCCTCATGCACACATATGCACATGTAAACACACACACGCTCCCGGAGAACAGCTAGACTAGGACTTTCAGAAGGACTGAAAGTAGCCAGAATGCCAGTTGGCACCAGAACTCAGCAAGAACTTCATGCTGACCTATTGCAGAGCCATTTCAGCAGACCAGCCCTGACCACTCATTAAAGACATTATTTTTGATTGACACTGGGACTCTCCATGCAACTACTTGCAGGATAGCATGACACCCAAAGGGTGGGGAAAGGGAGACTGGTAGTGCTCCCATGCCTGTGCAGTCACCCCAGGGAACACAGGGACTTCTGACAGTGCTCTGCAACAGTTCAGAGCACTCCAGCAGACACATCACCTACCATCATCCTCTAGGACTAGGAAGAGGATGGGAAAACCAGCAATGACTTTACACACTCAACAGAAAAGTTTTCTAGTTGGTTTGCTTGAAGTCTTTTGTTTTCAGCATACCAAGGGCCAAATCCAAATCTCAGTGAAGTGAAATGAGAGGAGGCCCAGCCTAGGTAGCAGGGCACTGAAAGGGGGACAGAAAGCCAGATTCACTGCTGCTTGTAAGACTTACAGAGCCAGCCCTGCCTGAAGAGCATTCAGTCACTAAAAGAAAGCTGTTGTGCTGTCATCTGAGATGCTGTCTATAGAAGGAGGCTTTAAACTCCACTTGGAGCTTAACAAGCTACTGGTAAGATTGCCCATCAGGAGTTTGTAGAATGGAAGGGACACTCCAAAGCCTCTGCAAACTGCTTCTCTGGCTTCAGTTGCCACAGAACATGTTCACAAGAACCATAGGATCAGAGTGGAAATTCTACCAGATCCATGCCAGCATTGGCAAACAGTAAGTTGGGTCATCCCTGGGGATTGTAAAAGAGGGGTACATGGGTATCTGTTTTCCTTGAAGAAGTCAATAAGCTGTCATCAGATCTGGCTGGTTGTTAGTGAAGCTTCCATATTGACATTACAACTCACAGCTATCCGAAGAAAGAGGATGAGAAAGCAAGCCAGAAAAAGCAGCTGCAAGGCCTCAATGCAATCTGATGGAATGTCGATGAATGAGGCTCTTGTCCTTGCAGATGCTCCTGGAATTGCCATGCCCCTCTGGGACCTCCCACAGATGTGCCAGGCACAACTAGCCCTCTGAGAGCTGAATGCTCAGGCCCCCAAATTCACCTCGAGGGCTCAGCTTTGGTCCCTTGCTGTTTCGGGGTGCTTACCTGACATCTCTTCTTGCTCCTGGATCCTTCTGTATTGGCAAGGCTGTGTGCTTCTTGCCAGGTGCTTCTGACACTTCATTGCAATGATACACCATTGCCTGTGCTGAAAAAAGTCCCTCATGAGTAAATGAATGCTTCTAGGCACCTCTCCAATGACAGCTGGGGCTGACTGCAGCCCAGGCTCCAGGGCAGGGCAGCCCCAGTCACCTCACCTTTGAGGACCTTCACCAGCCCTATTCTGGAGTGGGCTGCAGGGGCTCTTTCCCTCCATTCATTTTTCACAGCCCGTGTCAGAACATGGTCTGCCACTGGTTAGCTCCCCTGTCAGAGTGCCAAGGACACAGCCTCAGCAGGTGATTGCAATCCCCAAAGCAGTGCTCCAGGGCCATGAGTGATAGTGAGCATGGTCTTCATGCTCCATATACAGAGAGCTGGGAGATTATTACCACTGAGCAGCTAATACCTGTCAGATAGACCCCTGGGTAGGTGGTAGAGTAGGGGTAAGGCCCTGCATGTGCGGAGGGTCCTGGTGCTCACCTCAGGGCTTGCAATGGTCTGAGCGGACCGCCAGGGAGCGGTGAGGGCAGACTGCTTTCTGAGGGACAGCAAACAGGGAGCCGAGGATGATAACAGGGCAGGGAAGGGCAATGGCTTCTCCCAGCTCTTTTTGAGCTCTTTTGCAGTAGTCAGATTGCAGGCTACCCAGCTGAGCTGTATCAGAGCTGGCATTGAACAATGGCAGTCAAACCCCTAGAAAGAAAGTGGAAGAAGAGGCTGCAGAGCTTGCAACCTCTTTTGACAAGGCCCTGACAACAGACTCTGGAGTATTCATGAGAGGCAACTTGGGGGCAGTTTTCTTTCAGATGCTGTTGAATGAAAGAAGCTGTTTTCAGCAGGGAAAACAGGCATGATTTCAGCCATGGTTGCCCTCTGAAGTGGCATCTGGCCTAATTTCAATGATATTGCTCCAGCCACCCTCCACAGGGAATGATGCTCACTCCATGTCTTGTTGCCAGATTTTGCAGAGGACTCTGCTTTTGCTCCTGTGGAGCTGTAGGGTGGAGGGTTGGGAAGGTGAAGTGTATTGACAAAGTTGCCTGTAGAAAACAGTATTGCCACTGCTAGTGGTCATCCTTACGTTAACTTGGCCTTACATTAGCTTTGCCATGTCCCAGTCATGACCTTTTAGACTTGTTAGGAGCTTGTGATGAGAATTTGCTGCTTGATCCTGAGCTTCGTACCAGGTGTCACATGCTGTGAAGTGGAGTTTAAGGGTATGATAATAACAAAAGCCTTGGAAATGTGGGCACATTTTGAAAACAGAGCCTGCAGGGTTGTAAACAACTCACTTATGGATTATCACTTACTGTTCACTGAAAATGTGTGACCAGGAATGGTCTGAACATAACAAAGAAGCAAGAGAAAAACAGCCAAGCAACGCAATAAGGCACCTTCTATGGCCTGGGAAAGTAACACCATCTAATACCGTATAGTATGTAGTCCAGGGCCTGGAGGTCAAAGGCTAAGAACTGTTTAGAAACTCAAACAACTTGTAAAATAATAAGGTCTCAGATTTGGGGAGAGGGATCGTCATAATGGAAATTGTTAAGGAATCACTGTGGGATCTTCAGAGCTGCACATATATCGCCTGTTCTCCTTGCCTGTTTCAAGGGCCTGGTCTCTCCTTGCCTGCTCCTCTCTAATGCTCTAACCCCTCAATAAAAGCATTATTGCACACAGACTTGGTCTGGCTAGTTAATACTTTGGGCAGCAATTTCTTTCTGTGAACTCAGGGTAGGACACTGTGGTGGTTTGGGATCCATCAGGATCCATATCTTTCTGCAAGGGCAGGGCAGGGCACTTTGAGATGGGAAGAGATCTACTAGGCTTGAACCAGAGAAAAATATCATATCTCTTTTCATAGGCAGTTGCTGGCAGAGAAAGGAAGGCATTTCCACATCCTCCACAAACAGACACTTCAGAGGCTCAAATGGGCCTTGATAAAAACAAGGAGCTGTCTCTGCCCTGATGGAGTGGCTCTGACTCCAGCTCCATGGGGCAGCGGGGCTGCTGTCCTTGCAGAGTGCCAATGGTTGACCCAAACTTGCAGCTCCTTCCTTCCTCTGGACAGCTCTTGCCCCTGGGGCAGGGCAGTCTCACCATGAAGAAAAACAGGCTTGGAAATGCTGTGGCGGTGAGGAGCCTCTTCCCTGGCTGGGAATCAAACCCAGGTCACAGCAGTGAGAGTGCTAAATCCTCCCTGCAGCCCAGCTGCTCAGCATGTTATGAGTAGCTCAGGACAGCCCCTGTTTCTTCCTGCCCTGAATCTCCAGTGATGGGGTGGTGGGTTTGGGCAGTCCAGCTCCCTGGGGACACTTGCTGCAGACAGTGGGTTGAGTTGCACATCCCCTTGCCCTGACCTTGCCCTCCTGCTGCCCCAGTGACATTCTGAGGGACACCCAAGTGTGTCTCCCTCAATAAGTCCAAGCCCAGAGCCATCTCAGAAGGATGGGGCACCAGAAGGACTGTGACACTCCTCCACAGGCCCCTATTTCGGGGGTGCTGCCCAGCAGGGTGAAGCTAGAGGCTGCTGCTGCTCATAGTCATCCTAGACCAGAGCTCCTTTGGGCATTTGGAAACCTTCCCACACATAAAGTGCCCCAGGGTCTGTGCTGCTCCTAGCAGACACTCTTCCTCCCCGAAACTATATCAATAACAATACAGTCTGATTAGTTCTTATATCACTGCCTACCCTAAGCCCTGATGGAACACAGGCTAGGCCACAACCCCCCATATGCGTCCAGGCTTCTCTGCAGCAGCCCATCACACCCTTCAGGTCCTCTCTCCAGACCGCCCTCCTCTGCACTCAGCCACCTCCCTCACCAAACCTCCTCCTAGATTCACTCAGCATTCCCATTCCCATACAGAGAGACCTGACCGCCCCCTTGCACACAGACATACTCTTACATTTTATTCCTTTGCAGACAATGAAGGTTTGTATCTCCCTATCCACAGGAAAAAAAAACATTCTGGGCTCTCTTGTGCAAGGTTGTCACACAAGCTTTCATTTACAAGCAAATAGAAAGTAGGCTAAACTTAAATGTTGGTTGTCGGATAACTATTTAAAAGAAAATAGAGTCTTTCCATGCTTGAAATAAGAATCCCACCCCCTGTATTTTCTTACTCGCAAATTTGGGGCAGACACATAGGGAGGAATTTGATGACAGAGAAAGCTGGAGGACAGCTTAGTTCCTACTGATCTCCCCAGACTCAGCCATTGCTGAGGTGTGTGAGAGGTGAACTTTCCTTTCTGCAGTATCCATTACTGCACCAAAGGATCTGGTGCTCTTCAGCTGCTCGGGTGTGATTGAAATGTACCCAGAGAGGACTGGCAGTCATCACAATATCATGTATTTTTTACAGGTATCGTTCAGGTCTGTTAATGTGTTGCTGAGGTCTTCAGTACAAGGTGGAATAAAGCTCTTCCACAGTGAACTCCTGCTATGCAACAGCACTGGGAATGTTGTAGGCTTGCAATCAAATTTTGTGTCCTACCTCTACAAAGCAAGCCACTTGCAACAAAATTTGGTGTTCAGGCTTTAATAATGATCTCAGCCTATACCTACACTTTCACAAAATCACAGAATCACAGAATGGTTGAGGTTGGAAGGGACCTTTAAAGATCATCTAGTCCAACCCCTCCTGCTCAAGCAGGGTCGCCTAGAGCACGTTGCCCAGGATTGTGTCCAGACAGCTTTTGAATATTTCCAAGGAAGGAGGCTACACAGCTTTTCTGGGCAACCTGTTCCAGTGCACAGTCACCCTCACAGCAAAGAAGTTTTTCCTCATGTTCAGACAGAGTTTCCTGTATTTCAGTTTGTGCCCATTGACACTTGTCCTATCACTGGGCACCACTGAAAATAGTCTGGTCCCATCCTCTTTACACCCTCCCTTCAGATACTTATACACATTGATAAGATCCTCCCTCAGCCCTTCTCTTCTCCAGGCCAAACAGGCCCAGCTCTCTCAGCCTTTCCTCATAGGAGAGATGCTCCAGTCCCCTAATCATCTTAGTAGCCCTTTGCTTGACTCACTCCATGTCTCTCTTGTATTGGGGAGCCCAGAACTGGACACAGTACTCCAGATGCGGCCTCGCCAGGGCTGAGTAGAGGGGGAGAATCACCTCCCTCGACCTGCTGGCAGCACTCTTCCTGATGCACCCCAGGATACCATTGGCCTTCTTGGCCACAAGGGCACATTGCTACCTCATGCTTAACTTGGTGTCCACCAGCACTCCCAGGTCCTTCTCCGCAGAGCTGCTTTCCAGCAGGTCAACCCCCAACCTGTACTGGTGCATGGGGTTATTCCTCCCTAGGTGCAGAACTCTGCACTTGCCTTTGTTGAACTTCATGAGGCTCCTCTCTGCCCACCTCTCCAGCCTGTCCAGGTCTCTCTGAATGGCAGCACAGCCCTCTGGTGTATCGGCCACTCCTCCCAGTTTTGTATCATCAGCAAACTTGCTGAGGGTGCACTCTGTGCCTTCATCCAGGTCACTGATGAATAAGTTGAACAGTACTGGACCCAGTATTGACCCCTGGGGGACATGGCTAGCTACAGGCCTCCAGCTAGACTTTGTGCCACTGATCACAACCCTCTGAACTCTGCCATTCAGCCAGTTCTCAATCCACCTCACTATCTGCTCATCTAGCCCGCACTTCCTGAGCTTGCCTACAAGGGTGTTGTGGGAGACAGTGTCAAAAGCCTTGCTGAAGTCAAGCTAGGCAACATCCACTGCTCTCCCCCTCATCTACCCAGCCAGTCATTCCATCATAGAAGGCTATCAGATTGGTTAGGCATGATTTCCCCTTGGTGAAGCCATGCTGACTACTCCTGGTCACCTTCTTTTCCTTCATGTGCTTAGACATGGCATCCAGGATGAGCTGTTCCATCACCTTTGCAGGGATCAAGGTGAGGCTGAGTGGCCTGTAATTCCCTGGGTCTTTCTTCTTACCCTTCTTGAAGATAGGAGTGACATTTGCTTTCTTCCAGTCCTCAGGCACCTCTCCTGATCTCCATGACCTTTCAAAGACGATTAAGAGTGGCCTAGCAATAACATCCGCCAGCTCCCTCAGCACTCGTGGGTGCATCCCATCAGGGCCCATAGACTTGTGAATGTCAGGTTTGCCTAAATGATTTTTAATCTGATCCTCCTCCACCAAGGGAAAGTCTTCATTTCTCCAGACTTTCTCCCTGGTCTTCAGGGTCTGGGGTTCCTGAGGGCTGGTCTCAGCAGTAAAGACTGAAGCAAAGAAGGCATTCAGTAACTCTGCCTTCTCTCTATCCTTCGTCACCAGGGCCCCTTCCCCATTCAATCCCATTCAGTAGCAAGCCCACATTTTCCCTAACACTTTGTTCTGCTTCATTCTAGGGCATTTGTAGGGAACGCTGGCTGAACACCAAAAGCCAGGGCCCTTGTGCCATGGCATTAGAAGCCACAAAACTCGATTGTCTGTGTCCAGTGTGATGTGTGGCATCTGAGCCTGCCAATTTGCAACAGTATAAATGAGCACCTTGCTCCATCATCAACAGAACTGAGCCTCTCTGGTGAACCCTCCAGGGACTGCTAGTTTCTCACTTGAACCATTGGTCACCATTCCCTGCCCTAAACTTGCTTTCAGTGGTGATCAGAGCCCCTGCATAGCCACTTCCTGCTTCCTGGGCCTAGTGGGGACAGGGTCCCTTGGGCAGAGGGTCTTCCCCATGTCATGGCTCACAGAAAGGAGCAGGAGCCCCTGCAGAGTCCCCCAGGAAGTCTGTAGAGTCCAGCCCAACTAGTTTTCCCCTTGGGACTGCGAGGTCATGGGTCAATCTGTCCCTGCGGAACCAGACTACTGACCATCACCAGGTACACACTCATCTCATCCCTGGTGGTCTAGTGGTCAGGATTCGGCGTGCTCACTGCTGCAGCCTGGGTTCGATTCCTAGTTAGGGAAGGGGCTTCTTATTTCCATGGAAGGTCCAAGCCTTTTTCTTTACAGTGAGACTGTCCTGCCCCAGGGACAAGAGCTGTCCTATTGAAGCTTTTGGCCGGCTCTAGGAAGGGAAAGTGTCCCCAGGGCTGGATGTGGGTGTGTGGTGGGGTGGCAGCCCCCCAGGTGCCATCAGGCTGGATCCCCCCTGCAGAAAACTGCTACGGGTGCAGGGCACAAGGTAAGGACGAGCATGGATAAGAACAAATATGTCTTAGGACAAGTATGAATAAGGACAAGTGTGCCAAGTTGCAAACATTTGAGCATTGTGTCATGCTTACTGCCTGCCTCAGCCCTCCTAAAGGGAAGAGCTCAGCTAGAGATCGGGCCTAGGAGCAGACTGCTGAATTGCTTTGTGCACACCACCACTAAGTCATTCCTATGAGCAATAATGGGTGGGTGTCTGTCCTCCAATCCTGGGGATGAGAGGGCAGAGGCTGCCAGTAAAAGCTCCCGCTGTGAGCAGGATTTGAACCTGCGCAGGGATACCCCATTGGATTTCAAGTCCAACACCTTCACCGCTCGGCCATCACAGCAGCTTGCATTGATAGTCTCTGCAGGAGGCCATGGCAGGGATGGCAGGGGAGGCTGTCTGCCACCCCCTGCCCACACCAGGGCCACAACAAGACCTAATCCCACCCTGAACATGGCCTGCACCTGCTGTTCTGACCCTTGTCGCACACCCAGCAGTGATATTGCTATTATTGCTGTCATCTCTACTGCACAGAGCAAAGGCTGGCACTGAGGCTAGATATGGAAATCAGTGCTCCAGCTCTTCTGGGAAAGGCAAATGGCACCATTTACAACAATAGTGATGGTGAAAGTAGCCTGAGGACTTGTTCTGTGGGGATATGACAAAGAAAATGTGGGCCTGCTTCTAGATGGGGCAAGGGCCCTTGTGATGAAGAATACCGAAAAGGCAGAGGTACTGAATGCCTTCTTTGTCTCAGTCTTTACTGCTAAGACTGGCCCTCAGGAATCCCAAGCCCCTGAAACTGGAGGGGAGGTCTGGAGCAATGAAGACTTACCCTTGGTGGAGGAGGATCAGGCTAGGGAATGCTTAGACAAACTGGACATACAGAAGTCCCTGGGCCCTGATGAGAGGCACCTGCGAGTGCTGAGGGAGCTGGCAATATCATTGTGAAGACTCTCTCAATTATCTTTGAAAATTCAGGGCAACTGGGAGAAGTTACTGAGGACTGGAAGAACGCAAATGTCACTCCTATCTTCAAAAAGGGAAAGAAGAAGGACCTGGAAAACTACAGACCAGTCAGCCTCACATTGATCCCTGGGAAGGTGATGGAGCAACTAATTCTGGCAACCATTTCCAGGCATGTGAAGGACAGGAAGGTTATTGGCAGTAGTCAGCATGGATTTATGAAGGGAAAATCATGCTTAACCAACCTGATAGCCTTCGGCAATGAGACTACTGGCTTGGTGGGTGAGGGTGAGAGACTTCTCCACCAGTACCCAAACCACACAAGTGCCTTGTCCCTGAGTGGGCTTGAAACACAAACAACTTTGTGAATAGCTGACTTGCTTCTTCCCTCCTTCAGCAGATCTTCCTGCTGATGAGTCTCAACATCTCTGGTGAGAGCCCCAGGAAGAACAAACACCTGCTCTGAAACTTCTGAAGGGGACAGAGCACATCTCTCACCCAAGAGGATGATGGCTAAAAGCCACCTGCTTCTCTTTTGCTGTTCCTGACTGTTCATGCAGCACTTCAGGTTTCTATGCCTCCTGGGAGCGTTCCTCTCTCCACTCCTGTCTGGAGGCAAGCACAAACAGAGTACCTACATCTGCACATCAGATTCAGAAAAGGCTTCATCTTCTGTACATGGAGGCTTTTTCTTCCAGTAGCTGCATGCTTCTGCTGGGGCTGGAGAAGATGGGTGTTGCTGGGGCATCCCCAAGCCCCTGCAAATGCTGTCCTGCAGAGAACATACTTTCCCAATATTTGCAGCTCTCTACAAACTGCCAGCTCCTGGGAGCCAGGATTCGCTCTGAGACTAAAGAGAGGCTTGGAAGGAACTGGCTGGTGCTTTGGGGGCAGGAGGGCTAATGGTTTGATTCTTCAGTCCCAATGTGCAAGGGCAATCCTTGATGTTGTCACTCAGGGAAGTCATTCATGTGCGCCCCAATGCTCTTCCCTTCTGCGATGCAACCCTTCCTGCCATGCTGCTAGCAGTCCCTCTATGTGCAGGCAGTGGGCTTCTTGAGAAGCTGCTGTGAAAAGATCTCCTCTGCTCACTCCATCCTGCGATGCATCTCCTAATTCCCTGACCAGAGCAGGGGAGATATGCCCATTCCACTTCACTCCAGTCATTCCTTCTCCTCTCCTCTGAGCCTGGTGACAAGTGTCAGGGCACAGTTCCTGGCACTGACTGGATTAACTGTCCTTGATCCAGATGGCTCTCTAGAGGGAGGATGTGGCTGCCCAGGTCTCAGGCTGCAGGCAGTGCCTGATGTCTCTCCCCTGGGCCTGGGAGGACAACGGCCTCTCAGATGCAAGTTCTAGGCAAGGACTGAGTTGCCATGGAAGGAGCTGTGGCAGGATGTGAGCAAACTCACAGCATCACAGAGGACAAACAGGAGATTCATACAGACATGCTTTCACATGATTAAGCACTGAATTGAACCCAGAAATTTGTGCTAAATTTCCTCACCTACTTGTCTGTTAAGCCTCTCTAGAAAACAACCCAGGGGAAATCAAGTCCAGGGAAAAGAGTCCACTGCAGCAAATGACTCCCAAGTCCCCCAGCTGGTGTACCACATCTGAAAACCAGAGTGAGCACCTAAAGTTTATTCTACTCCTTTGTTTAAATAACTAGCTGGAGCTTTTGAAACCATGTATTCTCCCTGTGGCTTTCTAGAGGCCTGACAACTGCTCCTGTTTTGGTTTACAGCTGTCCCAGATTCTGGAACAAGACAGGAATTGGCTGCAGAGCAAGAAGATAATGTAAACTGGAGAAATCCTTCTCCTGTTTGGGTATAAGTGACAGCAGAGGTCTCTTACTAGACCTGCCAGCCCCAGCTCTAGGGAAGCCATCTCCTACTCTCCAGACTGAGTACAGGCATACCTCAGAGATATCACAGGTTTGGTTTCAGACCACTGCAATAAAGCAAATATTGCAATAAAGCAAGTCACGAATTTTTTGGTTTCCCTGTACATATAAAAGTTATGTTTACACTATACTGTAGTCTATTACGCGTGCAATAGCATTATGTCTAAAAAAGCAATGTACATAATTAAAAAATACTTTATTGCTAAAAAATGCTAACCATCATCTGAGCCTTCAGTGAGTTGTAATCTTTTTGCTGATGGAGGGTCTTGCCTCGATGTTGATGGCTGCTGACTGATCAGGGTGGTGGTTGCTGAAGGTTGGGGTGGCTGCGGCAATTTCTTAAAATAAGACAGCAATGAAGTTTGCTGCATCGATTGACTCTTCCTTTCACAAAGGATTTCTCTGTAGCATGCGATGCTGTTTGATAGCATTTTACCCACAATAGAACTGCTTTCAAAATTAGAGTCAATCCTCTCCTCTCAAACCCTGCTGCTGCTTTATCAACTAAGTTTATGTAATATTCTAAATCCTTTGTTGTCATTTCAACAATGTTCACAGCATCTTCACCAGAAGTAGATTCCATCCCAAGAAACCACTTTCTTTGCTCATACATAAGAAGCAATTCCTCATCTGTTAAAGTTTTATCATGAGTTTGCAGCAATTCAGTCACATCTTCAGGCTCCACTTCTAATTCTAGTTCTCTTGCTGTCAGTTCTAGTTCTCTTGCTGTCAGCCTGTCCTTTGAAGCTTTGAAGCCAGGCATTGACTTCTCTTTAGCTATGAAAGTCCTAGATGGCATCTTCTTCCAATATAAGGCTGTTTCATCTACATTGAAAATCTGTTGTTTAGTGTAGCCGCCTTCATCAATTATCTTAGCTAGATCTTCTGGATAACTTACTGCAGCTTCTACATCAGCACCTGCTGCTTCACCTTGCACTTTTATGTTATGGAGACAGCTTCTTTCCTTAAACTTCATGAACCAACCTCTGCCAGCTTCAAACATTTCTTCTGCAGCTTCCTCACCTCTCTTAGCCTTCACAGAATTGAAGAGAGTTCAGGCCTTGCTCTGGATTAGGCTTTGGCTTAAGGGAATGTTGTGGCTGGTTTGATCTTCTGTCCAGACTACTAAAACTTCCTCCATATCAGCAGGAAGGCTGTTTCGATTTCTTATCATTTGTGTGTTCACTGGAGTAGCACTTTGAATTTCCTTCAAAACGTTTTCTTTTGCATTCACAACTTGGCTAAATGGCGCAAGAGGCCTCGCTTTCGGCCTGTCTCAGCTTTCGACATGCCTTCCTCACTAAGCTTCATCATTTCTAGCTTTTGATTTCAAGTGAGAGACGTGCAACTCTTCCTTTCACTTGAACACTTAGAGGCCAGTGTAGGGTTATTAATTGCCCTAATTTCAATATTGTTGTGTCTCAGGGAATAGGGAGGCCCGAGGAGAGGGAAAGAGTCGGGGGAACGGACGGTCATTGGAGCAATCAGAACACACACAACATTTATCAAGTTCACTGTCTTATATGGGGTTTGTGGCACCCCAAAACAATTATAATAGTAACATCAAAGATCACTGATCACAGATCACCATAACAGATATAATAATAATGAAAAAATTTGAAATATTGTGAGAATTACCAAAATGTGACACAGAGACATGAAGTGAGCATGTGCTGTTGGAAAAATGGCGCCGATAGACTTGCTTGACACAGGGTTGCCGCAAACCTTCAATTTGTAAAAAACACAATATCTGCGAAGCATAATAAAGCGAAGCTCAATAAAACGAAGTGCAATAAAATGAGGTATGCCTCAGGGTAAAAGAATGGTGGAAAGGAATGGATGGACCTTTTTAATAAAAAATGGGACAGGAAGAAATTTGGTTCATGAGGAGGAGATGAAAATTTTATTGTCCTGGTGGGTGTGGTGTGCCCTACAGTTGTGCTAGAAAGGCACAAATGGCCTTCCACAGCTTTTATGTCCTGGAAACTTGGCCCACTGCTCAGAGCAGAGGTAGGCCTGAATGCCATACCCCACTGAGTCGTGTCATGGCCCCTGCAACCTCAGGGACTGTGGAGAGGGCTGCAGGTGGCAAAGGAAGGAAGAGCATTTAGGCTTCTGTGTGGACCTACACCTTGCACTCAGCCATCTGATATGGCCACGGATAATATCCCCATAAGTGACTTCTGTGGAAATGGCCACGATGCAGTCCGTTAGTCACTGATGGTACTGCCTGTTTGCTGGCAGGAATGGAGGACTCACCTCTTTCTGCTATGTATCGGACATAGGCATTGGGCACTCACCTAGGTACCTCACCATAACAGCTGACAGAGGCCTGCACTAAGAAGGCTTCATATCCCTGGGCATTGATGAGTCTTCTGAGGTGGTCTTCACAAAGGGATAAGAATCTCCTCTGAGGTCCTCACACAGCTGGAAAGGTCCTTCAACAGAGCACCTCAGTGGTGCTGCAAGGACCTGTGGTGCTGTCTTTTGAGCATCCCTTGCTGTTGTTATCAAACCCACACCAACCCTGTGAAAGCTCCTGCTGATGGAAGAGTCAGAAGTGGTCAGACCGCAAGGGAGTTGTGCCTTGGACATGGGGCCCTCAAGCACATATACGGATACTACAAGATGGTCACCAGCTCCTGCCAGGGAGCACGGGAGATGTTCTCTTTGCACCCCTCATTAGTTATCATCTCAGGGTGGAGGGTGAGATGTTCCAGTGTGTGGATTTCCTCCTTCAGAGCTGCTGACTGATGGGTGTAGGTCAGTCCAAACCATGGAGAAAAGGGAAGTGTTCTGGGTGGGAGAACTGCAGCTCCCTACTGTGATGAAGAGAAGTAAAGGAAAAAATATTGCTTAGCCCACTGTCTCTTTGTTTTTAATTGAACAGATTTCAACTCATATTCTTGCTCTGGGGTTAGTCCCTTGCATATGCCCCAGGGTATATCCAGTAGCAAGCCTGTATCCAGACCCTGGAGATAGCCTTGTGTCCATAAGAGAGCTATTTCAGGAAGCTGAACCATAGGCTGTGCAGAATCACCAGCTTTCCCCTCTGCATTGTCTTCCAAAATTCCCTTGTTGTCCAGAGGCTGTATTTCAGTATGGCAATGATGCCCTGGCCTTGAGCATAGAACTGGATGGCCTTCTCCATAGAGAGTTAAAGTTCCTTTTTAGTGCTGCGAGCTTGCATTTGTAAAGCTGGACAAACTGTTTTTGATTAAATGGCACCTCTGAACTGCTGGGAACTTTTCGTCCTCTACTTGTCTTACAATTTCGGTACTAGTAGCCCATCACTTCTCACTTTTTTCTGTTTTATTCTGCTCACTCCACGACTTTACAAATGCTGCATAATAGTCTGTTGGACCAGAACATGTGCTGGACACAGTTTTCTGAAGCGGTGGTCGCTGTTTTGTGCCACAGTGCCCTGGGCAAGGTCCCTAATATGTAAATAAAACCACAGTTAGAAATACAGGAAGAATGTGTCCTTGGCAGGTGAAGAAGGAGCTTTATAGGTTTGAAATTGTACCTAAATAAACCCTTAATCCCTTTTTATCTTGAGAGATGTTGGCTCAAGTTTGGGTCTTACTGGCATAGATGTGTCTGTGCCATGGAAATGGAGGCTGAAAGAACCTGCAGGAAAATCAGAGGTGTGTCAAAAAGAAAAGGAGAGGATGTTGCTTTCTTCCATTAGGATGGGAAACAAGGACTATAATAATGAGCTTTTTCTTTGTTGTGCTGCTTAAGTTTAGTGATGTTTTTGCTACAGCTAATGCTTAATTGCGTATTAAGCAACCACACAGCTACAGGTTGCCAGATACACAGTAGGATTTCCAGCTGAAGATCCACAGCCTAAGATATTTCCCTTCAACTGAATGGTAATACCAAGAAGCCTGAAAGGAAGGAAATCAGCAACTCCTAACCATTCAGAACAGAGAGGAGATAGTATAGAGGAACCTGCTGCTTGATAGACTGTCTGCATAACTGGCTGCCCAGGTCTCTCACATGCTGTGCTAAAACGAACAGCACCCTTGATGGACAAGCTATCCTGGTTTCTCTTGAAACTCGAAAGGCTGCACCAAAACACCAGAACTCCTATCTAGGGGTGGCATAGGACAGCTTCCCTGTGGGCAGCTGAATGCCCTGGGCAGTTCAGATGTGCCTAGGCTTGGAGTAATTGGAAGGGCACATCCAATGTCACAGCTGCAATGCAAATGGGCAGTGACTCTGATCTTGGGAGTGTGCAATCAGACCACCTGCAAATGACGGTGTGTGTCTTTGAACGCAGACCGTCTCTGTTTTTGTAGTTTTAGAGTGCCAATAACAACTGGGGATTCCCAGACTGTCTCTGAGGCACCAATGCAATTGCAATAATACATGTCAAGAATACAAAAAAGATCTAGCAAAGCCACCCTTCAGATACCTGGAATTGCAAGCATTATCCTCCTAATGAGTGAAATTCCAAACCTAACAGTGTTAACAGATATATTCAGGCATCTCATTCCTATTTAAAGACTCACCTCTCTTCATTTCAGCAAGAAGTTAGATATATAACACCTTTGTGGATGTCTACTTATGTACATTTTGTATGCAGAGCACTAGGTAGACAAGGTAGAGCTTCAGCCAGGGTGATTAGAGTCCCTGTGATATTGGAGGCCAACTTCTGATTTTGATTTTGAATTTCCCTTTAGAGGGGAAAAATTTACATTGTATTTTCAGCTCCTGAAAACTTAACCTTCACTAATTTTTTTTCCTCGAATTTAACTAGATATTACTTTGCAATTTTCTTCCTCATATTTTCTTTTTATTTATTTTGGATTAATTAAAAAAAACTATGAAAATATTTAAACAGTAGGAAGGACTGGCTACTTGATCTTTGGGGATTTGCATGGCTGATTGTCAACAAGAATTTCCTTTTGAATGTCAGTCACTTCTGATCTGCCCACAAAAACTTGGATTAAGTTGCGTAGAATGATCATAAAAAACAGTGCTGCAGTAGGGGAGGGTTTCTTCTGAAAATAACTCATTTCTGATCCAATAAAACAGCATTATTTCTTGGTACATCAGTTATTAGTTTTTTTGTAGTTCAGAATTAAAACTTCACTTTAAAATATCTGAGTGCCAATTAGTGATGCATTATACAGTTTGAATCTTCTGCAATTCTGGCATTAAAGCATTGATGTGCCATGGAATATTCTGAGATTATTAAATGCACTGGAAATCTGTGCAATCAGCACAGGGCAGAGCATGGAGGACTGTGGTGGCCTTGAAGTGCTAGCAGATGTGATGCACCATTTAGCACACACAGCACCAGGGCAAATTGGCCACCATTTTGTTCTTTACCAGCAGCATCTGGGCACCACGTGTGGGTTTTTGACCGTTGCTGCTTCTCACTTCCTTCTAGGTCAACCTGCCATGACATCTGTCACACCCAGCTCCCACCTCTGCATGAGGAAGCTCAGCACCCCTATGCCTGCCCCCACGCCTCTCCTGCCAGCCTGGCACAAATACCAGCTGCTGCAGATACACACAGCGCAGACACACATGCACTAAGTGAGGAACCAATAAGCCCTGGTGACAGCCTCCCCCTTAGACTGAGGTGCCCGTGATCCAGCCTTCCAACCTCACACCCTCTCACACCGTAAATCACAGGGCTGCAAACCCCATGTGTACAACTCCCACGCTCAAGAGCTGAGACATATGCACTCTGTGTTCCCCACACGAATGTGCTGTCCCAAGGGTGGGAGGATGTGCCACCACAGAGCTTCCAGCCCCGGGTTCAAAGAACATGTAGCTCCCTAGTTCCTATGCACAAACACACAATTTACCATTGGCCCCCAGGAGCTTCACAGACACTCCCTCTCTGCGCAACTCACACGCTCCAGACAGTGCAATTAGGAGCACCCTCATAACTCCCATGGGCAGACAAAGATGTCAAATCCCTGTGTAAGTGACCCTCCTGCCACCATCTGTCACAAAGCCTGGCTGCCCTAACACATCATTCATTAGATGCATCAAGGGAAACGAACAAAACACAGGTCCACAATGTGCTGGAGAGGGACAGCTATCAGCCTATGATGTCTGAAGGCCAAAAATACTTACTACCTTCCTGGCATCAGTCTTCACTTTAACGGTCAATACAAGTCAGGTGTTTTTCATAATACTGACAAAAAAAAAGATTCTAGCTTTCGATTTATGTTAGATGTTTTCAGAAATATTGGTCCTGATGTTTAAATATCCAACGAAACTCTCCTGAACTCTTTGAGGAAATCTTCAAGCTTGTGACATTTTTCACTGAGAACTGAAAGAGGAAAGTGAAGGACACAGAATAGGACAAATCCAGTACTGACCTTCAGAAAAAGGAACCGGGAAATTCATTCAATTCCTGGAAAAACTTCTGCAAGTGCTGACAAAGTGTTTGATTATTTATTAATGACTAAGGTGATGAGCCAGTGTCAACATGGGCTTGTCAAGTAATCATGCCAAACCAATCAGGGCAGCAAATCCAGTGGGGAAAGAAGAAAAAGGCATCACAGATGTGTTCCAGTGAGACTTTTGGCACAGCTTCAAATTATACTATTGTAAGCAAACTATGAAAGCACAGTCTAGAAGAAAACAATACAGAGTGGATGCCAAACTAAATAACCTGTTGCTTAGAAAAGAATTTTCCATGGGTCACTCTTGAATGCTGGAGAGCCATGAGTGACTGTTCAGGATCCACCATTATTTGGTGGTTTTATTAATAACTTGTTTGATGGAATAGAAAATAGCTATGGTCATAGATGATACTAACTGGGAGCTGATACAAGCGCACTATACAAGTGCATAGGGATTTTAGGCAGGAATAATCGGACCTACAGATATCAGACAACTGATGCATTAGCCTTTCTGTGAAAGAAAATCCAAGGCTTAACTGGCTTACAAGATGGCATCAGTCGAACATTCTCATACCGTTGTGAGAAAGGCAAATGTCATCCTGGGACACACCTACAAAGGTAAAGTAAGCTACACACTGTAATCCTCTAGGGCTACTGTGGACTAGTAAGGCCTCTAATAAAAATGACTGTGCTGGATCAGATCAAATGTCTATCTGTCCTGTCTCTGCCAATAGTCACTAGTACACACTTGGTGAAGCGAATTCAGCTGAGCAAACATGCAGTGGTATTTCTCCTCCACTTTCTGTCTTTGTGCAATTTGCAGTCCTGGACTCCTGAACCGTATTGGGATCTTTGTGTTTAATACGTTTTGGAAGGTTATTTCTTCCATGAATTTGTCTGCTTAGTCTTTGGACTCATTCGGTGTCTAGGGGTTTCACAGCTGTGTGCTATGCGAAAAAAATCTCTCCTGTTTGTTTCTGAACCTGCAATTGATAGTTTCATTAATGTCTTTTTATTGTAAGAAATTTTGGGTTTCTTGAGCGTGACCTCTGTCCTACTAATGAGAAGTGTTTACTACTTCGTGATAACATGCTCACACTCACTCAGCTCTCCTTCCTGACCTTGAGCTGAAATTATCAAGAGACAAAAGATGAATATTTATTATAGCAATCTCTTCTGAGGATTGTTGGTCCTTGTCATTCAATATTTTTGTCTTATTTCTGATTATTATTCCTCTGGATTTAATTTACAACAATTGCCACTTGTTTCAGTTTTCCAAGTAGGGTCAAGAGTCAATCCACAGAGTGATCAAAATGCTGATTTCAAATTCCCCAGTAGCTTTGATAGGATGGAGGTGCCTGCTTCTGAGTACTGAAAAAGACAAGACCATGTGTAGGCATCTAGCTTAGATCTGGAGGGAGGGGAAGGGTAGATATGTGCATTTCATTTTTGCGCCAAGATTTGTCCTAAATGCTTCCTGCTGTTAAGCAATATTAAAGAACATGCACACTGTAACTAAGTCAGTAATTAATCTCCCTTTTGATGAGTTAAGCAGATGGGCTTCTTCAAGTGCTAGTCTGGGCAAAGGTTTGGTAAATTGAGCTCAATTTAAAGCAGAAAACTCTCCTTTTGTGAACACAGTTATGTCAGGCACAAGTGCTTATACTAATAACTTTTTCAGGGTCAGGAATTGATTAAAAAGGCACCTTTTGACTCATAAATAAGGCATATTACCCTTATAACCATGTTGACAAATATCACAACTGTAACTAATTTATTACAGTGACTTATTAGGTGAAGAAGACTTTTTCCCAAGAAGGTGGTGGAAATGACTACTGGAGCAGATGCAATGCAAACAAAAAGCATGACTTCTACTTTTGCTGTGTCATAAGCTGGCCTCAACCAGACAAGTGTAACTGAATTGTCGGTTTACCTACCAATTTTGACTATGGGTCATCTTCTGAAATTTACTGAATGAAATCAGATTTACCAAAAATCAACATGATCATCTCTTCAGTCATCATCCATGGAGTACTCCAGGACATGTTGTCTGGGACCACTCAAGTTTGCTTCTTAAGATGTTTATAGATATTATTTATCAGGTTTTCTTAACACAGGACAAGAAACTTCACCCTCATAAGATAAAAGTATCTTCCCCTTCAAATTAAAGGTCAAACACAGAACAAAAATGCTGAATTAATAAATGTAAAAGACTGTATATGGGGAAATACTGACTTTACATACCAAGTGCCAGTGGCCAAAAAAAATTCAAATGTTATGAAAGGCTGGGAGAAAAAAAAAAGGGAACATCATCATGCCTTTACATACTTTGATTTCTTGTCCCACCTTGGCCACCATGTGTGGTTCTGGTACCGTATGCTAGAAAGGACACAGTGGACACAGGAAGGGCTCAGAGAAGGATGACCCAAGTTCTGGAAGGACCACTCAAGACTTTTCCAGTGGAAAGGGAGAGCAGGAGCTGGGGATAAAGTCAATAACATTAGGACTGACATGGAGATCAATGGCTCCTCAGAGAGACTGAGATGTGACTTTGCCCATCCTCATGCAGCCTGGACATGATCCGCAAATGAGCTCCTGACTTCAGGTCCTCACCTGGGGCAGAGAGATTCCAACCAGAATACAGTCTTGCTCTCTTCTTTCTCCTTTGTTCCTGGGGAGATACAACACCTCAGACTGCCCTGAGGGGATGTTCTGGGGGGAAGAGTGGTGAGTGCTTTGGGATTGCAGGGAGGACTCTGATGAATTACATGTAGCCCCAGGGTCATACTCTTCCCAGCTGTCTACAGATGGCAGTGTCCAAGAAACAGGCTGGACCTTACCATCCTCTTCCCCTTTCTCCATAGTTTCTACTGTGTCATAGCTTCTCAGATGTTTAAGAAAGGCTGAAGCTCAGTATAATTCAGATAAAAAGTTGACAAGGAGGTACTCAAAACCAGCACCAGGAAGGATCCATAATCTCTGGTATTAGACACATTTTGTTTACTCAGAAATTGCTTCTATTATTTACTCCTCTAATACCACAAGGTAGTCTGTGATACTACCAGTTCATTTATTAATGTTTCTGTCTGTCTTTCCAAGCTCTAATGGAATTTTCTTTGACACCAAGAAAACACTCTTGACCATGGGTAATACTACTTTTTATTTTGACTTCTACATATCCAGTTTGTTAAAGCTTTGTTGTGTGACTGATTTATTGTTTCCTTAAAATGCAGATTTTATTCCCTCCACTTTTGGTGTTAGCCTTTCCTGATTCAGTCCCTCATATCAACAAATGCTTCTTTCCTATAGTTCAGCATTGTTCCTATGTGTTGTTTTTTTTTTTTTTTTTCCCACACTGAGCATTAGTGATGACTTTTAGATAGGAATTACCATGATATCTGGATTATTGCACACTTGGACAAGAAAAACTTCCTGGTTGCTCAGTGGTTGCCTCCAGCTTTTCTTTGCACATGGGAGACTTTGCTGAAATTCACTTCTGAGCTGCAACACTGAAGAGTCATTGGGTGCCATCTTTAGAACTTTTTCGCTCAGCATAGTCTTTTGAAGTCATTATGACTGATGTTCAAATAAGTAAACTCTTTATACTACCTTCCTGTTTATACACTGAAGTGCATCCTCTTTTCCCACTGTTTAGCTCTTGGAATTCATGCTCAACTACTTGACCAACCCAACATCTTGGCCTTTTCCAGATATTTCAGGATGAAATATCCCATTCTGTACTTCTGACCTATTCTTGTTTGCACTGAGGTAACTTGTTGTCTGTATTAATATACATTTGATTTGACTGGAGACAGCTCTAGTCTGCTTCATACAACTGCCTGGTTCTTTGTCTGGTCTTTGGCATTCACAATGATTTAACAGTGATTTAGCTAACCAATTTTAGTTCAGAGACAGCTTTGGTTTTCCTGGCAAATTTTTGTGGGTGCCTCGAATGGCATTTATCTAACTACGTCCTTTTAAAGTCAGGTTGAAATTTTCAATTTTTATCCTTTATAAACATCATATCTATTCAATCCTACCAAATCTATGAATTTCAATAGCAGATTACCACTTACAGTTTTGTGTTGCTCTCTGATGAACAAATATATCTTTCTTCTGCATGCCCATGGTCTACAGTTCACGTCGGTTATTCTGAACTTACAGAAATTGCCTGCAGCCCGCAGTTCCCTCATTCAGACCTACCATATTTGGACCTCGGTATGCCTCACAGAAGCAATGCTGGCATGTGGCACATTTTCCAAACCAACAGACATGTCAAGGAAAAGGGAAAAAGAAGACAAATTCCACTATCATCTTTTGCAATAATAGCATTAAGACGATCTCTTTTACCTTGCAGAAGAGAAATGTGTGCCTTTATTCCTGTTTTTTTTTTTACTTTTTACTTGTTTTTTTTTTACTTTGTCTTTTTTACTGATTTGTCAAAAAGGAAGTCAACCCTTACCATAAGGAATGGAGCAGTGCACACCTTTCTGCTTAGTCCAGGAAAGTAAAACAACTATTTCCTCTTGGCTCAGTCTTGTCCCAAGTTCTCCTCTTTTGGTCACGCCCAAACCAGACTCAGCTAATTTCTGCCCTGAGCTAAATGCAGATGCTATAAAAGGCCGCCTTATTCCAAATGCCCTACCAGCTCTGCAGACATGGCAGGTGAGATCAGTGCTTTTTAATTTTCTTTCTGTATTTAAATGCTTTGATATTTCTGGTGTGGGTATTGGTGTGTTCTTTGGATAAGCCCAAGGAGATGAGGAGACAGAGTAGAGCTCTAGGAGCTGGTGCTCCTTCATCCTTCCTTATTCTCCAGCCATACATGAAATACATTTATTTTAAGAAGTGAGAGAAGAGAGCTTTTCTGTCTCATGTGGTGATACCCTGCAGTAAAAGATTGCTAGGAATAAGCAGCCTTAAATTCCTGAAAATATGGTTCAAAAGTTTCCACAGATTGCAAATAAAAGATAACCTGCCCCACTGTATGTAGTTCATTAGTTCTTCCAAACTTTGTCAGTATTTCCTATTGTAATCTGAGTCAATTAAAATATTGACTAAATGACTTTAAATATATCTAATTGTAACTTTCCAGTTGTCTCCTTTCAGGGAAGGTACTCTGCCTCTGTATATAGAACGATTGAGCGAGTGTTCGATAGAACGAACGAACGATCAAATGATACACAGTTCTGGTGTTGGTGTGAAGAAGATTAGTGACAAATATCAGGGATCATGAAGAAGACTAAAGAAGGAGATCAAAGGCTGGAGGACCTGTGCTAGTCTTAGCAGCTTGTTTTGCTCAGCATATCAATAAGAATATAAAGAAGGGGGCAGAGGGGACAGGATGACAGTGGACATATTGAGTCTAATCTTCTTTATGCTAGCCACCTGCCACGGACCCTCCTTACCATTCAGTATACCAGGATGCTGCCCTCTTCCAGTCCACCTGCCTGACAGTCTTCATTGCTGAAGGCTGAACTGTATTTGGCTACCTCCTCCTTGGCAGTTATTTTGTTCAATTTACTGAATGCCCCACATCACAGGTACGGCCCATGTCCTACCAACACTTACAGCTTCTTCAGCCAAGCTACAAACATGATCAGAGGCAGTCTGTATTTTTTTCATAGATTCTGAAAGAAATATTCAAACCAAACAGGAACAGTCACTCTCTTTTGATGCTTTGGTGAAAGCCTGCCCATTCAGTTACAGCTAATTGAGAAGACTTCTGTTGTGTTTCTCTCTAGGGATAAAACCAAGAATTACTCTCTTAGGATCCATCATCACCTTGTGCCTAGTCGGGGCATTGGACTCATTAAATAGTAAGATTCCATTTCTCCTGCTGCTGCTGCTGCTGCTGCTGCTGTGATTAAAAGGGTGTAATACTGTGTGGAGGATTTGGGCCAGAACGCAGTCCGAGTTCTTAGTTAGATATAGTTCAAGTACAAATTTGAAATATCCTGTAGACTTCCTCACCAAAAATGAAATCAATGCCCAAGAAACTTGTCTATATTTGGTCTTCAAAGGGCATGATTATCATTTTATGACAGGCAGACTGAGTCACAGGTCATGTATTTGGCTTCTTCTAGGCATGTTCTAAGTGTATGTCCCTTCTTCGAGGAAGAATATCTTCAAAAAGAAGGGCAAAAAATAATCCCTTCAAAACCTCCCATAACCATGCAAGTCAGATCTGTGAAATGGATGACAAACTACTACTATATGATCATTTACGGTCCTGTAACTTTCAGCGGATTTTTGGTAACTACATCAAACAATATAATATCAGGTCAACGTGAAAATATGCAACGAGTCCTATCCAATATGGGTGCACTGAAAGTACCATATCACAGGCAAAGTGGCTTCAGGACATTCTGGATCAAAATGACTGTCATGTAGGGCCATGCATTATGAAGGTGTGAATGGGTGAGATATAAGGATATTGGTATTTACCCATATAATTGTGGGGAGGGTTCCCAGTATCAGTGGATATGTGAATCTAGGATCAGGATGTTCCCACAGGGCTTCACTGTCATATCATCTCATTGCGTTTACTTCTCATCTCCCACATTATATATGACTGTCACACAATCCATTGCCCTATCAGAAACAAGTTGTTCTGTGTTCTGTAGACATATGACATTCTATTTTCCTATGTATTTTGAAAATGAGGTTTCCACTATTTTCACACCTGAGAAGCATTGTGCTCCTCAGTGGGATTACTTATACAATAAGTAAAAGTAATCTCTTCTCTTTTCCACAGAAGTTTTCTACAGAAACTTCTTTGAAAGTTTCAGCAGAAGTGTGCAGTTCATTTCTGAGAACAAAGTTAATGGGGAGAAGGATGGTTCTTTTGTCACATTCAGGTCTTTTTTTCCATGTCTCAGTTATAGTCTGACTCTTCAAAGAAAATGCTAGCATTTGCAAGATTGTTTTCTTCTATGCTTTTTCATAGGAAGAGATGAACTGTTTTATCTCACTATTAATATCCAACTTACATGCATTGTGTTCATGCACATTTTGGCCCAAGAACTTAAAATTCAGTAACTTCAAAATCAAATAATTATAAGTGGATAATTATAAGTGGAAATTTCACACAACTAACTTTACTATCTTCAGAATGGAGACTGTAAAAAGGACCTTGTGCAGGTGGCACCTGACATAAAAAGAGACTAGGTTCAAGGAACCAGGTGGCCCTTTACATGCTTAGTTCCAAACTCATCTCTTCTAACTCGCAGCATGCTCCAGAATAAAGGTCACAACTACAAGCCTTCACTTGCAGTAGATGGGACAGGATGGTGCCTGGAAGGGGAAGCTAGAGAAAATCAAATTAGAAAGCAAGCAGCAATTTTTGCTTGAGATACTCTTTCAAACAATTCATGCACAGACATGAACATGCCATGGTTGTACATTGCAAACATGTGCAAGGGTACACTTTAGCATAATGTATAGCCTTAATGCAGAAGCAATGGGTTGGGTTGTGTAACTATGCTGAAGGTCTGATCACCATACAGTGAACCAAAAGGAGGATGACCAGCAGTTTTCTCTGCTTTGGGAGAACTGTAGGACAGGATGTAGCTGTTGCAACACCATCTAATCCAGAGTTTTATTCTGGCAGCAAAGGGCTCCAAGACCCTCAAAGTCATGTTTGTGGGTTCAGAGCACCCCAGGCCAGTAATCAAGCCAGGGGCTGAGGTGGGACAAGCTGGGGGCAGGAACCTTGGAATCAGCTGCAGGCAGAAGACTGAGCAAGTGAGGGTAACAGCACCTTGCAGAGGAACCCAGTGACCCATGCCTAAGGGCCTCAGGAGGACCATGTGGGATGTATTGAAATCATGAAAGCCAATGAGTGGCTGAATAGAAAGTTAGGCCCCACTGAGACACCTGTACACGTGTGAGAAAGGGATGTTACAAATGCCTTTGTCCTCTTCCCAGGCAGATCTGAATTTTCTCTGTACTAAATTTTGTTGTAATAAGACCTAGCACTAGAGTTCACAAACCCTGTTGTCATATGCATTTAAAAAACATTATTGCCAAACCCACCCAAAAACTCTGGCAGACTTGTGGTCTCGTGTGCTCTTAGAACCCAGTCCTGGGGAGAACGGCCTTTCCTCCAGGATGCCAGAGCTCAATGTTAGGGTCATATCATGCATGATCAGGCCTTATTAGTTCAGTTACACCCAAGTGAAACAATTGCTGATTATTTTTAAATCCCAGCTGCAGCAAAATTTGCCTGTCCTTTCACACAAAGGCATCTGTCAGGGAAACAACTAGATGAACACTAAGGGGACCTGATAGATAATGCCTGTCTTCTTTTCTCACTTTTATCCATTTTTCTCTAACTAGTTTTCAGCTATTTTTTTAGGAGCCAGGGCTTGTCCAATCACTCTCTGTGTGTATCCATGCAGCCTCTTGTACCCATTCAGTTCCCATTATCTTTATGAACCTGTCGGCCAATTTTTATTGCGTTTTGGAGCTCTCAAAGGTAATTTCAGTTTTGCAAGATCTTTTGTGTCATTTGTTTGCTCAGTTCCTTGTTGCACTTCCTGTTACTGCTGCTGGAGCTCCTTCACCCTGTCCTCTTCTCCCATTCTTCACCGCCATTCCTTGTGTTACATATTGTTGCTTTGATGGCAACTGGAGGATATGTTTTGCTGCTCCTGCCATACTAACCTGGCAGCTGCCCTCCCAGTAACCTGTTTCTGCCCCTCTGTCATCTGGTCAACAGGTTGGTGCAGTGGGAGCAAGGTTCTGAGACGAACCTAGTGTGGACAAAGCAGAGTCATTGCCTGTCGTGAGCTTCAGCACATCTAGCTTGAGGTTCATCTTGCCTCCGTTGGGCATCTGCAATGTAGATGCCACACTCAGCGTGGCCTCCCAGTGAAGAGGGGGAGATGCCTGAGGGTATGATTTGTCTGAGCTATTTTGGATGTGTACCTGAGCACAGCTAGGTGGTGCCTGGAGTGCCCAGAAAGGCCAAGGACTAGCCGAGCTGTCTGCATTTAAAGTTAAGTCAGGAAAGCTTCCTGTGGTCTCCAGCTACAGCTTCATACTACACATTTTTGCCTCATCTGGGATAATGTAATGGGATTGCCTCTAACCTGCTTTGCTCAGTGTAGCAGCCACATGTAAGCTTGAAATGGGAAGGTAAAAAGCTCCAGCAAAGGCAGACATCAGCTCAGACATCCCTACACATTAATTTCCTTCCTAAAAGAGGCTTGCAAGGATGAGTACAAAGATCCTGGTACAAGAGCTTTATGCAGAAGAAGCGAAGGGAGAAGGACAACTAGGCAGAATTAGCCCTGTGGGAAAGATGTAAGTCATCAAGATAATGAATCTAAATAGTACCCAGATACTCGGTCTAAGTTTAGCCTTGGTTTTAAGTGCTTCAAAATTTGTCCAAGATATTCAAAGCATGATGTATGAAAAAATGTGCTCCTTTAGCTCCTGATGTACATCACAAAGTGTCTTTATGTCCTGCTCTTTTCTTTTTTGAGTAGGGTACTCAAAGATGCTATCAGACTCATCTCTCTTGAGCAGCATTAGTGAAGCCAGACAGCTGGTAAATGCAGCATACTTACGTGCCCGAGAAAGGTGAGTCCAATTTGCATGAGGGGCTTAACATTACAAAGAAATAAGAGAAAATAAATTTCTTCTAGTTCCTAATGCATATTCATTATGGAGACACCTTTGTTCAAGGGGTCTCTTTGAGGTAGTCAGACAGATTCTTCTGCTCAGCCTTCCTGGCCTCTAGTGCCCTCTCTCAGCCTCAGGACCACCCTTCATCACCCTGCAGCACCCAGCACCACTTACACCACTGTTACATGCACTCTCTTTGTAGTCCGTAGTGGTATGAGTAGGCCAATACATGTTGAGCTCTCTCCTGGGTGCTGAAGTTCTGTCTTTCTCCAAAAGGAGCAGAGTCATGAGAGAGCTGTGCAGATGAATACCCTGTAACAAATAAGCTTTGGTGGAACTCAGAAACTAGGTATCCCTCTGTTTATTGCCCCAAAAGGTTGAATCCAGGCAGCAGCCTGTTTTGGAGAGGAGCATCTCTCTGTTCACCCTATGGAAGGTGTTTCATTGTGCAATAAAGATCCATGGGGCCAGAAAGAGAGACAACATGACCAAGACTGTCTCTCTGTTCATAGACTGTATCTTGTGACATATTAAATGTAAAAAGTTATCCAGTCACTGAATAAATCATTTTTTTCATATATTGTTCCAGCTTTACACATAATTTACCAAAATTTATTGTGACAAGAACATAATGCAAACTGAAAATAAGGGATCACAATCATTTGTTTGCCAAAATTCAGCTAAGAATTGGACATGTGTAAACTTGATGAGTAGCCAGCTTGTTATAGGTGAGCAGAATAGTGATATTGTGTACATGAACATGACCCAGCCCAGCACAACAGACCAGGTCTGATTTTGAAGATGGTGCTTAATGGGACTCTTTTATGTTTAGCTCAAAGAGAAAACTAGAGGAAAAGGATGCCACACCAGCAGATTTCCTGAAGCACTTAAAAGAGCCAGTAGGAAGAACCAGATCTGCAGTCCGTGCTGCTGATTATTTGGAAACTACTTTGAAACTACTGAAAAGGAAGCTCCAGCTGTGTGGGAAAGGGGGTTTTAACGTTACAGGTAATGTGCTTTAGACCAAAATATCTTGCATACAGCTAATAGCAGAAAAGCTATCACAGAAAGAAAGTCAGAGGGCAGCTCTGCCATGATTCAAATAAATGGTGATAAAACCCTTCACAATAAAGGTGTTTCCACTTGACTTTAAGGCCCCAGGTGACCAGACCTTGCAAGTGGTAGAAAGATAAAGCATGTCCAGAGGCAGACCCAAGCTACCTCCTATTTTAATCATCTTCTTTGGCAGTGCCTTTCTCATACCTTTGACTATAAAAACAGCCTAGGGTGAGAAGGATAATAACAGGGGTGCTAACAATAAGTGAGCTAAATCTGGGGCAAAATGCGTTGAGTGCTGGGAGACTCCTGCCCCTGGGAATAGAAGCCCACCTTTGACTTCTGGTCCTCATGCCCAGCTGTCCAGGGTGTATCGTTCTGAGAGCTCCCGATTTTTTTTCCAGTTTAGTGTAAAATATTGCTGGTGATGGTGCTCCCCATTATTCTCCTGCAAGACTGTTCCATGCCATACCAGCTTCCCTTGCTCAGAGATTAGAGCTGATCCACAAAGGGGTTTAGGCACCAAATTAACAATTCAAATCCAGATGCTATACCTCCACAGTTCTGACTCAGCTCACAATTTAGCATGACTCTAGATGCCCAAATCCTGACAGTGCTAATGAACAGAAGGGATTCACAGATTAGAGATTTCTCATCTATTTTGCCTGAATGTTTCTGAGATATCAATCAAAATGGGCTCTCCAAATCATTCCTGTGGTGCTGACGGCACACCTTGTCTTCTTCCTGATAGATCAGTTGTTAGAGGAGTTAAAACAACTAACACATGACCTTCATGATTAGAGCTAAATTCTGTCACTTCTCAGGAGTGCGTATCAGCCACCAGGACATGCTGGGCTCAATGCTCATCTACTGGAGCACAGACTGGAATGCAGCTCTTCCATATAATAGGCAGCAGTAGCGTCCTTGTCTACCCAGCTAGCATCGATAATTTGCCAGTGCAAAGCAGTTCCTGTGCAAGGCTTCATTAAGAGCTGAGCCCTGTGGCATTGTCCCTCTCTCCTAAAACTCAGTGTCTGCCTACTCTTCTCATTGTTTCTCAAATCTCCACATCACCATTTTTTCTTGGAGGTGATTTGTCTCAGCTGAAGTTAGCTGCATGAGGGCTAGGTTTTAGGTTGAACAGAATTTTCATAGAGAGGAAAAGGCACTTGTTGGAGGTGTTTTATCCCATATTCCTTGGGATCTGCCTGAGGAGAGGATGAACCACCCACTGGACTCTCCATGGATTGTGGCTGACAAGGGTAGACTTAGGTATTCCAAGAGTAATTCTGGTTGAGCTAATGGTCTATGGCAAGTAGAGGGGCACAGAGACACAAATTATTCTGGGGAAACCAGTTACTGAATATCAGCTGGTGCAGAGTCACTTTCTGTGTATATGCTCTTAAATCATTATATGCTGGGTAACAAATATCTGTAACAAAAGAGGGACAAGTGGAGACCTAGTCACCCTAAGGTAGATGCCTACATTTGGTCAGATGAATCATGTTCTGAATTCCGTCAGTGTAAAAAGCCCTGGGTGTTCTCAGAGAAGCTGTCAACTCTAGACACCCAGAGTTAGTGCATGAACCTTCTCCATTTATGCACCATTTTCAGAGAAAAGGTACTGAACTGTCATTAGATGTTTTAAATCTCCCCCAAATTAGTATTTTCTTGTGGGATTTTGTGGTTGACTTATTCAGCATAGACCTGCTCTGTTTTCCATGCCAAGTTTCTCATGTTGCTGAGAGATGGAAAAGAGAAACTTTGTTACTGGTTCCTCTTGCAGACCTACTAGATAGACAACAGAAGGAAATGATATTCAAAGAAACAGGCTGTTACTACCAGATTCGTTCCATTAAATGTGAAGAGGATAGCAATTATCGGACCATCACTGGAGAGTGCAACAACAGGTAGGATTTGTCTGTGGACAAAGAGAGTCTCCAGTCTGTGTATTGACTCAGGATAGATGCCTTTAGGTCATCTGCATAAGTTTCTTTCAACAGAGCAGCAAGAAGGACTTGCTCATTTCAGTGATGCCTGTACAGTTGCTTCATTTCTGCCTATTGCCTGGCATGAAAAAGATGTCTTTTCCATGAAATTTCAAATTTGAGCCCACTGCTCTCTATGTGCTGCTTAGGCTGAAGGGAAGCTACTTCTTGGGGTGGTGGAGATGAAAAGAAGAGGAAAGTAGATATTGGGACTGTGGCAGTCAGAAAGTGATTCCAACTCAGCCTCTTAACTCATCTTGAGACCTCAGAAAATCACTTCTCTTTCTTCTTTGATGCGGATAGGATTATTTAGCCCAGGTTCAGGCAGACACCATTCTTTGAATCTGTTGAGTGCATTGACAGTCAAATTTCAGATGTCTTGGACTGAATACGTGAGCAAGATTTTTAAAAGCGTAGGTCTCCTGGACATTGTGAATATAAATAATCCATGTTTATTGTACTCACTAAACATCATGGCACATAAGTCTAGGTTTGGTGCCTTGTTCATATGTTGCATAATGCAAATGAAAGTATATTTATAGTTCTCAACATATTTGTGTAGCTACCCAAATACAAACTTTGTTGTGATGTATAAGGATGGGAAGTGAATGAAGACTTTTATTCTTGGCTTTTCTAGCTCTGGCTAGTGTGATTCTGTGAGCTGAAAAAAAAAAAGAGTTCTTCAGCTTTTTGGGCATACCCTCACTCCTGCTTTGAACCTGGGATTATACATTTATTTGCTTATTTGCTCTTTAGCTTTTTTTTTTTTTTGACCAGAAGATGACAAAATTTCTAGTCTGATACCTGGAAATCAAGGGCTGCTTTCCTGTTCTTTGACAGATTTGTTGCCTTGTGTGGCATCCCAGACCCCAGATTTGAGTGGGGTTGTATCCAATGTGTAACTGGTATGAAACCAAATGCATGTACAGAGCACAACCCTACATCACAAATGCAGGAAGCTCACACTCACTTTGCACGTTTTTTTAGTTAGTCTATACTTTTGCCCATGGTCCCCAGGACCTTCAGCACCCACAAGGGCAACAATGTCCATGCTGTTACTTAGGCTTAGATTAGGGTTGTCCTCAGCCTTCCTAATTCACCTAGCTGCCAGAGACAACCTTGCACTCAGAAGGAAGGCAGTTCTGTGAAACTTAAACATTTCTACAAGGATCTCACTCAGCCTGAGAAGCACACCATGAGTTAGTGCCTAAATATTTTGTAAAAATCTGTCTGTAAGGACAGTCATACCAATCAAAACAAGAATTGTGGTGTTCCTGCGCTCTTAATATTCAGTGGAATTGCTTCAGCTACAGTGTGCTAATTGTTCTAGGGTACTCTTTTATTTCACAGCACACTGCTATAAACTGTGAGCATGGCACCCCTTTCTTTTAATATGGGCAGGTATTATCCAGCATTTATTGATGTAAGAGCTTATATACAGAGAATTGCTATGCAGCAGCTGATATTCAGTAACTGTTTTCCCCCAGAGAGCTTGTGTACATGCATCCCTTTATATGCCATAGATCATTAGCTCAACCAGCAATACTTTTTTTCTGAACAAGTGTTACTGAGTTAACTGATGACATTTTTTAGAATTTAGAATAGTGTAGAAATACATAATAAACTACTGCCTTTCAAGTTTGCTTAGTTTACTGAAGTTAACTTTGAGTTTATTGACTAAGTGATTTCAGAGGATGTTTGGGGAAAACTTCTGATGTTTCATAGTTGCCTACCGGGAATTTGCTCTTAGTGCTTCTGCTTCAAGTCTCAAACCAGGACTAACACTATTATCCAAAGTCATCTGAAGAAACCTGCCTTCAAAACTGGTAGGCATGCAGATGTGTTGAAGGGTGCACTCACATTGCAAATGAGCAAATTATATCAGAATGAACATGACCAACAGTTGAGGGTCCAATTTTGGATCCCTGAGTTCAAGAGGGATGTGGAAAAAGTGAAGAAGGCTCAGAAGCAGGCTTCCAAGATGCTCCAAGACCTGGAGCATGTGGCATCTGAGGAGGTGTGGAGGGAGCTGGGCTTGTTTAGTTTGGCAGTGAAGAGGCTGAAGGGAGATGTAGTTGCTGCCTCATCTGTTTGAAGGGTAGTTACAAAACGATGGAGTCAAAGTCTTTTCAGTAGCATGAAACAATATAATAAGGGGAAACAGTCAAAGGCTGTAGTTTGAGAGGTTCGTGTGGGACGTGGGAAAAAAAAATCCTGAAGGGACAGCCTTGTGACAGGTCCCCACAGAGGTAGGAGATCTCCATCCTTGGAGGTTTTCAGGCCTCAGCTGGACAAAGCCTTGGCCACCCTAATCATTGGTGACAGTCCTGCTGTAAGGCTGGACAACAGACCCCAGAGGTCCCTTCCAAACAGCACTTCTGTGAATCTGTGTGGGGAAGCCCTGGAAACAGATATGATAAGAAACAAAGATTTAAAATACAAATAAAATTAATATAGTCACATGAGGACTCTTTTTTTAACCTCAGAAAAGTTGATTTTTATTTACAGTAATAATCTTGGTATGACTTTCTCAGTGTTTTCTGGACAAAACGCAGCCATCACCTCTGTTATGTAGGAATCAAACATGATTTAAAGGATTGCAAAACATTTGCATCTACAAACCTTTTCATTTGTGAAATAATACAGGTGTTTGTGTTTCTTTTTCCAATATTCCAGAAAGCATTCTCATTTTGGAGCTTCCAATCACGCATTTGCTCGCTGGCTACCTGCAGAATATGAAGATGGAGTGTCTGTTCCCAGAGGAGTAAGCGAAGGAAAGCTTTACAATGGATTTCCGCTCCCTCTGGTAAGAACCATTATTTTTGCCCAAATAATAACAGTGAAAACTGCCCTTATTGCATCCATTAGAAATGAAACAACGACAGCATCCGGAATGCAAACTGGTTGATACTTTTCTCTGATCTCAGTTACTGACTTGGAGCTTGTTTTCTACAGTTGATCTGTGGCTTTGGCTGATGTGTTTGTCAGAGACAGAGCTGTGCAAAAATGTTGCAAGTACTTCACTAAGCAAAATATGGGCAATATCATAACATCTTTTAAAACGCACCTCCCCAGGTTTTATGCAGATCATGCTCAGACATAGCAGGATTTTTTATATAAACAATAAGATGCATGTGTTTCTCAGCTGTCTTCCTGACTTTCTGGATGCGTGCACACACATGAGTTTTCAGGCACAATAAAGGCCTCTTCCGAAACTTGGCTTAGCTGAGTGATTGCCAGGCGTGGAGTCAAGATGGAGCAGCCAAAGGGCTGGAGGCTATTCATTACACCAGTTTTGACAGAGCTGGGGCACAGTGTAGGTCTATTTAATGCCAAAGGTAACTCTTATGAGCCTATTTAAGATAGTCTTGTCCATGGTCTCACAGGAGGTCTTCTACTGAGAGATAAATTCATCCTGGTAAAGATAGTCAAACACATTTTCATTTTGGTTTTCTGCAGGTTCGAAAAGTGTCAAATGAAATTGCTCGAACAGCCAACAGTAACATCACTCACGATCGAGAGCTTTCTCTTGTTTTCATGCACTGGGGCCAGTGGGTCAACCACGATATGGATTTAGCCCCTTTCAGTAGCGCAGGAGTGAACCAGGAGCTTCACTGTGAGACTGATTGTGCCTTCAAGTCCCCTTGCTTCCCAATTAAGGTATCATGACCTTCATTCCACTCCATGCTACCTTAAAACACCCCCAAATACCTTAAAACGCCTTAAAACTTGCTAAAAAATAACAGCTCACCACTTTCTCTCAGGCATTGCTTATGTTTGTTTGCTTTAGTTCCCCCCCGATGACCCACGGATGCAGAGATCAAATTCTTGTATGCCGTTCATCCAGTCAGCTTCAGTGCGCAATCCCAGGATATTTATTCGAGAGCAGATCAATGCAGTCAGCTCATTCCTTGATGCCAGCATGGTGTATGGTAGTGAACAGTCTGTGGCAAAGAGTATTCGAAATCAGACAAACCAACTGGGTTTGATGGCTGTGAACCAGAATTTTACTGATGCAGGGTTGGAATTATTGCCCTTTGAGAATAAAACAAAAAGTGTTTGTGTGTTCACAAACAAGAGCATGAACATCCCCTGTTTTAAAGCAGGTAAGACACGTCTGTGGTGCAGTTTTCTGATGTGAACAACAAAAATCTTTCTCTGGCCTATAAAGTCAAAAAAGATCATTATGGTCAAGTGACTGATAACTCATTATATTTGTATGAGTCATTGGAAGACATTGTGTAAGGTAAAGGATAGAGAAAATTAAATAGAACAAGAATTGAACAAGAATTGTTGAACTGAACATAAAAACAAATTTTTTTAATTTTCCAAAAAGGTTATAGGAAGTCATCCACCCTTTAAAAGTTCTTTCCAGAAATAGAAGAAATTTTCCATAGAAAAAAAACCATTATTTAAAACTTCTAAGTGATTTTCTCACCTACCTAGAATTCACCATTCAGTTTTCAACTCAATACTAACTGTTAATAGCTTTTTATCAGTACAGTTAACTATCCCTAGTACTACATTCTACATTTTTAATAGTTGAAAATACTCAACTTACTTCAGAAGATAAGTCTAGAAATTTCAGTCTGAAATTTAAACAAATTTACATTCAGAACAGAGAGTTTTTTAAAATGAGAAGTGCTCCAGCATAAGCAAAACATTAAAAAAATTATTAGAAATGTGAAGTTTGCAAAGTCAATCATAAGAATATAGAGTGTATATCCTATTGCACATTATTGTCTTATTCCATGTGTGGGAGAAAAACTCCTTGCTGAATGAGCAGATGCTCAGTGTTTCTTCCATCCTCCTCTGTCAGAGAGACTTCACTGCATGCCATCCAGCTTTCTGTCCAGCATCTGTACTAAAAGTACATTCACAGATCTCTCAAAGGCATTTATAACTTGGGTGAACTGGGACAAATTTTCAAAACCAAAATTTTACACTGCTGATACAAAGGAATATCATTAAAAGCCTTGATGTGCATAAGGAAGGCAGGCATTAGATTTTCACAAAATGAGAAACAGCTGACTCATGAAAATGTGCAATACATTTTAAATTGGCAAAAACGCCTTCTCCATAAGAGCTAAATGGTTTGGAGAGGGAGAATGGTCTGTCTGTGCTGGAAACAAATATCTGGCATTAATGGTTTTGTACAGTGTGTTAAACCAGACCTTGTGATGACCTCTAGGCAGCTTAGCCACAAGCCTTAATACCAGTCATGCTATCAGATGTTACTTGTCTGTTCTGACATAAAAATCTGCTATTGAAATAAAAAACAGTTTACAAAATTCCTAAGATATTTTCATTTGTAGGTGATATACGGGTAGCTGAAAACCTGGGACTTTCTGCTTTGCACACTGTCTTTCTAAGAGAACACAATCGCCTGGTTACAGAGCTGAGGAAATTAAATCCTCACTGGGATGGAGAAAAGCTTTACCAGGAGACTCGAAAGATCATAGGTGCTATGACCCAGGTACTGGTCACTGCTCATTGTTTATCATCCATATGCTTAGCACTATTTTTCTCTCAGAAAAGGAGGAAAATCATGCTTTGTAGAACTGTTAGAGTTCTTTAAGGCAGTCAAAAAGCTTCTGAAAAAAGACGGTCCGATGGAGATGGTACACTTGCCAAGGGCTTTTGTGAAATCCATGTGTATTTTGTTCAGCAGATGTTAGGATGTTCCAACTCAGCAGTTCTTCTTGTCACCTTCTGTAGTAATAGTCAGGATGGAAAGCATAGAAAGTCCTCCTCCTCTTGCTCAGATGCAAATGGCTGCCTTTCAGCATTTTTTATTACTTATTTTACCCTTCACATTCATGTTCTGCATTTGGACTTTTGATGTCATTTCTGCTATAACTACTGACCACAAGCTCTGCTTACATGCTCTTTCAGATAATAACATACAGAGACTATCTTCCACTTCTGCTTGCAGAGGAGATTAGAAAGTGGATTCCTCTATACAGTGGCTACAATGAGACTGTGGATCCTGCAGTGGCAAATGTTTTTTCCCTGGCTTTCCGGTTTGGTCATACTTCAGTACAGCCTTTTGTATCCCGTTTAGATGACAATTTTCAACCTTTAGGTTCACTCTCTCATGTTCCTCTTCATTTAACTTTTTGCGCTTCCTGGAGAATTATAATGGAAGGTAAGAACATGTGGCAGCCAGCAGTCCTGCTCTAGTCCTGAAGCAGATGTTCAGGTGGTAGTTAGCTGGTAAGACATGCAGACCTAGACACCAAAAACTTCTTCAGCTCCATTTATTTAATTGGTGTCACCCAAATTACGGTGCCATTCAGCTTGGAAGATGCTCATGGCATGTCTATCCAAGGGGAGGCAGTCAAATTAGTGGTCTGCTAAACGTGGGACAACAGGACAGAGTCCTGCAGATACAAGCAGAATTGTCTCCAAACACAGCCTAGTAACATTGGCGCTGCATTGTACCCAGGCAAAGAAGTCCTGCCAAAAGTCATGTGTTGTTATGCTCCAACTGTTGAACGTCCTCAAGCACAAACTTCTCAGAGAGAGCCACTTTAGTGGCAATGATAATTGCATCCATCTTCTGAACACGCCAGTAAATAACTGAAAAACACAGCAGAGCGAAGGTATTTCTCAGGCTGCTGCCTGTCTCAATTCAATGAGACCTGACAGTGTGTGCATTGTACATCGGCGCAAACTTAGTGCAATTGCTCACGTTATTCTTGGAAGCATCAGCCTCAAGGCACCAAATGTCAGTTAATCAAAATTTAGGTTAGTCTAAACTAGTTATTTTATATTGCTGTGTAATTAATAGACACTGCCAGAAGGTGACTCACCCAGTCTAACTGAGCTAAGACAGGATAATTGCTTTCTAGTGGTGGCCATCTCTCTTCATAACTCCAAAGAGATTTTAGACACACTGCTTACATAACTGACATCTGCAGTCATGATTCTTACCAAGGGAGACAAATGTTGTCTCTTCCAAAATAAATAGTCTAACTAGTTCTGGAAAACACACCAAAATATACACATGCTTCCAGTTTTGCTTTGTTTTAGTAATTCTGTCTTCTTAATGGCTGTGAAAACAACATAGCCAAAAAGAGATGAGCTGATGTCACCATTGCATTTAAAGTATTAATAAATAATTGTCAATTAATAGCTAATTCCGAACAAAATAATTGCAAAACATAAACCTGGACCTGAACCCCATGCATCAGTAGACACTGGGGACTGACTGGCTAAGGAGTAGCTCTGCAGAAAGGGACCTAGGGGTCTGGGAAACAAGAAGTGGGTTTAAACCTGGAGAAGGGACAGCTGCAGGGTGGGTGGAGGGGAGAGAGGTGGAATCTGATTGCAGTCTACCTGGCTAATGAGGGGGTTTATAGATAAGATGGAGCCAAACTCTTCTCTGAGGTGTACAGAGAGGGAACAGACACAAGCTACATCAAAGGAAATTCCTATCAGACGGAAGAAAAAGAGTCTCTGGGACAAGCGCTGAAAGACCTGGTGGGATCTCCATCCTCAGGCAAATTCAAAACTTGACTGAACAAACCCCTAATCAACCTGTTCTAGTTTTGAAACTAGTCCTGCTCTAGCAGGGGGTTGGAGCAGGGACTTCAGAGAACCTTTCCAACCTTAATTCTGCTATCATCCTAAGATTTAGGGTGGGAATTAGGCATTGCTGTCTGAACCAGGAAGGAGAGCGTGTAACAGTTTTCTGTTGGAGTCTTGTGGTGGAAACTCTGCTCCTAGTTTGAAGGTGGACTTGATGAGTAGATGAAAGGGATTCTGCCTGTAAAAGCAAGGGACTGGATTCAGTGCCCAGAAGGTGTTGCTACTACTGTATCTGTTGCCCTTCCTGGAAATTTCACTTGAGATCAAATGATCATTAGAGTTACTCTATAGTCATCCTTCCAAAAGGTCTAAGCTGAAGGTGGTATAGTCTCATTTGGCTGGACTAGGTGAAATCCACACTGCCTAAAGTAGAAAGGACATTTACTGCAGCACTGTTTCAGCTGCACAAAAGGGACCATCAAAGCCAGAATTAGGTACAAAAAGTCTGTGTCTTTTCTTGATTTGCAACAAACACAGGTGGCATTGACCCACTCATACGAGGAATGATGGTTGATCATGCAAAGCTGATGAAACAGAGTCAACTGCTCGTTGAGGAACTCCAGGATCACCTTTTTGAACAGACAGCGATAATAGGTTTGGATCTAGCAGCTCTGAACTTGCAACGGGGAAGAGATCATGGTCTTCCAGGTAAAGAGATACAAGTTCACACTTCCTGTGGACAGTACTCCTTTTTCCTCAGCTATTTAAGGTAGCTCCAAGAGTGTGCTAAGTTTTTTTTCCTACCAATGGGAAGAGGCAGCACCCTGATTTGAGGAGGAAAGATCAGTGGACAGTTAGGTTCTGGGAAGAAGAGCTCTCTGTATTATAAAGGTCTTTTTCTGAGGGATTTAAGAAGAGGACAAAGGGCTTGGAAAGAAAAGATGATAGCTGGCCTGATGTATTAAAGAAGGGGGGAAGCAGTGGTGTATTGCAAAGCAAAAGCACATGGAGTTTAAGTGATGCATTTGTAAAATGATCTTTGCTGAAGTATTTGAAATAGTTATTTCAGAGGAGACTGCATTTGTGAAGGGGAAAAAATATATATTAATCAAAACATGGTATCAGAAAGGCCTAGATATGAATTTGGCATTCTGGGATGAATCAGAAAAACTGTAACCTAGAGTAAATACACAGAAAAACCTGGCAGAATTTAGATATAACCTACACAAAAGATGCCAGAGAGCTCTAAATTGAAGAAACAGGCCCAAGAAACCAAGTTCAACCTTCACACAAGTTAGGCAGAGCATCTTGGCCCATCAAGGCTTGTTTTATGTCTTTGCCCGCAGGTGTGATTACCACTGGGTCTTGGAGAGGAACTGGTGCTCTTGGGTTAAGCACAAGCAAATAGTACTATTTTCTAGGATTTTGATCCTAGAAATTTAATTCCCACAAAATCACATGAACTGGTGCACTCAGTCTCACCATCAGATAGTTTTAACCTTTACAATGTGCTGAATCCTCAATGTTGTGTAAAGACAAATCAAATTGTTAGTTTAGTGTGTGCATACAAAAAGGACCTTTGAAAACATCATGTTTTGTGACTGTGTCCACCTGGAAAATACTGTCTCCCAGATTCTTTAATGACATGGGATGAAGCAGGCATTGCTTATGAGCAAAGATGTGTGTTAAGCTCCTGAGTCTAGGCAGACAGTGGGAAGACAAGGGTCCTGATCAGTTGCCATTCTGCTTTTGCAGGTTACAATGCCTGGAGGCGCTTCTGTGGGCTCTCCCAACCTCAAAATGTGGGTGAACTCTCTGAGGTGCTAGGCAATTCCAAGCTGGCCAAAAAGTTAATAGATCTGTATGGGACACCAGACAATATTGACCTCTGGATTGGGGCAATCACAGAGCCTTTTGTTCCCCAGGGCAGAGTTGGACCTCTCCTGGCTTGCATCATTGGCACCCAATTCAGAAATCTTCGTGATGGGGACAGGTAGGCAGTTCTAAGAGCAAACCTTCTCCACAGCATTTGCTATGGGAAAAAATGGTGATAGTTTATGCCACACATTGATCCAGTCCACCTCCAACATGTCAGTGAGTGCTCCCAGCAAGGTTCACACTTTGATTTTAGTCCCAGCTGCCAACGGGCTCTATTTGCAGCCCCTACTTACAGACCCATATGGTTGGGGAGTGCCAGCTCCATGCCATGGATAATCTGAAGTTGTTCCTGCCTGAGGTGACATTTGGTCTCAGGGTACTAACGGGGAGGATCAGTCACTATGTCCTCTGTGAGGCTATGTAGAAAGAGGTGAGTTCTCTGCCCTGCAGATGAGTGGAAAAATCCAGAGGTGGCCCAGATCGCCCTGGAGACACTTTTTTCAAATGGGTGCACCTAGTGCTTGATGAGTCAAGGTGGATCTGAGCAGGAGATGTTGGCCAGATTTCCATCTTGGCAAATAACCAGCACCAAATGCCTTCAAAGCAATTATGAAATGCTTCTGAAAATATCTTTGCAGATTCTGGTGGGAGAAACCAGGAGTTTTCACTCTGCAGCAGCTGCATGCCCTGAGAAAAATCTCACTGTCAAAAGTGATTTGTGATAATACTCGTATCAGAAAGATACCCAGGGACATGTTCAAGGTCAGCATTTATCCTGAGAACTTTGTAGACTGCCATGAGATCAACACACTCAACCTCTCATCCTGGAAAGATTAGCCTGCGAGTGGCATGAAAGGTATGCAATGGATTTTCCTTGCTTGAGGCCTGTCAAAAATAAGAAATGACCTACAAGATCAGGGCATTTAGAGAAATAAAAGAATTAAGGCCATTGTAGTGACTCTGCCCCCCAAAACACCTTGACTATCCATTCAACTCCATGCTCAGAGAGAGGTGTCCCCTGCTAGTCCCATCTCAGACACCATCAGAGGCACTCACATACTGCTAGCCTAGTCTCTCTGCAATCTATCATTTTCATCATTCCTTAGTAGCCTGTCTCTTTCTTGTCAACTGGATGAAAAATTCCAGGCAATCCAATCTGTTTTGGCCCCTGTGAATGTGTGTTCCTCTAAAAGTGCTTTATTCCAAGTCAGCATAATCTGTTTCAAGACTATTTGATTCCTTCATGGATAGTCTTCCTGTCAAGAAAGATCTATCAGAATTAGTCTATATCTGCTTCAAAGTCAAACTCTGCTGGTTCAAGACCACACTCTCACCTTGCCTTCCCTCAATCTTTAAAGCATCTTAAGACATATTTCGAATTGTTTTGACACTGTATGGCCTGACACCACAATACTATTACACTCAATCAGTGATTATGATCTGCCACATCCTGAAAGACAGTAAGACAGTGTTTATGTAGAAGAGAAGAGGAACTAGAACTAGCTTTGTACTCCTACTGACGTATTTTTGGCATAGGCTCTCCCAAATGGAAATGATGAAGGGAGAACTGAGACAGGCTTGGCTTGAGCAGAATGGATTTGACTGAACTTTTCCTTCTAGCAAACCATGTATAGATTATCACAGTATATTAGGATCACTTGTGTCCTTCTGCAAGGCACAGACTGGAAAGCATCTCCATGCAGTTCCTGTATTGAGTGTGACTAGCTGTTTTTGAGACAGAGACTGACTTTTAAGCAAGACATGCTCCCACCTGATGTAAAGACCCTAAATTTTGGTCATTCCATCCCAGTCTTCAGGAATATCTTCCAGTTGCTTCTCTCTAAACAACAGACGCTTCCAGATTAGTTTTATTTACTTAACTTTATGGTCACTGAAATTTTCTGAGCCACTAGCTGTGGCCTTTTTTACTACCAGGCTGGAAATGATCTGAAGCGTGTTTGCATAACCTAGCAACGTTGAAATCCCAGGGTGTTAAACAGAAACTGTTAAAAGTTAAACATTCTCAAGTGCCAAGAAATTTCCCCCAAAAGCACAAGTCCAAAGGGTTTTCTGGCATTAGGTCATTGAAGCTATCTTTTGAAAGGACTAGAAGCACTGTAGTGTCTCAGATCTAAAAAGATAAACAGGCAAACCTGGGTATCTGGCTCTGGGTACTGGGTGTTCGGGGAAACTGAATACCCATGATCAATGACTGTTTTAAGCTGTGGAGTCAAGTAAAAACGTTAGGAGAAATATTATGTCCAGGAAAGACTTTCTGCCTCTCAGTAGCCTTTTCTGCTTTATTGACAGTTTCTAATCTTATTCCTCGGACCAACGTTGGGAACTCCTAATGGTGCTGAACTGCTCTTGGAAAACTGCTGCCTGCATCATGCTTAATCTGATTGCTGTCAGTTGAACCTCTTGCACATGCTTTTCCTGGAAAGAAACTAAAAACTGCATCTACTGTTGTATACTGTGATTTTTAATTCATTCATTTGCAAAAGCTTCCAGCAGTGCAACTCTTCAGACAGAAGGGGTAGTGACATTTTGTTTTCTGTTGTCCTAAATGTTCAGAGGTTGGCAAGACTTAGTCAGGTGCTGTACAGTTTACGATTCTCCAAAGAGATTAACAACCAAGACAGAAGTTTTCTACTTCCCATTTTGAAGGGGCAGCAAATCTGAAAGCTGCAGTGCTCTCATGAAACAGGCTTTAAATGTCATCTTTGTTTACAATCTCTTCATTACTAATTTAGCATTCTAAATCAAACTCCTTATCCTTCATACCTGCTCAGAAATTAGCAAGTTCATGTAATCATTATCACAACTTTCCTTATCAACTTGTTTTGCACAGGAGCATAAATTGTTTGGACTGTTTGTAATTAGCACAGAGATTTCAGTCTTTAAAGACACTGGAGAATGGCAGCTGCATATTGATGCCTAGAGGCATCTATTATTTAAATCCTAAAGTGAACTGTGTTTGGGTGTGCTAGGCATTAGTAAAATACATAGTATGCACTTATCTACTTTTGGCATCAGTTCTGGTGTGAATTAAACATCTGTCCAGAACTTCTTTGACTATGGTTCATAGCTAGACCTAGCAGCATAAAAAAAACAAGCCATAATGTAATTCACAAATGTTAGGATTAAAAATTAATTAACTGGCTGGAGTGATAACTCCCAAGATACTATTAATTCAGTAAATACCAACATGCACAAATTATATTGTTTCCATCTCTCCTTGGCACAGCTGGAGAGGAGGGCAGGAAATGGGAGCAAGACTAAGTTACAAGCAGTGGCAACCTAAGCTAGACTCAAGTCTGAAGTTTCTTGGTGGAGTAGGTGACTCTCTGATGAGGAGTCATTATAGCCTGGTAACACCCCCTGGCTACAGAGCCTGCATGCAGGCTTTGCCACGGGGATGTGCTGGTGAGCCAAGCCCATCTCACCCCAGAGTGCTCCAAGAAGGCCAAAGAGCTGCTGCCCACCCATGACCCAGGGAGCCCGATGAAGACCAGCTGTACTGCCAAGGCCTGGGGCTCAGCAATGGAGAGTGGAGAATGTGCCGCATAATAAGCCGGGCCACAGGTCAAAACTGCAGGGACCTCCAGGCAGGGAAGGCAAGACTCCAGGAAAACCAAATAAACAGCAGTCTTACAAGTGGTGGCTGTTTCCAGTAATGTGCCTGAATACATGCCTGGCTCTTCTGCAACTGGTGCCTTGTGGGCTGGTAGGTGCCTGTGCACTTCTGCTTCCAGAGACCTGCAACCTGTTTTTGCAGAGTGGCACAAGATACCATGGCACGCTAGCTGTGCAGCCTGGTTTCCCAGATAGCACTGACTGGATCAAAGTCTCTCATGCCAACAGAACCTCGTTCACTTCCCAGATGTATCCTTGCAGGACTTCTTGGGAAGCATGGTGAGCTGCTGTCTCTTTCAGGCCATGGACATGAGCCTGGCCCATATACAAACACATACCATCATTTTTGTTTTTTAATCATAATACAGCTCACAGCAAAATTGAAGTTAAGTGCCTGAATCTCAGGCTTTCTGCTTTGTTTTGTTTTGTAGCGCTCTGTTGTCCATGGCCTGCCATAGCTGTTGCTTTTAGGACATTAGAAGACAAAGCAAAACCAGGCAATATTTAAAAATCAGTGATCTCAGAATGCATTTGGATTGAAAAATCTTTAGAGTGTGTTAAAAACCATGAGATTATCAAGCCACTGCCAGTGTGTTAAGCAATACATTTCTGTTGTTTGCCTCTGGTACCTAAGTCCCTTGGGCCCATTCCCAAGCCCAACCACTGAAAGCAAAATATTGCTTTGTTTAAAAGGAAGTCTGAAAAAAACAAAGAAACCACCAACCCTTGCAGACACATGTAATGTATGTATTGGTCTTTAATTCCGCTCTCCCAAAGCTGCCTTGGCTCCCCCATCTTGTGGCAGAAGTTATCCTCAAGTCCTTCCCCACTGAGAGGCAGGAGACAGTGCTTCCTCCTGAATGAGCTTCCAGGTGAATGTGGTAACCCGCCGCCCCAAGCTGTATTTCCCCAAGGGTGTCAGCTGGGGGGGCCCAACATCTGACGGGATAGCCATGGACCCACAGATAAATGTCTCCACCTTGTTGGTTTTGGATAGAAAAAGGTGATTATAAACATGCAGCAATGATCGTAGGAAGGGTCCAGCTCTGTCTAAGACTGGTTGGTGTCCAGTTGGACAGAAGTTCTTAGGGTTATGATTAAAAGACATGTCCTCCTATCCATGGTGTGTTTAGGGCACAGCTCAGGTGGCCCAGGGGGTTTTTTGGAAGCAACAAGGGATGATTTCACCAGCTTCACTTAAAGTTCTCCTTCCTCTGTGGACATTTTGCTCATCACTGGTATGTCAATGTTGCAGTCCAGGGTTGTCTCTGTTTCCAGATCTTCCTGTGGCTGCCATGCCCTCTCCCTAAGCACCTATACCCAAAACTGGAGCTGAAAGATAAGATCACTAATGGGAAGACCCATTCATCATGCCTGATATCCTCTGATAGGTGGCAAGCATGGAGTCACGGACTTGCTCGGTGAGCTTGGGAACATCGTCTGGGCCCAGGTCAAGGGTCTCCACTTCTGGCAGGATCTGGATGGTGATTTTCCCTAGAAGAGTAAGACAGGAGGTTCAGAGAGAGGAAAGGAAGCATGTGAGGATTATAGGAGAGCCAGAGAAGGTGTAGCATAGGGATCAGTGCAAATGAAGAAACAAGACAGAAACAAATGGAAATGTCCTCTTCCACACAGCAACCCAGTCGTGTCCCAAATACACACAGCAGAAACCCAAACCAGACTTACCTTGTTCCCAGAGACCACAAAATCATAAATACAGAAACAGGTGAATCTCTCCCATACACTAATCCCCTAGTATATCCAAAGCAATAATTCATGTGGAATAAGGGGCCACTGTGGGTCGCAAGACAGGGAACAGGCAGTAGGAATAAATGGTCAGTTTTCACAGTGGAAAGAGGTCACCCACAACTGGGTAGTTCTAGACTTCAGGGTCTGTCCAGACCAGGGCAAAGAGGATGAGATGTCTGTAATACAATACATCCAGACTGGCCATGCTCTGATCTATGTATATTCAATATAGCAGAGTTGTCCCTTCCAGGATGCACTTTGGGATGAGAGAAATCATGCCAGAACTCTCCGTTTGGCCAAGAGACAAGAAGATTAAGCAACAGACTGCTGGAAACAGGATGAGTGTTTTGAAAAGTTATCATTATACTCTTCTGTTCTTCCACCCACTGGCCTTTATTCTTGCCAGTGAAGACAAGAGACTGCCTGTACATAGACCCACCTGAAGACCTGGAGAGTGTCTGTTTTACTTTTTAACTTTTTAGCATGTTTTCATGCATCTACAAGTGTGCTATGAAATGAGATCCAGAAGAGCTGCTAGTAAAACCATGCAAGGAAGGTGAAACAGAACCATAGAGAAGAGTCTTTCATAAAAGAAGAGGATGTCCTCCCTGCCTGCATGCAAATCCACAAAATTCATTCCATCCAAAGCTAAGCATGGTATCTCAGGAGTCTCCTACACCTCTCTTAGCCTTGCAGAAAAAGTTGAAGGATGACAGGGCTGTGCTGTACATGTAGTGCTGTCAGGCTATAACAGACTTCCCACAAGCACCAGACTTCCTCCATGCACAATAGACACCTCCAGTGTGCACAGAGTAGATACGAGACTGAGCTTTCCAGAAGTTCATCAGCATACCCTGAGCCCCTGCTTAGATGGAGAGTTGATCTAAAGGATCAGCCATCCTGACATGCAGAAATCTTGGCTCTGTGTAGCACATCTTCGAAATCAATCCTGGCAAAACTTCCAGATGGGTAAAGTGGTGGTGGTGGTGGTGAAGTTACAGGAAAAGCTCATTGTGGTTCTTTCTCCAGCAGTGAAGGTCCTACCTTTTTAACAATCATCAATTTGGGAATGACTGACCCTGCAACATGCTTAGGGGTCACAAAAATCCCAGTTAACCATGAACACCTCGGGTGAGGTTATTATAAGGGCAAATGTACATACAGCTGCAAATAGTCTTTCATAAAAAGCCCAGAGAGGTTGTGGTATCTCCTTCCTTGGACTGGACAAGGCACAGAGCAACCTGATCTCTCTTTGGAGCTGGCTTTCCTTAAGTAAGAGGTTGAACTACTCCAGAGGTCCCTCCCCACTCCAGATGACTTTCCCAGGAAATCCCCTCTGATTTCCCAGGAAAGTGCTCTATCTTGGTTGTACAACTGACGAGGGATGTTATGGGTGAAGAGAGGATGGAGCAGGCTAGCGGAGCAGGCTAGCAGAGCAGGGCAGACAGCTGAAGTCCTTGCTCATGCTCCTATCTGACTCCCGCGCAGGAGAATCCTTCCAATACCAAAAAGTTCTTGGTATTTGACAGTTTTTTCTGCATTTTCCTTTTGAAATACAAGACTTGTGTCTTTTTTTCTCCATGAAATTTTATCAGTGACCAGCAGAGAGTTTGTCATCATAAATGGATGACACATGGAAAGAACGTGGTAACTGAGAGGAAGCAGGATTCTGTGTGACATTTTATGAAAGCTCTGTTTCCTTTTGCTCCCCAACTCTCCGTGCACCTGCAGATCCAAGGACAGTGTGGTGGGGCAGGGGGCAGCATCTGCCCCAAGTTTCTGCTGCTTCTCCCAGGTTCCCTGGTACAGGTCTTGAGTAAACTGTGAGAAATTCATGGGGGGAGGCAGAAGTGTTGTCTGAAATCTCACATTCTCTCCCCTCCTGAGAAGAGAGAAGCTGCATTTGTCTGGCTGCTATTCCCATGTTGCACATACTCCTCTACTCACCCACCTCATAGCTCCCTCCAAGGACTCAGCTAGTACCAACACCCAGACCATAATGAGAGAGAGATCAGGAGTTTCTCTCTGCCCCAAGTAACTCTTACCTGTTGTAAATCTCTTCTCCTTCTGGCTGTAGAAGTTGTTGTATGAAGAGATCACTACAGGAATAATGGGGACCTGGAGGGGAGGCAGTCTACAGTGAGTGAGTCTACAAATCTCCCAAATTCCCTCTCCCCCCCTCAAAGGGAACTGGTGTTCTCAGGTGAGCTAAGCATATTGCTGATAATTAGACAGCTGCTAGTAGAATTTCAGAGGGTTATTTAGATAATTTAACCATATCTCCCAATATCCTCTCTGTTGGATTTCACCTTTACATCTCTATACTGAGGTCAACAATGCATGGATTGCCAAATCACTATTATAGTGGCCTGTTCTGCAGCAGCTGTGGAGAAACTCCTCCATGCAGATCCAGGGCTATTGTCAGGATCCCTCCACCATTTTCTCAAGCTGAGTCACGGAGGTTTTCCACCTGTCCCAGCCTGTGCCACTCCTAGCGCCTGCTAAACTCCTTAATGTGTACACAATCCAAAGGAAAGCCTTGGACCAGAAGCCTTTTAGCCCTGGTTTGGTGGTGGACCATGGCAGACAAACTGCATCCCAGTGGGGCGGGAGGAAGGTGGCTCTCACCTGGGCTCTCACAGACAACTGGAAGGCCCCACGTTTGAAGGGCAACATGGACCCACCATGATTACGAGTTCCTTCAGGGAAGATCACGACTCGGAACTGCAGGAGGGAGAAGACACTGAGATGTAGGGACCACAGTCCCAGCACTATCTTAGACCACTGCACACCACTTAAAAATGATCTGTCTGCTCCCAGCCATGCAGATACATCCTCTTCCTCCATCGCAAACACTTTCAGGACATTCAGCACATCTATCCCACCTGAGGTGCTCTTACCCTGCTGTGTTCTGTGCCTAGCCCAGAGACAAACATCCCCTTCCAGCCACATCAAGGGTCACATTTTCAAGTGGCACAAAGTGCCTCCTGCTCCCCTCCAAACTGTTCTTCCCACTCACATTCTCTTTGTGCATGGAGTGTGCCACCTCTGTCAAGGTATTGATAGACTCTTCTCTCTTCTTACAGTTAATGAAAAAGACGCCTGAAAGCCAGCATGCCAGGCCAAAAGTACCCATGTATAGGATTTCCTTCTTTGCAATGGGCACACAGTGACTTGGTAGTATCTCCATCGTCACTGGAAGGGGAGAACAGGGACAGAACAAGTTGGCATCTGCCCTGAGGTTCCCTCCAGGCTCTAGACTATAGCACACCACTCTGGGAGATGTCATGCCTGCAGCTCCTACTAGACCACCCAGCATCACAGGATCATAGCCATGTTGGGAAAGGGACATTGGAGGTTTCCAGACCAACCGCTTACTTAGAGCAGGATCATTGCCAACACTGAATCAGAGCAGCTGTGACACAGCTGTGGTCAGTCAGTTGGCACTCTTATCCTAGTTCTCTTGCAAAGAATGAAGTTGTTTTAGCTGGAAAATTCCTGTTGGGCTGTAATACCCTGGAGAATAGCCCTGGCTTGGGGCTGACTGGGAATGAATTATATCACAGCCAATACTCCTGCCTTTCTGCCTGTGGTACTTCTGCTTGGGAGAAGCTGCAAGAAACAAGCCAAGACTTACGCTCCCTGCCTGCAATCCCCCTGGAGTAGTTGGTTTTCCTCTCATACTACTGTCCTGCCCAGAGCACTGGGGGCCAAGAGCAGGGCAGGCAGGATCTCTACATACCCATAATGTCAAGGGAGGTCTGGTGATTCAACACAATTACGAAGGGCTTCTTAGTTCTGAGGTTCTCCTTGCCCTTCACCACTAGCTTGATACCAAAGATGTATCTGAGTGGCAGGAACACCATGCGAAGAAACCTGGAAAACAGGGGGCAGACACGAGCCAGAGAAAAGCTGAAATTGGATGGAGGGGCCAAACCCCACCCATCCAAACTAGTCCATCTCACAGTCTACTCCTGTGAAGTAGCCTGTCTCTCTGCTGTCCCAGATTTGATCCATGACTTGTCTGTCTTGGAGCACAGCAACTAGTATGGCCCCTCAGCTCATTATTTCATTATATCCTTATATATCATTATTAACAGGTGTTAAAAGGAAGAGAATATAAGTAAGGCACAAAACAATTTAAGAACTGAAGAAAATTTCTTAAAGTGAAAGGCTGAGGCTCAAGTAGGAGGTACGTCTGGGAACTCCCACTGCAGCATACAATACCTTCTGAAGTAATAAATCCTACTTTTGTAGCTCTTCAAGAGGCTACAAGCCCTATCTTCCAGAAGCTACTGCTGTGTAGCAGAGTCAGCAGAGGTGAACATTTGCTTGACTTTTAGCACCCTGCTCAACCCACACCCCAAGAGCTTGTCTATTAATGTAAACTGCTACTAATCACATGAATACATCCAGTTATGCAGTCTCCAGTTAAGTTCTGCAACTTGTTGCAGACAAATATGATCCTGAAAACCACATCCCTCTTCTGCATTACACGGCCTGGCAACTCTCCACACCAATGTACAACTAATTCCTCCCCACTGCAGCAGAACTCGCGTGACCCTCCAAAATAGAGTGCAAGTCAATCAATGCGTAGAGAAGAAAGAACTCACAGCCAACTTACTTTATGTTTTCCACGTTACGTCCACGAGGAGCACTCATGATGATAACAAGACAGGATGAGATGAAGATCCACAACTTTTATAAGGACATCTTGCAAAAATATCTGAATCTGGGATTCACATGATAAAAGACTAGAAATGTGATGAGCAGAAAAGTAAAGGGATAGTGAATGGGCAATATGTCCATCCTTTCGGCCCAGACTTAATCAGAGGAGTGTTACACAGAGCAGTAAATGAGTAACTGGCTCTGATATTGTGGGGCAGAGCTTAGATTCACTTGATCAGCTACATGTGGGTGATGCAAAGCTGTAACAAGATTCAGGAGAGGTGCTTCAGAAAGTACCTGCTTTTGTCTGCTGCTTGGAGCTAAAATAACATTGGAAAGCCGGTTTAGCAAGCGAGCTCCAGCAGAATCGTGTGTGCAGGAGCAGGCTGTCAAGCAGAGGAAAACATGCAATAGCAAGATGGTTTTTGCAAAGGGGGAGTGTGTGGTTTGGGTTGGTAGAGCAATGACTGTTTCAAGAGATGTTCTACCTTCAGGGACAGGAACACTGTATTGCAAACATGTCTTTTCATCAAGCTCTGTGCATGGGAACTACAAAAACTGTGAGAAAGTCTTTGATGGGAGGGAGCAGGATGGGCAGGATAGCATAAACGTGTGGCTGTTGTACTGTCCCAGCTATCTCACTCTCCTTTGGGAAGCACCAAGCATCAGTGTGGAAGTGAGCTGACTCCAGCAGATACAGGAAATCAGAAATTAGTATTATGGAGGAGAGAAAGAAAGAGAAAACTGATGATCTTAGCAGCCAGTTCCTGCCCCACACATGTAGTCATTAAAGAGACCAGGCTTAGCAATCGGGCATTCCTCAATTAGAGTGGGAAAAGTGACACAATTGCCACATGTCTAGACAAAAAGACAAACAAAGCAAGAACAGCTACTCTCGACTTTTTCATAGCCAGAGGCAGGCACATGTTTAGACAGCATCTGCATACGTAACAAATAAATCAGGAAAAAACAAGTAGAACCTGGGAGTGCTCCATCAGTATTTCAACTCCTAAAACCAAAGCATGAAAAGTATCTTCACAACAAATGTAATGACTAAGATTAGTGTCTCATCAGCTGCACAACAGGCCTTGCTCAAGCAGCTATCACTTAGAAAAAGAGTAACAATATTAATTTCCAAACAGGACCAGGAGCTGCAGATTATCAGAGGGATTCAGAGGACCCATAAAACCACACTGATCACCACCTGCAATCTGGAAAATAAGATCAAATCCCATGGAATAGTAAAATGAACAAGCCTGAACAATAATTCACAAAGAAGCTGGGGAAAGGCATGACAATAAAGAAAGGCATCAGCTGTGCTCCCTGCTTCCATGGTTTAGCCATCAGCTCTTCTCCTCCTCCTGTCTTTCATGCTGCTCAGGTTTCTTGAGGTCTCCCTGCAACCCCAGGAGAGGCAGCCAAAGCAAAGAGGGTGGACATACCATTGTGGGGGATGGGCATCCCAGAAAAGTCCTCCCTGACATGAACAGACACCTATGTCTCCCTGCATCAGCATATACAAAAGATAGGCACCTCGTGCATGTAAAGAGTCCAGGCGTTCTTAATCCTCTGGCCAGCAACCAGTCCTCAGTGCTGGCACCACAGTGATTAGCTCCCTTTTGGATCTGATTCATAGACAACCAATGACAGAGGCTTTGTGTGTATCCAGAAACCAAGTTCTGATCGAGGAAATAGTTACACTCCTAATGTCTCTTAACCTTCCTAATATCCCATCAATATCAGTTATGCTCTGTCACATTTGGGTGGAAGTTGTTTTGACAACCAACTCATTCATTCTGAGCTACCATGAGAGAGGTTCCTGAAAGGTGATGCCAGTGAAAGAGACTTTGAATGGTTCTCCTGCAAGAAGGAGAGCTGCAGCTTTCAAATCAAGGCTGCCATTGTCAGGTACCTAATGAGAGAGGAAAATCTTACACAACTCTGCTCATGAAAACTTGCCCAGAATGTCTAGGGACAGGAAAGCATGCAAACAGAAAGTCATCACAAACCACTGAAGAGCTTTATTTTTAGTGACAGACCACAGTTTTCAAATAATTTCAGCAAAGGCTCTAATGAAGTTATACTTCTATAGCATCTAAGTGCATGACAAAACAGATACCAAGCTGTAGCACATTGCTGTCTTACCAAGAGGAACACGGCAACCCCAAAGTACAGTTAAAATACAAAACCACAAGTTCCTGAACTGGAGGGAAAGACAGAAAAAAATGTCTTCAGCTCATGTGTCCACATGATGAAAACAAAACATAGAACCAGAGAAGGACCCACTATAATGGATTTACAAGTGTGAAAATTCATTAGTCCTTTAGCACGCCCAGTTGCTAGTGGAGTGGCTCTCCATGGCATCACGAGGCTGGGGAATAACCAACATAATCTGGGCATCACCAAACTGTTCCATGCAGAATAGGGAACTCAGCACACTTGAAGCACTAAGGACAGACATGGTGTCAAGGACACACCAGATGTTCAAGAGTATGAAGCTAGGTTCAATGTATATGGGGTTTTCAAGAGCTGGTAAGTATCTCTGATGAGTATGGGAGAAAGCAAGGACCAAAAGAGGTAATAAAAAATATGCCCTTCCCAACTCACCACAGAAGGATAGCCGGCTCAGATCTAACAAAATGTTTAGGCTCCAAATCCACAGATACTAAAATCCTCAGATATAATTTTCTTCTGTTGCAAGGAGCTGTAGCATCTAGACCCATCATGCTCCCGTTTCAAAAGCAGTCAGGTTTTGCCTAACCTGCAAAGCATTTTCAGGAACTGCAGCTCTAATGAAGGTCCTGATTTCTAGCCTAGATATATCCATGTTCAGTTGACTCCCTTTTGCCCTGGGTTTTTGTGCTCTTATCAGAGTGCCCAATTTAAATGACTCTTAAGTAGGGGAGGAGGGACTTGCTCATATCATGAGTTTTTATGATGCAACTGTAATGACACTACTACTCACCAACTTTACTAGGCCACACATTGGCCAGGGGAGAGAGGTGGAGGCAGGGAAGGCGATCTAATCTAATGAGAAAAGACTAAGAAAATCGGCTTGTTCACAGTAAGCAGATGAAGGCTGAAGAGAGAACTGGCTGCTGTCAGTATAGAAAAACTCGAGAGAGAGAAGGGCTGCTTAACTTAAAGATCACAGCTGCCTTCTAAACTGGACAGGAATGATTTCAAGATGGAGATAAGAGAAGTGGTTTCTGAAATAGGAGCAATTCCCACTGGAAGCTTCTGGTGCAAGCAGTTCCATTGGAACAGACTGGAACAAAAGGGTATCAAAAGGTAAAGCTTTGGGACTGCCCCATGCCAAGGACCATATCAGCTACACAGTCCTTGAAAGGAAAGTGCTAACGGGATTTCATGTATTGCATATAGCTACTAGACAGTTAGACAGTTGGAGACAAAAAAAAAAAAAAAAAAATCAAAAGAGTTCCAGGATGAATATATTAGACACAGGTCATCAGAATCCCAGAATCACAGAATGGTTGAGGTTGGAAGGGACCTTTAAAGATCATCTAGTCCAACCCCTCCTGCTCAAGCAGGGTCGCCTAGAGCACGTTGCCCAGGATTGTGTCCAGACAGCTTTTGAATATTTCCAAGGAAGGAGGCTACACAGCTTTTCTGGGCAACCTGTTCCAGTGCACAGTCACCCTCACAGCAAAGTTTTTCCTCATGTTCAGACAGAGTTTCCTGTATTTCAGTTTGTGCCCATTGACACTTGTCCTCTTGCTGGACACCACTGAAAATAGTCTGGTCCCATCCTCTTGACACCCTCCCTTAAGATATTTGTACACATTAATAAGATCCCCTCACAGTCTTCTCTTCTCCAGGCTCAGGAAACTGTAATTATCATGCTCTAGCTGTAACTTCATGATAAATCTATGCATAACAGTTCTACAAGGCACAGATTAACTCTGGCTACCCACTTATGAGTGAAGAATATCTGGAAATTTCCATAATCACAGAAGAAGGAGGGTTTCTGTGAGAAAGTATGCATAGGCTCATGAAGATTCCCATGGCATCCAGAGAACCCTGGAGCAATTCATTGTAGCTGTGATAGCAATGTAGTGCAACAGACTATAATAGCTTATGCTATAGGCCTTTCATCCACAGAGGTATTGCATAGCACAGCCAGGTGAACTAAAAACTGGAGAATAAATCAGTTTATCATTATAAATTACAGAATCAAATAGAAAAACTAAGGTGCAAAGAGACAGTTGGAGGTCTCTAGTCGAAACATCTGCTCAGAGCAGGAGTAACTCAAAAAACAGATTTGGTTAGTCAGGGACTTGTCTAGCCAAGTTTGGAGTATCTCCAAGGATGGAGATTCCGCCACCTCTCAGGTCCTTGTCTCAGGGTTGCACCACTCTCACGGGGAAGACTTTTTCTTTGCCTAATGGAAATTTCCCTTGTTGCTACTTGTGTCTGTTGCCTCTCATCCTTTCACTGTGCAACTCTGAGAGATATCTGGCTTTATAGCTACTCATTAAATAGTTGAAGACTGAAAATGAAATCACCCTCTCTCCCCTTCTCTTCTCCAGACTGAACAAATCCAGCTTCCTCAGTCTTCCTTTGTGCATCATGTGGTCCAGTCCCCCGAACAACTTGGTAGCTCTCCACTCAAGTGAAATGCATTCACTGCTGGGAGATGGTTTTGAGCAAGATGGAGCCATGGTGGACATCCTTTCCTGCAGCTGATGCACCTGGAGTAGGCTGTGGGTGAGAAAGAAGGTGTATGAGAGGCCCCAGACAGAGCTAGGAGAGAGCACTGCATTTCTTAAGTCAGCAGTACAGGCTGAGCATGACAAATGGTCCTGTCCCTGTTCTGGTGAGGTACCTATCTCTTGCAGGCTGCATTTCCCAGCTCCGTGGCTCCACCAAGCAGGAGAGGCACACTCTGGACAGTCCTATGCAATAGCCCTGATTCCACTACACACCAGCATTTCCATGAGCTTGATTAAGCAGTTTGATCAAGCTGATAAGCTTGATTAAATTTTCTAAATTTCAGCCTTGTGCTCATTTAAAGTTGGAAGAATGTGTCCTCTGTGCTTAGCACAGAGAGAGCCCATGTGTGATTTTGAGCCAGTCATTTTCTCCCTCTTAAGTTAGTTGCTGAAGTTAAAGGTAATGAATGAAGCCTCCTCTGCCACCAATGGACTGAACAGACACTGACCGTTTGGAAGTGCACACCTTAGACTTAGATAACTAATACTGGAAAACTAAAGCTAGAGAGACTGAGACACACAACATCCTTTGTAGTCAGGCATCTCACATCCATCAAATCTATTGATTCCCTTGAAGCGCTTGGCATCAGGGATATACCCAAGAAATCGTGGGCTTAGGCACATTTGCATGTAGGAACTGATGTTCAAAATAATTTCAGGCTTGTGTTTGTCAGCCTACACACCTGGGGTGGACCATAGCCCCAGCATCACCTCTCCACTCTAGCCAAATGCTGTCAGAATTTGTATCTGTGTCTCTTCCTTTTCTCTGAGTACTTCCTAGGGACTTTTTCCCATTTTGGAAGAAATAAGGAAGAGATTATTGTCAGTTATTTATTAGAACCAAATCATTCCCTGGCCCTTTCTCTAAGGAATCTAGTGCCACATGACAGAGAAGCACGGGCCAGAGGCTCCTCCATGAATACTTTCTTTTTTTAGAAATAAGTGTGTACTTCACTTGGATATGTTTTGTGCAAGATCCTCATACAAAACGTATCACCATCCTCCACCTTCCTCTGGTTACTGCACCTGTTACAATATGCGAGGAACATTTCAGCCTCAGCTCAGAATATCTTTTATTGATTGATAAACTACATGTTTATTGATTGCCAAACTACAGGAGAAGGAGAAAACAGTTTTGCTCCCTTCAACAAAAGATATTGAGGCAAAAAACTTGGAGTGAAACTAGATAAGCTATTCCTTTTTTGTACTTTAAGAAAAGTGAAGTTTGTTCATATCCAGAGGACCATGTACCAAACTTCCCCGAAAACTGCCAGTTCTTCACAGAGAAACAGCCACAGATTTTGATTATACCTTTAATTCTTTGAGCCAGCAGAAAAGCTTGTAACACCACACAGTTAGAACAAAGATGGTCCTCTCTCAATGCAGCTCATTCTGATACAATTTCAATTCAATACAGTTCTGATACAACACAGGACAGAGGCAGTAGTCTAAGGTGAACTCAACTCTGAACAGAAGAGATGGTGTCAATATGGCTTTCAATGACTGCTGTTCATTTCTCAACTGCTTTCCCATATTAGAAGATCTTTGGTAGCTTTACCCTGGTTAATTTTAAATTAAAAGACCATGTAGATTAATAGTCTGGCTCTCCAAAATTAGGCTGTATATGAGGCTATACATTGAGTCTCTGTTTCATCAGAAGTTTCTTTGCACTAGGCTGACATTGCAAAGCAGCTCTAAAGTGCATCTGCCAGAAGTCTCAGTCCAAACTGACTTTTGCTGGGAGGTTTTCCTTCCTAAGAATGTCGCTATGGCTTTCATATCACCTTCCTCCTGCCAGCAAGGCAGGAGCCAGGTGAGATGGGGATAGGAAAAAGGGAGCATGGTTAAGATATACCAGTATTCCCTGGATTTTGATTTTAGATTGTTCTAGTCTTTGCCAGGACACATCCCATCACCTCTACAGACCAGAGGTAAGTCATACAGACTCATTTCTGGCTACAGGAATATGTTGTCACAGTTTTCCCTCACACTAGATGATGCCTTAATCATTCTGGAGTAAGGGCAGGAATTGATGAGACAACATCTTCTTTCTTCTGTGTGGACAATTCCATGATTCTTCATGTCACTGCTTTGTTTAAATGCACCATGTAATTAGCAATTAGATTTCCTCTGGAAATTAAAATCTGTATTTTTTGAAATAAAACATTGCAGAGCAAAAATAAGCAAGAGACGTGAAAAGTTCCCAAAGCCTTAGTTAGACCATCTCTTTCTGTGTGGGCTGGCAACTATTTGCTGTCATGCAAAAGGAGAGTACAAAATATGTTTTTGATGGTAAAGCTTACTGAAATCCAGTATATATGAATTGCTTAAGTAGTCCGTTTGATTGGTAGTCAGTCTTTCTTGATATGTCATTTTGTTCTGCTTTGTGATATTGAGTAATTTGCATGGAACTGGAACATCTTTTAATAAAGTTCTTTTATCGCTGGATTCTATCCCACTGAAAAGGTTTCCTGCAAACTAAATTGAGCAAATAACAGCAATTATGCCCAAATATTTTCAGCAGTAAAAGCATAAGCGTAGTAAAAAAAAAAAAAAAAAAATCTGAGCAGCTTCCAAGTCAAGACGTCTGGGGAAATCCTCAACATTCAGTGTTGAAAGTCACCAGATGCTTCTTCTACAGGATATGAAAAGCAATGTGTTAACAAAAGAGAGAAGACATGCTGTGGCTCCCTGTCATCTTGTGTGATTTACTTCCATGGGTTAAGCTGGGAGAGTGAGACAAGCCTGATATTAGCCCTGCTTTGAGGAGGAGGCTGCTCTAGAGACCTCCAGGAATCCCCTCCCTGCTTACAGTTTTCTATGGTCCTACAAGTTTCTGTCCAGGGCTACCTGCAGGTGATGGCTGGGGGAGGCAGCGTGCTCTGCAGATAGATGGAACAGAACTGCTGGCGTGTAAATAACAGTGGTGGGAACCAGGACCAAAGACCTTCTTTCTCCTCCTGAGGAAGAGCCCTAACACTAAGCCAGTTTTTCTCTTGTCTAAGCTCTTTCTGGCATCATGAAGATCACATTCTTGGCTGCACCCTGCCACAGATTCAAGCTCATGATCCATAGCCCTGTGGAGAATGTGACTAAACATCCTCCCAGGAAGTGGAAGCTGACTGCAGCTGGAGTTATCTGAGGTCCTAAATATTGCTTTTAGTTGCAGATACTTGTCCTTTCTCACAGTCTGAATCTGGGCATGATCATGTGGAAGGGCCTGACTGTAGGAACAAGGGAAAGATCATGGCTTTTAGTAAAAGGCATGGTCCTAAGGCACCAAAGCAGCCCATCTTTTCTTAGTGAGAGTCACTTTTGACCAGATTCACTTCCCAGGAATTTCACAGAGCATTTTGGAAGGAAAGTGTTAAAACTCCAGAACTTTACAAATCCTGAAGCCAGCTGGTGTAAATACCACAAATATAGGAAAAATCACTGTGTTCAAAATCTTTCCTTGCAGGAATCAAACTCCACAAACTGTTCTATGAAGTGGGAATCTCTATTTAGCTGCAAAGCTGCTTTTGGTCTGACCAGGATGTGCTGACAGCACTCTCAGAGCTTTGCAAGGTAAGAGAGATCAACTGCCTAGATGGAAGGACCATCCTCCCTGATCCAGGCATCACTTCCCACGCAGAAAAGCATTAACATCAATGAAAACTGAACATTACCACAAAAAATCCGAGAGCAATGCAGTTAGCTTTGTCTTTTAATGCCAGTGCTGGAAAATCTACTCACAATGGACCTGATGAAACAGAGTTATCTAAACACATGTATTCAGACCTATGTTAGCTCTGTTTTAGAGCCTCAGGGTCAGGTGTAGAGCTATTTGGTTGAGGTTGGAAGGGGCCTCTGGAGATCATCTAGTCCAACCCCCCTGCTCAAGCAGGGTCACCTAGAACACAGTGTACAGGATCACGTCCAGGCGGGTTTTGAAAATCTCCAGAGGAGACTCCACAACCTCTCTGGACAACCTGTTCCAGTGCTCTGTCACCCTCACAGTGAAAAAGTTTTTCCTCATGTTCAGATGGAAATTCCTGTGTTTCAGTTTGTGCCTGTTGCCTCGCGTCCTGTCACTGGGCACCACTGAAAAGAGTCTGGCTCCATCTTGACACCCTCCCTTCAGATACTTGTACATGTTAATAAGATCCCCTCTCAGCCTTCTCTTCTCTAGGCTAAACAGGCCCAGCTCTCTCAGCCTTTCCTCATAAGAGAGATGCTCCAGTCCCCTAATCATCTTGGTAGCCCTTTGCTGGACTTGCTCCAGTAGTGCCACATCCCTCTTGTACTGGGGAGCCCAGAACTGGACACAGTACTCCAGATGGGGCCTCACCAGGGCTGAGTAGAGGGGGATGATCACCTCCCTCGACCTGCTGGCAACATTCTTCCTGATGCACCCCAGATACCATTGGCCTTCTTGGCCACAAGGGCACATTGCTGCCTCATGCTTAACTTGGTGTCCACCAGCACTCCCAGGTCCTTCTCCGCAGAGCTGCTTTCCAGCAGGTCGACCCCCAACCTGTACCGGTGCATGGGGTTGTTCCTCCTCAGGTGCAGGACCCTGCACTTGCCTTTGTTGAACTTCATGAGGTTCCTCTCTGCCCACCTCTCCAGCCTCTCCAGTTCCCTCTGAATGGCAGCTCAGCCCTCTGGTGTATCGGCCACTCCTCCCAGTTTTGTATCGTCAGCAAACTTGCTGAGGAGGCACTCTGTGCCTTCATCCAGGTCATTGATGAAGAAGTTGAACAAGACTGGACCCAGTACTGACCCCTGGGGGACACCACTAGCTACAGGCCGCCAACTAGACTCTGCACTGCTGATCACAACCCTTTGAGCTCTGCCATTCAGCCAGTTCTCAATCCACCTCACTGTCCACTCATCTAACCCACACTTCCTGAGCTTGCCTATGAGGATGTTATGGGAGACAGTGTCAAAAGCCTTGCTGAAGTCGAGGTAGACAACATCCACTGCTCTCCCCTCATCTACCCAGCCAGGCATTCCATCATAGAAGGCTATCAGATTGGTTAGGCATGATTTCCTCTTGGTGAAGCCATGCTGACTACTCCTGAGCACCTTCTTTTCCTCCACATGCTTGGAGATGGCTTCCAGGATGAGCTGCTCCATCACCTTTCCAGGGATGCAGGTGAGGCTGACTGGCCTGTAGTTCCCTGGGTCCTCCTTCTTGCCCTTTTTGAAGACTGGGGTGACATTGGCTTTCTTCCAGTCTTCAGGCACCTCTCCTGTTCTCCATGACCTTTCAAAGATGATGGAGAGTGGCTTAGCAATAATGTCTGCCAGCTCCCTCAGCACTTGTGGGTGCATCCCATTGGGGCCCATGGATTTGTGGGTGTCAAGTTTGCTTAAACGATCTCTAACCTGATCCCCCTCAACCAAGGGAAAGTCTTCCTTTCTCCAGACTTTCTCTCTTGCCTCCAGGGTCTGTGGTTCCTGAGGGCTGGCCTGAGCAGTAAAGACTGAAGCAAAGAAGGCATTCAGTAACTCTGCCTTCTCTGCATCCTTCATCGCCAGGGCACCCACCCCATTCAGCAAAGGCCCCACATTTTCCCTAGTCTTCCTCTTGCTAGTGATGTATTTGAAGAAGCCCTTCTTGTTGTCCTTGAAATCTCTAGCCAGATTTAATTCCAAACGGGCCTTAGCCTTCCTCGTCACATCCCTGCATACTCTGACAACGTTCCTATATTCCTCCCAAGTGGCCTGTCCCCCTTTCCACTTTCTGTATACTTCCTTCTTCTGGTTGAGTTTTGGCAGGAGCTCCTTGCTCATCCATGCAGGTCTCCTCCCTCCTTTGCTTGACTTCCTACTCATAGGGATGCACCGCTCTTGAGCCTGGAGGAAGTGATGTTTGAATATTAACCAGCTCTCTTGAGCTATTTGAGCGCCTAAACATGTCAACAGTCATTTCATGGCTTTTTCAAGAGTATTTAAGAAAGCTATTTTCCTGTGTAACTCTGATGTGTTGCTTAGACACTTGAAAACCCTTAAAATCTGGACTTAACCTGGTTACCTCACATGTTTGCAAGTGGGAACTGTCTACTGTTTAAACCTTGTACCTCATTTTGTACCTTCTTCAGTCCTCCTTGACTTCCAAGCTCTGAGGTCCAGCTTTGGGATACAACTACAGCTCACAAAGTCATGAGGATATCTGTTGGCCCGGAAGATATTTCTTGACACTTTAGAGATGTGGGTGTTGTCACATATTATTCGTGACAAGGAGATTTTGGCCAGTGAACGGCGCTGCTGAGGAGTGAAAATCCCTTTATTCTCCCACCAAAACCTGCGGAAGACAGAAAATGACACAATAGATTTTGTCCTCCAGGCTTCTCTGCATTCAAGACTCTTGATACTTTATTTCCTATTAAGTTTCCAACACAAATAACATTTCTTTTTCCAAGAATAAATTTAAATTTATATTATTCAAGTCAAGACCTACCATGGTGGAACAAGACCTATCATTCCTCTCTTTTAAAAAATGGATTCCTATACCTGCAATATCAATACCATTTCTAGATGTGCAATGGAAACCATGTTCACCTTTAAGTTCCCAATGCCAGATTGTGAGCCCATAGTAAGTCTTTCTAGGTCTGTATCTGGCACAAAAGTTTTGCAGAAACACAGGTCATGATCCCATCCTCAGAAAATATTGCTAAACCATACAAGGACTCTGCTTCAGAAAGGACTGGGAAACACTGCTTAAAATGGGGCACATAGCTCACTTCTGCAACTGATGCCCTGAGCAACTCCAAGGAGGACGAGGACCTCAGGTCCTCCTATGATGAAAGCACAACAGTGATTAAACGATTTTGGCTGGCAAGCAGTCCCTGACTCACCATCTCCTTGTGCAAGCCCAAACACTGCTACGTGTTGGGCCACAAGAGTCCAACTCATAGCTAGAGAGGAAAGGAGAAATAGTAAAAAAATCACCTCTAAGATTCTCAAGAGGCGCAGGAGACACTGCTATTGTGCCTCAGCATCTCTCCTAATGGTAATGGTGAGTGACCATTCTCTATAAATTTCCAGGGGCTGCTTGGAGTGCTAATAGTGCTGGTTACACCTTTCTCATTGACTGTGCTTTGGATCCTACCTTTTTCCAGACAACAGCTGGAGATGAAGCACACTAGAGCAGCGCAAAGTTGTGTGTTGCAAGCTCAGGAGATCGGAAAGTGGACCTATGTGTGCTTTTGGCAGATCCTAGCGCAGCAGCCCAGAGGGAGCAATCTCTCTTTCCCAGCAGAAAGGTGCCAGGGACACCATCAATGCCCCTCTGGAGGCAGCCTGGGCTGAGCTGAGACTTAGCCAAGAGAGAGCAATTAATCTCCTTTACTCCCTACAAACCTCAAAGTGTACTAGCCCTTTAGCAAGATCCTTTGGTCTGCAGGCCCTGGACCTTTGCCTATACATAGTCTTGAAGTCTAGTCCTTAAGCAATTTCCAGTCTGTATAATTTAACTATTGGTTAACAACAGAGAAACTACCAGGCTCACTCTCATTGAGAAAAATCACCTAGCATGCATTCACACCTCCTAGTTTGTGTCTCACTGAACCAAATCTCCATTTAGAGGAATCTACACAGTCTTTATGTTTTGTATAGGCAAATTTTCAAAACTACCCAAGGCACTAGCTACCACATCAACAGATGCTGAGCATCTAACAGGACTATCAATCAGTGCAAGCTACTTAGGCTGATAAAACCTACCAGCTTGCTTCTAGCTGGTGGAGTCAAACCATCTAGGGTCTGTTTTTTCCATCTTTAGAGCTGTACCTTTGGTACATCTGTTCCTCCTCTGTACTTCTGTTCTGTTTAAGTATTACTTATACGTTTCCATTTGCTCAAGTGAGCTAGTGTTTGAACACATAGTAATGTGGTCATCTTTGAAATAACTTTTCTGAACACAAAGAGCTCTAACATTCACACTGTACACTATCAGTGTGCAGAAAGGCAATCCAATTTGCATAGGTAATGACAGGCAGCTGAACAGTCTGAGAGAGAAAATGCTTGTCCGGGAAGAGGTCTCAGCCTAGGATCCCAAGCATGATAGACCTAGACTGGAAATAAGAACACTGCCAGAAAGGGAAAAGAACACCTGGAGGAGTAATAAAAAACAACTAGAACCGATTTCAAACTGTGCATAAACAAATCTGCATATCCCCAGTCTCCCTTGTCCTCTGGGGATTGTGTAGCTAGCTCTTCTCTTACCTGTCTCCATCACGTAGGTTCCTGAACTGGGTGCCAATGATACAAGCCATGAGAGGACCAACTCTTCCTCCATTTACAAAGGGCTCTGCAAGTGACCCAATCCAAACATCAATATTCTTTGGTGTCCCATACAGCCGCATGAATTTCCTTGCCAGACTATGATTCTTCAACACTCGAGCAAGTGTCCTTAAATTATGAGGTTTTGAGAGCCCACAGAATTGTCTCCAGGAGCTATAACCTGCAAGAAAGTCAGATATCAGAGCAGAGAGCAGTCAGTAACTCATTCATCCTTCCTGGGAAGGACACTTTTCCTCTCTTTCCCAGATCCAGGGCACAAGTAGGTTCTCAGTATGTTTAAAATCTTTTTCCAAATTCTTCCGTATTTCTGTTAATACGTTACATTTCCACTCCTCCAGAGCCAATTTTTCTTGCCTGGCATTTCAGTGTTGTCTAGGGAAGGGCCATTTCTTTGCAAGTGGGAGTCACTCTGTCACTTCCCATTGTTGTTTTGCTTTTCCACTTAGTGCCAAAGCAGATGCCTGGACAAAAGCTCTAGAGTCACGGTGTATCTGAAACAACTTCCTGGCAATGTGACACAGGAACCGCAGAAGAACCACACCCTGCTGAAGCTGCAGCATAAAGCCAGAGGATAGACCCCAGGGCATTTCAAATAGCAGTGGAGACTTGTATTCAGGCATCTGAACCACACCTTGAGTGTGTTGTGACTGCTCTTAACTCTGTTCTCTGGGTGCCCATATGAAGGCTCTGGGCATTCCCAATTGCTGCCTGATCTTCACTGCAAACCAGGAACCCAAGGGGTCTGGGAGCCCAGTCAGACAACAATAGGATAGAGGTCCTCATAAAACTCATGATGTTACCTTCTTTGAAAGTGTATCTAGACAAGATGTTGCTACTACCACCTTCTGTACAATATGATAGTGGGCAAGTACTTCTCCAGATTTGGATTCATTTGTCTTCCTTTTTAGCTACAGGGACAAGCCATCCCACTTTACAAAACGAGCTCTGTATAGCCTGAGTTACTACAGGTGAGAGAGGGGCACTGGACTTTGCCAGCTAGACTAATTTTTGTGTACAGCAAATAAATGAAAATTCACTGGAGCAGAACTAGGGCACAATTCTACATCTTGCTGGACAGGCTGCTTACCCATCAAAGGACATGCTAGGAATCAGTTCTCTCTCTGTATTTTATCAATGACTGCTTAGGTAGAGGAAAAGTCTATGGAGCCCTAATGCATACTCCTTCCTGCCAGCTCAATGAACTGTTAGGTGCAGAGAAGAGATGATGCTGCAGCATACATCTCTGCTGTAAGCAGGCTGTTTAAAAATTGGGTATAATTCAGAGAAAAAGATGCAGCATATGATGCCTGGATGACAACCTTAACAAGCAGTTCAATGAGACCAACTATTGCTTTATCAGAAAAAGAATTAGGAAGCTTTTTTGATCTTACTATATTATCATCTTTCTAGACAAGTCTAACATAAGGGAACACAGCAGCACTCAGCGGTAGGTTGAAACTCAAAGGCTAGAATCTGATTTACATTAGATATACATATTAATTCTACCACAGTAAATCAGCAGCTGAAGATAGAAACTCAAGATTTTCGTTCAGATCGCGTTTTATTCCCAGTTTGCAGCATGGAAAATCAAATCCCTCTGTTGCAGGAAAGGCAGAGTAATCCTGTGATTTGATCATGCATTTGAATGTATTGCAAACGTCTGTATGGGCTTAGAACCTGTGAACCTAGCGTTATTTTCATCACAGTTTTAAAGTGAGCCTTACTGCCACTCCCAGCATGTTACTGACACAGCATCTTTCATCAGTTTTCATCAGCCTGATAGCACTGTTATGCACCGGCACACCCAGAATCCAATTGTAAAGGCCTATCATTAATCTGTTTCTCAAGACTATCTTGCAATGTCATTACATTGTTTTTGCATCTTGCAGAGCCCTGTGAGCAGTTCTGACATGTTCTTTTCTGGGAAACAGTCTTTACAGAGAAAATAGGATGAGATTCATACATCATGATCTGCTCTTCCAAATTTGTGTGGCTGGACTAGACTTGGAGACATACACATGCTTGGAGAGAGGCCGCAGTGCACTTCTGGCCCCAATTCCATTAATGATTCCTGGTTTTGCTATTTAAATAACAATGCATATAAGTTAGTTACTGAACACTTCTGTCTGTGCGATGCAAAAGTTTCTTCTGGTTGTGTGCCTCCATGTGTCTCCTACAGTTCCAACCAGGTTCTAACTTCATTGCATAACTTCCTGTTTACTTATCTATAGCAGTACAGAAAACATGGAAAAAATTGGAAAAGACTTCTGAGGAATTTCAGCCAAGGCAACTTATGTCGAAGTGTGGGCATGTGAATGGAAGTTGGAGATCTTTATCTGTGTTCAACTATAAAAGTGCCTGATTTTCATCTGTTTTTCTTTGGATGCCCTGCTCCCGCATCCAGCTTACCTGGGAGGCCGTGATCTCTGCAACGCTGCATGTTAAGTGCAGGTAAATCCAATCCAATCCTTTCGACCTGCTCAAACATCCGATCCCTTAGCTCATCCACAACCATTTGTTGCTGTGTCATCAGCTTGGCCTGATTAGCCATCAGGCTCCGGAGAAGGGGGTCAATACCACCTGCAACAATTATGCAGTGATTTGTGAGCAGTGTAGGGTGGAAAGCGTATGTGAAAGAGGCTCAGGAAAGTTAAACGCTGCTTATATTTACTTATAACCTTCTAGTACAGGAACTGTTGCACTTTAACTGAGGCATCTTAGCTCCTGTGATTTCACTGTATGTCATATCTCTAGTTCCCCTCCTGAAAAATGAGATGTGTGCTACATAAAATGTTGACTATAGTAAAGAAAGTGCATTAAAGGAAGGAAGGAATTGGATAACCTAGGAAAAGGGACAAATACTACATGTCAGAATCAATTTTCCTGCACTTAAAGCATTAAAAAGAAAATGCTTTGAATAATGTTCTCAGAAACTACACCAAGTAAGTTATCAAGCTGCATACTTCATAATAAGATGGGTCACATTTTGACTGCAGAGAACAGCTACATTGTGGAAAGCTCTGGCTGGCAGTAAAGCTCATTTATTGAAAATGACTTTTAAGTTTGGCTGAAGCAAGAGCTCATCCAGGGAGGGCAGAAAGGGCTGAATGCACCCAGCAGTGCAAGAAAGACTTTACCTCCTTTCACAATCCTCCAAACAGCAAAGAAGGCTTTGCTGAGTTGGATTTTGGGGCCTGCAGGCTTGTAATATTTATTTAAGTGATCCACGGATGGGGGAACTGAAGCATGTGCAAAACGAAAAGCCAGAGTGAAGACATTAGATACTCGAGGATCCACAGAGTCATTGTAGCCTCGGTAGCAAGGTATCATTCTCTGGAAACGAGTTCCCAGCAGAAGAGGCAGGTAGTCCCTGTAGGTTATAATCTAGGGGGAAACACAGAAAGGATGAATCATTAATTGCTTAAACATCAGTTTCCTTGGAAGCACAATATTGGGAGAGTTCTCACTTATGTCTCAAACCAGAGGATTTATCATACTGAACTGCTTCAAGATGATTTCTGTAGGAGATTTTGCCAGCACAAGATGGGGGAGAGATGGGAGAGAGTACCCAGGGCCAACTTCTCTTTCACCTCATCAGACCTTAACCCAATCACTTTCACAGTCCAGTGAGGATCCCTTGTGGCATTGCTGAGTGACATTTTAATTTCTTCAGCTCTGGCATTGATTCAGAGCTGCTTCTTCACCTGGCCATTGTATCATGTCACCAGTGGCGCAGCTCCAGGCACAGACATAAGCACTGCAAGCCACTGCCTGGACTCCTGGTTCTGCCAGCCATGTGTGGTGGAATCTCAGCATTCTCTGTCACTGATAAGGGCATGAAAATGTAAAGTGGACATAACTGTTGCAGCAACATCAGGCAATAGGAAGCACAGACACTGCTACTGCCTGTCCCACATTCATCCTCTGTGTGTGCCCTAGGATCCTCTGATAGCAGAGGTTTCCAACCCTGGTCTCATGATCTCTTGGGATATTGAGGGGGCTGCAGAAGATAACTCATAAAAATAAATCCATTGGCAGTAGGATGAAAATGTCTTAATTGTCTGAAAATTATAAGAAAATGGAAGCATTGGTCTAGACATGATGAGGGACCACATACTTCTAGTGCAATTGTTTAACTCTCTCCACATTGCCTTACCCAACATTTTTAAGGCTTTTTTCTATATCCATGGATATATTCATTCAATAATACCATAATACTTAATTTTGACAGTTTTGAAAACTTAAACCTTCCGACATTCCTGAAAGAGGGTGTTTTTTGTTTTTTTTTTTTGGTCCAGCCAACTCAGAAGACAGGTTTCTAATTAGGTATGACTAAGGACTGTCTTTGGAAACACAAAATCACACACAATCACAGAATGGAAGGGACCTCTGGAGACGATCTAATCCAACCCCTCTGCTCAAGCAGGGTCACCTAAAGCACCTTTCCCAGGAACCTGTCCAAATGGCTTTTGAGTATCTTCTAGGATGGAGACTCTACAACCTCTCTGGGCAACCTGTTCCAGTGCTCAGTCACCCTCACAGTAAAGAAGTTTTTCCCCATATCTTCTTCTCTCATAGAAGTTGGACTCTTCTGACACATCACACCTGAGCAACCTGATCTGGCTTTGAAGATAGGCCTGCTCCAAACAGGAGGCTGGATTAGAGATCTCCAGAGGTCCCTTCCTAGCACAGAAAACTTTCTATGACCCTAGGACCTCAATCAGAGGGAAATCTGTGATGCAGACATAGACACAGTCCTGAAGAGGCTCTTTGACCAAAAGCAGTAAGGACAGAGGACTATCACAGCCTATTGTACCTGTCAGCACATGGGGCTACTTTAGAGGAGGAGACTCACAACCAGAGGAATTTTAAACCAATCATCAACAGTACTTTTATCACATACAACACTGCTTAGAAAAGTTTTTTCTCTGATTTTTTTTCTCTCTGTATTCCTCAAACAAAAACCTGCAATTTAAAACACATCAGCAATTTGGAGATTCAATGTTAGAGAGACACCAAAGATTCAGGGGGACACCTCTGTGCTTCTTATTTCAGGTGTCTCTGGATGATTTTGCTTTTGACCGAAGGGGCAGGTAAAAGACATTTGATCATTTGCCCCTCAAAATACTGCAGTCTTCAGAAACCCTCCACAAACAAAGTCCATCATGTGAATTTTGTGAGACTGCAAGACAAGGAGGAAGAGCTGGGACAGACAGTAATACATATGACATTGTGGCTGATACCTGGATCATGGCACCTAGGATCTTCCGTGCCTCCTGGTAGATCTTCTCTCCATTCCAACGGGGATTTAATCTCTTCAGCCCTCTAGCCAAGCGGTTGTGCTCCCGCACAAAAAGTGTGTGCATGGACACCAGCTCCAGCATCTCGTTTGCTCGAGAATCACCTAGAAGTATCACAAGTGAGAATATTTGTACTGACAGTTAGCTGTGTGTGCTTGGCTGCTTTACACTGGGAGCAGGCAAATGTCACACTTGGGAACAATACACAGAGAAAATTTAGATGTATTGATGTCTTCATCATGAAGCAGATGGGTAAGAAACACACAGTAGTAGAAGGAAAACTGCATCTGGGCCCAGAGGTTTGGAGAGCTCTAGCAGAAAGCCTTATCCCCATTGAAGCAGCAAAAGCAGAGACTCCACCACCATTATGTTCAGCCTTAGAAAGAGACATGACCTAGAAATGGGGGAGTGTGTTAAAAAGGAGCTACTAGAGGTGATTTAAGGCATTAAATACCAGTAGGCTTCCTCCAGGCCCCCATATTAGAGACACAGTCTCACAGCTGAAGAGAGCAATGAGAGTGGGCAAAGGGAAATTGGAATGACTAAAGGAGTGAGAAGGCATCCCTAAACCGACTGAAACTATGGCCAAAGCAAGCAGACAGGATCAAGTGCTCTGGTAAGTAAATGATGAGTCACACACAGTGTGTCCAACCTTGGAGGAATAAATTACAAAAGGTAGCACAAAGAAATATTAATCCCCTCTTCAAACATCTAGAGCAGGAAACCTGAGAGCAAGCAGGTGATGAGAGTAGGAAGAGGCACCTGGAGAAGATAATGCCATACTCAAAGCAAGGATTTGCTCCTGCCTTCAGCACAGCAAAACTTGGGAGGTTCCCATGCCAGAGTCTTTTCATGAACCATCGAAGACTCTGTCTCAAAGCTCCTGTAAGAGACTGTGGAATAACAGACAAAACAAGCGCCAGAAAGTTGCCATGAGTGGAGAGCATCCACCCAGGGCTTCCAAAGGAACTTGAGTATGAAATCACTGAACCCTGCTAGGCAGCTGCACACTTAAAATTTCATCAGTACTCAAGGACTGGAAAAGTCACAAATATGGCACTGAATTTTGAAAATGGTTTGCAGGGGGATGCAAAGTGCTGCAGAGTAAGCCTAAAATCTTCACTAGAAATTCACTGATGGCTATGTAACCAGCAACATGACATAGAAACTGCTTAGGCAGCTCCTGAGCTGCAAAGTACTGGAGGCAGGGAGACTGTCCCAGGAATCATCCAACATGCCTGCTTGTTTTTCTGTTCCTCACCAGGCATCCACCTTTGGCCATGATTCCTGCAGGATCCTCATTGAGGAAAGACCTGCACAGAACTGGAGAAGCAACTGAAGACATGGAGCAATGGATGGGAAAACAGATATATCTGAGAGATAGAAGGAAATATAAAACATCAAGAGCTTAAAATGAGGGAACTGGAGGATGGCACCAAACAGAGCTATTCTGCTGGTCCCACTGCCAGTCCCTGATGGTATCCAAGGACCCAGAGGATTCCATCCAGAGAAGCTTGGGCCAGACTTGGGGCACCAAGGGAATAGAAATCAGCTCCACAGCTGAGGAGATCTGTTATACCTTCAAGCTTTCTCCTCCAGTGCCATGAGCAGCCCAGTGCGACCAGAGCCAGGAGGAGGCTAGCAAGAAGGTCCTGCTGACAAAAAAAAAGACCAAGGAGTGAGACGCTAATTCACAAGATGCAATCAGAAACATTCCTCTTTCTGGCCCCAAAGGCTTGTGGCAGCATAATGGTCCTCACTGGCAGGTGCCAAGGAGAAGGGAGCAATGCTGAGAGCTTTGGGAATCAGGTGATTTTGGCCCCCACGCACTGAGGAGATGAGAAGACAGCAAACAGCAGCAGGTGGGAAAGTGGTGGTGGCTGTGCAGTATTTTGACTGGAGTGGGGGGCATGGTTTTGAGAAGCTCTGTGCAGGACAGAAGGAGTTAACTTGGAAAGAAGAGGTGGTCAAGAGGATGCCAGAAGTCTGACAGAGGATAAAGATGTCCTGGGAGACTGCGCTGACAAATAGAGCAGGAGGCCATCTCAATGTGTTAAAGGCCTGTGCTTGTGTTTCGGCTGGAGTGCAGAAGTGGTGCAGCCCCAGCACTCTCGGTGATGGGGGCACATCTTAAAAGGTCACCTTAGTCTGCAGCTTGTTTCATTCTTGGTCCAGCTAGGACCTGAGATCCTCTCACAGTACAGTAGAAACAGAAAAGTACAGCAGCACAGGCAAATGCTTCATAGCAGTGACCCAGCTCAGCACGAACACACCTGCGCCTGTTTTGAAGGGAGAGAGAGAGCCGCCAAATGACAAGCACAGACAAGCCAGCACCTTCAGGCTAGTCTGCTATTGCTGCATTCGCTCAGCTCCATCCACGAGCCTTATCTGATACTGGTTCCCAGTGCCCCTTTGGCAGCACCATGTGCTTACTAGGTCCTACTCAAGGGCTTCTGAGCACACCTGGAACAGTTTCACTCCAGGCACATGGTCACAAAAAAGACTCAGATGAGAAGAACTCTCTTGTACCTAGAGTTTGCCTAGAACAGCCTGTTTAAGTCTTTCATGATGTTTTGCTATGCCTCATTTTCTACTTAAATTAGAAAAACAAGCAATCAAAGAAATAAAATAAAGCTAGTGGAGTTGTGCACTCTAGATTTCAGTGTTAGGGAGCTTCCGGATGCCATCACTCAACTTACCTGCAATAAAGCATGGGATTTTATCTCTCTTGCTGACCATAAGACAGGGGTCCTTCCGCATATTGTCAAAGGGCATAAAAGACATCCCTCTGTCAGTGAAATTCTTATTAACAGCCATCAAGCCCAGCTGGTTGGTCCGGTCCCTCAATCTGTTGGCCAAAGGTGCTTCACTGCCATATACCATACTAGCATCAAGAAAGGATGTGAGTGCGTTGATCTGATCTCGAATTGCTTTGCCTCCATCACAAGCAGGAGCTGAGCGGAAAAACGGAATACAGTCTTTTGTGTTTTTAATTCGTGGGTCATTGGGTGGGATCTGCAAAAAGGTAAAAGAATAATTCATCACCACTTCAGAGATGCATAAACTCTGCACTGATATTACAGTGATAAGAAAAGCCAGGCAGGAACCATTTCAGAGATATTTCCCATGGTAGATAGTGTGGAGATCAGTCATAAATCCCAGATATGAAGGGTAACATTCACAGCAGAGATGCTGTTTTGGAAACCCAAGTCCCAAATACCCATGAAAGCCTGGAGATGCCTACATTTCCCTAAAGAAAGTCCTATGGCTACTTTTTCCTCTAGATATGTACATATCTGATTGAATCTTGCAAGCCCAAGTGCTCCTTTCCCACACTGGAGTTTAGTGTCCATATCTACACTGCGGACAGCTGTCTGCAAATTGTGACCCTGGCTGTATTCTTAAGTACACTTTGGGCACTCAGGTGATGCCCCATCCCTTCACAGTTTTCTTTGGAAGGAAATACAGTTTCTTGAGGGGGCAAGAGCTACAGTACATGTTCAAAAGTTCTTGGCAGGAGAGCAGGGCTGCAGGGTGGACCATGCCTCTGACTGCAGTGTAGACAGGGCCCAAAGTTCGCAGTGTAGTGTTTCCCCTGCTGTCTACCTGCTGGATTGTTTTCTGAGCATGTCTAAGCCCACCCAGATATGGGCAGAAGGGGATCTGGTGCCTATCTTCCCCCAATACATTGGCTCACAAATGGATGATCAAGATTCAGAGCAGATTTGGAGCACAGCTCTCCCGCCATTGGAGAGTACACTAAGTGCTGAATACTTCACATTCCCTGGATTAGGGCTCAGTCTTTCCTGTCTGAGTAGGTCAACTCTGTGTACATTATTAAGCATTTATCAAAGCGGAGACTGTAATGTGACTGTAATGCTTTCCAGATGAATGCCTTAGCCATTCATGAGAGTGACTCTACTTCCTCACCCCATGCGACATTTAACCATTAAATGAGCATGTATTTTCTGTTAATGGGGCATTGACGCCCATCAGCCCCTGCCTCGGACACACTCACTATAACCGTCACACCATCCATGTTGCCATTGCACTATACCTCCAGAGAAAAACCATAACATTGAAGGAGATGGGGCTCATGGTTGGAAGTGGGGGAAATACAGGCTGTGACTGTGCCTGATATGCCAGGGCAGCCCCTTGGGCCCAGCACTGCCACCTCAGAGGCAGCAGTCTGACCCCCCTGGCCTGCTCTGGGAGGCTTTCCTTCTGTGGGCAGGGATACAGCAGGGAGCTGGGTGCACAGGCTGGAGCCCTGGGGAGCACGCTCTCCTGTGGCATGCAAGGAGGACCTCAGCCAGCACTCTCCGCTGCCAGGTCATGTCCATGCCCCATTGCAGACAAAACAGCCCCAGCTGGAGAACTGCTAAATTGGAGACACTGCCGTCTAAGAGACTTGACTTGGAGAAAAGATTTCTCGTAAAGGGGCAGTTGAATCCAGTGGACAGAGACATGGCCTATGCAAAACTTATCAGACTAGGTGCTCACAGTAAATTCTTCTCCCTTTTAAATTTCACCCATCTTAGGCACAGGGAGAGTCACTCTCAGCTAGCGAATGGGTGCCCTCCCCCACTTCCCTGAAAGAAGCCAGCTGACTGTACCTTGATGGGAAAGCAGGGGGGTTGTTTGGCACAACTGGTCTCACAGTCCACCTTGCCACTGAAGGAAACTCTAGCAGGAGTGTGGGGACTGAAAGACAGATCGTGGTCAATAAATTGGCCCCACTGCATGAACATGAGTGATCTCTGCTGGTCCAGCTTGAGCTGCTCAGGGGGGAAACGAACAATCTCGTTTGACACTTTTCGAACCTGCAAGGGATTAAGGCAGAACATGTGTATTAGGAAATGACCATAAGAATGAGTGCATCAGTTCTTGGGGGTCATCAGCAAAAATTCATGCAATGTGAGTTCCTCTTAAACAGAAAAAGCCAAGCCTTTGTCCAAGTTGGAAGGCACTGCTGGGTGCTCCTTTTGTCGAGCATTTTACTGTTCCTGTTGCCGACTAGGTCTCTTAGCCTCTAGCATGAGCCAAGCGCATCCCTTCATGGATGTATGGAAGCAGTTAAGCAAGAGCCACTACTGAATAGACCAGAAAATGGGGGCAAAAGATTTTAAAATACTGTTTTGAAATAGCAGTGTAAAAAAAAAAAAAAAAAAAAAAAAAAGGTCGGTGGGAATTTCTGAAGGTTTTCTCAGTAAATTCCCTCTACTAACTTCCTCTAGTTAGAATTCTTCACAGTGCAAATTCCTCTTGTTAAGCTACACTCTTTTCATAGGCAGGATGTTCTCTGAAGTCCCTTCTCTTCTTGTTCATCCCCCATCCACTATAATTCTTCCACCAGTTCTTTCTTCAGTTACCACTACAGAAGAAGTGGTCAAAACTCTGCTCGAGCCATGCTATTGTACTGTATAACAGAGTTTAAAACTGCAATGAAAGCATGAGCAGAAGGCACCTAACATTGAAAATCTCAGTGCTCCTTGTTATAGCTCTCCTCGCACCGAGCTCAAGTGATCAGAAGCCACCTCAGTGTCTCTTCTGCCCTCCAAGCACTACAGAAGCTGTACGCCTACACCCACAGACCATGCACACCTGTGGACCCCCACACAGAGTTTCTAGCTAGATATTCTTTGATTTGTGACAAGTGAAGTCACTTGTTCTGTTTATCCTCTAGGATGTTGCTTTTCAGGGGATGATTTACCAACTTCCACAAACCAGATCAAAAAAGATGAGTTAAGACAAGATAAGTTGGCTTAAATGCACTTGATTTAAAAGAATGCATCATCTGTCTTTGTCCTGTGGTTCTGAAGTAATTAATTTTCCTTTGCTTCATCTGCAAGCATGGGAAGTTAGAATGTATTTCTATTAAATCACAGTGAAGATTCACATATGATCAAATGACACCTAAAGATAGAGTTTTCAGCTTCCTGCCTGCTGATCCCCACCATGCTAGTTGGTGGACTTACATTTGAGACCTGTGATATCTCCAAGCACTGAGAATCCCTAAACGCTGTTACTGTATTTTCGGACGAATGTTAGAAATATTACCAATGGGAAAGGGAATCCAGAGAAACGCTTTCTTTCTGTCCACCCATGGGGGAGTGACACACCATCCTCATATTCTGCTGGCAACCATCTGACAAGGGCTCTGTTTGAAGCTCCTAGTGATGGGTTTCTCCTGTGCAAGTGAATGAAAGAGCAGCAAACTATTAGTAGCATTAGGATCGTGGTAGTGCCAAGAGCTCATGAGTTGTGACCCAGCAAGTTCCTCCATGTGATACTGTTATGCTGTGCAGACAGACACCACATAGGGTCTTCCCACAGGGTGATGGAGTTCATCTTTACCTGGTGCTTGAAGTGAGTACAGGAGTGCCTTTGAGGCCTAATCCAGCCCAGCAAATACGTTCACATTTCCGAATGACTCATACTCCCTCAAATGAAGCAGCGAAACCAGAGGGACAGCTAAGCCCAAGAGGAACAAAATCGCAATCTGAGTCCTGCTGTACCTAACTAGTAAGTGCCTGATCCCTAAATAAGGATGGAGAAAGCTGGAAACCTTGGAAAGGGATGACACAGCTATGTACAATAGCAGGGGAGATGCGGGAGCCCTGTGGTGCAACCAGTTTGGTGTTGCCAACTTCCAACAATAAGCCTCAGGCTTAATAATAATAATAATAATATACACCAGGCCTCAGTAGATGCTAGGCCTTGCCTGGGCTTGCCTAGTCTTGAACATATCTGAGCTTGACTTCACCTATAGCTAAAAATTATTTGAGAACCTTTTGCTTTGCTTGCAACTTTCTCTAGGATCAGATGACTATTGCCTTGGCTGTAGCAGCAAAATCAGCCAACGGTCAGTGTCTGTTACTTGCCCTGTGATCTTGAGCTTGTTGTAATTATATTATTACCTTACTCATTTTAGTTTTTTAAGTTTTGCCTAGCTATGTGCAAATGGATGGTTCTCCTTTTAAAAGACATAATACGTGGAGAAGGGCTAACCTAAGTAAACAGGGTAACTAGCCCTTGTAGACCAATAGTATAGGTCTACTAAAGACTGCAAAAGTATATCAGATTATATCAAAGAGTATAACATAAGTGGCATTGAAACATATAAAAATAATCTCAAGGGAAATCAGCACCAAGGAGGAAGAAACCCTCACCGTTGTACTTCTCCCTGACAAGAACTGTGGATTCTGGCAACTCACTGAATCATCCTACCTGAGGAAGAAGGGCCCTCATAACATCAGAGAAAAGGAGGAGAGACTTGTGCCTATTGATTTTACTGAATTACCAATGATCTTAACGGAAATTGGGTGATTTGCATTGTGAGTGTTATTGTGTTGAAACTGGACTAAGAATAAGTAGTTGTTATATATTGATTAGACTTTTAAAGCCCTAGTTAGACTACTAATAAATTTTGATCTCGGGGTACATGTATACAGTGTGTTCTCTAATTGCCCATAATGCCTGTGGATGTAGCACTGCCTATGGCCAAGCAATGGAGGGACACAGCACACCAGGGCTTCACGGTTTGGCTCAGGTCTGACAGATCCGTCCCTGTCCCAGAAACCAGACTCCCCCCTCCTAAATGAAGCCACCACTTTCTGAAAAGTGAAGGAGGCAGGTAGCTCTCTCCTCCCTTCTTTTACAGAAACCTGAAAGCTAAAGCATCCTCTAGGCAGACAAACCTGACTGAACTCCTTCCTCTGCCTGAGGTGCTTTATGGCCACATGTCCCAGGAGATGCTCTACCTTGGTGACTGCGGAGGGATGGGCTCCTATACTGTCCCTTTGAAACCGCTCCACTGTTTAGCACAGTTTCCCCTTCATTATGCAAAGAAAGCTCTGGATACAAAGAGAAATAACATTTTATATCCTGCCTTACAGTCCTGCCCCCCATTTGTCTAACCAAGGGACATGGACAAGGTGCTCCCTCCCAGCCTGTGGGCCCAGATTTCTTCCTGGGCACAGGCGGCACAGTGTGGGGCATGGAGCCAGACCAGATCATGCCGCAGTACAGAGCTGGGATGAAGCCAGGTCACATACCAACCTGGGAAGCTAGGAAGCACTTTGATGCCTTGCAAGGGGCAGAGCCAGACAAAACCAGGAGAAAGCAGAAAAATGCAGCCTGGTGACAGAGGCTCTGGGCTGGAGGGTCAGTCACCAATATAGATTTGTTTGCATTTTGGCCAAAGAGCTAGTTCATGTACAACACCACAAGCCCTTGAAGTGAGACTGGAATTAAAATCTCCACATGCCTAGGAAACAATATAGTGGGTTGTAAAACCCTAAGGAAGGCATCCTATATGGATCATCCTGACGGATATAGGTCTTGATCTACTGAGAGAGGAACCAATTATCCATCCTCTGTTGGCACAGCCCCTCACCTGTTGTTGCACTCGCCAGTGATCGTTCGGTAACGGGAAGCAGATTCGCAGTTTATTTTCTTATTTTGCTGGTCACATCCAGTTGCCTTGAAAATCATCCCCAGCTGAGCTGGTGTGAGCATGTCTGTGAGATAACAATAAGAAGTGAACATACTGGTTCTGCTGGGTAGGGGTGCCTCCCAGGCTCAGGAAAAAGATTCCCTTCTTGTAACCTTGATTTGGTTTCCTATCATAGTATCATCCTGTACAGGAAGAATGCAAGAGACTGTCTTTTAAGGTCATCCTGCTCAGACACGTCTGTGCTGAGGATGTTCTCCAGAGCAGCAGAGCTCTCTTTTTGGTTTGGAATGGCATCAAAAACCACAATGCTGTGTTCAAATCTTAAATATAAGTACGTGTTAAGAATGGGCAGAAGGGGAATTATTTTCTGGCATTAACAATCTTTTTCTCTTCCTCTCCCCTCCCCTTTATCTTCACCATAAATTGCTAAAAGCTACAGTTATCCCAGTGATCTGTTAAAAGTTTCTTTCCCTATGGAAACAGCCACCAGTCTGCACCACTGCTGCTGAGTACACATTCAGAGAGAGGACTGCTGTCCGGAGAAGAACCGATCAGACTGCTGGACGCCACAAGGGGACACTGGCTTTGCATTTCCACTGTGAAGATTCCCCTAGAAATGGGAGGTAAGTGGCTGACATTAACCAATGAAGCCTTCTTGGCCATTGCTGCTAGCTCACTACAGTCTTTCAGAGGTTTCTTAGCCACTACTGCCACCAACAGTTTCATCGATGTTTTTTAGGAAGCAGCTGCTGCCTCCTGTGCAGATGCCCACTGATGAGAGGTCACAGACGTGTGGCCAGGTGAGCTTGTCCCTCTGAACAGTACTGAGGGGCAGAGCTCTGACTTCAGAGAGGCAGGAGCTGGGCACGCTCAACCTGTGCCTCTTGGATGGATGGCCACCCTTGCACGGCCCTCTTGCCTGCGAGTGCCAGATGGACATTAGCACACAGCAGCTGCTCGCAGAGCACGTATGATATCCAGAGGGAGGAAGGAGCCTGAGGAGGGCAAACGAGTTGTCAGTCCCTCACAGTAACTGTGAAGCAGCCATCTCTGACTCATGCTCTAGAGGAGGCACAGCAAGACCTGTTTCCCCTCTGGTAACAGTGCTATCAGAGGAGTGGAGCTCCCCAGGGAAAACCCAACCCCAGCCCTGCCTCCCTTTTTCCCTCACACCCTGTGTGGAGTGATGCCAGGGCTTCGGGTCTTGGCCTGCCAATGCTTTGCCTTAATGCCAGGGATCCCCATGAGTTCATTAATGTATGGCAAGAGCCCTCCCTGTTCCTCCCTGGACTGTTTCTCTAACTGCCCCTAACTTGCCTTCCGCTCTTAGCAAACAGGTTTTGCTGGTAGGTCGGGACCTCCACATCATGGAGGAGGTTGTTCCTCAGCACAGCAACAAGAGGCTTCACTCTGCAGTCAGATGGGAGGGATTTGAGAAGTGACCCAGAATAACCCCCCTTTTACTCCTTCCTCCCAGGTCCCACGAAGACCTGTTGACCAAGCCCCACATCTTCATGAAAGAGCACTGCTCTGCCTTCCTCCTAGCAAAGTGACATCCCTACCTGTGACATTGAAATCCCCCTTCAGAGTCCATCGCAGCTTCTCCTTGAGGAGGGTCAGGGTGGTTTCCATGTAATCTGCAGCCCGAACTGCAGCCCGAGTCCCTGCCACTGGCTGTTTGAAATATCCCAGGAGCTCTATTGGGGTCAAGGCATTGTTCTGCAAGTTCTTCTTTATGCTACAAGGTGGAGGGGAGGGGGGAAGGGGAGGAGGAAAAAAAAAAACGCATCTTCTGCAGAACTGCACTGGGGCAAACCCAAGAGTCCTGCAGGTTACCCATCTGATTCTCAGGCACCTCAGCTCACCACCTGGCATGTTAGTCTGAACTGCCAAAAAAGGCAGGGTCAGTCTAACACCCTGCACTTGGAGAGGTCAGGGCTGTTCCTGCCACTCTTGGCAGAGGAGCAGGGTGGGTAACATGAAGGAAATCTCTTAAATGACAGAGCTCCACCTTCCAGAAGACAAACATCAGAGCTCTTAGGTCTTTACATCCTTGAGGCAATCAAACATCAGTCAACTATTCCCTAACACCAGTGGATGCCTGTCTCCATCCAAAGGTCCACAAGGTCCCGAACATCTCCAAGTCATCCTGTCTTAATGCTGCTGGAGTAGTTGGAGCCCTGAGCCCAGAAAAGCTTTTAAACAAGGGCTTCCATAAGCCAGCAAGTGACTTCAGAAGACAGCTACTGATGGAGGCTGTGCATGAGCTGGGAGGAAGCTGTACACCCTCAAACTATTGGCGTCAAAAGCAGGGCTCTCCTGTCAGACCCCCAAAATACCCTCACTATGACCTACAGCAGTTCACTCCCTCCGTAGCTGGTGAACAACTGGAATGCAGTAGGGGCTCCCCTCCTCCTCAGGATATCCATAAGGGATGAAACAGAGCCAAGTGATACTGAGCTGGGAGGGACAGCAGGTATGCAGAAGACAAGAGTCCCAGCTCAAAATAACCCCACAGACTGAAGACATGATGTAAAAATAGGAGGAAGCCAATAGGCACCAGGCGGCACTATAAGCTGCATGACTGTGACTAGCAAAGCCCTGTGTGGTTACTCACCAGAGGATCTGTAGATGAGAGTGGGCTGCAAAGGATGGGTAGGAAAATCAGAAGTCGTATATGAAAGGGAGACTGGACACCCACCAGCAGTGAAAGATTATGGCACCTCCAAAACGTGACAGAGTAGCCCAGGCCATCGACAGGTCTCATAAGCATGAGAAGGCATTATGAAAGTTGTCTGTCCCAAGTGTGTGGCCCACAGGGCTGCATCTATCCGGAGGAGTGGCACTAAGTGCATTTTGGGATCTTTTTCTAGTTGCAGCCTGAAGTATAATAACACCCTTGGACTTTCCAGCTGGGCAAAATGCCGGGTTGCAGCCCATCATGTTCATGGAGAACCTTGCACCTTCACATGCTATACTGGAGTTAGGAGGAAGAGCCAACTGTTCTGTAGCTAAAGGACTGCAAGGCACAGTAGCACCCACTCACAGTGAGAGCATGCAGCATATTCAAGCAGCTAAGCCCAGACCCCACTCTCACCTGTCACGTGTGCGCTTGTAGGCTGAATTCACTAGCTGCTTCGCTTCATTGACACTGCTCAGGAGTGATGCATCTGACAGTTCCTCTAAGAGATCTCATCAAAGGAAAGAAAAGGGCAGAGATGAGAATGCTGTCTTCCACCCTGCTCACTTCAGAGGTCAGAGCTTCCCTGTGCTGAGGCTGCTTACTCTGACAGCCCTCTGTGCCTCCAGCATCCAGGGATACAGGCACTGCAGTGCTGGAAGTAACTGTCACCACTCTCTCCACTTCCTATCAGGCCCTGCTCAATCTCATGAAACCAGAAGGAGATATACATATACATATGTATATATATATTTCTCAGGGGAGTCAGTGAGAGTCACTCTTGGGCATGGAAATGGTATCTCCATCAGCAGAGGCTTCACATAGCCTCCATGAAAGATGCAGGCATGATCTGTCCTGCCTACTCCTGCCTTACAGGGAAGTATTTGATATTTCTTTAAGATATTTTGCAGCCCAATGAATGTGATTCTTCTTATTTCTATGACTCCAGCAATAACTAACTGTGGAGGACCTGTGCAAAAATCAAGATATTGCTGGCTGCCATGATGAACAACAGGGCAGTGAGCTCTCTTGTCTTCTGGTTTTTCTCATCATTGTCTTTGTCCCCACCCTTTTTCTTCTAGCCTGGTTGTATCCACATTTGATGATATGTATATGCTGAATTTGGCTGCTTCCTCTTGGCACCAACTAGCCAAAGCAGTAGCTCATATATCTCCCTTACACCACAAAGCAGAAGGATTTCCCCACTGCTTTCCCCAGTCTGTCTGTCTATAAATGTTCTGCAACCCCCAGCCCTTCTGCCACTCTCACTGCTTTTCCTCCTACATTGGGGAGCTCCTGAAAATGAATGAGAAGCACAAGGACTGTGTCCCTGTAATCTGATATCTGTGGGTAACAGAACTGGAGAGGACAACCATTGTTGTGCTGCTCTAAGTGAGAGTGTTTTCCTCTAGCTTCTAGGGAAGGAGAAAACTTCAGAAAACAACACAAATGGGAAAAAATATCCAGATTCTTCCCAGAGTCTTTAAAATATCTTCCTGGATCAACTTAGAGTTCACGTCTTTGACAATTATGGTAGGAATACTAATTGTCTGAACCAATATTTGAGACAAATGAAAGGTCAGGCATGTGGTTTCTGTAAGGATTTTAAATGATAAATTAACAATCAGAGTTCTCTGTAGATTTTAGAGGAGTAATGCAAGGCTGGAAGAGTGCCAGGCAACTGCCCCATGCCTAAACATCAGAGCTCTTGGTAGCTCTGCTTCATCAATTACTATGGCAGCAGAAATGAGTTCACTTCAAAAAGAGACACTAATTCATTCCATGCTTTGAGAGTGAGAATCAGCTCCCACAGCAAGCGAGGAGTTCAAATTCCAGCCTCCATAAAAACATAACATGAATGTGATAATGGAGGTACCTGCTATCAGCATTGTAGCCCAGGCAGAGTTGAGCCATGCTCACCCAGGAGGGACTCGTGCTCTGTTTTGCATGGCATGCATGGTGGGAGGACAGCTGTGCTGTGGGGACAAGAGCTATTCTGAGAACTAACCTCTCCCTTAATGTGATTTTAAGAAACCAGATGATAGGAAATTAACTGATAAAAACCTGAAATAGTCAGGATTGCTAATGCAGTAGATACAAACTGTACATGAGGCTACATTCCTGATATCTCTTTGGGTCTTAGCTGTTTACAAGAGAGTAATTCAGGTTCTGTTAAACTAAACTTTATTCTTTTTCCTACTCGGAACATAAAAGCCTCTGATCTGTTAAACCTGAGAAAGGTTCAATACCATATGAAGATGATACAGATGCTTGGAACAGGCTGAGGGTCACCAACAACCCCAGAAAGAGGATTTCTGCCTTCATCCCTGAAAAAAAATGCAAGAAGTGAAGAAGACCAAGAAGTCATGGATTTCACCATGCATTGAAAATGTCAGTCTCCACACTGCTGATGGCATGTCTTAAGGGAGCCCATAGCTCTAACCAAGGTGTCTTCTTCCCAGTGCAATGCTCCCTGAGAGCAAGTGTGCTGCCAGGGAAATCCTTGCAATGATATGGTGACTATGGTGGATAATGGTGAATTGGCCTGTGCCCAGTGAGATGTGTGGGAGTCTGGAGTCTCCCCACTAATCCAGCAGCATCACATCGTGAGCCAGCCTGCGCCCAGCCAGTGTTTCAAACCTGCAGTATGGATGCATGGGTCAGAGGATCGGGCAAGAGCTTTTAAATTACACATTCTCCACAGGATACAAGCTATGGGGCCCCAGGAGCTCACCTTGTGTCTTTGCCGAACCACAGAGAGGATTCCCTGCCCAAGGCAGCTGGATAATTCAACAACTGTATTTTTAGAATTCACTCGAATCTTCTGGAGCAGGTGGAGGAGGCTGGCAAAAAGAAAGGGAGCTGCCTCCTATTTCAGGGGATTTCTTCACTATCCAAGGGCCCTCAGATACTGTTGGGAATGCACTGTTTTGGGGCAACATCTTCTGTGGGGGCAACACAAAAAAGGTGAACTCACCTGTCTGAGAGTCGAGATGCAGCAAATGTGGTAGCACCTGAATAAGGGGCAAGGCAGAGCTGTTCACAGGTGTTCACCCTTGCTCTTGTGCCACCGTGCCACGTCCTGCTGCCTGGCTCCAATATAAGCAGTAGCTGCAAGGAAGGAAGGGGAGGCAGGCACTGGTGCCAAGCAGAGACACAGCAAGGGTTTGTGAAATGCAGTGAGTGCAGAGGTTCCCAGGTTTCTAGAAGCAACCATCACTGCAACCTCCTTGCCATCCTGGACAGTCTTCTCCCAGCCCATGCACCTGGAAACCCTGCCCAGTCCCAGCTCTCCTCCCCATGCTGATGGGCCTCACCTTGGAGACCATCGATCTCCATGGCATCTTAGGAGAAGTCCATCACCCAGATACTCAGTGAATGCTTTTATTAAGAGTAATGTCCCTGCAGGCAGCCCTCCTGGGCAGCTGAGGGAAGGACATGCTGTCGCCTCAGCAGGCGGTTGGTTTGTCAGTGAGCCCAGGCAGCTACCTGTCCATGCAGTGAGAGCCCATGCATGGGTTTAGGAGAGCTGCTACCAGTGATTTGGCTGGATGGGAAGAGGGGTCAGCCAGAGAAGCCTGAGAGGTTCTCCACATGCAGATAATTGAGCTGTTTTTGCCTAAAGCTGACCTTACTCAGGCCCTACTCATTCACCTCCAATGTGGAACAAGGCCACTCCAAAGCAAATCTCTATCAGGAACAGTGCCCAGGCTGTGGACTGTGCCAGCAGAGCATCATTTAGCACCCACCATGGAGCAGTAGGCAAAGATAACACAAGATTCTCCCTGTGGAGGAGTCCTCAGCAACAACAGCAATGCAGTCCAGCCAGATCCTCACTATGCTCCAGCTGGCCCTTACTGCTATAGCAAAGAACAGCTCTGTTAGCCCTAGAGCAAGGTGGAGGAGGCCGTCACACAAACAATGGGAAGCACAGACCTCACCCAGACACACACAGCCCCGGCTCCCTCCACTCACAGTACAGAAGCAAGTGCTCCATGAAAGCAAAAGCAAGCATGAAACAGGCCATACTCTCACCTGCAATCTTCTGCTGTCCTCATCACAGCCCCCTTGTGCCTGCACCTTTATGTGCAGCAGGCTGACCCACACTTGCTGTGGGAACTCCCCCTTCTGCAAGTGGGTGAGGCCAAAGAAGCAAGGCAGTGCCCTCTTCCCGAGCAAAGGAGGTCCAGGATCAGCTGCACTCTTGATGTTCAGGTTATTCTTTCTGTACTTGAGAGGCAGGACTTTTCAACACTACCTGACTTAAACACTTGCCATGTTACAACTGTGCTAATCATTCAGGGAAAAGGGATACTGGTGAAACAAGAAAATGATGTGCTTGAATAAGCTGGTGTCCAGAGAAGCAAGGGAATTCCTCAGCTCACCTCTAACTGGGACTCCTGCTTATTGCAATTGTGTTTTTCCTTCTGTAATATAAACTTCTTGAGTTAGCAGCACAAGTAGGCTGAGAGCACTCAGTTCTCTACTGGTATTCACCAGGGATAGGTTAAACAAATACTTGTTAGCTGAACCCTTCCCTGCATGCTGAATTCTAGGAACTGCGTTGGTAGTACAGCATCTCTGGCAGCCACTCTGAAAGTGTCTGTGTTCCCAAAGCTCACTTACAGGTGGAGCCATACCCCTTTAAAGCAATGTATTAGTACTTTACTGTTTTAAAGAAACTGCATATTCCCACAGGGACAAAATCTGCAATGAGTCACAGGTGAGGCTGCCTCTGGAGTATGTGTCCTGTTTGCAGCCCCCCAGTCCAAGAAAGATATTGACAAGCTAGAGTGAACCCAGTTAGAGCACATGACATTTAAGAAGAGGCTGAGAAAGCTGGATTTATTCAGACTGGAGAAGAAAGGGTTTGGGGGAATCTAATTATTGGCTTCAGCTATCTCATGGAAGGGTAATAGAACAGACAGAGATAGAGCCTTTTCAGAGGTGCACAGTGAAAGGATGAAAGGCAATGAGCACAAGCTGCTGCAAGGGAAATTCCCATTAGACTTAAGAAAAACACCTGTGACAGTGGTGGAGCCCTGGGACAGGGCCCAGGGAGGTGGTAGGATCTCTATCCTTGGAGATTTTCAACACTCACATGGGCAAGGTCCTAAGCAGCCTCACCTGGCCTTGGAGTTAGCCCTAGTCTGGGCAGGGTCTGGACCAGAGGCTGAAGAGGTTCCCTCACCCTGCACTTTTCTGTCATTCTGTGAGCTCAGCTTATTTGAACAGAGAAGCAGAAGTCTGCTCTCTGAGCCACCACCATCACCACCTGCTTGCACAACAGCAAGCACAGTACTGTTCTTGTGCAAAGGGGCAGAGCTGGCAGATTTTCAAAGTCATTATCTGTGTACTTCCTCTGCTGTATCATGCAGTTCACCAGTTAGAAGAGGATAAGGATTTTTAAAATGCTAATGAGACAGTTAGTGCATATCTGTGCTGATAACTGCATTTCACAATTAGGAACTTACTTAATTGCTCTCAAAGCTGCTTCAGGAAACATGAAAGCGGTAGGTTTTGAGAGTTGCTTTGTCTCTTGAAAGTTCATTTTCCATGAAGATGGCTCCTCAGACTCACTCCCAGATAACAGCATATGGGAAAAGCCCTGTATCTGGTGGAGTTCAGGGTCCTGTGAGGAGGGAGCAGGGCAAAGAACAGGATCACAATCTTGGACTTCAGGAGAGCAGACTTTGGCCTCTTCAGGGACCTGCTTAGAAGAATCCCATGGGATAAGGTTCTAGAGGGAAGGGGGGGGTCGAAGAAAAATGGTTGATATTCAAGGATCATCTCCTCCAAGCTCAAGACCAGTGCATCCCAATGAGCAGAAAGTCAAGCAAAGGGAGCAGGAGCTCTGCAGAGATGAACAGGGAGCTCCTGGCAAAACTCAGACTTAAGAAGGAAGTGTACAGAAGGTGCAAGCAGGGAGACGTAACCTGGGAGGAATATAGGGATGTTGTCTGAATATGCAGCAATGGGGCTAGGAAGGCCAAGGCCCATCTGAAGTTTTATCTGGCAAGGGATGTCAAGGACAACAATGAAAAGGTTTCTGTAAGTACATCAGTAGCAAAAGGAAGACTAGGGGAAATGTGGGCCCGCAGCTTAATGGGGCAGGGGCACCGATGACAAAGGATACAGCAAAGGCAGAGATACTGAATGCCTTCTTCATCTCAGTACTGGTAAGATTGATCCTCAGGAATCCCAGACCCTGGAGACCAGGGAGAAAGTCTGGAAAAAGGAAGACTTTCCCTTGGTGGAGGAGGATCAAGTTAGGGATCACTTAGGAAAACTGGACATAAACAAGTACATGGGCCCTGATGGGATACACCCACGAGTGCTGAGGGAGCAGGCTGATGTCATTGCAAGGCCACTCTTAATCATATTTGAAAGATCATGAAGATCAGGAGAGGTGCCTGAGGACTGGAAGAAAGCCAATGTCACTCCAGTCTTCAAAAAGGGCAAGAAGAAAGACCCAGGGAACTACAGGCCACTCAGTCTTACCTCAGTTCCTGGGAAGGTGATGGAGCAGCTCATCCTGGATGCCATGTCTAAGCACATGAAGGAAAAGAAGGTGACCAGGAGTAGTCAGCATGGCTTCACAAAGGGGAAATCATGCTTAACCAATCTGATAGCCTTCTGTGGTGGGCTGACTGGCTGGGTAGATGAGGGGAGAGCAGTGGCTGTTGTCTAGCTTGACTTCAGCAAGGCTTTTGACACTGTCTCCCACAACACCCTCGTAGACAAGCTGAGGAAGAATGGGCTAGATGAGCAGATAGTGAGGTGGATTGAGAACTGGCTGAATGGCAGAGTTCAGAGGGTTGTGATCAGTGGCACAAAGTCTAGTTGGAGGCCTGTAGTTAGCCATGTCCCCCAGGGGTCAACACTGGGTCCAGTACTGTTCAACTTCTTCATCAATGACCTGGATGAAGGCACAGAGTGCCTCCTCAGCAAGTTTGCTGATGATACAAAACTGGGAGGAGCGGCTGATAAACCAGAAAGCTGTGCTGCCATTCAGAGGGACTTGGACAGGCTGGAGAGATGGGCAGAGAGGAACCTCATGAAGTTCAACAAAGGCAAGTGCAGAGCCCTGCACCTAGGGAGGAATAACCCCATGCAGGAGTACCAGCTGGGGGTCGACCTGCTGGAAAGCAGCTCTGCGGAGAAGGACCTGGGAGTGCTGGTGGACAACAATTTGACCATGAGCCAGCAATGTGTCTTTGTGGCCAAGAAGACGAAGGGTATCCTGGGGTGCATTAGGCAGAACATTGCCAGCAGGTCAAAGGGGGTGATCCTTCCCCTCTATTCAGATGAACCCATGCCTGGAGCACTGTGTCCAGTTCTGGGCTCCCCAATACAAGAGAGGCATGGAGCGAGTCAAGCAAAGGGCTACCAAGATGATTAGGGGACTGGAGCATCTCTCCTATGAGGAAAGGCTGAGAGAGCTGGGCCTGTTTGGCCTGGAGAAGAGAAGGGCTGAGGGAGGATCTTATCAATGTGTATAAGTATCTGAAGGGAGGGTGTAAAGAGGATGGGACCAGACTATTTTCAGTGGTGCCCAGTGATAGGACAAGTGTCAATGGGCACAAACTGAAATACAGGAAACTCTGTCTGAACATGAGGAAAAACTTCTTTGCTGTGAGGGTGACTGTGCACTGGAACAGGTTGCCCAGAAAAGCTGTGTAGCCTCCTTCCTTGGAGATATTCAAAAGCTGTCTGGACACAATCCTGGTCAACGTGCTCTAGGCGACCCTGCTTGAGCAGGAGGGGTTGGACTAGATGATCTTTAAAGGTCCCTTCCAACCTCAACCATTCTGTGATTCTGTGATCTGACTGAGCCTTCTGCTGAACATCAGTGCATGTGCTGAGCCCTTCCTGCTACCACTTCCAGCAAAAAAGGAGAGACCACAGAGAGGTCCTCTAGAAAAAAGAACCAAGAATGAGTCAGTTCAAGCAAAGCTGCCTCAGAGCAGAGACATTTCCCTAGAGCTCAGCTACAAGGAGTCTTTCTGGCTTAGTCTGGGCAGAGCCAGCGGGATGCACCTGGGAGGGTCAGATCTAAGCATTTGGTGTCTCAGCAACACTGAGAAACCCCAGGTGTACCTGGTAAGAAATACCAGAGTGGTGGCTGTGTTTGGAGGTAATTTGTGCTACTCATGGGGCAGACTCAGAGGCACTGAGCTTCTCAGGCTGCTGGGACAGAGAATAGCCCTCCTGGTTGGACCTGGCTTGAATCATCACAGCTGGGCTTCAGACTGTGCCAACAGGGCAGTTCCATAGAATAATTTTGGTTGGGAGGTCCCTCTGGAGCCTGTCTTGACTTGACTGATCAGGATCAGATCCACGGCCAGATCAGGATGCTCAGGTGCAGCTCAAGGGAGCAAGGGCCTTCTTCAGCCGTACTTAAGGGCAAAATACTGAGCTTAAATGGTGCAGCTCCATGTTGTGCTGAGCAGAAGAGGATTTAGCTGCCCTTATGGTGGTTCCTTCGAGCTGTGCACTATATGGTTCAGCCCCTCCAAACTGCCAGACAAAGCTTTTCTGTCAGGAAATGGCTTCTTGACAAAATAGGTGCCTTTTTACAAAGCAAATCATATTTTCATGAGAAAGCCACTGGAAAATAGCACCTCTCCTCCCAGCCATCAGGAAGAAAGTGTGACAGATACAAAAGCTCATTTTCAATTACGACTTTCATGGAGACAATTATTTCCTTAGCAGTGCAGCAGAGACAGTAGCACTGACACTTAACAAGACCACTTCTGATCTTTGGGAAAAGCTTCATACATCTAGTGCATTTTTTTTTTAAGAGACATGCTTGGACTAAGAGCAGCCAGAAGCCCCAGAATAACCAAGCATGTATCCTGGCCAGCAACTCTGTGCTCCCACTTTAAAGGGATGAGACCAAAACCAGCTGTGACTTCCCCATCCCCCAGCAGCCCACCATGAAGATCCCTCTGTCTCTGGGTCTGGTTGTGCTCATGGATGCCAGCAAAAGGAGAGGGATCTCCAGCAGTCCCAAGCTCAGAGCTCCTCCAATTTCATGGGTGAGGCCCAGTGTTCAGACTCCCCACAGCTGTGCCACAGGTCTCCAGGGGCTACAGCACACAGGGCAGTCATAGATATTTGGAAGGGAGGGGAGAGCAGTTGCCCATTAACAGGGTCCAACCACTACAACAAAAATGTAGTGCAGAGACTGGGGAATGCACCTAGAAGCGGGTCCCTGGAGTCTACACTATGCTTGGAAACCTACTTTATCCAAGAGAAACAGCATCAATGGGCAACCACAACATAGGCAGGAAAGAAGACTATGCTGGGGGGACAGGCCAGGATGGTGCAAGAGGGATTTGAACCACGTTCCCAGCACACTCTGCAAAAGCTCTACATAAGGAGGGAAAGTGGCTGATCTCTTCAGTCATGCTCTGAGCAAATCCTCCAGAGTGGGCTTGTCTGCTATAGCACACACACAGGAAGATCTCCTGATCTGCTAGCTATCTAGACAATATGCAGCTTTGGACTCTGATTCCATATTAAGTGTCTTATGGTGATAGATGATCCGATTCCAGCCCCTCTGCACCCCTCTATCTTACCCATAGCCACATGCCACTTCCCTTGCTCTCTGGGACCATGGCAGTGATCCCCTAGACCAGGTCAAGTTCTCCTCAGCTGGTCTCTCCCAGGGTGAGTTCTGACTTACCTGCATCCATCAGGATTGACAGTTTTATCTATAGCTCTGACTTTCTTCACTCTCTAATGCCCGCATCCTGCCCATGGCACCAGCCGCACGAGAATCATCTGTCCTTATCGTTACCCGGCTCCAGGCCACTGATGAATCTAGGTTTCATTGTGAAATTCCTTCTGCCCTATCCTGGAATCTTCTGGGTACCACTAGCTGCAGATCCACAGCTTCTCCCGCTGCACACAGCACTAGAGTAACAGCAGTAAGTAGCTCTGATCATACTTGTCTGGCCCACTGACTGATGGGATCACTGGTCTGTCTCGATGCTAAAGAAGCACTTCTCTAGGAAAGCAACTGGCTATGTGGGTTATATATTTCTAGACTTTTTCAGTTCAGTTTTTAGAGCTCATAATTAAGAGCTATAGAGATACCAAAGATTAACTCATGCATTGCTTGAGTTCTGTAAAGAACCCAAGTCTTGTTCTTCTGGAATAAGTTTTGTGAACTTAGAAACTTGTCAGAGCTCAGGTACTCCAGTCCACCTTCCGAATTGTGGCCAACCATACACTGATGTTTTACCCCCAGTATAGGATTGAGAAGACACTGAGGAAACCTTTTAGGGAACAGCAAACTTATCAGGGAACTTATTTATAAAAATATAGACAATTCTGTTTACTGGCTTTGACCCCATTCCCCCCTTCTTCAGCACTTTAATTTGTAGAGGATATCTGTGAATCAGGAGGTCCTAACCCAATGGATACTGGAGAGGGAAAGAAGAGTCCTGTGCCTGGCCCACCATGTCTGGCAATGAACATGCTCAGAGTTGTCACTGATGATGTGTCTATCAAAAACTATGAACATCCTGGAGTCATCAGGCTGAAGAGAATGTACATTCAATAACTACCCATCAAAGGCCTGAGAACGGAAACACAGCCACCCACTTTAGGTGGGGGAAGAAAACCCAAGTACCACAGCTATTCCCTGACTATGCATGAATTCAGAGACAGGAGCAACACCCAGGTCAGTAGAGGACATCTACTCCCCAGCTGACCATTGGCTGCACTTGCATTTGTATCCAAAGCAAAATCCAAGGTAAGTAGGACAAAGAAGGTACAGTTTGGCAGAGGAGGAAACCAAAAATATCTATCCAGAGCTTTGGAAGTCACCAGGGGTGTCATCAATAGCTTGGTCATAGCACAACAATTCAAAGCAAAGAATGCAGAAGCAAAACATCTAGACTGTATTTGCATTTTATCTTATTTTGGAGAGGGGAAGGGGAGTTGTAGTCTATTGCTTTTAGCTACCAAAACCTTGAAGTCTTAAACATTTCTCAAGAAGACTTTTCTCAGCTTTGCTGTAAAGCTGGCCTGGTATTGGAGAACCAACTGAATTGGTGTGACTCTGCTAAATGACACGAGTTTGTGTCTATCACAGTAAAATCTGCCCACATCAAGACAGAAAGGCAGCCCAGCATATTTGGGGGAACAGAGCAACAATGTGCACCTGCTAGTAGCACAGGCACAGCTGAATGGAGGGAGGAAGGGGGCAGCAGGCACAAGTGAGCCATCCTGCACACACAGATTGCAGACAGACAGCCTCTGGCTCTGGGCAGACCCTAACACGTCACAGCCTTTGTTATTCTTCATAAAGGTTTTGCTCTTCAGTCCATCCTCCCTTGTAAGGGGAGGATGTTCTTGTCAAGGACAACAAGAAGGGCTTCCTCAAATACATCAGTAGCAAAAGGAAGACTAGGGAAAATGTGGGCCCTTTGCTGAATGGGGTGGGTGCCCTGGTGACGAAGGATGCAGAGAAGGCAGAGTTACTGAATGCCTTCTTTGCTTCAGTCTTTACTACTCAGGCCAGCCCTCAGGAACCCCAGATCCTGGAGGCAAGAGAAAAAGTCTGGAGGAAGGAAGATTTTCCCTTGGTCGAGGAGGATCAGGTTAGAGATCGTTTAAGCAAACTTGACACCTACAAATCCATGGGCCCCAATGGGATGCACCCACGAGTGCTGAGGGAGCTGGTGGATGTTATTGCTAAGCCACTCTCCATCATCTTTGAAAGGTCATGGAGAACAGGAGAGGTGCCTGAAGACTGGAAGAAAGCCAATGTCACCCCAGTCTTCAAAAAGGGCAAGGAGGACCCAGGGAACTACAGGCCAGTCAGTCTCACCTCCATCCCTGGAAAGGGGATGGAAAATCAGCATGGCTTCACAAAGGGGAAATCATGCTTAACCAATCTGATAGCCTTCTATGATGGAATGACTGGCTGGGTAGATGAGGGGAGAGCAGTGGATGTTGTCTACCTCGACTTCAGCAAGGCTTTTGACACTGTCTCCCATAACATCCTCATAGGCAAGCTCAGGAAGTGTGGGTTAGATGAGTGGACAGTGAGGTGGATTGAGAACTGGCTGAATGGCAGAGCTCAAAGGGTTGTGATCAGCAGTGCAGAGTCTAGTTGGCGGCCTGTAGCTAGTGGTGTCCCCCAGGGGTTAGTACTGGGTCCAGTACTGTTCAACTTCTTCATCAATGACCTGGATGAAGGGACAGAGTGCACCCTCAGCAAGTTTGCTGACGATACAAAACTGGGAGGAGTGGCCGATACACCAGAGGGCTGTGCTGCCATTCAGAGAGACTTGGACAGGCTGCAGAGGTGGGCGGAGAGGAACCTCATGAAGTTCTACAAAGGCAAGTGCAGAGTCCTGCACCTGAGGAGGAATAACCCCATGCACCAGGACAGGCTGGGGGTCGACCTGCTGGAAAGCAGCTCTGCGGAGAAGGACCTGGGAGTGCTGGTGGACACCAAGTTAAGTATGAGGCAGCAATGTGCCCTTGTGGCCAAGAAGGCCAATGGTATCCTGGGGTGCATCAGGAAGAATGTTGCCAGCAGGTCAAGGGAGGTGATCCTGCCCCTCTACTCAGCCCTGGTGAGGCCACACCTGGAGTACCGTGTCCAGTTCTGGGCTCCCCAATACAAGAGAGACATGGAGTGAGTCAAGCAAAGGGCTACTAAGATGATTAGGGGACTGGAGCATCTCTCTTATGAGGAAAGACTGAGAGAGCTGGGCCTGTTTAACCTAGAGAAGAGAAGGCTGAGAGGGGATCTTATCAACATGTACAAGTATCTGAAGGGAGGGTGTCAAGAGGATGGAGCCAGACTCTTTTCAGTGGTGCCGAGCGACAGGACGCGAGGCAACAGGCACAAACTGAAACACAGGAATTTCCATCTGAACATGAGGAAAAACTTTTTCACTGTGAGGGTGACAGAGCACTGGAACAGGTTGCCCAGAGAGGTTGTGGAGTCTCCTCTGGAGATTTTCAAAACCCGCCTGGACATGATCCTGTACACTGTGCTCTAGGTGACCCTGCTTGAGCAGGGGGGTTGGACTAGATGATCTCCAGAGGCCCCTTCCAACCTCAACCATTCTGTGATTCTGCGATTCTGTAACATTGCACAGATGTTCAGACTGCCTCTCTGCAGCCGTGGCAGAGTTTTTTGCTTATGTTAACCTTGCTCTTTTCCGTCTACACCTCCTACTTACCCACACATGTTTCTCAGTATCAGTTCAGTGCTTCTGTCTGCCATCTCAATATATTGCCTCTCCATACAAACCGTTCCCAGTCACTGAATGTATTGGATCATATTTTCATGAAAATTTCTTTTTCTGTTTGGCATCAGGAAAAAGCAAGTAGTAGAGAAAATTTCTGTAAGTGCTCTTGCAAAGAAAAGATTAATAAGTGTAACAACAGACAGTTTCTTTCAAAAGACCTTCAACAACTTGCTTAGGAAACTACAGCTGGTAAATTCAGTTAAAACTGCAACCAGCTTCCTCCAAGGCAGAGCAAGCGGAAGATAAATTACAGTGATTACAGTGCATGGAAGGCATTTCTAGAGATGTTTCAGACTATTTACCAAAAATGTAGCTCTGTACATAGTGCAAGTCTCACATCCTGCAGTTAGGGGAAGAAAACACCCAACGTAGAGGAGAGAGGGGTCTTGCATGCATGCAGACTTGAGAGACATCCAGCCAGCCTCAAGACTGGCTTACCAATGACTTTCATCACTTAAGCCTGCTTCAGAAGTTTTGGAAGAAAACTTCTAGCCTTTGAAGCTAGAGCAACTTTAACACTTTGAAACTTTTCAAGCTGTCCTTGCCCTGACTATAGTCCATTACAGGAGAGAGTGGAGCACTGTCATATCAAGATCCTCCTGAAACATTTACCTCTAAGGAGCGGCAGCTTCCCAACCAGGTTCTCCCCATCAGGGAAATCCTTTTGCAAAATCTCCAGAAATCCCCACAGCTACTTTTGACCCCTCGGCTGGATTCCCAGAGGACTGATGTACACTTTATGCAATGGATCCAACATTTACACATTATTGGCCTTCACAGAGTGCCATCTAACACTGCAATCTCCATTTCAAGTGTCCGTATTTCCACAGATGGGGCTATGAGGCATCATGACTCAGCAAGTCATAAGAGCAAGGTACAGAGCCAAGATCTGTGGCCCAACCTCAGAGCTTTCCAGGTTTCCTTATTTTTCATGCTTTTACCCAAAGTATACTAAAGAAATTTATTTTAAAAAATGAACTGTGCCAGCTAGAGCAGAGAGCAAAGCTGCACAGAACCTTATGCTTTTTTGAGAGCAATTTCCAGGAGAAGAGAGTTGAAGTGTAATGATCCTAGACAGGCACAGCTTTTCCAAAGCATATCCCATGAGTCATTGTTTAGACAAGGGGCCAATGGATGGGACTTTTTTTTATCTACTTCAACCCTCTGCTCTCCAGCCAACCCAATCTTGCTGCAGACCTTCATCTCCTGGTGTCACAACAGCACAGTGCACTGGCATCCTCTCATTTGGCCTCTAACATTTTTCTTCCTCCTCCTTTCTAGGGGTCAAAAATCCCCATCCAAAAATGGAAAAAGTTAAAGCATCTAAAACTCAAAGGAAGAAGTGGTGTCTTTGAGAAAATCCACCATTGCACTTCTCTTAATTCTTGCTCTGTTCTTAGAACAAAATCAATAGGGAATGAAACACTGTTTTCTGGATTTAGCCAACTCACCTGATACCGCCTTCACTGTTCTGTTACTGCAACACAACATGGAAGCATGAGTGCATCTGTGCCCTCTGGGTGCTCCTGGCAGTTCTCCAGCCTGGCAACCCTTCCTGCCCATATGCAAACCCAGGAGCCAGGGTCCCCTGCAGAATGCACTGGTGTCTGGGCAGCCACCTCAGCCCCATACCCTTCACAGCACATCCTCAGGAGAGAAACCAGATGTGCTCCAACAGGAACACCCACACGTAGGTGAGAACAGAACTGTGGCTGTGCAGGTGCCCCCCAGGGCTCGCTGGTGCCACACTGAAGGAGCCCAGTGTCCAGAATCAGGGACTAATGCTGCATAAAGCCATCCAGACAGCACAACACAGTGCTATGTGCATGTACAGCTGAGGATCAGACACCATATAACTGCATGCAGGCACACTGTAACGCTGTGTAACTGCACCCTGGCGCTTCCTCTTCCAGGATTAGGTCTCTGAGACTGGAGAGGTAAAGGGTCTTCACTCTCAGAGAGGGCCACTATCAGGATGATTGTGGGCAAGGTGAAGTCCTACGTGAGGTGCTGGGGATCATCCTCAAGGCACTGGTGATTGGTACCATCCCACATACAGAATAAGCAGCAATGAATCTTGCTTTTTTAAGGAAAAATGTATTTTTGTGAAAATAGACTTTATTATAATAAAATTTGATATTAAATAAAAACATACTATATCACCAACACTGTGGACATTGTGCTGGCATCATTCACATACCTCACATAACCGTCTTTCTTAAAACAAATACCCTATTGAAACATGCAAAGAAAGAAACACTGAAAAGGATAGAAACCATGTAGTACAAAACTCTCCGTGGCTTATAAAGGGATGTGTCTTAACTCAAGAAACACATCATATCATATGAAAATAGCTGCAAACTCTCCATCCCCAGCTCTGCTCTCCAAATGCTCCAACTCAGGAGCAGCCCATTAAAACAGCCAAATAAAACTAGGAAAGAGGCGGACAAAAATAAATAAATAAATAAATAAATAAATAAATAAGGCAGAGTTCCCAGCCAGCATGTGGTCAAGGTGAACCAGCCAACAGCAGCTTACAGCAGCCCATGCTATATGTAGAAGTATTGGCCCCATTCAGGGTATCGCTCCTTCCTCCATGAGGACCCTTGCGCTGAAACGTGACTGAGGCAGTGTGGGATGCTCCTAGGCACAGCTGCATATTTACAGGTTTACAGTACAAATAACTCACTCATCAGCCCAGAGACAGCAAAGGGGATTCACAGGAACAGAAGAGTGCAAATGTTCTTTGAAGGAAGTGAAGGAGTTGAGACAACCTCCTTTGGACCAGTGATACCAGGGTGCATAGTACAAGGGAGCTCTTCCTAAGGGGGTGGGGCTTTGCTGGGAAAAGCTGTTTAGCTAAAGTTACAGCCAGAATATCATTTTTAAATTAAAATATTTACAGGGAACTGGTGCATTGAGGGCTGCATGGAGCAGGACACACTACTGTGGAGGTAGCTGTATCCTAGAGCTGAGGCCTCATACACCCCAGTGCCATGATACTGTGTCCAGAGCCACTGCCTGTGCTGGGTTGGTTTTCGGCAGAGACCATGGCTTGCAGACCCACTGAAGGGTTCTCCTCTATTCAATGTATACTTTTTCCCTATGAAAACACTCTAATAAGCTTATTGCAGAGGGCTTCTCCTGAATTTCCAGTGCCTGTGTGGGCTGCACAGACAACTTACACATAGCAACAAATCCCTTGTTAATTCTTCTTACTGGACCCGAGTTTTTTGAAGAGCTTTTTTCCTTTGAAGAAGAAGCCTCTCTTCTTTTTACTCTGACCAGGTAAATCACTGCATTTGAGAACTGCCAGCGATGCCTGCTCTGGACACTGCTCACCCATGAGAAGGTAGGAGGATGGTACAGCAGGAGGAGTTGGTGAGGAGTCTCTCTGGTCAACAGAGCCATCTGGATTTAACTAAGCAGGAAAAGAGAAAACAAAATAAAAAAGCATACTTTAGAGCCAAATAAGGATGTTATGCCAACATAAACCTCAGCCAGAGAATCCTGCCTTCTCCCTGTCAGTCTGTGCCTCGCCCTGCAAAGCTCAGCTACTCTGTGCAGCTGCAGATTCAGTTAGGAAGCTTGCAAAGGATTCACACACACCCCTGCCCCCCATCCAGACCCTGCCTGAGCTCAGACATTCCAAAATTTATTCCACGCTTTGGGCTAAGAACAGTACAGCAGGAAAGCCCCCACTGAGGACTTGTTAAAAGACACTGCTTCACAGCTGAAGAAACTATAGTTTGAGCACCTCCTGAGAGCCAGGAGGGAAAGATACCAACAGGATTATCACATGGGCCCAGCAGACTACTCTGGAAACATCCAAGTATGCCTGCTGGCTGCCAGTAGCCAGGGAGAGACCAGTGGGCTCCCAGTACACACTAGGACAGAAGGCAAGCCATTAGGAGGAAACTGAGGTAATAAGAGCAAAGGCTCTGCAAGACCTCCACAAATTCAAAGAGGGGAACTTACTCATAAGCCTAAATTATCCAAACATTCCAGAATATTACCTGGGATCCACAGTTCCAAATGACCCACTGTACCCTACTCTTTTTGGAAAGGGCTTTTGGAAGTCAGAAAATGCTCTGGTCCTTGGCTCAGCTTCCTCTTCACAACATGCCAGCGACAGGTCAGTTCCCGGCAGCAGCCTTCTTCCTGAGAGCTGCTCTCACTGGGTGTAGGTGTACGGACAGTGACCATTTGGTGTCTGAGAGCATGTGCTTTCCCAAGAAGTTGCAAAGCCTGCCAGGGGAGATGTTCTGGGTTGCTGGGGCCTAAAAGAACCCTTGTCCCACTGCATTCTCTTCCACACAGCTTTTACAAACCAGCCTCAATGTGCCTGACAGAGGAATAATCTTCCCAGATCCCTGCTGTATATCCTATCTTGTTATCCTCCAAAACACAACATGACAGAGGCTGGAGCTGTGGCAAGGAAGAGGGTTCTGCCTTGGCAGGTTGAAACATCGTAGCCCTCAGTGACTCTGCTTGGGTGCCACTAAGGCAGGAAGAGACAAGTGCATGCTCCTTAAGGGTCTTCAAGCAGCCAATGGCTCTGTCAGGGAAGACGAGTCAGTGATACAGGCAGCAGGATGCACTGTCAAGGGAACAAGCGTTATTGAAGAGCAAAGACATTAGCCCTGCAGAGGAACTGTGCCTAGAGTCACAGCAGCAGCTACTTGTAGTTCACTGGCAAGAATGGACATGCTTTGGTCCTGGCAGCATGTTGCTCCTGGGAATCAAGCAGATGCAGAGACATGACGCTACTGCCATCGCTATAACACAGCCACACTTCATTCTTTGTGTGTTCATTTATTTAAAATGTCCTGGGGTTAAAAGCAAATGCAGCACTGCTCTATTACCCCACTGCTGTTTCAGCACCCCACCCCTTGTGTGAAAAAGAGCACAAAAAGCAGCTATGATATCTCTTCACCTTGAAGGCCAAAGTTATGCCTACTGTATTCCAGTCACTTCATTCTTTTGTAGGAAGAAAGTATTTCTGGTACAAGATGAGCAGAAACATCTTCTCTAGAAAGCCAGAGCTCAAAGCCACAATATGTGCAATACGTATGAAATCAGTTTTGAGCAGATTGGAGTACAGGACTTTGAAAGAACTCAGGTTTTGTGTGGATATATCTCTCTTCCCAACTCCAGATAGTTGAGGGTCAACAAATGTCTTGCAGCAATCACTTTAAACTGACCCAAGTGACAGCGTCACCAGACTGTTTCTTGCCTGAACTAAGGCATTGGACTACCCGGACACCTCTCTTCTTTACAGTGACCAGTATGGTGGCTGATTTTTCCTGACCTCATCTTCTATTTCCACCTGGCAGTCTTGTCCCCACTCATTCAGAGGACTTCTCTGTTTCTTCAGGTATGCAGTACTCTTATCTTTGTTGAAAGGCCCCATCTGACACGCTGACAGTAAAACTTGGCCCTCGCGAGTGCAGCACTTTGTACGCAAGGTCCAAACCTCCAGCTGAGTTGCAGTATCTCCAGCAATCCCAACATCTCCTTGTAGCATGCACATGCAAGGCACAATATTGGTGTTGATGACACAAGTGCTAGACAAGTCTGGAAATTCCAGAAATAAATCTGTTAATGAGCCGCTTTCAGCCAGTAATGCAAGATTTATGGAGGCAGAGAAAAAAAGTAAGCCAGAAAAGGGCTAACTTGGTAGCCAGCTGGGTTAGCTGCTTTGCAAAAGGTAAGAAACCCTGGGTGCTGGTCCAGGTGCTATTTATGCATTATGCAAAGTCCTTGGATAAAATGCACAGAAGCGTTAAGCTAACATCAGAAGGGCTCTCACCAACCTGCAGTGAGAGATCTCCCCAATGAACTCCCACTGCAGCAACTTTGGGCATTGGGCCATTGGCTCAGCAGCCCCAAAGGATGTAAGAGAGGTGTGAAGCCCCCTGCACAGCCAGGGTGGCTGAGGCTCTGTGCCCATGCACCACTGGAAACCACCTCTCTGGCAAAGGTGGGACAGTTTTAGGGCAAGTCTGAAGTGGCCCAGCAGAATTTCTACAATTTTTCCTTTAGAGCTAGGCATGAAAACTGCATGGAAAATGAGATGCAGGTACCCAGGTCAACTCACAAATGTTACAATTATTTACTGTAATAAGGATACCACAGTATTAACATCATTATCAAATATCAAACAGTCAAAAGGAAATGACTAGTAGTTTTCTGTCTTTGTGGCTGCAAGTCCTGCTGATTCCAAGCTGTGGTACATGATGCCCAGGCAGATTTCCACATGCACAGGCACCCTCACACATAAACATGTACAGATATTCTCAGAGGTTGCTGTATGACAGGAAAGCAACAGAACCAGTTCACAGATTCATCTGGTAAGAGATAAATGATAATAAAATTAGGGTTTCTTCCCTAAGGAAAAAAAAAGAAGGAAAAAGTGCTCTGGCAAGATCTTGATAAAAGCTATTATGGTTCACAAACAGAAGAGTCATGCTAGTTTTCAAGGGGGGGTTCAGTGCTCTCTCAGGTATTATTATTTGCACAGTTTCAGAAAAAAAACAGAAAGCTTGCAGCTAAGAAAAACACAGATCTCCTGCCCCTCCCCCCAAAAAGCAGGGGTCTCACCCCCCACACCGAAACTGTTTTTTTTAAGTGCTGTCAGACAGAACAATTATCCACACAGGGTCAGTTTTAGGGACTAAATGTTACTATTTCCTTCAGTTGTTGGTGGGCAGGAGTTGTTCTGGAATATACTTTGGAAGGAGTAAAATCAAGAAGAGAAAAATATAGGCTGAATATGGGTGTAGTCAGCCTGTGCAGGATCCTGCAAAGGCTAAAGGAAGCTTTGGCTGCTCATGTGCTTGCACAGTGGTAGAAGAGACAGGCTGATTTACAAAGCAGGTCTTTTCTAAACCTAAATATCCAGAGCTCCTACACTCCCATTCACAGTCCCCAAAACCACCAGATAATTGTTCCAAACAGTCGCACTTCATGTGCTGAACAGATCATGGCTTCTCTTTAATACAGACCCAGTTTGGCAGGTAAAGGTCTGCCACAGGATGATTTGAGGCTGGACTTGCTAGCAGAGCCCCAAACCAGCCAGTCAAGCTACAAGCAAGAAAAGGAGTGAACTGCAGGTGCAGGACCCTTTAATCTGCTAGGCTAGGTGGGAGATTGAAGAGATCTTCTCACACAAACTTACATGGTTGCTCTCTCTCTCTATGTATCATTCATATCTATCACTGGACTCTTCTCTTCCTCATTCTCTGAAGAAAATAAGCGCCATGAGTGCATAATATAGGCAGAAATAAATACATGAAATCAATTAGAATTGAATACTTTCTAAAGGTGCTTTACAATCAGTCTTTGAGAGAAACTGCATATTACCAATGCAAAAATATTCATTCCATAGCCGCAGCATTAAAACAACTGCTTTAAGTTAGTGAACATGAGTGTTTCAGTGCCCTAGCTTGTGATCATAACTTCTTGGATAGTCCTCTTTGGGCTGCATTTTTCATCGCTCAGCTTAATCCCAAAACATTGGCAGTTTGAAAGTTAAATCTCTTCACCTTTTTCAGTTTCCAGCATTTTAAGATGTACTCACAAATAATTTAAATGACCCACCCTTCCCCAGTTCAATTTGGAAAGTGAACTATCCTTATTCACAGGTCTTTGACATAGCAGCAGGGGGGACATAAATGGGAAAACAAACTGGGTGGAAACTTTAAATCCAAGAAGTTATAAGCGATTTAAAAATCACTCATGATCATGCTGGCAAAGCTTCTGTTAAGACTGGAGCTAGCCCAAAGCTCTGTCATGATATCATGGTGCATACACATGCTCCCTGATTTTTTAGGTCTCAGGCTGGGGTTAGTAAATTTGATGGAAGACTACTTATCATGCTGTCTTTCAAAAGATTCAAATAATACTTCTCTAGAGGCTGCCATGCATCTTTTGCCTTTGCTGATGTTTTGCATACTCCAACTGGTTGACGAATGCCCCCCTCCCCTTCCCAAACAGCAGCAGCGAAGGTGAGAACTCATCCCTTCCCAGCAAGCCATCCATCTCTCTGTCTGTGTTGTGCCTAGATATATATGCCAACTACACACTTTAACTAGCAAGTTCCTAAACTCTGCAGAAGTGAATATGTCCCTGGAGTTTGGAAAGCCTCAGGCATAGCTGTACTGCTGTCAGAGTTTATCTCAGCTCAGGGCTGGCCCTTAGAATATGTATTTTTTAACAGAAGGACATATTCCTCCTGCTTTACCCATCAGATGCTCTACTCATAACTCGGGAAGCTGTAACAGAGCCCAGAATACAGAGGGGTCAGGTTCTGTCTCCCCTTGGTAATTACTAAACATAGTTAAATCTAGTTAACTAATACAGGCTTGGTTACAAGCAGGGTAAATGCACTGCTGTTAAAAGGGGGCAAATATGCCCTTCATATTTGGAAGCTGTTTAGATAGACTTGGATTGCAAAGCACAAGCAGGAGGTTGGATTGCACATTGTTAAAGAGTGCTAAGCTAGAATCACTCAGGAAAAGTATCCAGGTGCAGCACAGAGGCAGCAAGACAGGTGAATGTGGGAGCCCTGTCACTGCACAGAATGAGGCATCAAGACGGTGAAACAAAAAAAAAAGTCACACCTAGATAGTTAACATGGATTCCCACTGAAATAAAATTGGCTTAATCATCAACAACTGAATTTTCCAAGTCCCCAGACTTCACAGACTACAAAGAGTAGCAGCTCATGGATCAGTCAAATCCCAGAGCCACCAAATCTATCCTGACCTAAGGCAGCAGCTTCCTGCTCTGCAGACTCAAAGTTAGAGCCAAGATGAGAGGAGGCTCTGTAGATCTCTGGCAGAGAGAAGGAGGAGACAAATGGAAAAGACTGAAGGGCAGACAAGCCTGAAACATGTTGATTTTATGTAGGTCACTTTATCACATTTCAGAGGAGTTTCTGTTTAAAAAAAAAAAAAAAAAAGTGGTGTCATGAACCAGAGAAAATTTTATAGTTGTGAACATGCAGGGATATCTGGGCCAAACTACTGTAACCTGAAGGAACAGTTACCTTTCACTGAACCCAGCACCAGTGGAGAGAAGAGAGGCAAGTGGAGCAGCAGTAAGCTGCAGAGCAGGGAGTAGGAGCAGCTCATGCTTCCCACTCAGCAGCAGACTGGACACGGCCTTCTTACCCAGAAGGGCTCATGACACAGCTCTGAGACATGGCATGGCCAAACTGGTGTCACAGTTTCCTCACCAAGAAACCAGAAGAGAGGGATGCAAAGAGGCATACATTAAGTAAGGGCAGATCTGTTGTGTATGTTACTCTGTTTATCACCCTTTTGGGTTTCTCTTTTCTCCCTTCAATAAAATACCATTTGCTAAACCACACGCTTCACATTTGCAAGTGGCAGGACCACCTTGTTGCCCTGAAGCTTAGCTGAATTTCCCAAGATTTCCAGGAGGACACAGGCTGGTTATGGAATAGTGACCCCGACATCTGAAATGGGCCGTTTTGCTGCCAGTCAGCACTGGAGAGGAGGGTTAGATCTGTAATAAGCTACACTGTGAATTCAAACTGTTATATTTGTACTGCTACAGGTCTCCTTGGGCATCATCTGTTCTGATAAATGTATACTTTGGGAAGAGTAAATCATTTTAAGAGGGAAAGTGGAGACGAAAACCCACTCTGAAAACCTGTTTCTACCCAGGAAGTTAGACTTGTGTAACCTCATGGCCTTAGCAAACCCTGGTAGTAACAGCTCATTAACTCCTATGATGCCCCAGCATGGACCAGTCCTTACAACTTGAGAGCAAAGGAATTGCGAGCAAAGGTCCTAGACAGGCAAGGACAAGGCACTGTTGACTTTGGAAGATGATCTAGAAAACTATCCACAAACTTTATTTCCAAGTCAGGCCTGTCACTTTCTCTTCATAGGAAGGCACAGAGGCTGTAGCACAGATACTACACCCACAAAGCTCAAAATGCCTGGAAGCAAGAGACGGAGTTGCCTGAAGGAGATACCTGAAGGAGGTCAGGAAGCACTTAAATGTAGAGAGATGGGAGGCAGGTACAGAGAAAAGGAGGGGCTGAGCATGAAAAGTAGGATAAGAGAAGGTGCAAATAGCAGAAAAGCTAGGATGACACCAGTGGGAAGTTTGACAAAGGAGGATTCAGGGCCACATACTTGCTTAAAGACCAGCTCAGAGCCAATCTGGGCCAGCTGTTCAACGTTTCTTTGGGTCTGGCACCACTTGACTGTGCCAATAACTTTCCAAGAAAAACTAAAGGTTGAAGGATGAGTACATATGGGCTAGGACCAAGTTGTGCCCTCCCTGCATCCCATTCTCCATAATAACATAGCATGGAGGTCTGGGAGTGACCAAGGAAGCGCCACACTCTTGGCCTCACCCACTGAGAACTGACTGAATCTGGCAGATGACCCAAATCTTAGCCATTTGTTAAAACAGTGACAGCAATGTAACGTATTTCCTGGATTTGTGGGTTGCTCTCAAAGCTTTAAGAACCATTTCATAGATCTATTTGGGAAATTCCTCAGCATGCTTTGAGTGTGTCAGAAAATATCTTTGACTGGATTAAGATATATCTAACTTGGGATAGGTAGAAGGCCATTGGTGTTTGGGTATAAACAGCTTTAGAACTCCCTGGCATGAACATGAACGCATTGAGGAATTCCCTGTGTCTTGGGAGATGGCTGGTCTGCTTTGCAGGCAGCAGGATTTCACCAGTGACCTTTGCTTGGATCTAAAGAATTTGCTGGTGGGACCTGGGAAGCTTTTTGATCACCCCACCATCATGATACTTGAGGCCCCAGTGAATTGTTGCTTTAAGTCTTTTCTTGCACTATAGTTAAGTCTTTAACAAGAGCTCCTAGTTCTCCTCTCTAAACCTTTGAGCTTTTCCCATGGGATGCACCCAGCTGCATGCAGTAATATAAATGATTCTATCAGATGCAGCATGCTGCATAACCCCCTGGTCTCCAGTCCACAGCAATGTCATAGTTTGGTTGTCTGTACTGCACAGAGTCATGCAATCTTACCTGGCTCTCAGCACTCAGAGGAAAAGCTTCTTTATCTTTTGAATGAAGTTCCTCAACTGTGCCTCCATCCAAAGTTACAGCTTCCAAGAAGTTAGATGGGACGAGCCCTCTCTGTTGGTTCAGTTCTCCCTGCAGGATCAACATTCAATTCTCACATCAGGTTTTCTGACTGACAGATACAAATAGAGGTGCAGCCCCATGCAGAGAAGGCTAGGCTACGGCCTGAGAGAAAACAGGGGCCCAGGCACACATTCATGTTGGAAGGATCTTCAGCAAATTTCATTTGCATTCTTGCTTAGTAGTGGAACAATTCAGAATGCAAAAATATAGAGGAGCAGAGTAAAGTGACACAAGATGACAGCAGGCAGTGATAAATGTATTACAAAAATCTGGTCACTTCTAAATTCTAAATTACTAAGCCTATTTGCACTCTACAAACTCAAAAAATTTCCACTGATAAGCTGGAAGCAACTGGAACATGACTGTGCCACAGACTTATTAAGGGCCTTTGCTTTGCCCTGGTATTTCTTTTGTCTTTTTCTATCCTTCTTTCTTTTCTTTTTGTTTAAGGAATGAGGTATTACTGGTACAATTGTCCTGTAGCATTGTCTCTATGCACACTGACACCTAGGGCTGCAAACCAACTTTCCATTTCTTTCTAAAAACTGTCTCCAATTCATCAACAGGTGATTGGATGAGACAAAACAACCCCAGTAACATTGTTTGACTTCTTTCGTAGTGTTGGTCAAACAAGACATTCACAATGATCCCTCCAGACTTTACCTGGAGGTGAACCTCAACTCTGATCTGTGAAGACACACTGCTTTCTGTTCAGGAAAAGATGGATGATCCAAGGAGTAAGAATCCTGTCCAATATACAGCTCTCTGGCAGGCACAGCCCCCAGGTATCCATAGTATATTAAACTGATATAGGTTGATACACTGAAGTGTGGCAGGATAGGGGTTGGCACATTTTTTTTCTTATGTTACTCCTGCCCTGAATAATACCCACGTGTCACAGTCCTTGGTAACAAATCAGCTTGTAGCAGATGCTGATGCAGCTGATGCACGTGCAGTAAGACATATCCTAGGCTTCAGGACACCCACAGTGAAGTTATGCAAAGAAAGAAACTCAGAACCATTTGGATATTGGATTTAGAAGAGGAGAATTGACTGCGACAAACAATCTGCCCTGCAATAAGCAGCAACGGGTTCATTTGTTCCACAAGCAGAGTATTTCATCCCCTAATTTCTGCTTTCCTGCCACTAGATGGACTCCAACTACTCCAGACATAACCACTGGATTTTCCTGACACTGGTACTTACATAATAGAATCCATCATCGTCCATGGACCCAAACACAGTGATAATGTCCCCTGCACTGAAAGTCAGTTCAGCCTGCAAAAAGCAAGAGAACAACAGTTACAGGAAGAGCACTGCCTGGAATTTCTCATCAGAAACACGAGGTCACCCTGAGCTGCTTGCAAGATCTCACTGCAAGCAAGAGAAACCACTGTGTTAGGACTTGCAGGACCAGGATGCAGAACAGGATTCTAAGTGGGGCATTATGAAATGCAGTGCAAAGAAAGCATTTCACAAGTTAAGATAAGAACAAAGCTTGTCTCCTAAAACAATATCTATAAAGCATTAAAATGATGCCTACAATCTGTTCAGGAAAGGCATGTTGAAAACAACCTGAACAAGCATCAGAAATACCTTATATTTCTTTAAATACAGATACATAAATCCCTTCCTTTGTACGAGCCTATTCTGTGTGCTATGCTCAGGGATTAGTGACTAGTAGGAATGCGCACAAACAGGTAGGCTTGACCCGAAAACAGACACATAACCCTTCCCCATCAGATCCATCCATCCCTTCAGCCACCCCAGCCTGTACTCCATGGAGCACAAGACCCAGGCCAAAGCAGTCTCTCCTAATGAAAGAGACCCCTCAGTTACAGTGAAACAGCTTCTCCAGGATACAAAAGGTGAGTCTGCAAACAGGCTGTGTAATGGACAACTCCCACTCCAGCCAGTCTGGCTTTATATGCACTTCACAGAATCACAAAAGCATTGGCTGGAACAGACCTCTAGAGATCTCTAGGGAGGTTTTATATTTACTCTCTAGTGCTTAGTTTATCTCCTGAAGCCACAGGTCCATACTGCTGGCTGTGAATTACTTTGTTCTAGCAGATAGAAACTTCTAGGGAACTTCATTCACAGACACAAAGAACTGCACAGAACTGGCTTGGGGCAAGTTCACAAACAGCAGCTGCAGCCTTCACAGCAAAACAGGTGACCAAATATTCTGGCAGTGTGAACAGGGGAGCATTTCCACCAGTGCAACAGAACTGCATGAGTTTGTCTCAATAATTTAAGCTCCCTTCACAGGGAAGGTTCTGGGAAGGTCAAATCACTGCTAAAAATAACAATCTTTTTCTTGTGACAAAGGCTCAGAAGTGTTCTTTGGCCAGATGTGTGAATATCTACGTGGATGCAGGTTGACACATGCTCTCATTACACCTTTCCCAACACAATCTATCACCCCCGAAACACTTTGTCATCAGAAGCAGGCTCTGTCACATTCACGAGACATTCAGAGACAGTTGAGGGGGCAAACATTATCTGTATTGTCCTTGGCCGTACACTCTTTTCAGTATGCATGGAAAGAATCTGAATCCAGACTCCCTGTTTAGGCTTGCTCAGAGCAGACTAATGCTGCTAAGGAAGAGCAGAGAACAGAGCATATTTTTGCTTAGGTTGTTTTGCACAAGGGGTTCTTTCCCAGTCCTGCTGTGTTGAAGAATAAAGGATTCTGGATGAGAGCCTAGGCTTCTACTAGAGCTACTGAAAAAAAATCACAGTCAGGAAAATACTCAGTCGATAGCCCTATCAATGCACTAGAGAACCCTAGGAGGCCACATGATGCTTACGTGGTTTAATTGAGACACATATACTGAAAATAATTAGGAGTATACTGTTTCATGCTCTTCACAGGTAACTGAAAACAGTTATTAGAGAATGCATGAAAGAACATACAAACAAACTCTGTGTTTTATAACTTTAGTCAATCCCTTCTATCAGTTATATTTTTGAGCTTTAACTCTGTAGGTTCTGACCAAAGTACTGTCATAGGATAAAATAGGAGGAAAAAAAAAAAAGAGAGAGAGAAAAAGAAACCTATAAGAGGAGTGAGCAGCTGCTGGTTACCTCTGCATCTGCATTTGGAGAGCTCTCCTTGGGGTTATAGTCAAACACAGCCACCATACTTCGAGCAGGGAGCAGTTCAGCTTCAAAGTCCTGACGCTTTTGTTCTGCAGGACAAAAATAAAACAGAATATCCTGAGCTTGAGATTCTAGGACAAAATCCCAAATTGCAGCAGCTCCTTCACTGTTCTTGGAGTGGATTGTATGAAAAGAGTCCAAGGGGAAAACTGAATGGGGGAAAGATCTCACAGGCCCCAGATATATCCAATAAAGCAGTTTTTTGATCTCTTGTATCACCTTACAAGCACAGAACTGGGGATATCTCCCTGCTCCAGCAACCTGATGTCTTACCTATATTCAGGAATCACCCAGCCAGCAACGGTCTCCTGATAATCCTTAGCTTTGACAGGCCTTGGAAGGACATTTCTCCTCCTTCCACACACTGCTCTACTATTGAGCTGCGAAATTTATCCTCCAAGAGCCAGGGGAGCAGCTTCAACGAGCAGTCTGGCCACAGGAGCACTGAGCTCAGGACAGACAAATGGAAGGCAGGCCTTGAAGCCCAGAGAAAGCTGTGTTATCACAACTATCTGTCTGCTTGGCTTCATTACTCACAGACAGCCTACAAAAGAGAGGTATGGCACTACAGAAAATACAAATTGTCCAATCCTTCACCTTATGGATTTAATCCCTGCATCAGGCCAAAACTGGATGGGCTAAGAAGGGGTTTGCAGGCTTGGTGTCTCCTGACCCCAACAGATGACTGTGCACCTAAGCAGAGAGAGCACAGAGAAACCCCCCTTCCCTCTCACCGTGTAAGAGACCTTGGATTTTAGGGGCTGTGGCATTAGATCAATAAGAGATCTCCCTGCTCCTCCAAAGCAAAACCTCCACCTTCAAATGCTCCCTGTTTAGCCAAAAGCCACTACACCCACTGCTAAATTTCATAAACTAAAACTTCTCTTTTCTGGGAATAGCCTTTTTCTTACAATGCTTCAAAGGACTACAGGGTCTTGCATTGGCCCTTAACTTCAGTCCATGACCACAAAGCACTTGTGTGTATTATGATCATGTCAATATAACACGCCTCTTCTCTAACAGGAAGGAGCAATTCTCACCTGGATGAGACTTGTACTTCTCCTGTTTATTCAATTCTGTTAGGGGAAGAAAACACTTTGTCAGTGGGTATTCATCTTTCAACAATGAACACATCAGACGAGTGACAAGCAACGATAAAAAGAACAAAGAACAAAGTAGCAAACAACAAAAGCAAACCATTCATGCAACTCAAAGTCTAGCCAGTTACCATGACTCAGGGACCTAATAGGAAGTAGAGGTCAAGCTCCAAAACTATAAAAGACATCATTATCCTTAAAAACTTCTAACACTGGAGCCAGGTTTGTAGCACGGAGCAATGCTGCTTGACCAAAAAGGATGGGCTCTCTTTCCACTTCCTAGCAGTTGTACAGAGACAAACATCTGAGGGTCCTGGAAGCAAGTAGTAAAAATTCAATGCAGTCTGCAATCCTACTGCAAAAATCAAAGAGGAAGCAGCGGGTAACACAGACCTTTCTTGGAGCGTCTGGGTTTTGGAGGAGGGACGGTTTGGCGGCGTGGAGGTGGAGAAAATGTGCCATTTCCTTAATAAAATCCAAAAAAGCAAATAAATAGACAAGAGAAACAGACAGTGAATGGAAAGTGAAAATCCTCTTGAAGAGTGAACAGGCAACAGAGTAGCATGACATGCTTCCCCTGGGAAGCAGACACTGTGATTTCCATAGGCAAAGGCCAAATCTCCATTTATCATATGCGGACTCAGATGTGGCATGATCCACATCCCAAACATACACAGAAATCCATGTTATGTTTATGCCCATCAGTAATACCACAGAACACATCAGACAAATTTCTTTACTTCCCTGCATTTTAACTTTCAGAAGCATAAGGGTAAAATAAAACCTTACACCACCAACACCTGAAAAATGCCAGGTGAAGTGTGCCCTATCAAATCACTTGGGTCGCAATGGACCTTGGGAGGTCTCTAATTCAAGCTTCTACACAGAGCAGAGCCAGAGTCAATACTGAATTCAGACCAGGCTGCTCAGGGATTTGTCCAGTTGGGTCTTGAAAACCTCCAAGGACAGAAATTCCCCCCTCTCTTTGGTCCCTATTCCAATGCTTAATTATCTTCATAGAAAGACACCTGCTCCAGTCAAAACCTCTGTTTCAATTCATAAAACATTGAATTAATTAAATTTCAATTCAATTCTCTTGTTCTTCTGCTATGCAGCACCATAAAGTGCCCCCTGGCTCAAAACCCATTGCCCTTGCACACTGCAGTGCTCTCTAGACAGATGTTTCAAAGTGCCCCTGAAGTTCATGAAGAACGAGAAGAGAGGATCTCTAGAGGAGTCTGAACATACATCCCAAGAAGAGTCCCCAGTTGAGCCTGTGGAAGATATGGCACTTCCTGGTTACAAGACTGTAATACAGGTCTATGGCAGCAGGAAAGTAACAAAGAGGAATATACACTCTGGCTGCCCAAGGAAACAAGGGTTTACACTTGGTGCATTCACACACGTGTATGTCTTTTTCACCATCATCATCCACCTGATAACTTTCAGCTCCACTATGTTTCATGCAGTCTCAGAGCTATTAAGCTCCTTTATGCTTCCGAGAACATGCAGTGGGGCAGGGTACAGGCAGCCTTTTATGTTTCCCAGGGCAAGGGCCACCACAAGCATCTAGCCATCAGTGAGCACCAGTGAATATACACAGGAGAAACTATGTACGTCTCAGGTGAGGAAAAAGCCTCACTGAAAACTCACCTCTTCCTAGACACTAGATTAGCCAAAGGACACAAATCTACCAGAAATCACATAGCCACAAAGTGAAAGCACATCGCTTGAAAGCATGGCTGAGCTTTCCTCATTTCAGGGAAGAAACATGCTGGCAAGCATGTAAAGGAGATACAGTACCTACACTACCTACACTCTCCATCGGTGTGTCAGCAGGAATGAACCCTTGCTTTAAGAGCTGCTTCTTGACTTCATTATTCTCCACCTGGACTTCAGATACCATGTTACAGGGGATGTACCCTTCCCTTCCTGCACATTCACCCCTGTAAAAGCCATCAGCGTCCTTGTCTCCACACACCTGCAAGGGAAAAGAAAGGCCAGAGACCAGTTTATGCTACGGGGACCAAGACACAGAAAAAAAAGTAGAACAAGGAAGCTAAGGAAACTCCGCAAATAAAGGAGTTCTGCCTCCCAAGTTTCAGCTGTCCCTGGAACATGGGATGGCTCCATACAGAGATGTTCACCAAGGTGTGCTTTTACCTTCAGGATCTGCCCCTCCTTAAACGGGAGTTCTTCTTCTGCCGCATCAGGATTAGGAGACATAGAAATGGGATCATAGTCAAAGAGGGCCACAAATATCCTAACAGCATCATCTTTAACAGCAGTTTCTGAAGCTGTGCTCCTTGGAAGACCTGTGTGCAGACAGGGATACACCAGAGAGAATGTCAGCACCATATCCCAGAGATCCCCTGCCATAGACCTGCATGTCCCTCAAACACAGCCTACTAGCCTCCCCCATGAAATTTCTAATAGCCTCCCTTTCTTCTGCTGCCTGACTCTCTCCCCTTTGCCCACTCACCTGGACTAGAGAGCAAAGTTTTCTGCATATGGCTTCTTCTTATGCTCTTGTTCCCTCTTCTGCTGGGAGCCTGCCAGGCGGCTGAGCCAGGCAGCTCCTGGCCCCTAGGATCTTTATTACCAGAAGCCTGCAACAGGAACCACCAGAGAGTTAGTAGCAGCCTCTGCCTTCTGACTCATGTGAACACTGCTTAGCCCATACGCACTCCACAAAAGAGCAGTGCATCCAAATGCAACATTCCTCTTCGGGGACACTCTAGAGCTGAAAATACCATGGGAGCTGGAAAACAAAACCAAACAAATACAAGCAGGCACCCTGCCAGAAACAAGCGATGACCCCATTGGTGAGCATGAGGAAGCAGGAAAGGGCATTTCGAGGGGAGGCAATGACATTACAGTCATCGTCCACATAGAGCTTTCACAAATCAGTTTATTTCACTAGGAATTTTCATTTGGGTCCCACAGCCTTCTGTCATAGGGAGGAAGACCCAATGCGAAAAGGAATACTGCATCAGTGACACTATGCCTTTTAGCAGAAAAAGCAGAAGCAGCTAATACGAGAAAAGCCACAGAGCAGCACAGAACTATAGAATCTCCCAGATATTCTTCTGGACAATCCTAGAGGACGGTCCTTTCTCTGTACAACACTGAACAAAGCAAGATACAGGCAGGCCGGGGAAGCAGAAGGAAAGCTAATGCCACTACAAGCTGCTTCAAAGCCAGAATAGGAAAAGTCACCCAACCCTTTTGTGCAAGGAGGTGCTACGTATCCCCTTCCAAGGATGTTCGAGCCTCCTTCTCCAGCCAGGTGACTTACAGTCCAACTCCCAGCCCTGCTCCTCAGAGCTGCTCTCACACCTCAGCACTTCCTTATCCCGGCAGAGGAATCGCAGGCGACTGCTTGGAGACCCAGCCCACTCCATACCCTGTTCTTCAATCATCTCCCGTCTGGTCAGGTCCCTTCTGCCACCAATGCGGGCAACCTCAGATTGACTGGAACAATCACTCCATTCCCCCTGGCAGCTCTGGGATCCTTCTGGTCTGCCATCTGGCCACGGCCTGCCCTCAGGGGGGGATGCGCAGGTTGAATCCTGATCATCTTCTGAGTCATATTCAATGTCTATTTCCAGGCTCCTGGGGCTGGAGCAGTGTGTTGCCACCACAGGAGCTTCTGCAAGACCTGAAACTGCTGCCTTCCTGTGTTTTTTTCGTGAGGTGCCTTGTCTGGCACGACTGTACACATCAAACCCCTCTTTACCACCAGCACTGCTCACAACGTTCAGCTCTTCTCTGAGGCTAGGAGCTCTGTATAACCCGCCTCCCATCTGGCTGCAGTTGCCCAGCAGACGACTGCAGTGCTCTGTGAAATCATTCTGTCTCTTCCTACCCATCTCAGGCCGACTCCGGATCCTCTCTCTATAATTATTTCCCTTCTTCTTGCTCCAAGGGGGACTCGCCCCAGTTACAGACTTCAGATTGCTCTCCTGGTAGCCCCAGGTCCAGTTTGCCTTTTTCTGATTCCAGGTCAGCTGCCCAAAGGCAGGATTCTCTTGGTCAGCATCCCCTCCACTCTCCTTAACAGCATGCTCCTCCTGCAGAGTCTGAGCAGACAGATCTGGGGAGTTATCACTACTATCTGGCTTTAGAAATGGTTCCTGGATATCAAGCGGCTTCTCTGTCCTTCCCGCATGGTGAGTAAGTCTTTCCATGGATTTTTGAGGCTCTGCCTTTTCCTCCAGAACACACTTCTCATCCTCATCTTCTTCCTCATCCTCAGTCACTTCTGGGATGCTAAACAATTTTTTGCTGTGGTTCTTCTGAAGCGGGAGCTCTAGTATCCTCTCCAGAATCTCCTCATCGCTGTCAGTATCACAAAGATCCATCTGTACCCAGCCCCCGAGAAAAGCCACAGCCAGGACAAGCAAAGGAAAAAAGAGAGGAAATAAACATTAAAAAGAGAGACAACATTACAGCCGATTCCCTCCCAGCACAGCAGGATGGAGCGGAGACTGTGATCTGCAGAGAAGCAAGGGTAGGAAGCAAAAGATAGCAATGGTTCTTCTGGCAAAAAAAAAACAACAAAAAAAAAACAATTAGATGAGCTAGCCATGCAGTGGAAAGCGAGAAAGGCCAATGCATGGAACAGCTCTCTCCCAACCTCTCCCTCTACACACACAACTTTCTGCAGCACCTTTCATCCTGTCCACTTCATTCCCTAGAGCTTCAGCATCCTGTGTCTGGGATGATGGGGGCAGGACCAGCACAGTTCCTCCACAGCTGTTCACTGTATATGATGATCAGGTTCCTCCCTCCAGAAGAATCAATGTATTGACACCACACAGCTTGTGCTCACATAAGGACCCCACTGTCCTCCCTAATCTTTCTGCGTCCTTGCACTGGAACAGAAGGAAGCAGCACTGTGCAGCAGCACACCCACTGGAGATGTGGCTGCTGTGGGAGAACCTTCCCTAGTCTCTTCCATTGGTCTGCCAAGGTCCAGCTCTACAGAAGTTTGTTGCATGTAAATCCAGGTGAACACAGAGTTGCCATGAATAAACATGAAAACCATTACCTCAAAGGGCTCACACAGACTTGTATTTCACTTGCAACTGGGTAAGAACCTACCAGGTTACAAAAAACTTTCCAGAAAACGTTGTTCCACTTTAAAGTTTGTCTTCTACCAACAATGTAATTTACGTTTTGTCTCTTGCTATATTAATAATAAAATAAAAAGGTAAAATACTAGAAGCATAGCATAGTTTGGGTTGGAAGAGAACTCTGGAGGTGTCCAATCCAAACTCCCTGACAATTTAGATCACAACATGTTTTAGAAACATTTCTAAATAGCTTACAAAGCATATGTAGCTACCGACATTATAAGCTACAGCCATGAACAGTCCTGTTTAGAGATAATTAAAAACTGAAACATAATGAGAGAAAAAGGCAGTTGTAAGTGAGCTATTGAACACTTCACATCTATAACTTTTTTTCCAAACAGAAGTGGTCTTGAATTATATTTAGAATTATAATTGGTTGGAAAGGGCCTCCAAAGTTCTCTAGTCTGATCTCCTATTTGCAGCAGGACTATCACCAACACTAGATCAATGGCTTTGTTTAGCTGAGGCTTGAAAACACGAAAGAATGGAGATCCCTCAGCTGTCCGGAGACCTGTCCCAGGGCCACACCACCCTCCTGAGAAAGAAGTTTTTCCTTGTGTCCAACACGAAGCTCCCAAGCAGCAACTTGTGGCTGCTGCCCCTTTTTACACCATCTGCCACTAACAAGAAGACTTTGGCTCTCTCATCTTTTTAACCATCCCTCAAACAGTCTTAGGCAGCTACTATATCTCTCTTTAGCCTCCTTTTTGCCAGGCTAACCAAGTCCAGCTTCCTCAAACTCTCTTCACAGGACATGTACTCTAGGCCCCGACTATCTTGTTAGCCCTCCACTACCAAATAATAATAAGCAGAATTTATTAATGCAACCATAAAATACATCCAGTCAGACTTATTTTAGCCACCTACAAAGTCGTGGCTTTTGTTTGGATTTTTTATGTAATAATTGGTTTCTAGCAAGTTAAGAGTACATTTATGCAAGTTTGGTTTCAATACTGAAACAAAATGAATCCAAGGATTTGAAAAAGACAAATCTTGAAGAAAAAACACTGCTGTGTATTTGGAAAGGAGCAGAATAGTAAACTTCTATTATGTGAGGGGACATGGGACTCTGTCGCCCATTTGTAATCAAGGAGAAAGTTGTTAACAACATATTTGAAGTTAAACATTTTAAAATCAGCACTCCTCCATACTTTCATCCCACAATTCCTGAAAGAGTTAGCTGAGGAGACTTGAAATAACCCCAAATGTTATCAGATATGCAGAGGCCTACAAAACAGGCCTGCTGAGGCCTGACCCAGTCTAGTTATCATCTTCCCTCATTCTACAAAAGCAGAGTAGGGAGCTCAGTGCCCTAAAGCTTCCTGCCCTTGGACGCCCTTCTCCCCATTCAGCATCTGTCGTCACACTGTGCTCCTCACTCCCTCAAGTCTTCACAGCCAGAACAGAAAACAAGTACTTTATCAAGTAAAGAAACAACAGTTTGCTCAAGTCATCAGGGTGCATGTAATTCCCCCCCCCCAAAAAAAATATTCAAGACAATAAGATATCCAGGAAAAAGTGACAAAACTTAGCATTCCTGACTGTTCTTATCATCCCTTTTTTCCTCCCAGGAAAACTGGGCTTCTTCCCTATTTTTTCCAGCACAATCCCAACAGCCAGAAGCCCTTTCTGGTATGTCCTTCCTGGGCAGACTCAGCAGCTCCCGCTGGAGGAGGAGGCCTCTCCTCAGGCTCCCAGCACACTGTACTGCAAATCCAACCTCCCCACTAGGGAAGTAGAACCCCTTTCAGAAGGGGAAAAGGAGAGGCAGCAAATTTACTCCAGATTCATCACACTGTCTGCTGCTGACCTATTAATGCTCAACAGATCCACCCCATCTGTGCTGCAGGCTAGCAGTCATATAGATCAGCATCAACGAATTACAGCTGCTCTTTGAGTACATGAAAGGAGTTAGTATGGTCTCTTGCAATACAACCATATCACATTTCCTGCAGATCTTTCTAATTTCTCAAACATCCAACTGTAATACTTTCCCTTATGCACACTCACCCCAAATGCCATAATTTGTATAATCACATACCACTTTCCAGTCATGCAGTTTTAAGCAAATGTCCTGTTGCAGATGCATTATAATACACTAGCTTTAACTGTTTGAACTTCTAACATGAATGAACATGATCACTCATAGTTCAGCTTAATCAGTATTTCCTCGCTCACCACATCTGAACTGTACAACAGCCACGGCACTGCTCCTGCAAGCCATCCATCTCTACAGAGAGCACCAAGGTCTAAGCAAAATAATTTGCACTATTATGTGCAAATAGCAGGACTATTACATGTTAGTTTTACTTTAGGAGGGAGGGGGGGTTGATATAGGATCTTACATATGGGTGAACTTCACAGATTCCTATATGATCACTGTTTGTATCTATATTAAGAATTAGATCAATGGGATTGATTTTTCACTCTGGGTTCTATAGTTCACGTTACATTTTCTATTTTTCCAGCTAATTAAACCCTGGACACATTTATTACATATAAATACCTTCCCCTCTCACAAGGAACTTGCATTTTTACTAGCTTAAGACAACACTGAGAGGTAAAGCAGAGCAGGCAGGAACTTGGCTAAGCACTGCACTGAGAGTGCTGGACTCAGACAGGCACCTTCTCCTGTAAGCTGATGACATGGAATGGTTGCACTGGTGCTCCCCACAAGCACTACTCTGCTAGCAATTACCTTTTCCCCATTCTCCTGGTAACAGGGCTCTCTTGCATCCCATTTCTTCTCTTCCAGAGCTTCTGAGGACAGTTCCTCTTCTTCCTCCTCTTCCAAAATATCTGAAAGGTCAGAACTACGGTTGTGCTCAGCAAAAAGGGCCAGCTGCCGTCTTCCCATTTCAGACATTTTCTCTTCTTGCTATTGAAAAGCAAAACAGATTCCCATCAATGCAAACTCAGACCTCTAGGCTGTCTTTGTTTCAAAAGACATTTCGAAAGACGTTTGCAACGAAATAGCATTCATTCCACCTTCTTTCTCTAGTACACATATAGCTAAAATGCAGCAAGAAATAGAAGAGCACTCAGCGCAGGGTCTCACATGCCTGTGCATGCATGCACGCGCGTGCGCACGCACACCCACCCACCCCTGTCAGGCATATTTTACAGCCTGAAGGAGAAGAACAGTAGGCGTAAGATTGTAAAACCTATCTGCAGCTCAAAGTTGTCAAATACAATCCACATCCCTCCCTGGACAGCAATTCAACAAAGGTAAAACAAACCTCTCTCTTCACTCTAGACACTACTCCAGAGTCTCCTCTGGACATTTCTTTCATCACCTCCTTGCCAGGGGACAATCTCAGGAATTCTTGGCAGATGCTCCCACTGGTGCTTGAGTCTTGGGAAGTACTCTCTACTCCTTCAACCTGGCAGGGGGAGGGCAGAGGCTCTGGACTCAAGTGCTTCTCCTTTGCCTCTCTTTCAGCACTGGGTCCTTTTGGTGACTCCTCCACAGAGCATGCAAGGCAGGTCTCCATACATATCTTCAGACTGCTGTTGTATTGGCTTTCCAGCTCTGGTGCACTTGTTACAGAGAGCTCCATCTGCAAAAGAAACCAAAAAGTTCATCATCAGGAAAACAACAGTATCTGCTGCAGAACCTTTCCTATGCCCTCCACTGCGTGTCCTACTTCTGCTCCTCTGTGAAGGATCTGTCAATGACAGTTTGAGAATTTCCAGCATCGTCTCCCTGCCAGCATTTCTTAAGCCAATTAGCCAGTCTGCACTGGGACTTTGCTACATACCCCACCTAGCCCCTTCTTGACATGGGGCAATGAAACCTGGGAGAGACACTGTGAATTGAAAGGTCCTTTACCCCTCCACCCCCCAGCTCTCTGATGGAAACACCATGCATTCTGTGTCTCTTGCCATATGAAGATTTTTGCATTCAATTTGTAGCCAGGAAGGCTGGCCTCTCATGGAATGAATTCTTCCCTGCCATTAGCTGCAAGGGGACACACAGCCTTTTCACTATAACATCATGGTATGCACCACACTGTGGGTCATGCTGCCACATGGGGCTCCCATGAGCCACAGAAGCATATTGGCAATAACTAGTCTTCGAGCAGCAAGAACAAGATGAGCCCAACCTACACAACTAGGCCAGTTCCCACCTCAGTCCCAAAGGAATGTCATAAGCACCAGCTTACAGCTTAGCTTGAGCTGGAGGTGAGGACATAACCCCAGCACTCATTGAAGCTGGTGAGTGCTGTGAAGAAAATGAGAATGAATGAAGAATTTACAGAGAGAATACAACTGCATAGATTAGTGGTTTGGTCACTTAGTGGGATTAAAGAAACTTTAAATTCTGATCTCTTTCCAATAAGTGCTTCTGTCTTTGATGATTGGTCAGCTCAGTCTGGTGTTTAGGGAAATCTGTGGGAGATGGAGGAGTGGAATCCCAAGGACTGAAGAGGGAAAGGCAGATGGGACTTCATCAACCACCTCTTTTTTTAACCCTCTTTAAGGGGTAGTCACCTCCACTGCATTTTGCAATGGAGCATGACTTTGTCCTTATTTACTAGACACACCGAAAATATTTACAGGATGAGGCCCCTGGAGATTTAGACACTGCAGTCTAAATCCCCCCTGGGCTTAGGTGAAAGATAGGCAGGTGTAGATCCCATGAATAATCTGATGGTCAGACCCCTTCTCCCGTTTCCCTTTCTTGAAACAGAATGAAGACAGACATCTCAACAAAGAAGGTGATTTGCACCCTAGAAGCACCTGTTTTTCTCCATTGACTACAGAGAAGGCAAAGTGACCCACTCATATTTAGTCATCTACCCCAGACATCTAAATGTGGGCAAACGAATCACAATTGAGGTGCCATGGGCAGCAAATGAGCAGGAGATGAAGAATCAGAATCACAGCTTTGGACTTAACATCTCAGTTCTACTGTGTATCTATCTGGCCTTTGGTCTAGGGCCCACACAGCTGCTGATGCTCCAGCAGTTACCAGAAGTCTTCCCATCCTTTTCTCTAACCCTAAGCCTTTGCAAACTCACACTGCCATGATTAATAAAGTCACACTGAATTTGATGGTTTGAAGAACTCCCCTGAGCCCCCTGTCACTGCAAGGTCAACACAGGAGCCTCTGTTTAACACACAGCCTCATTCTGCTTTTGGAAACCGGCACCCCCCCCCCCATGGGTGGGTCTGTAGTGTATTTTTTCTCCCTTTCTGACAAGACTGTTAAGCTAGAAGGGGCTTTGTGACATACTTGGGACTACCTGCTTTTGTTTCAATGCCAAATGTAACAGCTAAGCCAGAAACAGTCTGCTATTAAGCCAGACTGTTTCCAGGTTGATGGCGGAAAGAAGCTAAGCTCAGTGTTGGGACAAAGAATTCAATGGGCACCTTTAAGGAATGCTGCGGCTCTATCTTCATGTATGGGAGCCTGCCCTCCACTGCAGAAAATCCTTCTTAAAGGAATATGGTTCTAGGCAATAACTACAATACCCTGCCTAATGTCAAGTGTCAGAATGGAAAAAAGATCTTGCTTCCTGATATAATACATCACACACCTACGAGATGCACCCTTCCCTCTTGTCACAGCCTGAACACCTTCTAGATCATCCACCTCTTTTCTTATGGATCTCCCAGCTGCTGTGACAACCGTCCTACAGAGTTCTGAAACCACCCAGCCACCCTATGGGCGTCAAAATACCAAGTGCCATGACAGATTCACAGTTCTTCTCCAGACACGGCTACCTCGCTGCGCAGCCTAAGAAGTGCCCATCTTTCTAGACTGCCTACTCTGCCTTGCAGAAGTTCACTAGACTGGAGAAGACTGCTGGACTAACATTGACATCGTCATCAGGGGAAACATCCTTTTCACCTTCTAGCTCTGCTGAATTCTTGCCTTTCTGACCATATTCTTGCTCTACTTGCCCACATGCAGTCAAGCAGTGAGGTTCACCTGCTTCATCCTGCTGTAGCTACACAAGAGCGGCCAATACTCCCTGCTGGTTTGCCAGCCACTGGAAGACAGCCCCAAGGGGACAGTGTGTCACAACTGGAGAGAGACGATCAATGGTATTTCATTCCATTTCCCAAAATGATCTAATTCTTCTTCCCAGTACACATGGTTCTGGGTGGGCAATGTGAGCACTTACCTGTGCTTCCATTCCTTCACCTGGGCCTTTCAATTCTGCTTCCCTTGGAGAGAGAGGCTCTGTGCCCTCACTTGGGAGCACTGTGCTGCCAGCTTGCTGAGGAAGGACAGTCAGGCTTTTCTTGTCTTGTGCAGTGTCCGATTCCTGTGAGGAAGTGCCTGAAACCTGCACCAAGGAAGCGCCGGGAGAGGAGAAGTGGAGCTGTGAAGAGGCTTTCTCTAGCAGAGATTGTGCTGAGCCATCACAGCTAGAGGCAAGATCAGTCAATTTGGCATCTGAACCATCAGTGGGAACTTTTTGTTGAAGAAAGAGTGGAGCTGTTTGGTGTGTGGGTGGGTTGCGCATAGGCAGAGAACCCCTGGATTCTCCACAGGGCAGCCTAGAAGTAAAACTGGTAGAAACAGCAGAATCTGAAGGTGAAGAATGACGAGAGGCTCTCAGCAAGACTGAGGAAATCTGGGCTGGAACCGAATCCACTGACTCCCCATACAGAGACATTGTTCTCACAGAAACCTCCCGGCACACCTGGAACATCTGAAGCTGGGACAAGTCCACCAGGATGCTTCCAGCTGTTGGAGAGGTAACTTCTATTGCCTGCAAGCAAAGAACCAGGAAGGACCTATTTATTATGCACAGCTCATGCCTTCTGGAAATGGCACCAATTCCTAAACCCAAAGTTTACAACTGTCCCCAAAGCTTGTGACAACAGGAGTGCAGGATTCCAACCCTTCTGCACAATATCAAAAAGCAAGAACAGTAAAGAGAACTTATTACCATAACCACTTGAGAAACATGGATATTCTATAAAATAAAACTATATTCCCTCCTACTCCAGTTTCTAACTCTTCTTGTTCCCTACACTTCAAAGGCCATCCCATCTCTTTTGTCATGGCAAAACTTTGTAGATTCCTTCTTTTTGACCTGCATAGGGAAAAGACGTTTCCATGATAAACAGCAAACATCCAACACAGCATCACTCTGTTTTGCACTGTACTTCCTTAAATGGCTGTGGCTTGTCTCTCTCACAGCCAATGGCACAATGTCACATGTGCAGAAGCCTGCAGGCCAGTTTCAATATAGAAAATCCTTGGAGCTGCTTTATCAGTATTAGTATTAGACACTGGGTTGTTCATACACCTCTCCCTTTACCTGTTCTTGATTTAGGAATGGGCTGGAGAACTACACCTCACTTTTCGGTCCAGGGACAATCCCCAAGTGGTGACAAGGCTGCGTACTTCTCTCTACCCATGCCCTGTGTCCACAGAAGTGGCAATTTGCTGACACAACTAGCAGGGTATTTCCTGGGGATTCAGGATTCATGATGCTCTTGCTCTGAAACAATCAGAAGAGTTTGTGCTGGCAGGGTGTCTCCAAAGCTCACTGCTGCCTGGATGATCAAGCTACAATGAGGCTAGGGTGAAAGAGAGGAGGCTGACACTCTAACTGTCCTGTTTTGCTGGTGAAGGCTCCTGCCACAGAAACTGCTCTAGTTTAGTTAAATCAAGAACACATCACAAATCTGGACAGATATCTTTTTTGGTGCACATCAGTCAAAACAAACAGCCCAAGTAGGGGCAAAATTGTCTCTTCTCTGATATCATTTCTTTCCAGGCCAAGTACTGTTATTGCCTCCTCCCGGAATGCTTACTGGATCACAAATCAATTCTGAAGTTTTATGGAGCCTCTTCTGTCACTATCCTTTTCCCATGTGGAGAGCAAGACTTGGTGCACTGTTCTGTAACATCCATGCCAAAAACAAAACTGAAAACAACTTCTACTACTACTCACTATCCCCAGTTTGTACAGTCAAGGACAAGACTGGTCTCAAAGTCAGAACGCCATTTTTGGAGAACACAGTCAGGTAGCCAGCAAAGACTCCTAATGCCTCCAAGTCCTTTTCACAAAACTTCCTTTCCCAACCACAGATTCCTCCTGTGAGTATCAGTAATGATTTTGTTCCTAAACAATGACCCTGTTTTCCCTTTTGAGTCACCTGGAAGACCCAACTAAGCTGATTTTTTTTTCCTCTAGGAGAAAATACAAATAAATAAATAAATTTGAGATGAAATTTGAAAGCTGAAATACTGAAAACACAAGTGTTTCAAATGTGAATGTCTCCAAGAGTTTCTGTAACACCTGCAGTTCAAATGCTTCATGCTCTATTAACTGAAAACATTGACCTCCTAGCCAGCCAGAGCTCCCCCAAGAGCTTTTTCATGAGATTCTCAGCTATGATGGAGGAAGGACTCATATGCAAACGTGTATGTTCATGCTCAAGAAAACTGTTTAGTCAACAGCAATGAAGCGCTACTACATGCCAAAGAATTTAGAATCAAATTAGCAAGCTAAGTACCTCAATGAGGAACAGAGAATCTGTACAGACTGAAATTTCAGACTCTGACAGGAAGAACTAGGACTATGTTACCAACTGCCTGGGCTGGATGGAGACACTGACTCCAATATGCTGAGGGAGAGCATGGAAGCAGCCAGGGCAGGAAATACAATAGTAATGGGATCCCTATGAAGACAGCGTCAACGTCACATTGAGATGGGAAGCAGAGATCAGATTCTTAAGACACTATCAATGAGCACTTCATGGAGCAACTAGATTGGGAGTCCTCAAGAAGATACGAAGCCTGCCTTGCCTTTGGATCCAGTTCAAAATCCTATGGAGATTCTACAAAAAGAAATGACAAGTGAGTAGTAAAAGACAGGGTTACTGGCAGGATATTGTAAAATTGCTTTAGCTTTAGGAAGAAAGACTGTGTTTTTTGCCTCTTCTATCTCCAGTGAATTTAGCCTAAATAATTACCAAGGCATATAGTCTTTCTGGTATATACCTAGCCTAGAGGCTTCCTGCTGCAGGGAGAAGGATCCCCATTCCACAAAGAGCAAGAAGGGAAGCACAGAAGGAATTTTGTCCAGCCTGCAGGGGTCAGTGGAAGAGAGCTGAGCTCCTCAGTCCTGTGCCTCCTCTCCCACTTACTCTCCCCAGAAGGACCTAAAACACTCTGTTCATGTTTGAGGTTCTCCTTGAGCTCCAGGAGAGCCAGTGACACTTCCACATGGGAGTTCATTCATCTCCCTTATGGATTCCAGCATGAAACAGTTCTGCCATCACAGTTATATTCACCAGTTAACGTGCCTCCCACACTGGACCCCACAAGCCTGGATCAGCCCTACATTGTCAGCCTGCAGCACTGGCTTCCATGCACCATGCTAATGACATATTTATTAGAGAAGTCCTCTCACAGTAAAAATCCATTTCCTTGCTTTTTAGAGCATGCCCTTGCCTTCCTTTCTCTTTATACCTCACTAACATATAAAGTACCTCTCAGTTCTGCCTAGGTCACAGGAGCACGTCAGTAACTAACATTCATCACATGCCTTGGCTAACTCACAGTTACCAGTTGCTTTCCAGGTCTTGCGGCTCTGTGTCTGCCTGCTACCCGCAGCACCAACCTCCAGCCAACCACATGCACAAACATTAGCCTTGCACAGTGTCAGCACAATACCTTCTGTCCATCCGCATACACAGCATAACCAGTGACTCGAACTCCATTTGAAGATCCTTCCGCATCAATAGTGACAGGTAACCAGCTGATAACTAGGATACCTGGGGAAGGGCCAGCTTCCACTTGGACATCCAGAGGAGCATCGGGAGTACCTGCGACAGATCAGAGTTTCATTTCGTTTGTCTCACTACAGCATAATGCCAAACTAAACCTTGGTTAGTAGCAAAGAGCAAACTTACACCAGATTTGCCACTGCAGAATCACACTGGAATAGTTATGCTATTCTCAGAAAACGATAGACAAAACCAGAGCAAACAAGGTGGTCTTGTTCTGTGAAAGTTTTAATGCACAGAAAAGACAACTTTGCAAAAGTAGCTGAAGCCAAGATGCAGCAACCCTTAGAGCAGGGTGAGTGAAGGTCATGGCAAACCATATATTCCATTGCCTGAGAGGCATGCTGCTCAGATCAGCACGGGGGATGTTCTCCCAGAGCAAATGAAAACAAAAAAGGTAATAATTTTTTGAAATAAAAGAAGAAAAATATTAAGACAAAACAGTACAGCATCTTACTCTTTGGAACCTAATAAACCTTGCTTCCCTTTGCCCCAAGGCCTCAGAGCAAAATAATGACAGAGCTCACTGCCCCAAGCACTCCATGCACAGTGGCGATGGGCATGACTGCTCTGATACCTGCTAGCGGGGTAGTGAAGTGTATCACAGCTGAGTTCTGCTCCTGCCCCTCTGGGAGCTCTTCCCAAGGTGTTTTCAAGGGCCGGGCCTCCAGCTTGGCAACATATTGAGTGCTGGGCTGCAGGTTGCGGAAGGCATACCAGTACACCCCAGGTTTTGTTATGTCACATTCCTCCCCATTGAGATACACTGCATGATTGTAATTGCTGTTGCAGGGAAGCCACATGACCTCTGCAGATGTGGCTGTGACGCTTCTGACTTTCAGCATAGTTGGTGCCACACAAAAATCTTGCCCCACAAAGAAAGTGCATCGCAGTCTATCAGAACACCCTTGCTCTGTCACACTCTGCACAGACACACGGTAAGCCTTTGTCTTTAAATCCAGCTTTTCAATCACTGCTTTGGTCTGAAAGCCACTCTTCACATTTTGGCGTAGCTCTTCATCCACATAGATGTTGTAGCTTTGTATGTCTGGGCAGCCAGCTGGTAAAAGCGGTGGTTCCCAGCCTACAACTATGCTTCTGGCAAGCTGCTTGATCAAAGTCAATTTTCTTGGATAAGGCACTGCTGTATGACTAACAGGCTCCTCCTGGTCTCCTTCTGTTCTACTGGTCAATGGGCTGATGCTACTATCTTCAATGGAGTAATCACTCTTATCTCCACTGCTGGTGCTTGCACTGACAAAACTTTTCTCCTGGTATGAACTATGGGTGAGATCATTCAGCTCCGAAGGCAGAAACATCATGAGGTCATCATCTGAAACTCGCTCAACAAAATTGGAGGGGACCAGCCCTCGCCGGCCATCCATCAGCTCCCCTAAACAAAAAACAGGAAACCTGTTACCGCTGAAACTACCTTTCAACCTTCCAAACCATCTATGAAGATAGTGTGGCATCATCTATGCCAGGTCATAACTGCCCTGCAGTCAAGAACAAAAGCGGCTCTGGGAGACTATCCCTGGCCAAGGTTGCTCCATTTCCTATGACTACCCTAGCTAGATCCCAATGGCCACAGTGAGAAAACTCACTGCTTCTCCATACATTCCAGAGCCAACTAACCAGACAGTGTTTTGAGTAATCAGCTTAAGGATTTTTCCTTCTTCATTATCCCATTGTTCCTGATCACAGCTCTTTTACTAACTTTTTCTTTTTCTAGACTTCCCAAACTATGCAGACTCTCAGCATGTCTCTTCTCCCAGCCACACAGATTTGTTTTTTGCAGTATTCTCCTCATGAAATTCCATCTTTCCAGCTCTGTATTCATCTTTGGCCTTCTTTTTAGCTCCCTCCATTATCATGCTAGCTTCTGTAATAAAGATGTCTAGAAAGAAACCATGAGGATGACTGATACCACAGAACTCTTGGTATGTATAAGAACCATCAAAACAGAATCAAATGCGCAGTGGGTAAGGATTGTGCATACTTTCCCCTTTCAAACCCTACCTACAGCAAATCAATTGAAAGCAAGGAAAGCAGAAAATGTTAATAAAGAATATCCTTTTTATTCTTTAAGCAACAAACAAATAAACAAATGAGAAGCTTCAAAGTAGAAAGAGCGAGCCAGAGCAGTCAAAGAGCAAGCAGAGCAACATGGCATGCATTTGCCTCAGCTCTTGCAAAGCACCTGAGTAGGCTATGAGCTTAGATCCCATTAAGTAAGCCAGCTCCACAAAGAAACTTCATTACAAATTTGCAGTCCACAATTCTTAGTTTCAATTGCATCTGCCTATTAATCAAGCAGAACCATGTTTTCAAAGGTGTCAAAAGAGAAACACACTGTAGGACACCAAACAGGATAAAGGCTGTATTTTGGGCTGCTTAGCTTTGCCCTGCTATGCCCAAAAGAGCAAGAGACCATCAACTGCCTACAGGCTCTGGCTCACTATGCAGCCAGTGGAAAGAGGGAATGCAGAAGGTGCCTAGGGACTGAATGTTGCTCTTCCCCATGGCTAGGGAGGGGCCACATGTGCATGAAACCTGGAGCTCTACTGAAAGTAATGGCAGAATTCCCACTGAATTCACTAGACCAGGATTCCACTTCTTAGATTCAATTAATCATGACATAAATAAACTCCTTTCCAACACAATCTGCACTCTCCTCCAACAAACTAACTTTGGATAGAAAACCTTTTTCTTATAGTTTTAAGATATACTAAATTCCTCTCTGATTCTTTAAGGAGATCACATCTCTACAGCCGTTCAGTCACATTTCATTCTACTAAAGCACACCTTCAAAGAAGCCATCCTCATCCATGTCTCCATAGATGTAAATATACTCTCCAGCAATTAGTGGAAGCTCTGCCTCTGGATTTTCATTAGGTCCATCAAAAGGATTGTAGCTGAAATAGTTACAATTAGAAAACTTACTTTGTATAGCAACTTTTATAGCAACACTTTCAAGCTGTGATGTTAGATAAGCTTACAATCTACTGGAACAGCACCTACTTTTTGCAAGCAGCTAATTCCACAGAGAAGGGTCAAGACTCTATGGTTTTATATATAACTAGTAACATCTTGCTCCATGTTCAAACAGCATCTAGAATGACTCTTCTGAGTAGCAGAACAGACATCTCGTGAAGTTTGAAGGAATTGGAGCAGAGTGATTCAAGAAAAAGTGTTTTAAAAAAAATGGTTATTTGAAGTATCTGTGTGACTGCTGGTTTTCCGCATGTTAATATATTAAGTACATAAGTTGTAGGATTCAGCATTTCTAAAACTGACACCCTTAAAACCATCTGCATTCGTAAATATTTTATGTAGATAACTTTCTACATTTCATGCACATAATAGTTTTGGAAAAACACTGAAAATGCCCAAAGCATTTAAGATATATTTAACCAGACATACAGCTGTCATGGACAAGCACAGCACCGAATCTCAAAATTCTCATGTTTAAAACCTGAACGATCTGATTTGTGCAAGAAGAATGTTACATAAGAGTGAAGAAAACGTTTCCAGCTCTCATTTTTCATCATAACTATCCAGTCTTCAGGATGCAAGCTATACATCTCCCAGTACTGTAACTCCATATTTTAAACTGCAGTCCAAAAGCTCCACTAGCATGAAAATTTTAAATAAATACATTGGTGATAGGATTTGTGCTCCAGGTAGTTCTAACCTACCTATCCATGGATCTTCAAGCTAATCAGAGGGCCTATCACAGAAAAATGCCTAAAGAAAAATCTTGTCTTTGCAAGCACCTACTGCTAAATGCTGCTCTTTTGTCTTTAAAAGGGATTCCAGCATGCCAAAGCAACATTATCCTCTCTATGAGCTTGGCGAGACCTTATAGGCCCAAAACTCCAAACTGAGGACAAAGATCATATTTGATCTGCTCCTTTCAAGTACAGAATTGTCCCAGTTTTCCTCCTCCTTCTCTGCAATCTAAAAGGTGAGTAATATGTCAATATTCTTTGCATTGTGAATATGGATTTGGGTTTGACCATAACAACTCAGTGGATAGGAACAGTTATCAGAAAAATCTGGCCTTATTCAATGCTAGGTTTTCTTGCCTTTTTTTTTTTTTTTTTTTGGAAATTTCAACCAGAAAGACTTTGGCCAAAAATTTTAATTTAGAAATTGTATTTAGGTATAAGATTTTCTTGGAGAAGACTAGACTATCCTGTAGAAATCACAGATTTCATGAAATGTGTCAATTCAAAACTCACTTTTCCATCCAAAACCATCTTCAAAAGAAAAGTTTCAACCAGTGCTGCTCACTGAGTAACTAATGAGTTTGCTATGTTTTTGTTAAACTAAGTGCATTGGATTTGCTTGTGCAGGTAATACAGGTCACAAAAATTCCCATGAAGGAATACACAGATACACAGACACACTAATACCCATCCCTAACAGTGGCTAATGCTGGCAACCAGGGTAAAGGAGGCAACTGTGAGATAACCTGTCTAATCTCAAAGACCACAACAGATGACACAGTACCTGTATCGAGCTAAGAAGACTTGCAGTTTTGCAGGGCCTTGGCTGCCTGGCTCTGGAATTAGAGAGATGCTGTCAACATCCAGTTCTTCCATTTCACTTGCAGTGTCCACCTAAAAAAAGCATTAAAGATGGAGGATAAGATATGGCCCAAACCAGAATAAAGGAACACTCAAAGGATTTCAAGAGCAGTGAACAAGTCCTCTAAGCTGGTGTACACTGCCAGTCTGCCCACTGGGCCAAGGACTATCTGGAAGATTTACTGATGAAGTGCAGAAGCAGTAATAACAGGCAACAGCTCCAAGCTGCAGTGTCAAGGGTTCAGGTGGGACATTAGGAAAAACCCCTTCCCCAGGAAGGAGATGCAGCCTTGGGATAGGTTCCCACAGAGGTGGGGGATCTCCACCCTTGAAGGGTTTCAAGCCTCAGCTAGACAAAGCCATGGCCACCCTGATCTAGCGTTGGTGACAGTCCCACTGTGAGTGGGAGATTGGACTGGAAACGCTGGAGGCCCCTTCCACCCTACGTTTCTTTAGTTCAGTATATTCACTTCCTCTTACCTCCAAACGGCTATGTGAAATAGAAAAGCCAGCACGCAGGCCCTGCTGGTAATCTGAACAAAAAGGACCTTATTAGACCTCTTAGTCCAGCTTTCATTTTTAAATTAATCTTATTTAATTCAGGCAGGGAGTGACAGCCTTAAAAACAAGTTTAAATCATTTTGATTTGTCCTTCAGAACGTACCTTGCAGTAACACACAACTGTTCTGCACATGAACAGTCCTTAGGCATACCTGTCTCACACCAGCAGGTTGGTAACAAAATACCCAAAATAAGCAAAAGCTCCACCAAAGGCCTCAGGCTTCAAAATTGTAGCTGGCTTTCAACATAAGGAATTTCAATCTTATTAAAGTTTTCACCTCCAGTTCCCCTGTATTACCTATAAATACCTCAGCATGATGTTTATTTACTTTCAGAACACTAGAAGGCCATACTAGTTCAGACCAAAACTCTATCCAACTCCAAAACCTGGCTCTGTTAAACGCTAGTAGCGCTCAAGCAAGAGGACAAGCATGAAATCCTGTCTTCCAGGTATAGCCTCTCAGTTTCTAGCAATCAGCTATGTAGGGACTTCCTAAGCTCAAGGTTGCATCCTGAATGCATTTAGTGGCTACTGGCAGAAGTAGCTTCCAGAAATTTGCCTCAATCTTTTTCAAGCCCATTGATACTTTGAAATTTCACATATAATGGCAATGAGTTACATAATGCAATCATACTTTGTAAGACAATGTACTTCCCTTGTGTTTGTTTGAAACAGTGCCAATGAACCAAGTCAAGGTGCCTTTTTAAGCATACTTCAAGGCAAATATATTTTTGATGAAGACCCATTGCAGGCACCAGAACACACAGTAGATATTGTTCTAGTATATGAACTGCCAAAGTTTATCCTTGAAAGGATTCCAAGCACCTTTTCAAAACAGTCTGTTCAAAGGATTTGTTTTAGTTTAATCAATGTGAGACTATGCTCCTTCCACGCAATTTTCAAGTTTTAATCTTGGCCTAGTGACATTCTAGCAGAAGATAACTGCTTTCACCTATTTAAAATGGAAGCTCAAGCATCTAACAGATAATGTTTTCTTTTGGGTGAAGGTCTGCTCAGAGGCAACACAGACCTCTCCAACTGCACTGACTGTATTCATGTCCCAATTTTTGCAATGGCATCTTTAAACAAGAGAAGTGTGAAGAATAACTTCTGTTTTAGCCTTTCCAAGAAAGGATGTACTTCTTGTGATTTACTGTAAATGCCATCTTGCACCATGTCCCACAATAACAAACATCTGCACCCTGTAACACTCACAGGTAGACAAAAGGAGTAGCTTTCAGTAGCCTGGCTAACACTTTGGAGGATGCCCATAACCGTGTGCTGCTGAAGTCCAATGCTTTACACATCAGATCTTTTCCACAGACCATAGTCTGATCTCTCCAGGCACTACTAGCTTCACCTCTCCATGAAGGCGTGGTGGCTTCCAAGTCTTCTGTACACTAAGCAACTGTCATTTCTCCCACTACATAATTTATAGTTATCTTTTCCTTTCCTGGTGTGACCTTCACTTTGTCACTGAACAGAACAGCTTCTCCTTATCTCCTAACAACCACAGAGCTCTTCCACAGTGGTGGGCTCTGCCTGTCATGACTCTATCTCTCCATTAGTGCTCTGGCCTCACTAGCACAAGACGTTACTGTCCTCGAGGTGTACAACGAGGCACTCCGCATGGCCTCAGCCACATTAGCGCTCAGAAATCAGTGGACCAAGACAGCAAAAGCTGCCACCCATGCCATCACACCTACTCCCACTCACAGCACTGTCTTCTCTTAAATTATCATATCAAGTGATACATAGCAATGAGTATGAAAGACTGCTTAAATGAACCACACAATACTACACGTATGACCTCCTGGGGAGAAGTAACAGTCATCTGTGATATCTGGGTGAGACAAACAACCAAAGCCTATTAACTTCATCCCTCTGCTAGTGCAAACTCAGCATGATTTCTTACACCACCTAAGACTTCTACACCTAAGAGCATCAAAAACCCCACCCACAGCTTGGGGCCAAAAACAGTCTGGACAGTCCTTCACAATGCTAAAAATAACAGTTTGTAGCATTTATGCAGTCATCTGAGGCTGAGATGTCACAAGGAACCTTAGCCAGAGCTTTCTTAAACTACCCACCACCCAAACCCCTGCCTTTCCCTCACCTTCTCCAAGGTCACAACAACATGTTTTACAGCATGCTGTACAGACAGTTGCTTTCTTCCTGGAGCACAGCAATTTGTACAAATTAGAATTACAGACACGGGCATCCAAAGCCTTTTCAACTTTTCATGCAGGTTTTCTTATGTTTCACAACTGTTTCTTTCAGGCAGCCAGGAGGGAAGGAATGCAATACCCAGGAAATACAGTTCTCTCAGCAGTGCATTTATTCTCTCTTGGCTAGGAAGGAGAGACCCCAGAGGGGTCTCCCATACTGACCTCTGGAGTCGGGCAGGATTTTGGACTGTTCTGCATGGATTCTGATTTTGAAGAGTTTGACTGAGATTCCACCTTCTTGGCTTGTTTCTGAGAGCTGGTAGCAGCAACTGGGGAGCCAACAGTGGCATCAGGCATCTGCTGCAACGTTTCCAACTCAACCTCCTCATTGTGAATCTTCTTTGTGTCGTGGTGAGTCAGCAATGCAGGGACAACAGTCGAATCTGCAATAAAATAATCTGTCTGTGGCTTTTAAGTACACGGAGAATACAAGATCAGCAGCGAGTACCAAAGTGCCTTTAAAGCAGCTCAAGTCTCTAAAAATGTGATTCATTTAACAGTGCAACAGACTAGATACCCTGGGCTCTCTTTGGTCAGAGAAGTGCTGAGTTCTCTTTGATGACCACAAAACAAAGAAAAGGTATTTATGAGAGAGACAGAGAAAGCCAGAGAGAGATCCCAAAAGCTAAATAAACATTCCATTATTTTCTTTACACCTTTCCATTTACATCAATAACAACATGCTTGTCAAAACACCTGCAGATAAACCCAGCAATTACCCTTCTCCCAGTGGGGCTGCGGGGTAGAGCTGCACAAATTGAGAGGAGGCTCAGAAGTCACCAGTGTAGAGGCGAGAAGGTCGAGTCTTCCTGTTTGAAGACGGAACTGTTTGAGTTCCTCAGACAGGAGGCTGAACTGCTCTGTTTGACTGCGGCACTGGTCTTCCAGATCCTTCACCCGGGCCTGAAGGGAGAGACATAAGGTGAGGTACAAGGACATAACTAAACCACCAACAAGCCTCCAAACAGCATTTGTCTTTGCTGCATCTTTTTAGAAACTGAGTGACACTCAAACTCCAGGGACCTAAAAGTGTCCCCGGTCCAGGAATGGTCAATAGGAGCTGGCAGCTCTACGCCTATACTATCCTTGAAAACTCCAGACTCATTGCCTCTTAGGAGGCCAACTACAAACTCAATTAGGAATCCCCAAATCAGGAATATCCCTGAAATGCTAGGTTTGAACATCAATGTCCTATCCAAGCCCTGCACAAGACAGGGTGAGATGTGTCAAAGATAAACAAACCTTGAAAACAGAAAGATTGAGAAGGCTTTATGCATTTATGGGAGCATTGATACCACGTCTCCAAAAGGAATTTCCCTCCCAATGCTCCATCTGCCCCACCACTGCAGAGGCTTCAGCAAGCTCCCACAACATTACCCTGGCCTCCCCACAAACGCTTCTGGGCAGGATTCCCTATTCTCCCTTTGGGCCTTAGCTCCTCCAGGCACCAGGAAGGGCAGAGAGCTTCAGCGCCCTGCACATGCTGCAAAATATGTGTGTGATGCAGGCAACCTGCACACTTTGCAGCCAGGTCCTACAGGGGTGAATTGCTGCAGGAAAACACACAATAAGTAAAAGAAAGCTACTTGTCAGCAAAGAGATGTAGAGGAGTCTTGGGGACATCTTGTAAAGAAGGAAATACTCATTCCTACTACAAGAAGGGAAAAAATATTTGTTTCAATTTCTTAGTAGTCTTTTTCTACCATCTCTAGATCTTCCCCTTCCAAGATGCTGCCAAGTCTTGGCCACCCTTTCTACTGTCCCTATACACCCCCATGTATTTCCCAGCTGTGGCAAGTTCATTCCCAGGAGAACACAACTTCTCCTTTTCTTCTTCTCACTCTTGCCACCATACGACAGCTCATTCTAGGTTCCGAGACAGATTCGCTGTGTAGGACCTGCTCATGCACTTCAGGTAACAACTGAACAAAAATCACCAGTGCTGGACAGGAATTTCTCATCTAATCAGTAGTTCTTCAGAGTTCATGCAGAAAATTCAACTTATTTAATTTGGTGTTAGCACGTTTGGCTGAGGTGCAGCTCTGCCTTGCAGGAGGTGACATTTGAGTGCTTCCTATTCCCTTTTTTCCCTTTTGGCTGAGATCACATCAGGCTTTCTAGTCACTCATCTAATCATTTTGTGTAGGTAAGACATCAAAACAGATGACTCTGAACTGTGCTCTTCAAAATTTTCCATTCTATAAAATGTTTTTTAAATGTCTACTCCTCCTTCCACCTCAAAAATTGAATCATGCCTTGAAATATCTCGAGAGACAGAAAGTCTGTTTTTTAAGCAGCTCTAAAACACATCTGACCTGGAGGAAGCTTTCTTTCTTGTCTCAGAGGACCGCAAAATCTTTCTGGCTCACTCCCTACCAACTTCTGAGTATGCATGTGATTTTACTTTATCACATTGTACTTGTTTAAAACATGTCAGTTTATCACTTGTTTCCTACCCACTGGCTAGGAGCTCTCCATCTTTAAGGAAAAACTATTTAGGAAATTCACCAATACAAAATCTGGCAAGAAGAAACAGTCTCTATACTGAAAGAGATTATTAGATTTCATTAACAGCTTCCAGAAGTGTCTGCATTCTCCACTTTCTCAGAGCCAATTCCTTCTATTAGCCACGTCACACCAGAAATGGAGAGAAAAAGCACAATCATTCCTTTACCCTCCAGATACCTGGATCTACCACTTTAGCACGGTGCTTTTGTGCTCTGACAGCATTATCAGTCCCAGAGTTCAAAGAAACCATGAGACCCATTTTTAATTTATGAGGTTTTTTTGTAAGCAATGGCAACAGGTGATATTCTTTTACTTGCCTTTTGTTTTTTAGGATTTCCTGTTCACTGAAGCCATGTTACATAGGATTTCTCTGCAATCATGAGGGCTTATATTTACTTCAATTAAGATTTTTAACATAAATGCTCCTCCCTAAGCATTGGGCTTAATAAAAAAAAAAAGAAACTACAGACTATAAGGACAACTGTACTGGATCAAACCAGGACTTCCTCTAGACCAGCACCTTGTCCCTGATCACACCTTGGGACACAGCCTTTGACAAGGGACAGGTACAGAATGACTGAGGAACCATGGAGGGTTCTCCCATCTTGTGATCCAGAGACCAGAGCCAGCAGATGCATCTGGATGTTGTGTTTAACAGCATCATAAACCTCCATCCTGTAAGTTTGTTAATCACAGTTTAAATCCATTTACAGTGGTGGCCAAGCCAACATCCTGGATAATCCTGAGTTCGATTCTGAGGTACCTAATTAAATGGTCAGGTGTCTTTTACATCTTGTGTTATTCAAAACAATGCACAAGCATCCCCTAAATATTTTTGTCACATCACAAACCATGTATAGTTCTAGCAGACTGCTCTCAGAGATTCACACACAACTAGGCAAGTGGTGAGTTTCCAGGGCAGTGCTAGGAAGCAGGTGGACAAGGAGGGGGAACCTGAGGACATGATCAGGAACCGCAGGGAACAGGCAGAAACCAAACTCCAGACATAGGAGAGAAGGGAGACTTTTGTGTCTATGCCTAACCCAAAAGGGGGAGAAAGAGGAACCACACACCAACTGCAATTGAGCAGCATGATTACTAGAACAGGCTGCAAGAGCAGGGAGCAGAGCAAGTTGGTGTGAATTTAACCATCGATTCAGGAATTTGCTCTTATTTTCCCACCAAGCTAGACCCAACCACCACCAGCACATTCCTGTCATCCCAGACACTTTCCTTCTTGGCTGATCTACTATGTTTCTCCTCATATAGATGATGTTCCCTATCCAGATCTCCCTTGCTACCTTTTTCTGTATCTTCTGCTATATGTTTTTGAGATCAGAGAATCATAGAAATATTTAGTTTAGAAGGGGAGACTGTGGAGGTCTGCAGTCCAACCTCCTGCTTAAAGGATGGCTAACTCCAAAGTTTGATCAGGTTTAAAGGAACATCCAGCACTGCACACAGACGTGGGTGCTACTTCTACAAGATGTGGTCATATCCTAATAACGACCTTGGGCCGGGGCCAATTCCTTTTCTGAAAGTTTCAATTGCTGCATTTACCTTTTTGATAAGGCCTGTGGCTTCTCCTCCATGTGCATGCCTTTGCACTTTCTGATAGTTACTGATATTTGTCATTTAATCTCCCAGTTACTCATAAGATCTTCCCACGGCTCTCTGCAGTCAGATTTGAAGCTGACTGTCAAAAACAATTTTTCATCAGGTACAAATCTCATAACTCTGATACAAAACATCATTCCAAATCTTTTGTGAATATCTTGACTAGCACAGCTCCCAGAGTATAACACCTTTACTATTTCATTAGTTACTACTGGTTCTGTGAAAACAGTTGTTCATAATCTCTGCTTCCTGCCCTCCAACCAATTACAAAGCCAGCAGGACCTGCCTTTTTCTCCATCACAGTCTCATTTGAAAGAAACACTTCAATCTTGGACTGCAAGTATTTCCCAAAAGACCTTCAAATGCATGTAACACCAGAAGAAGGTGAAGAGTTTGACAAAAATGAAAATCTGGAAAAGCCCAATAAAAGCTCCAAATTTTAATTGATTGAGAAAGCAAAGCTTTTAAACAGAAGAGCAGCTGCTCCATCAAACTTGTAGTGGTAGCTCCTTTCATTATATTTATTTTTTGGAGATGACACTCTTGCAATCGTTTACAGAGTACAGTTAAAATAGATACATCAAGCAAGGTTAGGGCAGAGGAGAAACACGTCCTACTTGATAGGATTATATCAGTACCTGCATGCAATCCAAAGTATTCTGTCAGCAAGGAAAAGAGCAAAAAGAGATATAAAAACCACATCAGCAGTCACATTAGTGAAAAATCAGCCACCTGCCAAAGAAAACACCCCTCAGTATGAGTGAGATTATTTTCTCACTGACTTACAGTGTTTGCCTTGTTTCACACTGAGACTATCACCCCAAGTCAAGCATCCGCCTGCTAAACTAAAACCAAATCCCCCCAAAAACAAACGCGTGTATAAGCATGCACCTTTTGAGGGCCTCCAAATTTCGATAAGCTTTTAGCATTAAGCTGAAGTGCTAAATTTCAAGCCTTCTTTTCCCAGCGTATTGCAACCACTCTTAAATACCACAGAACTGACTCCTTCAGCCCAGACCTTTTCCCAGGTCTGAGACCAAGGAGTGCTGGGAAGCAAGACACAGCTCAAAACCCAGCTTTGACATGATTTCAAGCAGCCAACAGCCTGCTCAGTCATGCACCCTGCTCCCAGGTCAGGAAAAACAAGCGAAGCTAAGCTAAGCTCTATTCACCATTTTTCCCAACAAAATTCTAAACTGGATCCTTGAAATTAGGCTGTCACCTTTTTCATCTATGAAGTATAAAAGGCAGTTGAGACTCCTGTGTCCTCATTCACTTTGGAACCACTACTAAGTTCTTTCACCCCAATGTCCATAACTCTCAAGGTCTTCTTTCTAAGCTGCATCAGTCAGTCTATATATGGCATCTCTTCACAGAGAAATCAACCCATACCTCTACTCACCCCCTGACATCCTTATCATAGAATCACAGAATAGTGGATGTTAGAAGGCATCTCTGGAGATTGTCTAGTCCAAACCCCCCTGCTCAAAGCAGGGTCAGCTAGAGCAGGTTTGCTCAGAGCCTTGCCCAGTCAGGCTTTGAATATCTCCAAGGAATGGAGACTACACTTAAAACAATCATGTGGCTGAACTCTTCCAACAGGGAAATGCATCACACCCATTCATCCTTGAGATGATATCAAAAAGCAATCCAAACACGTTTAAAATGAGAATATGTAGTGTAGGCACCCCCAAATTCCTAGGTCTATCCTACACTGATGCCCTGGAATGGCTACAATTATACTTAAGTCATTTAAATGACTGCCACTCCACATTAAACTAGTTTTTAATGACAACTTCTCTTTCTTCTGCCCCCTGGTGTCACTGACTCATAAAGCATCTCTGTACCAGCAATGTGGAAACAAGAATATTTAACTGATGAGGCCCTCATGGAACAGCACAACCAGCCTCTCAAGCACAGAATAACTGTCCCCTTCCTCCTCTACACAAGTAGCTGTCCAGTTGAAACCAAAGAGGCTGCTCCAATCCTGCAATGAATTCAGAAAACACTTGCCAAGTATCAAATCTCTCTTCCCTTAAATGTTGCTAAGAAGCCAGCTAAATGCCAACCAACATATAAAAGGCAGATGTATCAGCCCAGTTCTTGTCTTTGCAGCCAAAAGTAGCTGCCCAGGAAAGAACTTGGGAACAGGCAATACATAATGTCACATCCCCACGACATTCTCCCAGCCTGCAACAACTTCAATCCCACCTAGTAGGAGCCCGGTACCCTGGGGATCTCACAGCCCAGACACAGGTCAGGCCCACTCAAAAGAGATGCTGTTTGCAGCCATGGAGTAAACTCCTCAATCAAGGACACTTACCATCTTGCCCTAGTGATGTTGCAGAGTCTCCTGGGCTCCTGACAACCACAGAGCTCTTGAACAGTGGTGGACAGAGACAATTCAGTCTGCCATCCGTGACTGTATGTCACTGTTACAGACAGGGCCTTGGCCTCATTAACATGAGACTTCACTGTCATCCAGGTGTACAATGAGGCACCCTGCTTAGACTAAGGTGTTTTTGCACTCAGAAAACCTCAGTGGACCAAGAGCGCAGAAGGTGCTCCCTGTGCTGTCACACCCAACCCCACTCATAGCACTGGCTTCCCTCTAACACACCAAGTTCAGGGCTTGGTGCTTTGCCTTTACACCTCCAGGAATTCACAGTCAAGGTTTCTTCGAAGGCCATCTTGATATACACTGAGACAGTGCAAATTGAAAGTAAGATAGCGCTCATCACGTCTCCCAGCCTGCATCATTAAGTTGTCTGCTGCCACGGCAAAGTCCATTCTTTACGGATGTCAGAGAACTCACACAGCTGATCCCAGACTAGCAAATAGCACAAAAGAGCTGCCTCAGACCTCATTACTTGTTATGTTGAGGCAAAGTCCATGTTTCTCCTTTCTTCATTAATAAATAGCATAGAGTACACATACACAAAAGAAATATCAAATCACATGGACACAAGTATTCGTCCTCCCTGCAGATGATCCTGGAAAAGACAGCAGGCAGATCAGAGGTCAGCTACTTATATGCATCCTTGAAAGAGGTATTGGGCACAGTCTGAATGAAGTACCCTAATTCAAGGACTGAACAGGCTGGAGTTGAACCTCTCAAAACTTTAAATCCAGTGACTACTCTGCCAGCACAACTGATACTTTACAGCATTCTGCACAAGAATCAATAAAATCCAGGGCATCGACAAAACTGACATTACGAATAGAGGATACCAAATCTGCAGCCCCTTATCTGTCTTGTTTTCTTTTGTCTTACCTCTAGAAGCTGTACTGCTCCTTCATGTTCCCTTTTTGCCTCTGCCTGGGCCTAAGAAGAAATAAGAAACAGAGTAAATAAGAAAGCAGCCTATCTAAGCTCACTTCTAATAATACTATCGTCACCTTGACAGACACCATTATAGATTTAAAATGCTGGACAGACTGAAGGCATCTCTGATCTATGGACAAAGAGTAGTGAGAGATCAGACTTGTCATTCATGAGAAAAGCCCCTCACTTTGCAGGTAACAGAGTTCCCCTAGACAAAGACATGCTTCCCTGGGTTACTTTATCTGGTGAACTCACACATACCTCCTCCCTACACCGCCCCTCCAAGGAGACATGGTGCAGGAGTCCCATCCCTTTCCAGGGATTCAGAGAGTAAAGTGTCCATTTTCTCACACGCTGCATACCTGCTGCAACCGTCTGACTTCCTCTTGTTTCTCCTTCAGGACTAGCAGTGCTTCCTTGTGCTCAACTTCCAGCTGCTGCCTTCGCTCAGCCACATCTCTCATGTGCTGCAGAACAATTCACAGACAGTTTAAGGGCAACATTACTGAAACATTGTTCTGTGTCCCATCACAGGCCACAGAATCAAAACATGGCCTATATTTCACATCATCCTTAAACAGAGGAGAAAGTAAGAACATCCTACCACAAGCTAGAGCAACACAGTCAAAGAGCTTAAGTCAAATGCTTAAATGCTTAAATCGGTGATGGCCACCATACTTCCCCTCCCACCCAAACCCTTGCAGCAGCCTTTCTCCAGCATCTCTGCCAACCTTGGAAGGCCACGTCCCAGGGTGCCAGCACAGAAGAATCTCCAAGGGAAGCACAGATGCAAAAATTGGACAAAAAGAGCAAAGAGACAACCTGTGCCATCCAAAACAGCACTAAGTATCAAAACAGTCCTTCCAACCACATGGGTCTTACTGACCTTCAGCACCTGCTCTAGATTCTCCAGCTTGATTTGGAGTCCTTGATTCGTCTGAATCACAGAATCTCGTTCCTTAGTAACCAAAACAACCTGCAACTTCAGGTCAGCATTCTCAGATTCAACCTGGAAAGAAAGGCTTGCCAATTAGCACAAGTAGCCATAGTCATTATATAAATAATAGAGGACCATTTATTTTCACATCTCAATAAGCTGTTTTGTAGACCTGATTCCTAGTTGTGATGATACCAAAACCACAAACCTCCTCTCCCTCTGACTTTCATTCAAAACAAATGTTCATGCATTTGTATCTGTCCTTCATGTGATGAATACTTATTTGCACATACAGAACAGTGGAAGTATCCTGCCTTTGCCCCAAGACCTGAAGCTTTTGGGTTTTCCACCCAGCAAGTGCAAGAGCACTTGGGTGGCTCTCTTCCCTGCCCTCTAAGCTCTGCCCCATCATCAGCCAACACACCCCTTTTGGGGGATTACAGTAAAATGCCAGAAGTGACTGTGACACTAACATGTCACATGCTCCATGACGGGTTCTGCTCTACCAGTGCCCCAACCAGTGCACACTGCTCCCCACCCACTGTCTTTGGTTAGGAACTCATTATCAAGTTATTTTAGGTAGGCAAACCAAGTATGAACTCAAGTACGGGCAAAGCATCTCACTTGAGCCTATGGAAATTCTATAATAAACACAGGGCAGTTTACTGCTCTGCTTGCAGTTACCATGTGGTATCCAGGACAGACAAGTACACAGACAGGCACCCAACAGTTACTAAGCTGGCAACCTAAAAACCTACTATGCCAGTAAATTCTTCTCAGCCAAGTTTTACAGAGCTAATGCTCCATCTAACAAACAAAAATACTGCTTTTTACCTGTCCTGCCCATCCAGCCTTCTCGTTTAGCTGCGAGTTTTCTTCAGCCAGTCGTGCATTTTCACTTTGTATCTCCTGCAGCTGGATCTCCTGTCCAGAAATAGCAGGTGTTACTCTACCAAGGTCCTCGATTAATCCCCCTGCCACCTTCTCCTATGGAGTGTCAAACAGGCAGCTCCACTGCTCCTGCTGACTGATGGTGCAGGATGCTGATGTGATGCTGCTTGAGGGGTGCAATGCATAAGCATGCAGCACTGCTCAAACAGATACCAGCCCCATATCAAACATTCTCTTAAGTTTCTTCTTCCATTTCTGTAGCCCCAAAGCCCAGAGTGAAAAAGATATTTCCTTGTCTACCTCACAGCTCCAAAGCCACATCATTTAAATGCTGCTGTCCAGAACTATCCCCCATCTCCACCTGCAATCTGCCAAGTTTCACTGTTTATCTTCTTGACAAATTTCAGTTAAGAAGGAAAAATTATTTGGAATAATAAAGCTAAAAAGAGTTCCAGACTGTAAACTCAATAACAAGAGTTTTAAACGGCTGGGTCTAATTCAAAAACCAGGATTCAGTCTGGAGTCAAGAAGGCAATGTGAGCCAGCTATCACTCCACCTTAGATAACAGTGTCTCTGAGCAGGCAGGAGACTACAGACATATGGAGAGACTTTGCCAGGTCTAGCCCATCTGCAGAGGTTTGTACAGCATCCTTTGTAGGCCACTGGGGAAATTTAAGTTTCACAATCACAATCTCCACATAGACACACACACACTCTCCTCCACCCCAACACTTTACACATATCAAATATTTCCTGGATATCCCAAGAACTAATTCCCTGTGCTGGCAAAGTCTCAGTCCCAGTAGTTTAAGATGAGTTGGTCCCTTCTTGCTCTTGAAAAGCTACTGTCCAACAACTCTACATCCAATGACGTATTTATTCCTTAAGGATCCCAAAATAACCCAGACCAAAGGTGCCTCTAGCCCAGAATCCTACTGCTGACAGTGGCCAACAGAGGTTGCCTAGACAGGAGTGAAAGAGCAAGGCAAGCAGGCAATGATATTACCCCAGCATTCAATACTGTAGCTCAGGGACTTGCAGCTCATGGGAAGTCCCCAAGAAGCAAAACGAGTTCCAATGAATTTTTTATGCTAAAATAAAGAAGCGCACTCAGATTTGGCCCTACCACGTAAATAGGCTTATAACAAAGACATTATTCCAAACAGACTCAACAAAGAAGAGGTCCCGTACATCATGTTCCTAACAGGATATTTTTCTTCCTATTCTTGCAACACGTTTCACTAGGAGTGTGGGCAGAAAGCACACTGAACTTCAGCTTCACTCTTAATATGATCCAGGTCTGGCTGAGTACTGTGATGGACAAAGACCATCCTATCCAGCTGCTTAATATGTGCACTCTCTTTCCCTACAATCAAAAGCTAAGCAGTCAGTCAGCTCTACTGAAATGTGTCAGCAAGGAAACCTACCACAGGGACGCAGAGGAGGGACAAGACATAACCATGCCTTGTGCAGACCATAAAGACACAACTAAGCCTTGGAGATGGCTACTCTGATGAGTGGCCTGCAGCTCACATAGGGCAGCACAGATCTTCCCTCTGCACTACAAAAATCAGGAAAACGAACAGAACTTCTCTCAAAGCATTTCCCTAGAAGACAAACATTAAAATGATGTCTTCTTCTGATAGTTGACTTGTTCCATATCCTAAGGTGATCTGGAGAGCAACAGATTTCTGAGACAAGCGAATCAGACCAAATGCTAACAGACAAGACCCCGGACTGAAACCAGACACATGTACACTCCCATTAGAAAGAAAAAGCCTGACTGCAAGTTGCTGCAGACCAAACACCCAGCCAAGGTATTGATCACAGAAGGAAAGACTGTTCCAAGTAGCTTGGATTCAGTGGCAACAAATGTGAGTGTGAGACCCATGGCAAAAAAGACAAATTGTACAAGTGGCACTGGAGAAAAGCCCTACTAGTTTTGGCAGCCAGACTGCAGCTCCTTTCTCTCAGCTTTTTGCCATGACACAGTGTTGAAGAAAGAGCCATAATCTGACCTGACTCATGGTATACAGATGCACGTAAGTGTGACTGAAGTCTCAACAGCAAAGAAACTAGCCAGAGAGCCAGATAAGTAAATAGTTTTAGACTGCTCCTGAAGGGTAAGACAAAGCAAGGACATTCCTCTGGCATCTTGAAACAGTGGCAAATGCTATGAATTACAGATTGACACTGTAGATAGACACTAGCAAGTGAAGACACAAATGCCCAAGAATAAACAATTAGGTTGGGTTTCACCTTCTCCAACGCAAGATCTACAGAGAATACGAATAAGGTAATTAGTGGATAAAGACAGACTGCTTGGCTCTGATGGTTCTGTCCTTCTCAAACCCAGGGCTACATTCATTTTCAGGCAGATGCTAGACTGGAAAAAAAAACACAAAAAAACCCCTTTAATTTAAGCTCTTTCCAACACATTATATCATGTGAAAGGCAGCATTGTACCAAAAGTAGATGAAGAATCAGCCCAGTATCAAAGGATAAAACTGCTTTTGCAAAAATATGGGAATTAAAAGAAGCAGGTAAGATGAACAATAAGCACTGTTGGGAGTGCAGAGAGCAGCCTAAAGCCAAAGCCTGGCAGGATGATTGTTGGAATGAAACATTTATCAGTATGAACCATATCGGAGACAAGCGATGAGGCAGGCAACGAGGCTGAGCTATGCCTTATGGGTATTTAGACCTGACCTGAACTGAGCTTTGAGCAAGATGTAAAACATCTATTCAAACAGTAAACACCCTTGGGTGAAACTAAACATTGTGACAATCACTAATACCACCTGTTACATTTGGACAATATGCTTAGCAAAATTCAAACACAAGGGAAAAATCCAGGTCCTGTGATATGACCTGCAAAACCTCCATGAAATTAAAGGGAGGCAGGTTTTCATCCAACAAATAAGAAGCACAAGGAAACGACCATAGGTATCTGTAACAACCATCTCAAGATGTAGAAATCTCATAATACTTCTCTGGAGTGCACGTGAAAACGGTAAATATCTCTCCAAACTAGTAAAAGCCATGGAGTTTCATCCAGTGATGAAACCCACAGCCAGCTGAAAGACTAAATAAACAATTCCAGCTTCAAGGGCTGAAGCCCAAAATTTGTGACACTGCTGAAGCTAAGAGAAAAACTAGTGACCCCTTACTGAGATAAACAGAAGAATATCCAAGAGGAGAATGCAACAATCCAACTTTTCTACAATTATGCTCACAAAAATACTTACCAGTTCTTTGCATCTTTTATGCTTTTTCCTCACTTCATGCTCAAGGTTTTCACATTTTTTGCGCTTTTTTTTGAGTTCAAATTCCTGCACAAAAGAAGCACACACAGATCAGCAAGCCCATGTTCTTACAATGTACAAGAAATTCAAGCCCAGCTTCTCTGATCCAATGCTTATAAGCTTTTACTATTTTCTTCAGAAAATCTCTTTGTGACAAACACAAAGAGTTTAGAAATACAGGGAGATTTTTAAAAAGGCAGTAAAAACAAAAACTTTTGAAGTCGAACAGCTATTTTTATGGCTCTTTCTTCTCTCCTCTGACCCTTTCAACGTTTGGAAACAGTTTTCTGTTTCCTATTTACACAGATTGTTCCTATTTGCATCACAGATGAAGGATGGGATGCGGAGGGGAAAAAAAAAAAGACAGAGCTGTGCAAAATATTCAGCTTGAAACACTAGCTGTGCTAGATCAACTCTTATTCTAATCCAAATGACATCTAACAGAGAGCAGACATCCTCTGGTTATGTACCTTTATTTGTATTTACTTGCTACCATTCTTGGTTCCCCAGATAGACATGAACTGCTGAACCTCAGTGTGAATTGTTCTTGTTTACTGGAACAATTCATAGGGACATATTCCTAACACAACATCTGTCCCACATTAGTCATACCTAATCCATGTTCTTATAAGACCAAATCCAACACAGCACAGAGACTACTGGTATGTTTCCCTCTCATTTTGTTCTGAAGTATTCCACTGCCAGTGCATGCAAGACTCAGCAAAACACCTGGAGCTGTCACACAGCAATGCCCTCCATGCAGAGAAGGCCTGCGCTTTGCCCACTAATTTTCCAAGTTATGCCTAGTCCAGGTTTCCCACTTCCACAAAACACTTGCACCTAGAAATACTTCTGCCCCCAAAATCTCTGCTTGGATTCCACAGGTTAAAAACCCAAGAAGAAGCATTGCACTCCATCTGAAAACAGGCTAGTTTCATTCTGAAAGGAAAACGTCTATATCTACAGTCCCCTCCTGAACCCACAGACAGGGCCACAGCTCACCAACTGCTGTATCTGCTGGCTACTCTCTTGGTCTGTTATTGCATTTTTGGGAGGGAAATTTTCATGTTCTTCACAGGTGGGTCCCAAAGGTAGCACACCTGGCTCCACCTGAAAAGGAAGAGAGATCCCAGTGAGCTCAGAGACAACCAGAACAACAAGGCACGCTGTGCACACCAAGGGAGAAGAGGCTTTAATGACAGTACAGCCTGGGTGAGCAAAACTCCACATGAAAAGCCCCAATCTTCTCTGAACAGCACCATTACACATGAAAAAAGGTGGATTCCATGCCAGGGACTACTTGGTCAGCCAAAGAGAGACCTGCACTGGGTATCTCCAGGTACCCAGAGCCAATTGATCCAGCTTGACTGATCCCACAGTGCAACAGTTGACTCTAGAAAGCTCTCAAGCTGGAGTTCCCATTCATGCCTCATCTAAGGTTTCAATGAGAGGCACCAGCAACACCTTTCATGGACCTCTCCAAAGCAATAAAAACAATGGGAAAAACATCAGAAGAGAGGACATGACCCTCATGAACAGCAGAAAGTGGCAAAGGGGTTTTCAGTGAAGATTTCAGAATCCAAAGGGAGGGAAAAGCAGACAAGAAATTCCAAGAAATGGAGAATCCCATCTCAGAGGGTAGTTGTGAAGAACTGAAATGGCAGCACATGTGCTGTGTGTCTTATGTGTGCCAACACCAAATTAGATGAAGAGAGAAACTAGACAAATCCTTTATGGAAACTTATCCCTCTCACACCTATCTCCACTGCCACATTCAGACTCACTCATAAAAAAGAACAGCCAATTACAAAAGTACTCAAGAACCACTTCAGAAATAGAAATCTACTTAAAAACAGAGAAAAAAAATTCTGTTTTTTTTATTCAAGCACATGGCCTGAAGACAAAGTTTCACATGAGATTTAAAACACCTCATGAATTTTTATGCACTCTTCTCTTATTCTCTACACAAGTATTTAACAAAACGCCTAGCCTTTTAATTTGGGCTACAAACAAAACATATCCTTAATCATCTGACTTTTCACTGTCAACTGATACATTTGAAATGGCATTCTCTGCCTAGATAACTCCTTGACAGCAGGGTAAGGCCTGAAGTGAACGGAAGAAGGAGGGCTTTGATGTTGTTTTATTTTAAATGTTAGATTTAAAGTTACTTTTGATAAATAGATTTTAGGGTCAGGAGGTCTTTAGTATCATCAAAGCCAACTTCTAGAATGAACAAGTCCAAGGAACTTATGATCCTGTCTAAGCCTATGACCTTTGGCTGATCTCTCATCAGAAGTGGAATCTCTCATTTCACTTTGAACATCTACAGTATTGAGATATCCATGCTAGTCAGTCTGAACTCCCTTTATAGTCAGTCATTAGGACAATATCTAAACTACATCTAATCTAGTCTACATCTAAGTTCATGGCTCCACTGCAGAAAGCCAAAAAAACATAAGAGATTACAGCCAAGCGCAGGTTATCAAGATTTTCAGATTCTCTGCTAAAGAGCTAGTGCCTGAAATGTGAAAATCTTGAAACCACCATTCTGCAGTGAGCTTCAGTGATGTCAAACCACCCATGGAACCAGGTCAGCACAGGACTCTGGCAGCCCAAGAACCAAGCAGGGGCTGGAAATCTTGAGATCCTCCATCCAAGCCATGTACCCTCTGAGTCCTAGCCCTTGCGAGCTCTCAGACAAAGCTCAGACAAAGGGAAAACAAGATTTTTGCCAGTGGAACTACCCCATGGGACTAAGGCATCTAACAAGAATCTTGGTCTCACTTGGTGCCAGAAACGTTTCAGAGGGAATATTTAACTCTGGAAAATCCATATGTAAATGTTTCTGAGACTTCTTTTTCTTTCTTTTTTTTTTTTCCAAACCATCTGGCACAAAGTATGTTTCAAATCTGTATCTCACCCCGCCCTGAAAAATCATGCTCTCTCACAAACTGAAAATGTTGCATTTTAGTCAGCTGTAACAAAATAAGGTCCCAAGCAATGCTACTTGATGCCAGCTAGGGTTAGATACCCTTTGTACCAGTAACATATACTACGCTTAACAATTCAAAGTCATGCTTTCCTGCAAATGACTATGCAAGACAAAGCTGCTTGTTTGTGTTCATTTCCCAGTAAAAAGCTAAACAAAATTATTAAATTCCTAATTACAGACAACTTTATGATTGCACAGTGAAAAAATTACAAAATTAAATTAGCCCACATGAACTTAATTTTTCCCCAAGAAGAGAGACATAGCCTCCAGACACATGCTCATGTATTGTTATTTTCTGCAGAACCCAGATTCATCACTTTAATAGACAAATGGTAAATGAGGCTGGCACACATCATGAATAGAGCTGTGATCTGGAGCTGTGCCACCTCATTCACAGCAGGGACTGGAGGATGCTCAATGAATTAGCCAGGTGCAAGAAATATGTTCAACAATACAGTTAAAAATAACTGTACAACAGCTGCTTCCTACCCTGAGCACTATCCACAGTGTGTACTGATCATGGCAGAGACCCTGCAGAAGGATCAGGATGGGACTGCATGATTGACGACCATGTTCAGGTTGTACCAGTAAAAGTCAAACATGTAACAGACACATAAATACCTGTGTTCTGACAAATGACCTGGAAAGTTTAAAGCCTGCAACAAAGTAAATTAAAAATGTCATAGGCTTTCTAAAATGCTCTGGTTTTGGCACCCAGGAGGCACTCATCTCAATCCTGCCCCAAGAGAAAGCAAGCAGAGCACGCCTCTTTGCCCCCCACTCCTTCAAAAAACTTGGAAGGCAGCTGAGGAGGTGGCAGCGAAGAAAATACACTCTGCCAAAAGGCCAGACTCACAAGGAAGATACTTGACTGGGAATATGGATGCCCAGTTGTGCCAGAGGCTTCTGGAAAAATCAGTGCATAGCATAGTGCCTTAATGTACTGACTGTTAAAGAGAGATGGCGATCCTAACCCTCTACACTTCTGAGAGCATACATTTGTTAACATGCTGAACCAGCTCAAAGCATTTTTGCCAATGGCAGAATGCCCTGGAGCAATTGCCATCTAACTGTGGCTCATTCCTTCAGCTGTGTCACGGCAACTCTGTGCAATCTCATGATGAACAAACAGTGGGGAATGGGGTAAAAGGAGGTTGTTTAAGCCAACACTGCCACTGAAAGAAAACCCTGCTAAACTATGATTTGTGGCTACAGAGATAACCAGCACCCAAGAACCCCTAAATAAATAAGTAGGAAAATCAGAGGGAGAACACAGAAAAGGGATTTTCCAAGGAAACTCAGAGGCAAAGCTTATTCTTTAAACTTTGAGGGAGAGGGACTTCTTTGAAAGGGGATCTACTGCCCTGACACACCAAACCAGGGAGCTGGATAGAAGAGCAAAATCAAAATTTTTTTTTTTTTAAACTGTGGTAACTGTGTGCTTATTGCCTCAAGAGCTAACTTCATCCTCAATGTGACACCACGTGCACCCGGACAAACACAGCCCATGTAAACTGGGGCATTCTGTGTCACAGGGTTCAGCTATGAGACTGGAGACAGCCTCCTTGCTCCCCATTCACTATTGCTATCAGACTCACTTTTGTTGATATTTTTCAGCTAGAAAATTTTTGACAATGAGGACAGACTCTCCTGAAACAGAAAAATGAAGAGCAGCCATGAGAAAGACCACAGTGCATGTTCTTGTCTGACAGAATCTGGAGGGCCAGTTAAAAATCTAGGTATAAAAGGGCCATTCAAAGATAATGAGGACAGGGCAGAAAAACTAGAACAACTCTGTACATCTCTCTTCAACACAGAGGAATTTGGGGGGTGAGGGGTCACCACAGCAGAAATCTTAAACTATGAAGAATACAGCTGAGGATCTGTCTCAGGCAGAAACGTCTGCAGAAGCATTGTGGAAGCCAACAAATAAACAGACACAAATGACCAAGATTAGACAATGTTCACCCAAGAGCTGAAAAACCCTTCTGGCATGAACTAACTTCCTTATAACTGAATCATGAACTGCAGCATGCAACTTCTTACTTAACACTGCCTTAATACAAAATAACTGGAAGGTGGCGAATGTCAAAACTATTCCAGTGAAGATCTGGGGAAACACAGACCTGTACATCAGGCACCTGTTCTGTGCAAACTGATAGAAATTTTAACACAGACTAAGCAGACACTTAAAAAAAAAAAGATTTATTTGGAAAAAAAAGATACAGACTCTCAAATCCATCAGAGAGTTTCTAAAGAGTCAACAGGCAAATGGATGAGGAAGATCGAGTAGGTACAGTCTGCTTGGGTACTCTAAAGGCATTCAGCTACAGCCCTCCGAAATAAGGATAAGAGGGAAGAGTCTCTCATGGATATATATCTAGTAAAAATGAGAAGACCAGAGGAGAGGCAGCAGGACCCATGCTCTCCAAGTACAGATGCAAAAAAGAGACGAAGGGTGAGGAGGACCTCATGACACTGAGAGATTACAGAGTACCATTAGACAAATAATGTCTCAATAAAACTCAATGCTTAGACAAAAGGCAAAGAGATCTATTAGGAAACGAAGAGAAAACCGCATTATGTCACTATATAAATCAATGACACACCAGCGTCTGAGATACTGTGTGCAGTGCTGCATCCCTCAGCTCAAAAATGACAAAGAGAATGTACAAAGGAGACAAAGATGATGAAAGCACAGAATAACTGCCACCCACAGAATCATGAAAGAGGCTAAAACTCTCCAGTATAAAAACAAACAAACAAAAAAGCTGAAGGACAGGACAGAGATCTGTAGAATCATGAGTGGCCTGGAAAAGGTGAACAAGGAATGAATTATTCACTGTATATATCATCTGTAGGAACCAGGGAGCAGTAAATGAAAGGAGATGGTAGGAATTTAGAGCAAAGGAAAGTAGGCAAAAGATGTGAAATTCTGCAACAGGATATTACGGGTACCAAAAACTTGCAGGGGATCCGAAAGGAACTGGGTAAAGAAATATCCATTGCCCACTGACCCCACGGCACCACCCGGCTCAGGAAGCCGCAGGGCTGGGGACACCCGGTGCCGGGGCTGTGGCGGCCTGGCCCACCTTCACGCTCCCCGGCAGCTGCCCGGCCCCCGCGCACCCACCGCGCGCCCAGCGCCCAAGCTGCTGCCCGGGAGGGGCGCTGCCCCGGGGCCGCCGGGGCACGACAGCGCCCATCGCGGCCCCCAGCCCCGCTCGCAGCCCCGCCGCGCCCCGGCTCCCCTCCCGCTGCCCGGGGGGTCGCCCCCGTTGCCGGCCCCCATCCCTCTCCCCATCGGCCTCCACCTCTTTCACGGCCGGTTTCGCGCCGGGGCGCCGCGGAAAAGCCTCGTCGCCGTAACCGGGGCCCCGAGAGCAGCGCGGCCCCGCGGCTGAGGCCCCGGCAGGCCGGGCCCCCCGGCGGTGCCGCGGCGGCCGGGGAGGGCTCGGCAGGCCCCGCCGCGACGGAGGCTCTGCCGGCGACGCCTCGGGCCCGCCCGCCCCAACGCGGCCCCCAAGGCGGCGGCGGGGCGCCCCGGCAGGGCCCGGCCTTACCTGCCGGCTGCGCCCGCCAGCGGAGGGCGGGAGGCGGCGCTCTGCGGCGCCCGGGCGGCCGCGGCGCGGATTTGCCGGGCCGTACCACCGCGGCCGGGAGAGGCGGGGGCGCCCGAGGCCGAGGCCGCGGCCGGGCGCCGGGCAGGGCCCTTGGGCACAGAGCCGCGGGAGCCGCTGCGCCGCGGGGCTGCTGGGCCCCGGCCCGGCCCGGCCCGCCCGGCTGGCTACGGTGGGCCGCGGTGCAGGCCGCGGCGGGCGGCCCCGCAAGGCCGCCACGGGCTGGGCCCGGGATGGGGCCTGTCTGAAAGGCGAGCGGGCGGCAGTGAATTACGGACCAAACAGCCTCACTGCCGTCCCCCGCTGGAACAAGTGGCCAAACTTTCACGAGGGTTGAGACTGGAGAGGCAGAAAGAGGTGCTGCCTAGTTTCCTGGGTTGGCAAATGCAACATGGGAGACCTCTCCTGCAAAAGCCGAACGGGGCTGAGGCCCTGCCGCACACCTCTGAGTCCTACCCTGCCCGTGCCGCGCGGTGTCACCATGTTCGCGCTGGGCAATTGGGAGCTGCTGCTTCACCCCGCACTAGATGATACCGGCCACTTTAATAGGTCATTTTAAAAACCAGTGCAGTAGCTATTCACAGCGCATGTGAACTGCAGCACTCACATACTGCAAGAAGCTTCCTGAGAACAGTAATTAATTGACTAATTAAACAGCCAAACTTTTAGATCACTGACCCACTTGTCTCACCTTCCTGTGTGCTTCCACTCCTAGTGCTGGGTCTCCCAAGTGGGCCTTTGATAAAGGTGAGTCTTTTATGCAAGTGTTTAGCATCGGTATGGATGGTCCAAAGCACGTGGCAGCACTTGGCAAGGAGCCTCCTGAACTAATTTTAGAGGAACGTAGACACTCCTTGAAATTCTTTTGTGCAATCTGTCTCTGTAGCCGTAATACTTCTTTCTGAGATTCCCGCAACAGGCGATCAAACTCAATGACATTCAGGCAACGAGGGTCATCCTATAGGAAATGCAAACAACATTTTATCGCTCCCAAGCTCCAAAAGATAGAACAGATCGGGGGTAGTGATTTAATACACAAACTCCACAGGTGCAATTGAAGAGACCTGACAAAAAACAGGCCCAACTGTAAGGTGGCCCACAAAGATTTTTGTTTCTTGGGTCTCCAAAGCCTCAAAACCAGTCACTGTGCATCCTGTGTGTGAATATATGATGATTTCTCCCACAGATAAAAAGCTAGCCTGTAATGCTTCTGCAACCATCTCAGTGCAAATGCATACTAAAGAGGGCTTTTCTAAGTGTGTCTATGGTACTTGCCAGCAGGGAGCGTGTCAGGATAATAGTATTTTATTTCTCAGCAAAACAAGAGTCTTAGCTGTTTGACTTCCTTGGTTGGGAGGCTGGCATTCTCTGGAGCCCTGTGTATCCAAGGTGGTTAGGATTTTAAATGCTAGAAAGAATGAAGACTATCTGAGACTTGTTCAATTCTGACTCAGGATTTTTTTTTTTTTAATTCTTGATTTCTAACTTCTTCAAAGAGGGGAGTATGTGTGGACTCCCATCTTTTATACAATTGATCATTACTGTCTACTCTGGACCCAAAGCCAGCAGCTTTTGAAAGAAACCAGTGCAGTTTTACTCTCACAAAAGATAGTGAGATATGCCACCAGTTTGTTTTAATTCTTCAAAGGTTTTCGTGTTTTAGGAGGCTGAAAAAAACACGTACCTGCATGTCCATAAAAGCTGGTTATGAAAACCTGTCTTTACAAATATGCTGCTGGAGGAGACATTGCTCATTCCCCTGGAGAGCTCATAAGCCAGTGAATTCAACACATAATTGGTATCCAGGACAAATTTAATCTGCTTCCCTGTTCACTTCTGATTGGCCCTAAAAATAGTACGTGCTTTATAAATACGATACAATTAATGCAGAAGAACATACTCTTATGCTACAAGGGGAAACTGAGGCACCATTAATGGGAACTGTTCAAGATTCAAGAAGTTAGAAGCTGAGCCCTCTTCTGTGCCAGACCCATGTCTGGGGTATCAGGGTAATAGTTCTTTATAAAAAGTTGGCCATGGCTCTATACAAAATCTCCCTTCCCCCACCAAAAAAAGACAGCTATTCCCAACAGGCAGTCTCCAAAGGAGGCTTGTTCCGGGGGAAACAAGGGAGTAGAAAAAAGCTCAGTTTTCCCCTCGCAGTTTCTATTATCCATGTTCCCCGCAGCTGCCTTGCTGTTCCCTGCATTGCCCAGCTTCCAAGCACCGCCAGCTGAAGAAGCTGTAACACAGGCTGCCTGTCTAGTGCCGTGTCCAGCCTCTGCTGCTTCCACCACTTCTGTGATGTGGAGGGCAACCACCAAGGGCTGCAGGTACATGTTTTTCACAGGCAAGCTCCACACCATATTCATCTCTCTTCTAGCTTGCACTCCGATAATGCCTTCATTAGCTCCTGTCACACCATCCACAAAAGGTGTTAGAACTAATTCTTGGCAAGAAATTGCAGCCTGGTTTTAGCCGTAGCTGGGGCTTGGTTGGAAGCCCGTCACTGGAGCATGAGTCTCAGGAAATCATTTTATCCTATCCTCAGAGCCCTGACTTTGCAACACAAGGCTAATGATTTTGCAGTTGGATGTGCAGGATGTTCTGCCACTGGAAAGGGACTCGGTAGATCTATTTCACAGCTATTCAAATATTTGTGCTGATTTAACTATACTAGATTAAAAGTGATTTGGTTACCAACTCTGAACATGCACATAATATCTCTGCATAGAAACCCCTTTGCTGACATAATGTATTTAGCATGTTGCAGAGAGATTAAGTGAATTTTGAATTTTAACTAGTTGAAAATTAAAATTTTATGAACAGCTTGCTTGGTAGAGAAATGAGAAAAACAAGAACAGACAGAATGTTTTCCCCTAGCATTCTTTGCAGATTCCCTGCTCATGTATAAATGCCCCCTGTTATTGGTGCCTTGGCAGGTTATACAAACCAATGACATGTCCCATCTTCTCAGTTAAAGGTGGTCACCCATACTCTAGCAAGGCAGCAGCTGAATTCATCAGTCCTGAAGACTGTACCATGTGTATTTCTTTGGACAGTAATGAATCTTGTTCACCCGCCTTTGTCACGTTCCTCTACAATTTTGTCACTGGCAGATTCAGGTTGCCCAACATGCTCTGGTATGAAGATCAGACTATTTTGGAAGGGGTCTAGTTCCCCTTCTGTGGGGTCTGTGGTGAGCAATCAAGGGGACAGGAAGGAAATTTCTTCTTGATGACACTATAAAGTACATTCAGACCTGGATAACTTTCTCCTATGGTTTAACGCCAGAAGGGATCACCAGGGCACCTCTATACAGAGAACAACACCCAATTATTCTTGTACTGACTAGATCTACATTAGGGAAAGAGGGAGAATCTAGCTTCAAATCCATAGTGAAAATGAACACATGGAGAGTTCAGTTACAGAAATAAATCTGCTTTCAGCAAGGAAGTTTGTTACCTAAATATTTATGTAAGTATGGTAAGTAGAAATATAAGTATTCATTCAGCTCATCCGGGAACAGGAACATAGTGTTGCACTTGACCACATCTGTATTAGTGAAAAAGGGAGAATCCAGTGTGAGTCCTAGAGCTTCTGAGCTTGTCGTGAGAGTTTCTTAGCTAACCTAACCTTAAAATGTCCAGCTCATGAACAAGGACATATCTGGCATGCCCAGGACAGACTGTTTTAGTCACCTTGAGTGGGAATCATTTCACCTAATTTCAGATGTCTGCAAAGGCTCCCTTTAAAGACACTGCAGAGACAAAAAGTGCTTTGAGAGAGTAACGTGTCTGACCAATTTTAGACATCTTTCTCAGGATGAGATGAATTATCCCTTTTATCCCACTATTTACAGGGCAAGGTCTGTGCTGGTGCTGGTAATAAAGGGAACATAGGGTTACGAGCCCAGATATAGACATCAGCATTGTAGATGTTTTCCTGAACACCCATCCTTATCTTATGATTTGTACCCTTAGTAATAGTAATAAAACTTTATTCATGTAGTAATTGTCAGCCTTGCGAAGGCTGTGAGTAATCACTAAGCTGCAGCTCAAGACACAGGATTTAAACTGATTTTTGGAAATGTGCTCAGCTGATTTAATTTTTAAAGAAAAACTTGTGAAGAAGACCCTGCTTCTACATCTTGTGTGAAGCCCAGCATTATGAAAGGTAATTCTGTACCTGTGGCTTCTCAGTGGTTTCCACAGGAAGAATTTTAGTTGCTGCTGAAAATGGCAGCTTGGATCTATGAATTTGTAGGGTGAGAGCTGGGATATCCTCCCACATGCTGTTCTGGAGAGATCCAGGCACTGTCTCTGCCACACACTCTTCCTGCTTCCCCTGTCCCAACTCGCAGATTGAAGGTACTCTTTCAGTCTCCACTTGGGACTAATTAGCCTCATCCCACTTTCTGGAGCCTGATTCCGTACAACTGCTATTCCACCATTTGTTCCCAGTCAGTGAGTGATGTCCCAGAAAGTTTCTCACCTTCCCTGCAATGAGTTTAGCCTGCAGCTCACGACACTCCTGCTGTAGAGCTTCAATCTGTTTGTCTTTCGCCAGGAGAGCACTGGCTTGCTCTGTCAGGTCCTTGGCACGCTGGCGGGCAAATGCTTTTTTACACAGCTCAAGACTGGAACCCTTCAGAGGCACTGGAGCTGTTACCTTCACCAGAGAGAGAGCAGCAAGGGAGAAAGCCACATGTGTTGGTGTTTTATTAACCATCACCTCAACAGCCATCAGGCAGAGAGCACCATCAAGAACCACAGCATAGCCACAAAGGACAGACAAGCAGACGGAGGAACACAACAGACATACAGAAAAGTGGGAGGAAGGAGGAAGGACTACTTAGAGAAGTGGGTCAGAAAAGAGGTGGGAAAGAGAAAGTGCTCAGCAGATGGGGTCAGTCAGCACAAGGGACTGCAGGAAGAACAAAAGCAGGTGGGAAGAGGAGATGAAAGCAGGATGAGGGCAGAAAGACTGGAGAAAACAGCAAGGAGAAGGGGATGACAGTTGGAAAGACCAGCATGGGAATGAGGTTGGAGGTGGCCAAAACAGGAAGAGACATGGAAATTTTTGCAGGGTCCTGGGTAGACACTGATGGGTGGAAGATACCGTCAAAAGGGGAGGCAACAGAGAGTTCAGCGCCTGGGCAGGTGCCAGCACCGTGCAGGGAGGACTGGGAGATCTTCAGCAAAAGGAGCAGTTCAGCTTCACACGCTCTTTGCAAGGGAGGGGAGAGCAAGGGTGGCGAGCTCAGGAGCGCTGCGAGGGGAGGGGGAGATGGGGCTGGGCAGTAGGCTCTGGGCAAAAGCCCTGGGCAGTAGCTGAGGCTGCCCTGGAGAGCATCAGGTCTCACGTCTGGTCACAGTCTCCCCAAAGATCGGCACAAGTGATTGTCCTTAGGGCAAACTCTCCCACTGAGCACCAGCAACGTGGAGTCAGGCAAGCAGGCAGCTTGTTCCCCTCTGCTTGTCTCAGCCCTCTGTACAGCTGTGCAGAAGGGCCACATCTAGTCCCTGGATTTAGCAAACTCTACCTCTTCCCATGCAGCTGTTTTCCTCTGCACGAAGCCTGACTATCTGGTGAGGGGGAGGCTCTCTCCTCTCCCTGATCAGGAAAAGGCATCCTCTCTGCAAACTCTTCCTTCCCAGGTCTTCCTGAGCACCTTGTCCACGCACAGAAGCTGTGCACACGGCCCTGGCTCTGAAGGACCCGTGTACCAGGCACTGAAACCAGCTGCTGCCAAACTAACCCCAGCTCCTCAGATTCCCTTCCCTGAGCATGCAGCTGCCTTGCCCTGCATCCAGCCCACCCCCCCATGAGCCTCCACCACTGAGGCATTTTCTGTTGCAAGGAGACCTGGGCCAGCCCACAGCTGTTTCTCTGGGGTGAGTAACCCAGCAGGTCAACTCTCTGAGCGCTCACACAGTTATTAAACAGCGATCACCCCAGGGTTTTGTTCAGAAAAAAATAGTCATAAAAACAGTATTTTTACAGTTGTTGGAGGGGCTGCACTGCTATTAGATGTATATCAAATGATTTCTCTTAACATGGTGTCTGACAAATCCATCTGGCAGCAAATGCTCTCCTGCAAGTATCAAAACCCAGTGACAGACGGGCGGCTCGGTGCCCGGGGATAGAGAGACGAGGCAATGCCAGGAAAATTCACCCCCACCTTCTCTTTGGCAAAATTCTCACTTCCTCCTTCCTAGTCCTAAAGGGTTAGCATTCCCTGCTACAATTCCTGGTCTTCCTCCAACAGAAAAAAATGTTTTCCCTTTCTCTGCTGCAAGCCACCTTTAAGAAGCTCATTCAAATGCTTGTTTGCAAGATCCCACATTTGACAGCCATCTCCCAGCGCTCCTGTGCTGTGTCAAAAGCTACAGGGTTTGTAACAAGCTGCTGTTTGGTTGGAGAAAGAAATAACATGTGGCTTGCGCACAAATGCAAGCGAGGTATGGATGGGGCATAGGAAAGTATCGCACTCCTTCCTGTTTTGCTTTACCACACTCTTTTTCTTATTCAAATACTTCCTGTTTCTTTTGCTGAAGTCAGATGAATTATTTTCATGACCAGCCCAGGGAAAGCTAAGCTAATTACCTTAATTAATACCGTAGGGTAGGTGGGCATGTTTACAGCAAGAAACCAGGCAGGAGGAAATTGCTCAAAATCAGCTCTCCAAGCATGAGAGGAAGAAACTAGTAATTTCTCTTCCTGATAGGTTTGTTGGGTTTTGTGATCCTTTTATTGCTGCTGATATGCAAAGTATGTTTGCTGTGTGGCCTTGCTTGGTTTAAGGAAAGGAGAAAGAAAATGCCTTTCTAGCTCAGTAAAATAATTCTGCATAAGAACAAGCCTGATAGCTGCAGGGCTGCTGTAGCTGCAGCAAGGGGATCAGGGGACAGTGTGATGTACTGGTGAATGTGTTCCTTCTCATGATCTCAGAAACTCTGTCCTTTCTGCTTCTGGAAGGGGGTTTATGTCAACTAAAGGCAAGGTACCTCCCAGAACAAGTAGCAAGTGAGAAGTCCTAGTGCTAAGGTGCTTGCCTAGCTCAGCTTCTAGTGCGGTAGCACCAGACAAGCATGCCCCCATGCTCCAAAGGGTGAAACACTTACAACTTTGAGGTTTGCCTCCTGGAGTTTCCGGGCTCTCTCCTCCAGGCGTTTGGCGATCACGGCCAGCTCTGCGTTCTTCCTCTTTAGGTGCTTAACCTTCTCCTCAGTCTCGGGGAAGCAGCTCCTACGCTAGAAAACAGATGGAAAGGTTCGAGGTGAAGCCCCCTCTCACTCTGCCCCCATACCCTTGCTCTAGCGATTCTCTGGGGGTGTTAGAGATAGCCAGGTCCCCAGTCCTGCAAGACCCACTCTGTGTCCACAGGAACAGTGGAGGGCTTTTCCCAGTCCTTCCACATTGGACTTTGCCTGTTCTTGCATAACTCATCCAACCTTTAAAACCCCCGTCTCTTCTCATCTCCTCTCTAGTCACTGAAGCCTCTGTTTTTCCTGATACTTCTTATTGTTAATGTGACTTTGTGGTCCCCCAAAGATGCCCCTCATCCCCATTCCTGGGTTGTCCTATATGGTTGCTCTCCCTCTGCAGTGTGTGGTTCTCTCTGCTCTTTGCAGGCTCTGACTTTGCCAGCTGGCCCAACTCAACCAGGAGGGCAGGCCATGTGTGTCTCTGAGTCTGTTGTGTCCCTTGAACCTTGGGGCTCTCTCTCTCAGGGCTTTCAGTCTTTCTAGTTTATTTTCCTGGTGTTCTGATACTCAACACATTGCTCCAGATCTGTAGAGCACTGCCATGGTATACTGTGAGCTTTGCTATTGTCCTTTTTCTCTTGACATTGAGACATGAGTTGGAGGGTAATGGGGAAAAAGCAGCAAAGGACTTTTTCATGTTTGCAAACCAAATTTTTTTCTCTTTCTATTTATTCTGTGCTCTTAATCCCCTTGTATTTGTTATCCGTCCATTTTGATAAGCTGCAGCTTGCCAGTGGCTTGCTCTCAAAGTCACATCCATGGCTATGTATGGCTGTCTTTTCACATCAGCAAAAATGTCAGGTCAACTGATCCTTCCAGTTATTTTCTTTCCTACCCCTGTGAGATCCCTCGACTGGCACTTGTTTTTTTTTTCACTGCTCTATTTGTTTCTTTTCAGTCATAAGGCCAAGGCTGATTTTTAAGAGTAAGATTTGATGAGAGCTGATATGATGGATGCTTTGCTAAAATTCAGGTGACTAGTGAAGGGTAACCCCCCCCCTAGAGTTCAGGTCATACTGGATTTATTTTTTTATAGTAAGAAAATTATCTAAAACGTGTTTTGAATTTGGTGGTATTAATCTTAAATGTTGAGTGGAGCACATAAAGTGATCAAATTTTCAAGGGCAATTTGAAGGGAAAAATCAACCTGCATCAGCATCTTCTCAGACACTTTCCCACCTTCTTCTGATCTTTTTAAACCACAATGACAACACAAGAGATATGAAAGTACTATGATGTTTATGTTGGGAAATGAGAAAAAAAATTTCCCTTGGAAGGTGATGCAGCCGTGGGGGCTAACCCGCTTCCAAAGGTGTGTGGAGGAAGCGCAATGCAGGCAGTGCCGACACAAGCCAGGTCCTTGCCCTTGCACTGTGCAGTGCCATTCAGTGGCAGGGTTGCTGGTAAGCCCCATTTCCCAGCAGAATCGAGGTGGCTCTGTGTGGAGTAGATCCCACTACCAGCCTCTCGGCACCAGTGTCCGTCACACCATGCCCTGAGTCCATCCATTCCTCAGAGCTGGTCCTTCTGTCCAAGCTCTGAAGGCTGGAGCATGTCAAGTACTGGATGGTGGCAGGATGGAGGCCGGATGGCAAGCAATGGAAGGAGCTGAACTTTTGGGGCCCTCCACAACTCTAGCTGAGCCAGGGGTGACACCAGCCTGACTGCGGCACTGGGCTCTGGCTGACCTGGGGGCTGAGCCTCCACAGTGTATTTCCACTCTCGAGCTGGACCTGAGCTGGTAGACCCTGAGCTTGGGGCTAATGTGAGCAAGGGCCTCATTGCAAGTCAGGGTCCTGTGTGAGGAACTGAATAGCTGTGCCCCACCCCGAAGCTCATGAGGTCAGGCCAACGCAGCCCGGCCAATGCTGTGGATGACTTGGTCCCAGATGCATGGCCAGGGTGGTGGCTTCCCCATGTGGCAGGGCTTCCAAGGGGCTCCTTGGGCTTCAGCAAGGAGACAAGAAGGGAAACACCCCCTCTGCTAATTTTCCCAGGTTCCCAGCTGGCCATCATGGATCTGGAGCAGCTCAAGAGCACCCAAGGATGTGGGAGCAGGATGAAATGGGCAGCCAGTGCTGGGCCACCTGGCCTTGCTTTGGGTGCCCTGCAGTGTGGCTGGGTGCCGTGCTCCTGTGAGAGCAGGGGGCAGTGCTGCACTGCTCACCCTGAGCCGAGACAGCAAGTGAATCAGTGTTTCTGCTTTTCCACTTAAAGAGGAAACAAGAGCAACTTCCCCCTCCCCTGCCATCAGCTCGCCTTTGGCTTGCTTTCCACCAGCTTTCACAGGCAACTGCGGAAAAAGTCTTTTGTGGTTTCCAGCGGGCAAGTAGCACCAGACAAAGATGGCAGGAACGGTGGCAAAGGGTCCTGTCCTTACTTGGCATGACGAGGAAGGGGGCCTATTCAGGCCAATGGCTGTGCAGTGCAGTGCGAAGGCATGCAAAGGCGCCTGAGGGACCCAAAGCACTCAGGCTCCCCTTCCCTCCTGGCCCTCCCCAGATCCCATGTCTCAGCACCTCTCTGAGCCAAGCCCAAGGTGGCCGATGCCCAGCTTGCCCAGGGCCAGGACTCCCTCCCCACGGAACAACCCAAACCTCATGCACATGTGCCCAGAGCCAGCTCAGCATCTGGCCAAGGGTCCATGTCCTCCGCTCACCAGCAGACTGTTCTCCTCAGCGAGGCTGGTGCAGCGGTGCTGCAGGTCCTCCAGTGCGCTCAGGAGCTTCGTGTTCTGTCTCACGAGGAAGCCGTAGTCAGCCCCACTCTGTAAAACAGCACAGGAGAGGCAAGGCAGCTCTTTGCCTCCCTGGGGCAAAGAGGAGAGGAGGCTGCAGCTGCACACCCTCCTTGGTCCCCCCTGCCAAGCTCAGCCTGGTTCCCTGCCAGGAGGCCAGCAGGGTCTGGGCGCAGGCAGCAAACTGGCAGGGTGATATGTGGAGGAACCAGAGGCTGGTTTCAGGAGGAGGTGAGGAGCTGCAAGTCCTTTTGGGGATGGAGGGAACAACAGCTCCCAGCCCTGCCTGCATTGTGACCAGCTGCTCCCTGACATTATAGGAGGTGCTCATACCTCTAGTGCTGCTGAAAGTCAAGGAAATCACTACTGAGGGTACACCAATGCTGTCCCCAGTGCCTGCAACCCCAGTGCATGGGCTGCTCGGCTCCCTTTCCTGCTGCACACCTGCCCCAGTGCCTCTCTGCAATCCAATGGAATGGTCCCAGGCTCCAGGAGGGGCGGTGGGCACAGGGCTTGCCGAAAGGCTTGAGGGGAGAGAAGAGGAAAAAGGTGGACACATGGAATCAGGGCCTAGGCAGGGATGGAGTGGCTTTTGGGGCTGGGCTACATCTTCCACGGGTGACCAGGACCTGGGAGCCATGCTAGCCAGGGCAACGTGGAGGCCATGGCAAGTGGGGGGGGGGGACTGGGCTCAACAGAGCTATCCCACTTGAGAACCCTTCCCTGTCTATGAAACAGCCACCCTCAGTGGCTTCAAGGTAACAACTACCGTCTCCAAGACAGCTTTAAAGACGGTTTCAGCTGGGGAAGAGGCCCAGACCCCTCATGTCGTGCCCAGCTGCACTGCTTGCTGTTTGATCCAGTGCTGTCTAAAACAGACCTCAGTTAAACAGGAGCAGAACTGGCAAGAGACAGGTGGGCAGAGCACAAGCCCTTGGCACCCTGAGCAGCTTTGCCACTGCAACACGCCAGACACGTGCGCTGTTCCCCACGGCTCAGGGACCCGGCAGCCTCCAGCACCATGCAGCTTTCGGAGGCAATGAAAGTTCCTCAGCCGCTTCCCCCATCCCAGCTCCCTGCCAGTTTGGTCCAGGAGACTGCCCTGAAGCCAGGCCCTGGGCACTGCCCTCTCTGTATCAGCCACCGGAAGAAGGTGACCCAGGATTTCTTTGCAAAACACCAGTTTTATTTTGTCACATCAAAAGCAGCAGCAGCTCTGTCAGGAGCTGTATATATAACTTGTGGTTACTACTTCCTGCTCTGAGCTCCTAGCCACAGGCTCGCTACAGAAGCAGAGTCCCAGAAAGTATTTTTGTGCATTAGCAAAGCTCCTAGCCAAACTATTGCTTCACAGCTGCCATATGGCAACAGCAAGCCACACATCTTGGGAAAACCTGGCCAGATGTTTTCCCAGCAGTCGGGCAGATCTTGCATGACCCGCTTCTATGTGACTGGGAAGTTTGTGCTGGTGCTGCTAAATGCCCGGGGCCATCCTGTTATGTAGCTCTGCATCTGCAGTTCATAAGCGAAGATTACAAGTGAAATGTCCCCCAGCTGCTGAAGAACTGCTTGCCAAACTTTTTTGGTGGCAAACCCCAGTTAGGCAACTGGCTAAAACTCATTGCACTTTTGAACAATAACATATTTTGGCTTCCCTGTTGCTTCCATTAGAGAAAAAGTACTGGAGACCTTCCTCTGGTACCACAAACCCTACCCCATCAACTCCTTTTGTGTGGCTACCTTGCCCACACTACCCACCATTGCCCAGGTCAGCACAGCAGCCAACTTCTTCAAACCAGCTTGGTGCCAGCATTTCTCTGACAAAGCTTTTGCACCCATATAGAAAAGCCTTGGCAAAGTGGGGAGGAAAAACACAAATGAAGGAGACAGAAAACCTAAAGACCCCCCCTCAAAAGGTAACACTCAGCCCTTCTCCCTGGCCTCCTGCAGTGTCCTGTGGTCTGACCGGCCCTCTGAGCCACTACAAGGGGGATATTAGGTGCCACAAGTTTACAGCCCCTTGGCAGAGCAGTTTTCAAGCGTCCACCTTGCAGAAATCCCTGTGCTTGAAAAAGTTTCTCCTGCATTTTGGAATGAAAAATGTGAAAAAAGAAAAAAAAAAGGAAATTCCATGGGAAGAGATTCTACCTCTTTCCATCTGCAGGAAAGCAAAAATAAGTATATTTTCTCTATGTATATTTTCAGAGATCCGGGTCCACACCCTGCAGCATCAGTCACACCCTTGCTGCTTTACTAATCCCTGTGGTGACAAGGCATCCCCAGGGAATATCCCCCCCTACCAGCTCCACGTACAGCAAAGCACTTCTTAGGACTGGGCACCCAGGCAGGAGATGCTGCGGGTGCTGCCAGAGGGGCTCAGAGCCAGGATGGGGGCATGGGGGGGATTCTATCAGCATTTCCCTTGCTGTACATGGTGGTGCCGGCTGGTACACTTCTGCCACCTCCAGAGTGAAATAAGCAGCCCCCCAGGATCTGCTTGCCACTGCTGAGATGCCTTGAGCTTCTTGTCTTTGCTCGCTTGTACCAGGACAGGCCAAGCAAGCTCAGCCAGCAACCTATTCACTTGAAATAGAAGCTGGACAGTTTTTGCAAAGGAGCTGATGTGCTCATGCCTCTCCCCCATCAGGGAGACAGGGCTTCTGACGTTTTCAACATCAGCTTTCTGCAGGTGTTAATTAGCGCTTCCAGCATATCAGGGGGAAGCTTTGAGGGACCTACATCCAAATAGGATCATTTCTATATTTGAAACCCCTCTTCTGTGGCTATAAAACACAAAGTCTTCATGAGGCCAGGATGCAAAGGCTCCCAGCCACTCACCCCCTGTCCTGGACAGATGGCTATCAGGGTGTCCCAGTTCAGCCAGGGTATCTTTTTCATCACTCCAGAGCCAATGACCTGGTAAAGGCTGAGATGTTGTTTCCTGGGAGCTGCTGGCATCTCTGGGCCTTGCAGGGCTCCTAGGTGAGGTGCTGTGGAGCAGGAGACTGTGGCTGCGTGTGCAGCAGGAACTGGGCTTTCCTCTCACTAGTATCTTCACGTTGCTGTGGCTGTGGTTTCCAAGGGCTTTGCCAGGAGAGGCTCAAGGTCCAGCTGCAGAAATGCTGGAGACAAAGATGTGGACGCGGGAGATCTTCTCCATGCCACCTCCGTGCTGCAGCCAGAACACCAGTCCTGCGCAGCCCCTGTTCAAACCTGAGAAGGGACCTTGCTCCCTCAGGAAAGTTTTGCTGAACCTTTCCCCCTCTGCAGCAAGCTGAGACAGGCGCAGAGAGGGGCCGGGACTGTGCTGGCTATGTAGCTTGAACTCTCTCCGCTAGGACAGCATACCACTTGGAGCTGAAGGACTGTCTAGACGTCATCCCACACTCATTAAACATTCATTCCCTATAATGAAATAGCTTTTAATTTATTAACCGCTCCACTGTTCTTCATCGCTCCACTGCTCCTCGGTGCAGCCTCACTCCAGGCCAAGCTTGTGTTCCCCTGTGTACAGGGCTTTTTGAAGGAAGTTGAGGAAGTCGTTAGAGAAAAGAGGCACAGAACCCTCCCCAGAAGTGACTTGTCTTGATAAAGACATGAAAAAGTGCCTGCAGGAGCCAGGAGCAGAAAACCAAATGCTTCCTTTAGGCGTGGATTTGTTCAGGGAACTGAAGTCAAGCAGGAGCAGAGCTATAACGGAGGTGAGGTAGGATGGGTTTCTTAGGGAACCCCAGGGCAGTCGTGTCCCACAGCCAGGAGCTCTGCCTTCCTCAGCCACTAAAAATTCAGCTGCAGTGACATGCTCTTTGGCTATCAGGGAAAATTTTTAAAACGAGAGTAATTCAGGAAAAGAACAGTGCAGAGGCAGACAGAGGAGAGCAGACCACGTAACTACCCTGTGCAGCCAGCACGCAGCTTCGAAGCCTCTCATTACAGGGGAAATGGGATTATCTGTCACCGCTTTTGGCAGATAGATCCAAAAATACAGTTTCTTCAGGATACATCGAGAACAGACGAACAAAGAAAAGGTCTCAGCTGGATAGCTGCAAGAAAGCTTTCTCTTTTTCACCAGAAAACTTCAAAAGGCCACTGAGACTTGTGGTAGCTTTTACAGGAAGAGGTTCCCGGCCAGAATGCTAAACAGGTCACGCAGTCAAAACCCCCCAGGAGCACCCGGACTCCAGCGCAGTCTTAAAAGTCCCACGGAAAACTTGCAAGTAGCCATTTGGGGGACAGTAAATCAAAACATGGCGAGGACGACAGGCTCTGCCTGCAGCGGCTGCTCCGCAATGCGGCTCAGGCGGCAGAGCCCTGCTGCCAGGTGCCTCGCAGCACAGCCCCGCACAGGCACAACCTGGCGCAGCCGGCCCGAGAGGGCTTCCCCCGCGCCAGCCAAGGGGAATGTGCCAAAGCCCAAAGCAGCCCCGTTATAAATCACCCCACAGAAAGCCAGTGGGGGAGGAGGAATTTACCAGGTGGACCCACTAGTGAGAAGTCTCAGGTGGCTTTTGGAAACATGCATTCTCATGACTGATTTAAAAAAAGATATATCATTTTAAAATATCCCTATGGTGACTTCCTGGTCTACAGTAGGTATGGCTTAAGCTGCCACGTTAGTCTTGCAAAGGTCATCTCTAAAATCCAAGGCCTCCACTGTTTCCTAGGTGGTACTATGCCAGTTGTTTTCCTACTGTCTTGGATATATTAAATCCACCACCTCTCTCTCATTTAACATCATTGTCACCTGTCATTTAATAAATTCCAAGCCTCCACCATGTTCAAGGCCTTTAGCTGTTCTGCCTTTGGTAACTGGTTTCCTTAACTTCTCAATTCTTGCCACGTGGAAATGAAAATTGTCATTGCAAATCCATTTTCTACTCTTCCGTCGAGTTTTAAAGGAATCAGCACACGTTCAGAACAAAGTTATTTTCTATAGGCTACTATTCTGCAGTGCCCTCACTGCATGTGAAAAGCAAATCTAAAATAACGTCATTGTTCGGTCAGTGAGTGAGCAAGAAATCCATCAGCTGTCATCGCAGGAACAGCCCTGTACTGGAGCATGTATTATCCAGATGAAGGTAAAAGTGTTATTTTTGTTAAAGGTATGACAGAAATAAGAGAGATGCCTCGGATGCAGTCACAGTTATTCTATTATTCCTTTAATCTCTAGCCTGTGTCCCACAGCAGTTGTTCTAGTTCCTTCACTTTATGGTGAAACCACTTCCTGGTTTTAGACAAAAACATCTCCTTTCTTTGACTTCATCACACTTCCTCCCCAGCTCCTCACCCCATATATTGCCTACCAATTCCTGTTTTCATGATTCAGCATTTTCTCCCACTGCTCATCCCACTTCCAACCTACTGTTTGCCTTTATTTATTCCATTTTCCTCATTTGTCTGATTTTTATCACTCTGTATACCAAATTCACAGAAGAAATCATCCATCCAAGCCTATTAATTTCAAAGATACTGTCTCCAGCATGGGGAGTGTTGGAGCCACAAATTGCAAGATATTGAGTGAATATTCAGGGAAACATTCACTACTTATTTGCTCTGTTCTTACACCGTTCCCTAGGCACCGTCTGTTGAACACCATCTGACCACTACAGATCTTCTTGTGTTCCTCACAACATGTTTAAAATGAAGTATGCAGGTAAAACCAGAGTTTCCCAAATTTCTACCATAATCCCCACAAGCTTTGTATGAACAGCACCATCGTCAGTCCCAGGAAAACAAACCCAGGTACTCCAGAAGCAGAAAAATCAGTGCAATATCCCTGTTCACACTGGTTAGATTGTCCTTTGATGAGCTCAGCTTCTCCAGTCTCCACAACCAAGGAGAAACTAATGTTCCTGTAAAACTGAGCCAAGGAGGAATGCAAGTGGAAAATAAAATCGCTGGGCAGAGACAGAACATCAGCGCTCTGGAATCCAAGACTGCAGCTGCTTCCAGTATGCAATATGGAGTGATTTCTCACCTTTAAAAGCAAATCCCAAAGAAAAGAGATTTTGCAGGCAATCAAGAGAAAATGACACTGAAACACCACAAGGGTGCTGAAAAGTCAGTTCTGAATAACTCCTGATACTCCCTGATGTACTGCTCATGCACTTCATGTCTCACAATCAGACACAAAACAGACCAGTCAGATGAAATGAATGGAGGACTTGGAGAAACTCTTTTCTTTCTTCACAAGGACAGCCTGTCCCTGTGCATTATGAAGAGGAAGAAGTGCCTACACTGTGCCTTAGATCCCTACAGAGACTTGCAGCAAGCAGTCCTCCAAGGGAGGGAGTCCAGTGGGGACTCTAGTGCAGGAAGGGTCCTGCTCAGGGTGCAGGCACAGCAGACATTCATCCAGCTGAAGAACTTCTGATATCTAGACTTGCCCCTGTGTGGTACAGAGACCTTTAGCCAATGCTTCTTCCAGCAGAGAGTGACCTGCCTAACGCGGAAGCATGACGGATTGTGGTTGGCCCCGTAGAGGCTTTCCACATCTGTGACCCAACCCCTCTCCATGATAGACAGGAAATTGGACGCCTGGGATATTAAAAATCTTTTTGCAACCCTACAACTTACGCAGCGAGGTAAGATGGTGATTGCTGGGATATGAGCCATTCCTGCTTGGTTGCCAGATTACCTACAGCAAGGGGTTGTGCAAAATAAGCTCCTAAAGTAGAACCTTATCACCTTCCTGCTCTTGGGCTGCTCTGTGGCACAGTCTGTGTCCCTTGTAGTGCCTTTCCCATCTACATGCCTTGTGAGGCAGATGTCTGCATTTCATAGGGCGTGAAACGCATACAAGGCATCTTCTGCCATTTTAATGTTGAAGAGCAAATTTCTCCTTTTCTCTTATCAGCTCTCAGAAAGAGCTAGCCTAGTCACACTCTGGTAAGGCTGGATGATGCTCCATTGCCACATTATTCAGGGAATGGCATCTCTATTTCATTGTGGAGCATGGAAATGCATGGAAATCACCTATACACTGTAAAAGCTAGTTTGGTTGTAAAATTCAGGTGACTGACTGGGAACCGAGACAGCCAAGCTGCCCTCTCCCTCATTGCAGATTTTTCTAGGTGCTACTGAGCAAGTCACTTGAATCTAAGAGAAGTAGGAGGCACAACCAGCAATATTTAGGCTAGAGAAAAGCAAAATGTAGAGCTAATGTGAAGTAAATGTGTTAACAACTTCAGTGTAAATACAGAAGACAGGTGACTTCACAACTTCTGCTTCTTGCTTGCTCCTCTGCATTGTCCATCTCCTCTTGAGCTAAACATGTAGGTATTGGCTTTCTATAGAAGGTGTCTGGATTTTTTGTTCTTCTGATCTGAACAAAGATAAGCCTCCGGCTCGCAGCATGACAGACCCAGGCCCAGGCAGCCCCGAGGTCTTTGTGGAGCATCTGAACTTTGGTTTTGGATGCCATGTGTAACATAATTGTATTTAGTAAAAATGCAAAAAAAAGGGGGGGGGTGGTACAGTTTTGCTCTTTTCTTTTCAAATTTGATATTTTTAGCTTGAGCAGGGTCTCATCTTTCTTGTAACAAAAATGCTAATCCAAAGAAACACTCTCTCCAGAAGGGCAATGAGACTTTCTGATGCTGTTAAAAGCACTTGCGAACATAGTGCCTGTTCACAGCTGAGCTCAGTGAGCAGCCCAGTGCTGTTTCAGGGCTTGACCCTGAAGGGCCATCAAACTGCATCTCATTAAATTCCCTCCCCATACAGAACTGCCACTGCCTTGTTACAGATCATCACATAAAAAGTTCATATGTCAAGCCTCCTTCCTGTTTCAGAGCCTCAGTAGCAGTATTCATGGTTTCGGAAATTTGCTTTTATTGAAAAATAGACTAGATTTCCTAACGTGTTCTCAATACTCTGAAGAGTATTGAGACAGATGTGCTCTTCCATGTTAGAAGATACATTGCGGAGCTGGAGAGACGGATTTTGTACTCTAGGTTTAGTTGTTTAGCCCATATATCTGCTCCACAGCTCTCCCACCATGTGTACCTGTTTTGCAAATTACTTGCAGTTTTCCAGGGGCCAAGAGCATCTTCTCTGCTTGGGTCACATTTGCTTAAAGACTATTCTAATTCCCCATGCTCTGGCACATCAGCAATGGCCTTCCTTGTGCACCTCAGTAAAGCAAGAACTCATTGGCCAAAATGTGATTTTAATTTTGTCCTGGACTGAGATGCCCCAAATCTTTGGTGGCTTTAACAAGTAGTTAAGAGACAGAAGAGAGAAAGAAATCCTTCTCTTGCACCACTCACACAAGCCAGAGATGCTATTCATGATCCATATGGAAATGTGAGTAGCAAGAGCAGTAGAAGAGTTACAAATCTATGTCCAAAATGATATTTCCGATGTACTGCTAAACATGCAGAGATTTGTAAGAGAAATATTAAGACTGTCAGAATGATATATAAACAGGAACATACATGTGAAAAATCACCAACAGGGACAGCTAAGATTAGGAGAATGGCCCGCATCAAGGCAACAGCCAGCAATCAGCCATTTACACCCAGACCCCCATGCAGATGGCTTGGCTGCTGAAAGCCTGCACTCTTGTAGCAGGAGGACAGCAGCAAGGCTGCAAGTGTTGCATGTGCCATTTCTCTTCCTGTTATTCCAGCAGAAAGAGAGACTGCAGCCACAGGACACCCAAAACGAGGAAACGAGACAGTGGTGAGCCACCTTGCCTGAATTACAGTGGGTGAAAAGAGAAAGATGCCAAGGCAAACGATCACACCACAATCATGGCCAACTCCTGGACTCCAGGGTCTGTCTGAAAACCAGTTTGTCATCACCAGTCCAGAGGAGCTAAGGCACACAGTGAGAAGTCAGTGGCTGGTATCCCTCATCCCCCATACCTCACACAATCAGCCCTGACCAGACCATCTGGACACATCTTTGTGCTGAATGTTAGCTGCATGGAGTCAGCTTACTTAGGAAGGTAAGTGAAATAAAAACTACCTTCCCCTTCTATACAGTTTTGCCTTGAGTTCTCTTCTATTTGTTTCTACAAATTAAGTCTCACTGGATTTTCATGGCAGGTGGCTCTCTTAGGTTGGTCACACATTTATAATGCTTGCAGAAAACAGCACTCAAATTCGTTTGCATGAGGGTGAGTATTGGCAAGACAAGAAGAGTAATTTACTTAAATTTTGAGTAAGAGGAAGTTGGATTTTTTTATGAATGGGAATGTGGTAAATGGTGTCTGTATTGGCAAGAAAGGGCCTTAATACCCAGGAAGAACTTCTAATTCTGCTACTATCTTTTCTCCTGCTGACCTATTCTTTTCAGTCAGAGGTACAGTTCTACTCCTCCTCAGGCATTAAATAAACAGTTTTCTATCTTTGACTGTGAACATTTGAAGCTCTTGAGATACTAGAAATTCCTGCAAATGTCATTGAGCTTGTTATTGACCAACCAACTTGGTCTGAAGACTTGATGCATAAGATCTTTACAAGCATTATATAATTCTGATTTATCTGTAATTTGTGTTATTGCAGCCCACTGAGAGCAACTGCTTCTTTCATGGATATTTAAATTCCTATAGATTTGAAGCTCCTTGTCTTAAGCATCTTCATTTGGGTTTTACAGAGTTATTGAATATCCTCAACATCCCCTGCCCCCCACCTCAGGCAAAGCTGTATGCTTGGCATTTAAGAAATTCAGATCCAGAATGGCCTCTTGAGATTCAGAAGTACTCGTGATAGCCAACTCCAAGCATCCTAGTTGTGCTGCTTCCTTTTGTGGCTAATGAGATGCCAGAACAGGGATGTGGTCAGCTGCTGAGATTATCCCATCTGTAAGTGCAGCTGGGAAGGTTGGTGGGAGGAAGGGTGAGTAATTCCGGAAGTGAAGGGCATGGGGAACATTCAAAAGGTGAAGGACCTTGCTCCTCTCCCCACTACCATTTTAGAGCATCAAGAGAGTTTTCACTTCAGCAGCCTATTCCCAAACCATCCTCCATTTCCAGGATCAAAGCAGCTCCCAGTTGAGCAGCATCCCATAAGATATGCAGGCTACTGGTCTCCTGTAGGAAGCCCTCTAAGTTCAGTCTGACTGACAGCATTATGGGAACTTTCCAGTTTCCAGCAAGACTATCTGTGCCACTTTAACCACAGTCTTCCTACACAGACAGCATTTTTCTCCTCCTCCGATATTCATTATTCTGATTGAGAACCTAAATATTCAGTGCCTGGAGATTCTCATCATGAGAGACATTTCTTAGCTCCTGTGTCTGCTCCAGGTTGGACTGGAGATTCCAGGCATCTACCCCCAACCCACTTCTGATTCCAGAGGAACCTTGCCAGCTCCCAAATGGGAGAAGGGTAAATAGCTTTCCACCCTCCACACTCAGGAGAGATCTGAGCAATAAACCTAAGACTAACTTGACCTACAGACAGTCTTAACATCTGCCATAAGGGAACAACAGAACAAGAGCAGACAGAGCTGGTACACACAGCAAGAACTTCACCTTAAAATCATCTTTAATCAATTCTGTGAGCCAGGGATGAGCCCTCAGGAAGCTTTTCCTAGCACTAGGAAATTATTCCCTGGAGGCAGATGTCCTGTTTGCATAATGCAGCATTGACATCTCAAGGACGGATGAACTGTGCTCTCAAAGGAAGCCCAGCTCTGACAGCAGCCATGCACGGCATCTATAGCTCGTGTCCCAGTCTGGTGAGGAAGAACCATCCTTTGGAGATGTGCTGTATAAGATGTGCTGTGCCCTTGTCTCCAGCCATAATATGGCACCTTGTTCCCTAAGAAATGTTTTTGAGGATGTGCTTTCAATAGCCCAGCTACACCAGTGCTTGCTCTGCCACAGTCAGCAGTCTTGTACTCCTGCCTGGGTCTGAACCACAGCCCTGTCTAGCCATAAGCCTTTCCCATCACTAAAGCCACTTAACTTCAGAAGGAGGTGCTGATTTTTTTCCCCAGAGAGAGACAAACTAACTTTTCTGGGAATTAAAACCAATGCTGGAAACCAGCCAAACAAACCATGGTACTGTCACAGTACTACCATGACACTGCCACAGTTCACAGAGTACCAACATGATACTGCCATAGTACTGCCAAGTACCACCATATTATTGTTCTGATACCACCATGATACCTTCCATGTACTAACAAGTATCACCATGGCATTGCCATGGTGCTGGGTGGCAATTTTGTACTCCAGTGATACTGATGGTAATTCCATGGTGCCGCCACAAAACTGCCCTGTGGGAGAAGGACAGAGAAGGGAAATAATAGTAAGCTACCAAACTAGAAGCATCTAGGATCGTGGGCAGCCAAAGGGCTGAGGGAAGCCAGACAGCAGGTGCTCAGCATTGCTGCCCTAGGAACCAAGCAGGGTCCTTGCCCCTTCACCAGTGCATGTATGCACAGCTGGCACACAAGGGACCTGCAGCAGGGGACAGCCAGAGCTGGTGCATGACCCTGCCCTGTGGGGTGCTGTTCAGCCTCTGGAACACCCACAAACACCCTTTGCACCATCCGCCTGCCACCTCGCCACCCATCCTGGCTCCAGGCCAGGGTCAGGCAGTCCTGGATCTGTTTCTTGCTCCCTGCAGGAAAATTAGTCACCAAAGGAGAACCACACAGAGGGGAGCACCAGCACCAGCACGGGCAGCAGCCCCTCTCCCAGGTCTCACACCCAGGCTCCCTCACCAAGACATGCCACTTACTTACCCCCCTCCCCCCCCCAGCTGGCTCTCCTAAAGGGGGAGAAGACAGTAAGTTTGGCACAACTGGTTTGATTCTCAAGGGTGAATAAAAAAGGGACCAGGAGCAGAAATGCTTCCCATTCTGCTGGCTCATTTTTTGACTGGAGCTCTTCTGGAGTGGCCAGGAGCTGTGATCAGAGGCAGACCAAGGACTGGATAATTAAATGTCTTTTCCCTGAACATCACAATAAATAGCTGTTCAAAAATGACACACAAGAAACTGTATGGTGCTTGAGTGAAAGCATTTCTCTCCCAGGGAGTTTCCAGCACCACTGTCGCTCCTGTGGGTCTGTCCTGTCTGGTCTCTAACCATGCACAGAGGCTCCAAGGAGCACAGCACAGGCATAGCTCAAAAACCTTATGCTAATCCCCTGCTCAGCTCTGCTCAGCTCTTCTCCCCCATCCTCAGAAGAACAGGCTGAGACCTTATTTCCCAGCTATTTTTAAAGCTCTGTGGAGCTACCCTAGAATCCCAGGAGATCTGAGAAAGGCAATTGATTTTACCCAAGGGACAGGATGGAGAGTTGTCCGAAGAAGGATGGAGCTAATGAACTTTTATGGCCCCGTTTGGGGAGGTGAGGCTCTGAGGAAGCCTTCTGGGCTGATTTCAGAGAGATGTCATCAGGGGCCAGGCACTGTACTGGCTAGAGGAGCTCCGGTTCACTCTGCTGGGGGAAGTTCCCACCTCAGTGCAGGTCCCTGGGTGGACATCCCCCTGCTCAGGCTACCTCAAGTGGAGAGGGGATGCTCTGGGATGGAGGAGGGTGTCAGTGAATCATGTCCCCTCTCCAACCCGCAAAGCCATTGGTGCTGCCAGACAGAGAGACGCTGCAGTGACAGGGAGCCAGCTCACCCTCCCAGGCTCATGCAGGGATTGTCTGCACCGGGCAGCCCATGCAGAGAGGGGTCTGGCGAGCCCCCGAACCAGCTCCCGACACTGGCCAGAGGAGATCCAGCTGGAAAGCCCTGCAAAAGGGCAGCAAGCGGAGCAGATCCCTCCTCTTCCACTCCAGTGCACTGCAGCAGCAGTCGCTTTGGGCAGCTCCCAGCCCCACATAAATTTTACCAGCGGCTCAGCCATGGCCAAACACAGCTATTACCCCTGCCTGTCGCGTATCAAGGTCACAAGTCCCCCAGTCTAAGTCTCTCTCACCAAAATGCGCACCACGACATCCCACCTGGCAGCAAACATATAACAACAGCTACCTTACCTGGGGGGATCTGTCTGTCTGGTCATCTTCGAGCCCATCCATCGCACACAGGGGCCTAATGAGTGCCGGTGCTTGCAATGGTGGATCCTGCTGGGGGTCCAGGGGGGATCCACAAAGGGCCCACGGAGAATCTTCCTGGGACTGGATTGCTCTGCTCTCCTCCAGTCCTGACGCTGGCACTCCTGGGGACAGCTGATGGTTTGCCTTGTCACCATCATCTCCCCCAGGAGCTCCACCTTCACACGTGTCTGTCACCACAGCCATGTCCAGGCAGGCAGAGGCCATGGGGATGGTGTCACCCAGCACTGGAGTGTAGCTCTGCCATGCTGCCGTCTGCAGCAGGTCCGCATGAGATGCCCTCCCCTCCTGCTCCTCCATGGCTTGGGCTGGGGCACGGTGCTTCTCCTGAGCGATGGGCTCACCCTGACACAGCGAGGACCACACGTAGCTCCAGGAGCCAGGAGAAAAACCCTGAAGGCATCACAGCTCCGGTCGCAGGAGCAGCCTGGACTGCATTTTCTCATGGCAGGGTCAGAGGCAACAGAAGCATCTCTCTGCAGGAGGAGGCACCATCCTTGTCTGATCTGTCAGGCTTGGCAGGCTGGAGATTCACAGCACGCTCCCCCTCCTCCTCCCCATCATACAAAGGCTGTATGACGAACAGTGCTGTACGGGGGCTCGCTCCTGCCCTCAGCCGCAGCTCCGCAGCATGCGGCCCCCGGCGCCGCTCAGCAGAGCCCCCAGCCTCATGCCCAGAGTAAGCAGCATCCGGCGAGCCAGCTCTTTCCTTCAGGGTCCGATGCTCTCGTGCAGCTCTAGCCTACAGAGGCCTGGTCTGGTCGGGTGCTTGCCTCATACTCGCACAGACCGACAGATGACGTAGGTGGAGGGGCTGGTGAAGTTGTCAGCCTTTCGCGGCGTTCCAAGGAATCTGCCTGTGCTGCTTGCTGGATTTTTCCAGTGCCTGCTAGGGAATCACCAAAGCCACCAGCACAAATACTGCCAAATCATCAGTATTAAAATGGGCCTTACACCTCAGCAGGGCCGCACGGCTCCCGGGAGCCCTCCAATAGCAGCGGGCCCTGCCGGTTTCCATGGAAATCATGCGGGAATGGTGTTTGCTGCCTATTGATTAGGTGTCGGGGTACTGCAATACCAAGCTGTCAGATGAAGAACGTGCGTGCCTAATCTGCCGCCCCCCCCCCCCCGGGGGAGCTCAGCTGGCCGCGGGACTCCTACAACCCCGCTGCACTTGGAGTCAGATGCCGCCGGGCTGCCGTCGCCCCGCTGCCACCCCCCTCCGACTCTGCAGCAATCCTGTGTCTTCAGCGCTCCACTCGGAGCCACTCCGCGCTTGACAGCTCCCTGGGCCAGAGGAACTGTGTTGCCTCAGAGCCCTGCTGACCAGCCGGGTCACCCATGGTGGCTACTGGCCCAGGGGTTTTAGAGGGATGGCTTGGATGCAACGTCCTGCTGGGAAAATACAGCACATTTCCAGATTCCCTCTCGCTCAGAGGATCACCAGTTACAAGAAGTGGCAGCGCGGCTCTACCCTCAGGGCTCCCATCCCTGGGGGAGGCTTGGCACAGCTTTTGTCTTCCCCTGGGCAAGCAAAAACTCAGCCCCCCACCAGTGCAGCCCAAGGAATGCCATCCTGGAAACACCATCCCAAAGGACTGACACCTGGGCTGGCAGCTCAACCCGAGTGCTGAAAACAAAGGCTGGGCCCTGCGTGCAATGTGCCCAGGCTAGTGGCTCCAGTGGGTGAGATGTGGAAGGCAACGCAAGCGGGGAGGAAGCTGTTGGGGTTTGATATGATCCAAGGAGACAAGAGTTAGCAGCATAACACTATAGCAAAGCAGGGCATTGCCTTTTCTGAGCGCACACACACAGGCAGAGCAGGCAAGTGAGTGCGCCATCTCTCTCTGCCTGCTCCCTGCCTTGGTGCATCTTTGATGGAAGTCATTTCTAGACACTAAGCTGTACAGCGTTAGCAATTCTCGGGGGAAAGCCACTGGGTCACTATCTGGGACAGCCACTCTGAGGGAGGTCTGTTTGTCATTATAAAACCCAGCCCTGCTCAAAGCTTGTTCCACTGCAGAGTGAGATCTTGGTCATGACTTCTCTGCACTCAGGAGGTGGTGTAGACCATTGGAGGGGGAGCTCATATCACTGCCAATCAGTTTGGGATTGGTACCTCCTGCTTCCCTGTTGCTTTGTACATTGCATCAACTCAAGGTCCCGCTGCTGGTGACTCTCCCCTGCAGGATGGGGAGAGAGTTTTGCGTTTTGCAGTATATTACTCTGTTTTGCAGCCATAGCTCCTGCACAGGAGAAGAACCGGCCTTGGACCTCCACTCGCTCTGGGTGAGCTACTTTACAGGAAGCTTTTCAGTGGTTACTGTGCCCATTTCAGACACTACTTTGCGAGCATCCTCTTTGTGAGCTTCACTGGCCAAATCCAGATGCATACAGTACAGGTATGTACATCTGAGCTAGCTGTTCAAACAGGCTCGATTGGATGTGTGTCATCTCTTCCTGAGGCTGGCATCTAAGACAGTGCAGGCAAATCACCACTAATTCCTGTCTCCCACACCGACTGTAAAGGGTCTGGATGACCCAATTAGATGAAGACCTGTGCAGTGGGGAGTTAATACCAGGTCTAACAGTCTCACATCTAACAGCATGTTAGGAGTTTGCCATCTCATCTGAATACTGAAACTCCAAACTCTTCATTTTAAGAGAAAAAATAAAATTAAGAAAAAAAATCACTAAGCTGGTCATGAGCAATGAACATAACCAACAGACTGGAAAGATTTCAAACAGTTGATCCCACCTACCTGCATTTTCTGGTACCTGCATATCTTCAAAACACCAGCTTAAGTGACCCCCTTCCAGGGCAGCTTGGCATGAGTTGGGCTCTGCCACATCCCATGGTCAGAAGAGCTGGATCCCAGCTGGTCACTGCATGTGACTGTTTCTCCCCAGGACAATCCCAGGCAGGATCCCTGGGCACCACAAAAACATGGAATAAGGCCCAGGCCCTGCTCAGCTCACTGACAAGACAGAGCAAGTGGGTTTAATTAGCAGGAGGCGAGAGCCAGCAGTGGGAAGGGAAATGTAACACTGATAAGATCGTGTGGTTGCAAGCAGCGCACACACCACGCACATCAGAGCCTCCTTGGAAACCCTGCTACGACACATTTTGTTTTGCACTTCAACTGCCATATGCTGTTCACAGTCTCTGCTCATCTCAGGGACCTACTGCCATCACTTCCTCTTGGGCAGCTCTCAGCATCTCCTAATCAGCAGTGGTGGACCCACATAGCTCCAGGGCCCTTCCTGGGACTAGCTACCTTGGGTGCCCTGGAGCAGGAGGGGCTGGAGGCAACTCCCTGGGCTGACCCACGCACAATTTTTGGCCTTCCACAGCCCTTCAGCAGTTCCTGGTCAAGTGAGGTGGAGGCCGTGGGTAGGCTGTCCAGGGTGTCTACACCCCTCCCTGCAGCCGTGAGCGGCCTATTTCTTGGCCCACAGGGAGGGGATGTCTCCTGAGGTCCAGAGCTTGGGGAACTGGAGACTGTCTTTCCCTCCTGTGTCAGCTTAGACAGCTGGACAGACCAAAGGTGCACCTGAGATTTCCACTGCAGAGCTATGGTCCATCCTTAGAACATGAGGTGCATCTGACATCAGCTTGAAGAAGTAGATGGTGACTGTTTACATAGGTTTGAGCACAAGTCCAGAGAATTCACAGAAGAAAAATCCATCTGGGTTATTAAATGAGACACGCTGGCTCAGGAGCTTCCTGAGCTGCAAGTTCTTGCCTTCACAGGAAATCTAGTATTGGGTATTACAAATGTCCCTGGTCCTCCTATTCACCCAGGCATCTGCTGTGGGGCTGTTCTCCCTGTAGGTGAGATGGGCCAAAACACATTCTGGAGATATCCTTGAAGCCTTCCCAGGACAGGGAAGGCCACAGGATCAGAAAAAAATAGGTGATTACATAGACCAACAAGTGAACATCAGGCCACAGCAGGGGGTCAAAGGTCAAGAGTTCAAATTTGGGGATCTGGAAAAGGATCCCAGCAGAACCCTCTAGCAGCACCCACCACTCTCCAAAGGCCTCCAAGGAGCCAGGGGCTGGGCCTAGTGGTCCAGGGACAAGGAAAGGGTGCATGGTCCCCAAAGTCTCCTGCCCATTCTCAGGGAGCAGTGAGAACAGGGCTGCGCTGGGCCCTCACTGACCAAGGCAAGGACTGAAGGCTCAGGGCTAAGCTTAAATGGTGCTCTTGGACCATGTGCAGCAGATGCCTGGGGTGGGTGGGGGCACAAGGTGGGGCTGCTCAGGGCAATTAGGACCAATTAGTGTCCTCAGGGCCCTGTCCAGCTCCTCCTTTGGGGATGGTGTTTGTGGGGGCCAGGAAGGGTTTGTGTGAGCTACCATGGCTCGCTGAGGTCTCACCTGGGGAAGGAGGCACGAGGCGAGGAGCCCAGGACCACGCCAGCCCCTGCTTCTGGACACAGGACAGCAGCCATATGTCAGCACTCGCAGGCACCTCCAGACCAAAGCAACTGGCCAGGTAATGACCCATTCCCACCTCCCCTTCATGCAGTCCCTTGGGGACAGCCTTGTCAGTCCCAGTGAGACTCCCTCCTGCTCACAGTACATGAGGCTCACCCTGGAAACCATGGAGATGAACTGGCCATCTGCTCTCTCAGCTGAGGCCCTCAGCTCCCAGCTTTCTGATCTCCATGCACCCATCCTGGCATCTTGAGGGCAAGCGAGGGACTGTGCATGTACTTCGGGGGATAGGTGCCCTGTGCAGCGAGGGGTGGCCAGTGCCCTCTCTACGGAGCCGTGTGCTGGTGAGGGAGCCACCACAGGAGAAATCTGCATTTCCAGGACACAGCATCCCTACACTGCACAGGTCTGCGGTCCTTGTGGTGCAAAGCCACATAGCACGCACTGTGTCCTCACATGACAAATGCGTGTTGCATGCATGTAGCAACGCCTGCACGTAGGCACACAACCGTGCAGGGCCAGAACGGCATCTCTGCTGCTGTGCACCCACATCTCCTCTGCACAGGTCGGCCTGTATGAGCATTTCCAGGCATCTGCAGAGCAGCCACCCTGTGCAGAGGTAGCATAAGCGTACGTTCTCCCATTCAGTGCACTTTGTAGACAGCCCTGCACGTGTATGTGTGAGTGTGTGTATATATCCAGGCATGCACAAACAGCCAGATTCGGCACCGGTTGACAACACAGCGATGTCTGTATTGGGAGCGGTCCAGGCTCCCAATCTCTCCTTCCCACCTGTGGGGCTGCACCGAGGAGCAGTGCAGGGACCAAACCCCAGTTAAATAT